>NC_088206.1:27460862-28201349 GCF_037126465.1 Ornithodoros turicata | reverse complement strand
CCTCATTGAAAATGTTTGGCAGCCGGTGCAGGTGTGTGACATTGTCAAACGAATGCTCAGGCCATGTTATCTAGGTGGCATTGACATGGCGCCCGCCCTCACGCAACACAGCGAACTATTGCGCGTGGACAGTACAGTACCGCTGTCACTTTTTCACACATGGGTGCCAAAAGGAGTGAATTTCTCGGGTACTGTTCTGGGAAGTTGAAAGGCACTTGTGCTTTAAAGCCCAGTTTCTCAGGATCATTCACCCTCCCCACCAGAACTGCTAGAACAGTTAGCACTTACTGGAAATGTCTGTGCAATAATCGGAGATGGCATAGCTTTCCCATGAGGTGCATGGTTCTGGGAGCGAACCCAGCAGGGGTAGGGGTTTCAAACTCCACCCGCTTATTACTTGGTTACTACTTTGCTGGCTGTTTTCCTCTTCATTTGCTCTGCCATCACACTCTCCATACTTGAAGGTCTCATCAGGCTGCACTTTGTACTTGAGCTCAGTATCTAAGGATGTCTCTGAATGCTTCATGCATATTGTCGTCCTTTCATTTGCATTCTGTAACCTATCTTTCCGACTGCTGTCATCACTTGTTGATGTCCCTTTCCCTGTACCGGTACCTGGGTTCCTGAAGAATACATTCTGGATAAATCCTATGGGCACAAAAAGCAAGTACAAAAACAAGAACACCATATGGTAAGGTGGAAAAGCATAACCCCCAAAGCATATACTAATGATAAGTGGACGATCATGAAACACAATGTCAATAAGTTTTTAAGAATTCTAAAATTTAGCAAGCAAAGAGAAGTGGCATTACCCCTGTGGTCATAGATGCCCCATACATTGAAGGCACTTTTTTCTTTTTTTTGATGGCCTGCCCATGCTTGAGATAATCAAAATTTGGAAAACATGTCATGTGCAAGTTTTAAGGCCTTTGCATGTTTAAATAGCTGACTCACATGGTTGATGCAGCAGTTACCCATACCAAATAAATAAGTGTTATGCTGTTAGCTGTTTTAAGCTGAATCAAATCAATCTGATATATAGTAGGTTAATCTGATATAACACAGCCCAATACTGTGGCCCCAGCAAAAGATGGCCCAACATATGATGCAAACTAAACAAAAGTTCTGCCTTGCTACATGCATCGGGTTGTGAGAATCGCCACATTTTGTTACAAATGCAAGTAGAAGTATTGTGTGCCATAATGCACATACCCTGTTCAGCGTGAATCTTCCAGTGCATGTATACTTTAGCAAGAGATGACACATAGAATGATCAACAAAAAAACTACCTGAAGAGAGAGAGAGAAAAAAAAAGGAAACCTCCTGCAGTGTGGTAAACATTTGGCAACATTTCCGGACTGTAAGATGCGCATAAAATTTAACCAAATTTTTTAAACACATGGAAGCCTTTACATCCAATTTCAACTGAAATACAAGTTAAATATTCACATTATTCCCTTCACACTCATAATTTCCATGGTTTTCGCCCTTCTGATTGGCAGCAAAACAGTTAACACGACTGAAAACATCTTGCACACAATATCAAAGTTAAGCTAAGGGAATCTATCCCAGTCACTTATCAAGATGTATGTATTGGAGAAAGCTGTCGATTTCCTGCAACTTACTTTTCTGCTTTTGTGGTAGTTTCAGTTGGGTGCAGTCCTCGATCTGGGTCTGTAATTAAAAAATTTCTGCAGATAAACCAGGCATGGCACAAGAGAGGTACACAAGTTCTGAAAGTAGTGGCAATTGGCTATCTCCTGGGTCTGAGTCAATTAAGCTTCAACATCTTGCTGATTATACTTTTTAAGCAAAAGAAATAAATTTTCACACAGTGTGTATGCCCACAGCATCTATGAACCATACTGTAACTCAGGGGAATGCATACGTCCACAATGTATTTTCTTCTAGTTTTTCAGTGCTTCCAATCTTCGAGCATGAACAATAGCAAACTTCAACATAGCTGAAAAACTTATCAGGTATGCCATGACATATTATCTGGCGATTTCTCTTTGAATAGGCCCATATATTCTGCCCTGGCTCTGAACATTTAAATTAGTGCAGAGTTCTTGAATCCACATGTATCTAAGCTGTTAGGGGCCTTCTATATCTGTTTGCAAGCCCATCTACACGGCTGTACAGTGCACAGTAACTTATGTCGAGTGCTCCACAGATTCTCTTCAGATAAGACAGAGAGGAAAACAGTACCTAGGACAAACTTCATAACTTTTTAGTGACTGCCTTTAGCAACACAAAAGTCGGATTGGGTGTTTTGCAGACGATACACAACAGACATCAAGAGGCATGATAGTGCAAAAACTTCTCACTGCTGAATCAAAGATGACATCAACTTGACAGCAATAGAAAGGAACAGGGTTCACCCATCGCATCAGTCATGATTTAAGGACGAACGAAATCGCAATCTATGCTTTCCCTCTTCTCTCCTTCTCAAGAAGTGTGTCTATGCGGAGACGCCTGTCATTGGGCACCTCAAATGATCCCCTGCTATGATTGGGCAAATCGTTTAAGGAGACCAATGACAAGCCTCTCTGCACTACTTGAGAAGACAGAAAAAGCATAAATTATGGCATAATTTGCGCGTAAATTATGAACGATGGAACAGATGAATCCCATTCCTTCTGTATTGCCAGCAAGGCATCCGCACCTGTCAATTTGTTAGGAGAAATTTTTACACTTTACCGCACCTCTAATTGTCCATTCATCGAGGCCACTCTCATTGAGTTCTCTGGCAACAATGTAAGCCACAGATCAACAGAGGCTGCCTTCATAACCTGTCACTCTTGCACATGTTGTTCAGTGTGTCTCAAACAGAGCTGTGGAAGTTACTTAGAAGAGATACTAATTAAGTCACAGGAAAATTTACTCAAACAAAATCTAACTCAGTTACAGTTACCCATACAATGTAATTGAGTAACGGATACTCACCAAATGTAATTGAGTTAGTTTAGGTGACATCCGTTTAAAGAGGCCAGATACTACAATGTCATCCACAAAATATTTAAAATAGGGCTGCGCAAATAGTAAAAATGTCGAATACGTATACCGCAGATATTTGACTTCGAATATCGATTCAAATAATGACTTCAAGCAGCCCTGTTTACTGCAACGTGGACATACAGCACATACAACCACATTTTGATAATCACAGAAATATGTAGAGAGGCATCCACTATGAAAGGATGAGAAAAGGTTTCCACACCCACAAGAAATTTACGCTGCTAGTTTCAGGTGTACCCCGCTAGTGGGGTACACCAGACTGTATGTCATGTGCCACATATTTAGCAGCAACATCTTGAAGGCGACGGTGGATGTGTGAACGTAGTAGGCCAGACTCAAAAAGCTACGGTTTGCTCGCAATGTCCATGTATCACCCACAATGCTATCGCGGTGGTCCTGTCGGCTTAACCATATTATGCCGTGACAGGTGGTAGAGACAAGGCACGACATCTCTAAAAAATTATGTCCTTGTCGGTTAATTGTAACCAGGCACTGCTGTGTAAGAGCACTGCAGAGGGCCGGGATGGCCCGAAAACCTGAGCCCGGCCCAGCTGACGGGTTGAAATCAGTTCTGAAAGTCGGTTTGACTGCGGGCTCTCGCCGGGCTTGAGTCCAGTTCGAGAGTTCTCGGGCCTGAGTCTGGTCGAGCTTCTGTGAGCCATTCTTTTGCATTATTTAATCCTCAACATTTGTTTTGAAAGCAAAGCAACTAAGGCTGGACCATTCCTCCATCGTTTTGCTAAAGCGCTACATTTGTCGACTTCGTATTGTTGAGGATGACGTCCTCGCTGCGGTGTGCATCACAGACAGGTGCCCAAGACTCAATACCAAAATGTTGCTACAAGCACAAACAGAATCAAAGGCTGCACTTGCATGTTGCAGGGAGTATGTGTGATTTACACTGTATCATGAGCCTCTACCGCATGATTGAACTTGTCGTACTGATCGCATAACAAATCTGCCTATGAAGCTGTGGGTTGGCCTTGGGCTAGGCTGAGTTTCCGGCTGCCAGGCAGGGCTAGGGCAGGGTAAGCCTCAGTGGCTTCGGGTACTGGCCGGGCTGGGCTGAACTAGGGTTGGTAAGAGTCTGTGGCTTTGGGTCAGGGCCAGGCTGGGCCAGGAAATTCAGGCCCGTGCAGTGCTCTACATTGTACCTCCACCTTCCACGATCCTAAAAGGACGCACACTGAGTACTATCATTCCAGCTATCGTTTGTGTCAAACCTGCTGCTCTCTCAAGTAACAGTGGTTGCTTTCGCTTTATGACAAAGGTGATGTAGCTGGGACACTTCCTGCCATGTTGGCAACTACAACAGAACCTCGATGATACGAATTTCGAATACGAATTGTTTTCCAGTCCCGGCCGGAATGCCTATTCTTCCCATGTATTAGAGTTTGGATGATACGAACGTGTTTATATTTCCTTTACAGATGATAGGAACAAGCCAAGGAGGCGACAGAGGCCGTTGCCCTATGACACAAGAGCATGCCAGTCACGCTGCTCCTCCTTTTGACGAGGGAGGGAAATCCTCACCATGAACTCCCTCACATCATGTTGCGCAATGCAAGCAATGACTCTCCCTTTGGTGGTGGTGGTGGAGGAGATAAGATCAAAGGGATTACAGAGCCAGGTACCTTATCACCTTTTCGCTGTTTTGACCTTTTTACCCTCCTCGCAACAATAACCGCGAAGCTGTGAGACGTCGCACTGGTTTAGGGAAACCAACATTGAGGGAAACGGCATGGAAGGAACATCACGACAACTTCTGGCAACAATACGCATCACCATTCCGCAAGTTGGCTTCACCTAAGGCCTGCATGCTTTAGGAGAAACTCGCTTTACGACACTGTCGCGCGACTCACGGGTGGAAAGAACGTGCTGGGCCTTTTGAATCATCTCGAGAATTTCTGCAACATTGGTAAAAAACGAAGACACAAAAGTGTTTGAATCCCGGTGGCGGCTGTGCTGTTTGGGGTTCTCCCTGGGTTTTCCTCAGACGCTTCCAGGCATATCGTTCTAGAGAGTCCTCTTAGAAGTCAGTTCAGGACGCACATTCCCCAAGGGCGCTAGTCGTAGCAAGCCAGCCCTAGCTTGGCTAATCCATATTATATCCCATAATAAACAAACAAACAAGCGTTGCCCACATCTGTGAGGCCAACAACGGGGAGCCTTTTTACCACCACCACTACCGACCTTTCACTGACAGTAATTGAAAATGAACAGTCATTGTCTATTTTCTTGCCTCAATTTTTATTTTGGTTTAATTCTGTTTATACGAATTTCGGATTATACGAATTTTATCTGCTATCGTGTGCATTCCCAAGCAGCACAATGTACTGAGAGTCGAGTGCAATGGGGGTGGACGGGTAGGAGGAAGACCTTGAACAGACCCGTAAGACGAAAGAACATTGATAAAGAGAGACACATACCGTCCACCCCCATTGCACTCGACTTTCAGTACACTGTACATCAGCCACCAACATGTTCTGGTAGTGAGTCCGGCGCAGCGAATTACATCCTGTACTGTCAAACTTATGCTGTAGGACCAGAGTCATGCAGATGATCGTACCATGCATTTGTCCAAAATCATTTGAAAGTGACTGTTCAATGCATACATTTCGCGCATATACGAGCAAAAATGCGTGCGACCACGCAAACTCAATGTGGATCATCAAGAACCATTTGCATCCAGCTCAATCAAGTGAGGTATTCCGCTTTTTTCATCTAAGGTTTTCACTTTTGGTTGCTAGGTATTCATTGAGCTTCGTGAGACAAGGTGCTAGTCTTTTTTCTTTATCGGTCGTGCGATTATGCATCTTAATGTTGAAATGCCGTTCATAATGAATCTATATTCTAATGTACTGTGTTCTAACGTAATAACATGTACAAATAAAACGGGAAAGCTGCGCAGATATGTCACCATTGTGCCACGATTCTTTCCGTGTCTAAGAAAAATTCCGTAAGCGGAACCTTCACCAAGCATACCCCCCCCAGCAGTGAATTTCTGGGGGAATCACTGGTGCCAACATGAACTCATGCACAAGAAAGGCGAAACGAAACCAACTGCCAATAGACGACCTGAGCCCCTACGTCATTGATTACGTAACGCCACCGCGCAAAGCATGCTGGTGGGCATTATCAGCTTTATCAGCCTACCAGCCGACGCGTTTTTCCCGCTTCTTGTCCACCACAGCAAAATGTAACCTCGAACCGGTCTGCTCGTGACGTCACATGTTTGTAAACAGAGGGTCATCTATAGCGATTGCAAATGTGCACGCAACCCACCACGCGCGCCACTGTTGCGTAGTGTTGTATTGTAGAAGTTTGATTCATGCACTGACGCATTCTATATGAATTTTCCATGTAAAATTTCAGCAATCAATAGTGTGTTTCGCTAGCACACCGGACAAAACGAGTCCTGCCAGACTGGCGAGGCGCCGACGAGAACTTGTTTGCGAACGCGCTTGATGATTTTTGCATGACGCACACCGCTAGTGCGTTCTCGTCGGGAAAACGCTGCATGGCTTCAGCGCGTTAGGCTCCGAATTCGGGAAATCTTGACTATTAGAAGATATCTTATTCGAAAGCCACAAATATAAAATCGGTGAATCGAATCGAATACTGAAAATATTCGATTCGTAATGTTGAATATTGGCACAGTTCTGTAATGCTGTTCATACCAGAGGTTCATAACTTATACAACATACTTTATGACACATATGTTTATAGTATGAGCGTTTATAACAATATTGACAGGCTTATAACAATATTGACACTGCTTTGTGTCGAAAAGTCGAAGTCATCATCATTCTCACTATCGGAACTACATTGTCCATTAGAACGTTCCTCGTCCACGTGTAATTCGTCGGCGTATATTTGGGTGGCCACACGCAACTACATACCGTCATAAAGCAAATTTATTGAAACAGAGATTAAAATAGGTGTGATGAGTGCCCACATGAACTGTTATACTTGCGCATAACTTTGCCGACTCATAATTCAGACTTCCCAATTTTTCGGACAAAACTTTTGGCACCGTCAAACACACCATAGAACTAATGGATATTTCCTCGTTCAATAATTCAGACTGTACCTTTAAAGTGCTCGATTATTCGTGTTCATCTCACTTCAAACCTGTACGGTTTTTGGAACTTACCAGCTCCAGAGTACAAGAAATATAGTGGAACGATGTGCTCCCGCACCCGACAAAACAAAACAAAACAGGCCATTCCAGATATGATACATGCACACAAGCACAGTCTCAGCGAAGCTGACACGTGTAGGTAATTTTTTGTGGCCACTTTGAATGTTCTGAGTAAAGGCTTTTGGAATGTGGATTTATGCCATTCACTAACTGGCTGATAGTTCAAATTGATTTCGTGGCTCCTACGGCGGTCGGCGTCAGTATTGTTATGTTTCAAATGAGTGCCAGAACATGTGCAAGACCCAGTAGACATAAGGAAAAAGGAAAACCTGATTGCAGCAAAAAGGCCTCAGCATTTGGTACACACAATACTGTGGGCAAATTTACAACAGAGTTGTTTAAACCACAGCAGAAAGTAACTGTCCTCAAAGTACAGGTTACAGACAAAATGTAATTAAATTACAGTTAAATTACTCATTTGTGAAAGTACTTAGGCACAGTAATTGATTACTCTAAAGGTAACTGATTACAGTAATTAGATGAGCATAGTAGGACGACGCAAGCGAGCTGGTGTGACCTTGAGACAGGCAACATATCCTTGAGTCTGAAGAGAGCGAGGACGGACAAAAACAAAAGTAGGCTGCTGTACTGATGGCTTCCACCCAAAATTCATTCAGGAGGTCTGCCTCTATTATGCCATTTTCTTATAGTTTCAATTAAAATCCTGTTACTCTGCTTCAAAGAAATTACGTTCTGCACTTGGAAATATGTGTGCCTATGCACATGCCTACTGCACAGTGTATCTTTTTATAAAGCAATCAGTACAGAAAAAAATCATGCAGTTTCCATACGTTTTTTCATCATTTCCTTACATACTACAATACCTACAGTACATAGTACAGTACCTCACTCGATATGTATTTCCTAGCTCTGTGGGGCTCTGCCATGTCTTGCAATTAATGCCAGTGGACGGTGTACATTTTGGGTACATGATAGTGTAGTAGGATCAATAAAGAGCACACTGAAAAACAAAACAAGCAACTGTCCTGTTGCTTCTCATGTTCTGTTCTGTTTTTTGACACACTTTGATCCCACTATGATGCTAATATACCTGGACCAATTCGGAGAAATGCTAGGAGGAACCAGGAAGATAAATTACCAATGAACAACAATAAACAATAACAAAACACAACAGTGGGAACTACCTGAAAACCAGTGCACTCCTTGTTTTTGAGTGAGCAGGCCTTATATTTGAAGAGTACAGATAATGCTTCTACGAATTTATCTCTCTGCTAACTATAAATTGACTCTTTGGTAGCTCCTTACATATGCATGATCACAGATACAAACGTGCACATAAGGTGCTTGTGTATGGTAAACTCACTGCATGTTACGTTGTCCTTACTGCTGCAACCCACCACTTCATTCCATTTTTTACTGACATAGCTCCTTGATGCTTCTCTTATATTCCTGGATAATTCCCTAGAGAAAGTCAGGGTGACCATAGGTGCTGAATCATCGCTCCACAGTGCTGTTTTCTGGAGAGAGAGAGCGAAAAAAAAACGTCAGATAGAGAAACCATATCACAATGGCACTTACTTGAGGCTGACACAACCACAGGAGGGTTACGGTCTTGACGCAAAGAAGAACTTTCTCACTGAGGTGTGACAGAAATGGCAGTCCCTGGGATGGCCGTAGTGTGAAGCCTTTCAGCCAAAAGGTTTCATCTGGATAAGAAATAAAGTGAGAACCGCATCATTATAGGAGCTCGAGCATACTTAACCACCAACAAGATTAAGGCAGATACTACAATTTCACATCAATGCAATCGATGCCAGTGTAGGAATTTCTGTGATGTAATGAAGCTTTCCAGCTCCTAAATGCTGCTGCAAAGCTGTGGAAACCGTGAGCGAGAGACCAATTATTGATGCACTATTGCTGTCCTTATGGAATGAAGTATGCTGCCCAGCAAAACCCAACACCACTACAGGCCTCCTGCCCATGGCATGCCAACTGCCCATGTGACAGCTTTGTATGAGTAATGTGCTGTCCGTCAAATGATCAACAACAAAAGGGGCGAAGCATACGTGGAAGATGAAGGGGTTCTCAAATTGGGTTCCGTGATGGCACATGATGAAGTCTGTGTGGTCATCCAGCATTATGGAATGCACACGGTAACCATACGACACGTCTTTACATGCACACCACCGCAGGCACAGCTGCGTAGAATGTCTGCCCATTGTCCTTGTCCACGGCCCGTCACATATCATCGAATCATGGATGCATGTGACAACAGCAATAACTGAGGAGTGGGGATGTGATGATATTTGCACAAAGTTTCTCCAATCCCGGTATTGTGCAGGAGCTGCGACCACTGGTTAAAAATCCTGACTGGAACACCGCTGGAACATTACTTGAAATTGCATTCAGTGTTGTTACAGATGATAGCAAGAAGTATATGCTTCAATAGTCGCGTTCAGAATGAAAATAAATGTAGTCCGTCAGCTCTCAAAATATTACTGTGCCGCAAATAGGATGTCTGGACGCAGAGAGGTCATGTTCTCTTCCTGCGCCAGAGAAGGTAATCCATCATACTCACTTTGCTTCGATACTGGCTGTTAAGACTGGATGCACGATAATACGCTGCAGCAGAAAGTGCGCTCCCCTACTGATGGCACGTGGTGGCGCTGCAGTATTTCTCCTGGCACGCTACTGCATCTCCTTATCTCCAACAGCGTATGTAGTTAATGAACTAGGTTTCTTTCCCTTCTTAAGTTGAACACGACTATAGATGAAATGCAAGAAGTGCTGAACACGAATGTTGTGGGATCGACTGCGCGTGATAAGCACAGCCAATGGCATTGTTGAGGAACGCAATTTTACAGCGCTAATGAAAGGAGTTCCTTCCAAACTATGCATTACCACAACGAAACATCACTTGAGGCTGCTGGGAAAATATTTGTATTTTATGATGCATAGAAGTGCATTTTGCACTTCGAGCTCGTGTCTTACTTTCTTGACATTTACAAAAATTTGCAAACATTTTTCGGACAGTGCAAGTAGTTCAATTCCTGACCTCACATTTCTGTGTCGCTTTTGTGTCTTCAGAGGGAGAGGGAGGCTTTTGTGGGAGAATGAGAGAAAACAAGGAGGAGACAGTCATCTGCTCGAAGACTTATACTGTGCCTGAGCACACTCAGTCAATTCGAGAGCAGAATAACTCTGTGGCCAGACGCATGTAGCTCTGGAAGGCAAATTTACCAGCACTAAAACAACAAAAGTGCATGTTATGCTCCCAAATTAAAAAAAAAAAAGAAAAGAAAAGAAAGCAGCAAAATAAATACGATGGCTAAGTAGCAAACCTGCATACACAGGTTAGAGATAGACCAGAAGCCAGGAGACGTCGTGAGGAAACTTACACACACTTGCTTGACACAACAATGAAACAAAATTTAAGATGACATTTTGATGCCTGTTCGGGCATCATCATCAGAATGAAACAAGAAATGATATGTCATCCGAGTTCTACTTATAGCTTGGTCATTAACTAAGCTATCAGTGACTAAGCTAGAAGTAGAACTCGGATGACATACCATTTCTTGTTTCATTCTGATGATGATGCCCGAACAGGCATCAAAACGTCATCTTAAATTTTGTTTCATTGTTGTGTCAAGCCAGTGTGTGTAAGTTTCCTCGTACACAGGTTACTGAGAGCTAGCACAGGCCATTGCAAATGTTAAGGCGAAAGCATGGTTTTCTGCGTTTCTTTTGTTATCACAATTTATCGACAAAGAATTGCCCCAAATGCCAATTTTAGAACAAGTTTTTAGTGCATATCAAGTTCTCCTGCATATCGTGTAGCACCCAAAGGCCCTGTATACATATGCATACACTGATATGACCTCATCAAGCAAAAACCAGCAAGTCTCTTTATTTGGGTGAATACGAGTGTGCGTGCAATCACACTACGAGATACTCTACCCAGTGGTTCTCAACGTATGTTATTCGAGGAACCCCGTGACTGGGTCAGCAAGACTTCAAGGAACCTTTTACTGCACAATGGTGCACAACTGCGCAGAAGAGGGTCAGGTGCGTTAGATGTCGTACAAGTAGCATATTATTTGATTTTAACTTATTTGTTGTTATACTATTTGTTTATTTATTTTGAGGTTGAATTGTTGGTTTAGCCAACGGGTGACGATGATAACTCCTAGCTCTATTCTCCATGCCGAGCATCAACCACGATGTCCGGTGATCTCGACGCCAGTCCTGATGCCAACAATGAGATGTCAGATGAAACAGTTGGATACCAAGGCTGGAATACCGAAACCGTGGTATGCACTGGAGGTTCACCTGTGGGAGCTCGAGCTGGAGGTTCCCCTGAGGTTTACAGAACCTCACAACGAGGTTCACGGAACGCTTGAGCTCGGGAGTTTCATCGCCACAGGCGATACTCTACCCCATTGCTGCCTTTCTATTCAAGGCTTTCCTATGCTGCCTATTCTACCCCATAGTAGAGGGAGTTCTGCAGAGGATATAGTGCGAAACCTCACAATTAGGTATTCTAGTCATTTCCTTTAGACACTACAAAATGGAGCATCTTTCTATGAGGAATTGGCCCAGACAATCAACTGGACGGATCCCACTCTAAGTCAGTTGGGGCTGGGCTCAAGTAGGGAAGGGCTCTGCAGACACAGGCCGGGTCTGGGCAGAGTTCTTGGCAGTCGAGTCGGGCTAGGGTCAGGTAAGTCTTCGTGGCTTTGGGTATGGGATTCCCTGGGAGATAAATCTAGTCCCATGCAGTGCTTTAAGCAGGCACTCCATAGCAATGGTACCATATTGTATGCCTCAGCGTTACTAATGCTGTACCTTGCTCAACAGTGGCATTACACAATCATCAACAGGCTTTTTAGATAGCGTAATCCACAGCTCACCATGTATGCTAGTGAGGCACTTATCCATGCAGATAGGGAACTCTTGGAATGGATCACTGTATTGCCCACGAAATAGCCAATTCTGCAGGAACCTGCAAGATAGTGAGCTAAGGAAATGCTCAGCAGAAATATTTCACCAACCTGCAGTATGGCTCTGAAGCATAATGGAGCAATTGTAAAAGCAGGGTATAATGGCTACGGCACCATCCTGTAGCCGCCACCCAGTACAATCGTGCCAACAATTCTGATCCTCTAACCTGGGTTAAGAATGGCCCTGTAATGCCAGGCACACTTGATTCATCTCACACTTACCGTCGTACCCCTGGTGTTAAAGTGAAGCACTTCTCTGCAGAAACTGGCCACAAATCTTTCAAAGGAAAATATTATAAAGAGCACATAAGTAGTTGCGTAGCTCACATACAGTAGAACCACTCTGTAGTGAACCTGCATATAGTGAAGATATGGATATAGCGAAGTAAACCTGTGGTTCAAATGTGTTGAAACCCCAGTTTTTAACTACTGATTTAGTGAAGGTACTGATATAGCAATTTTTTTTAGCAGTCCAACCAACCTCACTACAGGGAGGTTCTATCGTACCTGATTTTAAAGGATCAATATAAATAATACATTAGATGGCTTATTAGATGGATTAGATGGATTAGTGGCTTTGACCACTACCTTTTTTCAACATGACATATCACCGTGCAAATGGAGAAAAAGAGAAACTTGTGGTGCACAGGCACTAAACCTCATAGCAATTGGGACATCACACATCAATGCTACTATCCACTCAGTCAAACAACAGCGCATTTTATAATGACAGAACGGAACCTAATCCCTGCGAAGCACTCAACTAGTCTTTTTTCTGATCCACCATCAAAAATTCACAGGCGAAGACAGGATGACACACTGCTGCACTAACAACACTTACTATTGGCTATACAAAACATGAACAATTATGTACGTACTCAATCCCCACGTGACACAGGCACCCTCTAAAAAATTATCTTTCTTCGTCAGTTAACATTGTTGATTGAACACTCACACACCTAGACATTCTGACTTCTATTAAAAAGGGGGCAGATGTCGTCTGTGAACCTGCGATGGTCCAGCATTAGCAATTGCGTCTGGGAGTGGACAGACGTTGTCCTGCCCAGGACTCGACGCAGCAGGTGCCGCAGGAGGGGGAATCAGGTCCGCGGTTGGTGACGCAGGCATGGATGGCGCCGCCCGCACAGGACTTCCAGGAGGATTCTGCGAAGTGCTGTTGTTTTGTGGCCCCCTTACGAAGTCAGAATGTCCATGCCAGGTGCTACCATCGGAGAGCCGCAGGTTCACAGACGACGAACTTGCCCTGTGGGAAACTTCACCTGGAACCCAGTTTGGTCCTGGTCTGAAATTCCGAGCATAGACTGTATCCCCTGGCAACAACTCTGGGCTATTCCTAGCATGCTGATGCTAGGGGGCCCCTAAAATCTCTCCCTCTTGTCTTGTGAAGCTGGTGGCCCATATCAGTGTTCCTAAAAGTCGTTGTTGCGGAATGGGACCTAACAGAAGAACTGCATATTTTCGTGCTTACCAATAATGCATGGAACTTAGTTGCCCACACAGTGTACATTGTGAACTTAGCATCCCATACTTTTGTGCACCTACCAAAGATGAGCATTGGGATACTATGAGGCAGACAGCTAGGCTTGGGAAATGACAAGTCAATTACATATGCAGCAACGCCAGATCACTCTTTGGCACATTCTAACATCTGAATTAGTAAACTGATCTAAAAAGTAAGAGAACCTGATTCAGTTGATCCCATGTGGAATAACCATATCATGTAATGAGAAATTGATATATGTCAATTCCACAAATAATGTGGGCTCACCTCATCTGCTCCTGTATGTCAGCTGTAAGGTGTCTCATGCGCAGAAGTGTCACCTTGTCCAAGTTGTGTGTAATGCAGAGAAGTACACCATGGTACGAGTGAAGGTACCTCCTGATGCCGCCACGAAATGCTGCCAAGACAAGACCTCCATGTTCTCCCCGTTCTTTGCTCCACTCCACCAGATAATGAACATCTGTCCCACACTCCAGGAACTCTGCCAGTGCATTGCGGAGTGCCTGCTCCGACAAGCCCTTGGTGTAGAGACCTCGACGAGAGACAAACCTAACCTATAGAAGATACAACATTTATCATTGGTTTCATACGCATCAATTTTGAACGCCACTGTATTGTGGTTCCCGTACGTAATAAGTAGCCACTATCGGGTGGGGCTGGGATGCACTATCGTTGCTTCTGTCAAGTGCAATTGTGAAGACGCATCGTCTCAGGCTCTCCAACAATGCATTTCGCGCGGCCGCAGCCATTTCACCGATGATGGCAGTGGTCTTCATCCGTCCACACCAGTGGCGCTTCACTTCGTCACATTTTGCGAACATCTTCCAGAACAGGGCCACACGTGGTCGCTTATGATCTGCGGCTGGTTGTGCACAGAAAACCCATGAAACCCCCAGAAAACCCATGAAAAGGCACATGGCACGTATGATGAACACATGCAGGTATTTCTTCTGTTTGGAGAGTGCCATCGGAGGAGATGAAACATCGTACGAGACTGAACTGACGAAAGGACGATAGCACGTCTTCTCGGGAAACACGGACACAATGAAACACGCGATCTGCCGCGACCTCCAGCCATGGATGGTCATGCCGCGAAACACGTGTTACGGGCTGGCTAATTCTTCAGGAATGCGTCTGCGCAGCTTTTGAAGCTGGAAAATGAGAAGAAAAGCCCAAGGCCCCAATTTTCCGGAAGATTGGAGGGTGCGTCCGTACAATTGGGAGACTGAACGAAATTCGGGAGCCTCCCGGATAATCCAGGAGAGTTTCATTTCATTTCATTTTATTACCACGCAGGTACTTGTAAAGTACATTACGTGAGGAAGGCAAGATACAAGAGTACACAAATGAAAGAATCAGCAAGGAATAGGTGGAAAATAATAACATAGTAGAATCAATAACAAGAAAGTAACAATAACATTGTAACA
Source organism: Ornithodoros turicata (assembly GCF_037126465.1). NCBI lineage: Eukaryota > Metazoa > Arthropoda > Arachnida > Ixodida > Argasidae > Ornithodoros > Ornithodoros turicata. Next base: position 28,186,214 of record NC_088206.1, on the reverse strand, counting down.
TACAAAATGAGGCCCCATGACACGTAGTTTCGCAAAGCTTTCTAAACTTGGCAGGATCGTCCTGAGTCGCAACATGTTCAGGAAGCGCATTCCAGTCACCAATGCATGTCGGTAAAGGGGAGAATTTATAGATATCTGTACGGCATGAAACTGCATGACTTCGTGGCGATGGTCACCCCTTGAGATGTACGTAGGAGGGCGACAGTAATGAGGTTTCACACATGACATTTGGAAATAAAATTTCTGAAAGAAACATAGATGGGCAACTTTTCGGCGCACAGCCAGTGGAGGTAGCCCTAGTTCGGCTTTCATAGCACCACCGCTAGCAGTGCGCTCGTAGGTAGGTGGTAAAATAAATCAGGCTGCCCAGTTTTGGACTTTCTCGATATGGTTTATTAGGTAGGTCTGATGGGGATTCCAAATAATGCTCGCATAATCGAGCTTTGAGCGAACAAAGGTTTCGCAAGCTAGTAGCTTAACTTGTACTGATGCTCCACTGTGCGTGTGCCGAATATATCACAAGGATGAAAGAGATTTCGAAACGATACTAGATATATGAGCATTCCATGAGAGATCTTCAGAGAAAGTTACGCCTAAATATTTAAAGTTTACAACCCTCTCAAGTGCACATGAACCAGTATGGTACAACAACGGTATATCTGTCTTTGATGGCCTGAATGACATAACTTTGCTCTTTGTACAGTTTATATTCATTTGCCAGTTACAACACCACTGTGTTAGTTCGTTTAAATCATCCTAAAGGGCGATGTAGTCACCATCCGAGCTGATTTTCCGATAAATTACACAATCATCTGCAAATAGCCTGACTTGTGACTTCAGTTTGCAAGGTAGATCATTTATATATACCAGAAATAGCAAAGGACCAAGGACAGAGCCTTGGGGGACTCCAGATTTCACATGAGTTGTATTCGAGCATGTTCTATTAACAAGGACGCTTTGCTCTCTGTCGGTTAGGAATGCCTCAATCCACGTGAGTACTGTTAGGTCAATTCCCAAGCATGAAAGCTTATACAGCAGCCGTTTGTGTGGGACAGTGTCAAAGGCCTTTGCAAAATCAATAAAAACAGCGTCCGTTCGGTAGCCATCGTGGCAGTTAGCGTGGATATCCGAAGAAAATTAAAAAAGTTGGGATGTGCAGGAGAGGTTCTTCCAAAAACCATGCTGATTATGGAACAAGACATCGTGCTTACGGAAGAAGTTTCATGATCTCAGAGTAAATAACGTGCCCCATGATTTTACATATGACACTAGTAAGCGATATGGGGCGATAATTAGAGACGTCATTAGGGTCACCCCCCTTGCGCACCGGAATAATTTTACCATACCGCCAGTCCTGGGGCAGAGTGGAAGTGTCTAGAGAATTCCGAAACAGTCTGCATAGTAATAAGCTGATTGGAGAATGTGCCAGTTTGAGCAACTTTACTGTTATACCATTGTTTCCAGGCACACTCTAATGGACAGCGTGGAGCCGATAGTGAGAAGGATGATGACTGCCACGCGGGATAATGGACAATGGACGAAGTTATTGAATTCGAGACAATGGCCCTCAGGTGGTATCAGTAGTTATGTTGTTGTTGGGAAAGCTTCCATGGAATGTGATGCAAAGCTGCGTAAATCCTGGTCAATTCAAGTACAGTTGCAGTCAAGGCAGTTGCCAAGATGCTGGCTCAGGAGAGGTGCTTCTAGGGACAAATAACGCTGTAGCTGATTTAACGTCAAGTAGTAATGGCCAATGGAACACCAACTTCGTAAACTGCTCTCCTTTTACGAGTAGGAATGATGAAGGCCCACATAACCCTAGTGCTATCATTCAAGGCCAGAAGTACATATCTGCCTAATTATTAGTGTAACGAAGACTAGGAGGATAAATGAGTTTCATGTGCCCCCATTCTTCAGCATTATATCATTGCCATCTTGATGTTGTTCTGCCTCGTATCAATATGAGAGTACCAGTTTACTCATTACTCTGGTACGTATTATACTACACTTACATGGTGTCATTCACAACCAATATTTTTCTAATCATACACTATTTTGTATGCCGATGTCATTTATTATAATAATGTGAAAATAGAAAGGGCAAACTATGTGTGAAGTGAATACTATTGTTCCTCTCACTGCACCACCGAAGTACACACAAAGACAGTGCTGTTTCTGATAGCTTATGTGTAGCTCTATAGGTACAGCATCACCTTACATTTTGCACTGCACTTCATTCAGTCTGTGCTCCACTTGTTAGTGAAAAGCAGCAGTGTGGACCACTAAAAAAACTTATTTTGACATCACACTGCTCTGATTATAAAATAATTTCCTAACCAAGTGAGCTTTCAAATTCACATGTATATTATAGCTACACCCTTAGGTGGTGTCCGAGACTGGATTATCGGCAAAGCTTGCAATAAGGTAAGAGTAGTGTTACATTTTTTAGGTTTAGAGTGAAAAATGACATATGCCAGTATATTTTTTACTACTATTCAGTTTTAACGGAAAAAATGCAGATTGTACAATGTGTGGATGACTATTCAATATGCATGCATGTTGTACAAAAAAAAAAAAAAAAGCAAGTGTTCAAACAGCCAGGAAATATAAAGGGCCGACTCAATCCTTCCTATTGTTTCTGCAGATTTATTTCGTCTTGTCCTGGCACGTTTGGTCATTCTAAAATCGTTAAAGTGCTACTCCGGACACGGAAAACAGCGTTTCTTTTATTTAGTCCATGAAAAGGAAGTGCCTCAAGGATTCTATACGCGAAATTTCAATCCTGCTAACAAACTCTGTGCATTTCTGTCAATTTTTGAAGATCTGCTGAGCCTCCACAAGTTTCGATGACGCAAGGAGCGGGTGACGTAATCATAAGCCCACAAATTGCAATGATGTCATGTTCTGGAGAGGGTACTCATCTCCTAACAATGACGCCGGCGTACGGGGAGGGTCACGTGGTGGAGAAGTCACGTGACGCTGATCGAAAGAGGGGAAAATGGGAGAGATGTCTTTTCCCTCCTTTGTGTTTTCTCCAAGGTCGGAGCGGTCGTATGATATGTCACGTGGGGCTCCGCAAACGGAGTGCAAAAAAGTGAGCCCCCCCTGAAGACGCGAAAGGCAGCAACGTTGCCAGATAAGAGCCGGGCGCTCCGTCAGAGCCTAACATGACGTCACAGTTCTCTAAACTAAAAATTAATTTTCTCCGGTTTCGTGTCACGTAGAGCCAAAATATTTTGCAGGAATGTAAAGTGAGACAAGAAGATTTCAGTAACAACTTTGGTAGGATACTGAAGACTCAAGGTTTAGTCCATAGTGGCACTTTAAAACCCCAGTGCAGGGGAAGATAATAAAGTACAGACATGGGGCAACACAAGCAATGCGAAAGAACGAGCACCAAACCTTCTGTGGTGTTTGAGGGCATGGAGTATGGCGTAGGATGCAGTGAGTTCAGCAGCAGGCTTGTACACTCGAAAGTAGTTTTCAAGTTAGGTTACTGAGTACCATGCAAAAAATAATGGAATAAAGTACCAAATACTCAATGTTGAAAAGTATTTGAGTACAATACTACATACTCACGAAAGTAACTCGTTACTTTCAAGGTTCTATCAAGCTACAATTTGTGAAAGATACTGTCAAATGAATACAAAGTAGATATAAACATGGATACCCCTGTTTCCCTGGCAATACCTTCTTGGTAGCAGTGCCTTCTTCTAGCTCTCTTTCTTTCTCGCCCCAATGGATTCTTCGTCCAAGAGTGTTGCTCGCAAAGGTACCTGGTGCGTCTGTTTATTGACATTACGCCTGTGCCCTTGACTCCCATTCTAAAATTTGAGGATTCAACACTAGATGTGCTCAAGAGCTGATTCCCAACAATCCCCCTCTTGAATCGGGTCAATGGAGTTGGTGACGTACGATGACACTCCTATGTCACGACACTGACTCACATATCATTTTTTTAGGACAATGGTGATCAGCGTCACGCACTCCATGTTGCCAAGATTTTGTCTACTTTGAGTTGCATATAGTCATGCACATGAAGAAACCCTGATTACTGCTTTCCTTCTTCACAAAATTTTTCTTTCTCTCTAGTATCCGGTAACATACCGTAAACAGCTTGCTTTATGGACAGTTTTCGCCAGGGATAAAAGTGTCCAGAACATAGAGGCATAACTGTGCCATATTATTCATTTGCTAAGTGAATAACTAAAATTTCAGCTACTTGCCTTGTCCCAGAGAAAAGATTCTGAAGGAATGCCCGCCAGTAGGTAGAGCACGTGCTGGAGCAAAACTCTGCTTTCCACACATGTGCTGGGAGCGCTAGGTAAGACACCCGTTGGAAATGTTTCCTGGGGCTTGTTAGACGACGTCTAGACACAGGGAAATGGAGCTTCGAATGATGACAACAAACGTTTCCTCTTCCAACCTACCTTAGGTGTCCTGTTAGGCTGGGCCTGCTCAATTCTGTGCCTCATCCTGCAAAGAACAATTTTCTTGTTGCATGAAAAGAAATTTCTCTCTTCATTATAAATTACTAAAAAATAAATGAGGAATAAATTTTGTGTGCATCAGCCACAACAAAGCAAGAGGACATCTTACTGAATCATTACCTCAATCATTAGGAGTGTAAGACACACATCAGGTACCAGTCAAACATCGGTTGCCAAAGTTTCCAAAATAAACTACACAGCTTCACAACCCTGCCAGATAAACCCGAGGATTCTTTGGAAAGAGAGCTACCACATTGTCACAAGGCTCACTGCCACATAAGTGAAAGTATTACTCAAATGTTGTGCCTCACTGTCATTCCAAACATAAATTCACAGAGCATATCATACTACATGCAGTAGATGTAGCTGTGGGCCGAGCTATGTATTGCCAGGTGCAACGTGTTTGCAGCAGCAGAACATGGACAAAGGAGGGTTCATCGTCAATAATGTTTACTGGACATGACCAAAACCATCATGCATGTTTCATAGAGAGAACAGGCAGGACAGGTACCGCGGGTGTGGTGAGCAAAGCAACTGCCTTCAGACCCCATGTCGAGGTTCCAAAGCCACACTCGCAACCAATGAGCTATCACTTCAGCATGGAAAGTCTGCTGTCAAATTTGGAAAAGTCATAATATAAATTGTATCACTGCATGTTACACTGGTCTTTTCAGTGAATCGCATTTTGCTGGTTGTTCCAGAATGACATGCACTGATCAGCCTAACACTAGTGCAGTTCTCACAACACAAAAGCATTGGCAACACAGACTGGAACACACACTTCACCTCCGGTCACCTCTCTGTGTAGTCTCTCCTTTCACTGGTATTCAAAACCGCTAACAAGAACAGTTGCTGGGGAATATCTCGATCCTCTGGAAGCACTTGACGATGAATGGAGTTCATGAAGGCTTTTTGTAAGTTTGGTAGATACATGTATGCAATGATGAATGTCACAGCATGGACCGGGAGCTTCGAGCGAAATGGTTTCGATTGTGTTTTGGTTGACACTCACGCTGCCAAGCATGTTCAGCTGGGCAAGCCAGTGCAAGTTACACTGACACAACTTTTCACAACTGAATCCACACCAGCAAACTACACTGCGCTGCATGAAAGTGACCAGCAAAATTAGCCATCAGATCTGTTGTGATGAGCCTAAACCAGTGGTTCCCAAACTGTGGGTCGCAACACGTTCCGTGGAGGTCGCGAAGCGGCCCAGAAACTAAAAAAAAAAAAGCCACACCCTGCCCGCTATTCTGTGCTTGCATGCGTGGCACGCGACGCTTTCGATGCATCACACAGCCTGGCTTCCACACCTGCTTTCACTTGTGCGAGGGCCAAAATCTATGTCGTGAGGTCCACTCCACTAAAGGCCACAGCGTCTGCATCTATCGTGGCATACACGGACATGCCCCCTCTGCACCCGGCCTTCACGGCGCACCGTGCAGTGGTGTCTTCTCGAATTAGAGCAGATGCCAAAAAGCTAAGAAAACCATTTCACCTGCGTTGTCGGGAAGCGAACGATGCAGTCGTGCAGGATGCCGTTGTACGAGACTTTTTGTGTCAGGGAACTCTCTCTGAATGGAGCTCCAATAAAATGTCCGTGTATCCTTTTGTCTAACATTTGTGCGCTGATATTGGAAGACGTCCGGCATTGCAACGAGGGAAACCTGGGAGTGGGGGGGGGGTTGCGGTCATCTACATTTTTATGGGCCGCGGGGCGGCTAAGTTTGGGAACCACTAGCCTAACCAGTTTAAAGATATCCTGCAAGAGGTTTTGATATCTTTTTGAATGATATATGGTCTAATTATTTTATCTCTATACGTCCCACGGGCGGTTGCCAATGAGTCTTTTTTTTTTTTTTCACTTCTATGAGACATAAAATCGGTCCCAGTTATGGAACACTCGGAATCTTTAGTTGAGGGCGCACATTCATATTTTCCCAAAGCCTTTACGCAAATTTAGCGAAGAATCTTAATCAATCAATCTCTTAATTCCAACTTCCACATAATTCGAACTGATGCTCAGGTCCTGGCAAAGCCATGTGTATTTCAATGGGGAAAACACCAGGTAATTCGAACATACGAACGTGTGCACTGGCTTATTCAAACAAGGTTGCAGGGCCGCGCACAATTCCCAGCTACGCATTGGCTCGGAAGTGCCGGCGGGCGCGCAGCTGGCATGCCAAGAACATGGTTACTTATCAAATGCTAGGTTTGTTTACTTATTACTTAGAAGTCCATTTCTCATAAATGTGATACTTCTGCTAGAGAAAAGAGGAGTCGGGAACGAATCACCGTAATGCGCAAACGCAAACCTCGCTGTTTTGAGGGGACCAAGGCCCTTCCTGTTGACTATATACCCAAGACAAAGACAGCACTTGACATTTTCTCGAACTGGGTAGAAGATATCCACGGTCGCAGGGTTGGCGATTGGGTTGGGCTTAACATTGCAAATGACATTCATTGAGAAGCGGCTGAAGAAATGAACACAATTGCGTATAAGATTATTTTCTGTCCTGAGCTGTTTTGATGCTTTTCTGCGAATAAATGTTCTGGAAAGAAACAGCCTCTTATTTTATCGGCACGACCGCGAACGTCCAGCAAGGCCTAGCTATAGCCATGAGGCGTCTCTGACATAGCTACCATCCGCTCCCAACGCATCAATCCCTCATTCAGAGAGGCACCCTTTAGTTTGAACTCCCCCTCAAGTTAGAATTAACGGTATTGCACTGTACACACAAAATTATAATATTTAAATCGACCCTTTTGAGACATGTCATATTGAGCACATGACATCTGTCTGAGTGGAATCCCACAAAGACAAAAGTCACAATGCCACAAGAATTCCGCACGCCCTGTGTGATCCCCATAGTGGTACCTATGGCACAAATCTGAAATGGAAGTGGCTGAACAGCAGAAAATTTAACAAATAGCCTTTGTTTAATGTCAAGATGGTGCTCTGTATGCACAAGGGTCTGAGAGGGACGTATGGCACCTTCCAGATTTTCGAACACCTTGCCACACTGGTGGCAGAATCAAAAGCTCTTTAAAAAATAGGTCTCATGGGAATCAGTTTTGCATTTGGCAAAAAACTACTTTTTCAATTTTCACTCTTTACACATTATATTCCATAATGCGCTCAATTTTCAAGGCAAAGGAATTGTGTAGGCTACTGTAAATGACACACTTTGTATTCAAACACTAAGTGTTGAGATATTATCCTGATAAATGCCATCTCTGTCCCTGTTTTGCACCATTCAACCACAACAACGGGGAGAAGAATTTGTTATGGCCAAGTTTTATTTTTCATTGTGCAAGACCAAGGTACACTCATTCTGGATCTGGACATCTTACATACCTTATTTTAAAACCATGACCAGATCTTTAGTCCATATTAATCACTCCACCCAAACAAAAGATACAGGAAGGGTAACACTAGAGCTTTCCTTTCACCCAATCTCTCGTACTAAAGTCCCATATTTACACCCATAATTTGCTCATTTTGTTTCCCAAGAAAAGTTGGGGATTGTGGGTATATACGTAGTAAGATTTTCAAACGATGTACGAGGGTGGATCAAATATAAACGACTTTTGTTGTAGAGCGCGTTCTATCAATTGACGCGCGCTGCCGCTTGTGCACGTGCTAGGTAGGTGGGTGAGTAGTTACGTGAGAAGCCGACTGGACTCGGCACATTTCCTCAGTAGTCCGTCATACGATGTCTGAGAAAGAGGTACACCCGTCGATTGCGCAACGTATTGTTTATAAAGTCTCTTCCTCGTGAGGGTGTAAAACCGACCGAAATTCTGCACATATTGACGGCACAGTTCGGGAACCAAACACTGCCAAGGCCGCGTGTGTTTGCCTGGCATAAGGAATTTGTGGAAGGCCGTGACAAGGTTGAAAACGAAAGCCCCTGTCAAAGCCAAGACTTGGCTGTCAGCTGGCAAGGTGCTTACAACTGTTTTTTGGGACCAGCGCAGCATTTTGCACATTGATTTCCTGCATGATCGTCGCACCATCAACGCTGCATATTACTGTGAACCTTTGAGTGAGGTTAAACTTGCTTATCGCAGCAAAACACGTGACCAACCAACACGTAAAGCGATGCTCCTCCATCACAACGCCAGACCCCACACTGCAGCCGTCACGTGTGCAAAATTAAGGAAAATGGGCTGGACGCCACTGGAGCACCCTCCCTATAGCCCTGACTTATAGCCTTGTGACTTCCACTTGTTTCGGCCACTCAAACAAGCACAAGGAGGCCAACGATTCGACAATGACGACGCAGTGGAGGAGTTTGTGTGCAACTGGCTGCTGACACAACCCACTTCTTTTTTTGAAGAGGGAATAAAAAAGCTACCGTCCCACAGGGAAAAATGCATTTCTATATCGGGAGATAAAGTAGAAAAATAATGCACACTTGGTTTATTTCTTACTACAAATAAAAGAAATATAAAATGAAACACTCGTTTATATTTGATCCAGCCTTGCACAACCCTCAAAATACAACACTACCTTAATTTTCAAGATGTAGAGCAGCGTTGGTTGGCTTGAAACATGTTGAAACAACACAAAGCAATGAGTTCTATTATACGCGACAAACTGTGCAGTGTAGCTTTTGTTTTATTCCGTTTTAGCATCACGAAGCAACTGTCTGCGGCCTCACTCATCCTCACCTCACGAAGCATGGACTTTATCAGCCTCACTCACCCTCACCAAATTTTCCTCACCAGTAACTTAACCTTAGTCGCCCTCACCCTCACATTTCATTTCAAATTTTTCCCTCACGAACCTCACTTCAGGGCATCGGGATCCCGAAAGGCCTCACCATCCTCATCCTCACATGCCTTCACTTCATGAGGCTATTCACGACCCTCATGGCCTCACGTATCTTCACCTCATGAGGGTCCTCATCCTCACTTGTGCTCACCTCATGAGGGCTCTCATGGCCTCAGGAGTCCTCATCGTCACGTGCCCTCACCTCATGAGGGCCCTCATGTCCTCACGGCGCCTCACGTACATTCGCCGAATGAGGACCCACATGGCCTCACGTGTCCTCATCCTCACGTGCCCTCACCTCATGAGGGCCCTCATGGCCTCACGTACATTCACCTCATGAGGACCCACATGGCCTCATGTGTCTTCAGGTCACTAGGAGACGCGTACGTGAGCCTCAAAAGAACTTTCCGTCATGTTCACATGAGACGTCGGCGTTTATCTACTGTGTCGGTAGTTGGTACTAATGATACTGCGCTGCATTAAACTGTCTACGGGGTTTCGTGCTGTGCTTGGATAAATGTGCTGACAGTTGTTACTGTCACAGTGAGGTTTAACATTAGTGTTTGGCATCAGTAAAGTCAAGCCCGAAATACTACAGTGCAGATGTACCGCTAGGGAAATGATCGGGTGGTGGCGGGGAATAGTGCTTGAAGAGATCCTGTACTCAATTCTCAGAACCGTATGACGCTGCTGCCAGAATCGGAGGATACGCTCACAGCTGAAGTGTTTGGGCACAACGATGGCACTTAATCGCACCTGCAATCAGGTCATGCCTTTTTATTGTTTTTTCTTCTCCTTCTTTTACATTTCAAAGGCGCGCTACAGTCACGGGGATTCCAGTTTTCCTGGCTTCGTTTTGAGGAGACAAACAAAGATTTTGAAAATTCTTACAACTCCATGATGAAAAACCCGAGACTGGGGAAAAGACGAAAAACAGACGACGCACACAAACTCTCAATTTCAACGTCTGTTTTTCGTCTCTTCCCCAGTCTCGGGTTTTTCATCATAGATCTTTTTTATTGTTATTTGTTTGTTCTGCTTTGTTAGTTCCTTCCTTAGTACTTCCTTCATTATTGCTGTCGCACAGACTTTGGGGAGCCCGGTAAAGGCTGCTTTATATTCAGCTTTATGCTGTTAAGAACAAGAGATGTCAAAATAAAAAGAAAGCCTCGTTACATTCCCAGCAGCGGTAACAATTGTTTAAAAAGAAAATACAAAAACACCGCACATGGCACCTTCGGCACGACACCGCACGCGTGTGTCCAGTTGCAATCATTCGAAATTAGCGAGGGAAAGCAGCTGCACGCGCTTTCGAAAACGCGGAACAGGGCCTCTCCAAACGAGGCCACTATTCCAGTAAACAGGCCGAAAAACGAATCCACAAGAGGTAGTGTGGAGCTCAAAACACGACTTCGAAATCGTGTTCCCTATTCTCGGGGTTTTATCTTATGCAACAACATAACATGACCGCCTAAGAGAGTCATGACTTATCTGTAAGGTCACTAATGAAAAAGTCGCATGCCCCTTTGAAGTGAGGATTCTTCATGGTAGCCTTCATACAGGGTGGTCCACCAACCCTGATAGAAATTCATAGTAAAAACGTAGGCCCTGGAGAGACATGCGGTGAAGGGATTTTTTTCTGCCAGTAACTTTTGTCACATATTTGTAGTATTTTTATTTCATTTCAATTGACGGAAAGTTAATTTCTTGAATTGAACTCCGAAATTTTCCAAGGCAATCTAACGTATTCTTTGCGGAAATGGGTTCCCCGTCGTCATTTTACTCAGTATAGCGCATAGCCCCACTCGTAATGCAATGGCAATTGCCGAAATAAATTTGTCGAAAATCATGGAAATGAGAGCCCTTGGCACCGCCTCTTTTTTGACGGCTCTAAGTTTGAGCGCAAAGCTGCGAAGAAAGGAGGTTACATTGACACGCCACACAAGGGGGAAAGGGTTACACACCCAACCCACAGAAGAGTACCGCTGCCAGGTGTCAGCTTTGCCCACGTCAGTTTCAGGGTCGCGCGCTTTTTCCTTCATTCGTGTTTTGCTCAGTGTGTTTGATTGCTTTTGGGTGCGTACGCGGCTGTTTTCACTATGACCGCTGATAGCAGTCTCGTAGTTCTTCTGCACCACCTTATTGTCATGAACCTGTGTATGTGTGTGAGAGAGAGAGAGTTGTATGCGCGAACGCCTGTGAGCTCTCTTCTTTTTTCAATTCGTTTGTTTCAACATGCTACGGATTTCTTCACATTCAGCACACTTCCTGTGTACTTTGATACGTCATCATTAGCGTAAACGCGTTCGAAGCGTTCGCCATCTGCTGCAATGCACAGGTGGGCTCTCCGACTTGTATCTTACACGGTCCTTTTTATTTCGGATCTGGAAAGTGACGAGCAGAAAGCAGTGATTTTCCCCTGTTGGTCAGCCGGCGATCGTGGTTCGCTTTTGTATACTTCGTCTTTGATGCGACCCCAGAGGTAAAAGTGCATCGGCGTTAAGTCAGGAGACCTGGCGGGCCATGACACTGGACCAAATCTGCCAGCCCACTTCTCCCGGAACATGTGACGTAGCAGCTGTACTGCATGCCGCGCGCTGTGAGGTGGAGCCCCATCGTGCTGAAACCACACGCGGGTCTGTTCAGCAAGAGGCAGGTCATCAATAAAGCAAAACACGGCATCTAAAATTTCGCTACAGTAGCGGTTGGCATTTAGAGGTCCCGTGAAAAAGATTGGCCCAATAATGGCTCTGTTATAAATCCCGGCCCATACATTCAATCCCCACTCGTACTGATGCTTGCAGTCCCGTAGCCAGTGTGCGTTTGTTTGGCTCCAATAATGCGCGTTGTGTCGATTCACTTGAGCGCTATGGCAGAAGTGGGCCTCATCAGCCGAAATGACCCTGTTCACAAAGTTTCTGCTTTCCTGGGTCCGACATCGGATCCAGTTACAAAAATCCAGACGTTTCTGGTTATCGCCCGGCTGGAAATGTTGATGAAGGCTCACGTGGTATGGGTGGAGTTTGTGCTTGTGTAGTATCCTCAGCACACTTGACTTTGATGTCTGTACTCACTTTGCCAGGGTGCCCAGACTTTACGTGGAGATCTTCTTCTACTTCTTTCAGGGCCTGGTCTGTTTGTGTCGACTCACTGGCAGAGATTGGGTGTGACCGGCTCTGGGTACCGGAATGGAAACTTCCTGTTGTGGACAGTCTCACAAATGCACGGCTTATGATACAAGAGCTCACCACCCTAGTTTCTGGAAGCATTTCACTGTATTTGAGGACTGCTCTGTCATAGTCCATACCTGAAGCATGATCCCCAGAGCAATGATCATTCTTGTTTTTTCTTGGTTGGAATACACAGTGCTCGCCATCGCTGCCGTTTACTTGTTCACTGCATTCACTGAGACCGGAGTGCAAAACGGTCCAAAAATGTATTTCCTTCCCTACCTGTCAACACGTCGGGTGACCTCAATTTTGGTAAGATAGCTCTGATTCCCGCACTCACCGCGGGTGTTTGTTCCGTGGGTAAGGCTTGTAACCCTTTCCCCCCTCGTGTGGCGTGTCAATGTAACCTCCTTTCTTCGCAGATTTGCGCTCAAACTTTGCGCTCAAAGAGGCGGAGCCAAGGGCTCATCTCCACGAATTTTTGACGAATTTATTTCGGCAATTGCCATTGCATTACGAGTGGGATTATGTGCTATACTGAGAAAAATGACCACGGGGAACCCATTTCCGCAAAGTAAACGTCAGGTTGCCTTGGAAAATTTTGGAGTTCAATTCAAGAAAATAACTTTCCGTCAATTAAAATGAAATAAAAATGTTACCAATATGTGGCAAAAGTTATTGGCAGAAAAAAAAATCCCTTGACTGCATGTCCCTCCGGGGCCAACGTCTTTTACTACGAATTTCTACCATGGTTGGTGGACCACCCTGTATATGGAGGAATGAAACCTAAGAACGGAACATGGCGATCCTCGAAGATCTTCGAATTTCCATTGGCCCTTCGCGCAGAGTGATGTCATCTGATGCACACCTTCTACAAGCGAGGGGATACAGTGGCTTCCCCTTCATCCGTGAGGCTCTTCACGAATGGACCCATGACCTCATCCGTGAGGTTCCTCACAAAGAGCCCCACGGCCTCAACCGTGAGGTTCCTCACAAAGGGCCTCACGGCCTCATCTGTGAGGCTCCTCACGGAATACGTTGTACCCTCACGTATTGATGGCCTCACGACGACTGGCTTCATGAGGGCCCTCACGGTGGGCCTCATGAGGGTCAATGCCTCACGACTGTCCTCATGAGGAACTTTCATCGCCTCATCGCCGTGAGGTGAGGGTGAGGCGTCCTCATGAGGGTCCTCATGAGTGAGGCCGCCCAGCTATGACTGTCGCTATGAGCAGCGTACAGATGTGGACAGATGGAGAGAGGACAGCAGGGAAGAGTGGGGGACAGCAAGGTTAGTATGCATCCTGGGCTGACTTCGTGGGGAACTGTGCCGACATTCGTGTGGAAAGTCTTTGAAAAACCCAGTGTAGTTCTCTAAACCCATCAAAGGCACCAAAGAAACCTGACGAAACCAATGGTAAAACACTGGACACAAATGAAACAAAGGCTTCGACAGTAGATATAACAGCCACACTGGTAGCGAAGTGGGTACACATGGAGGGCGTGTGGAAACCAGAGTTCGAGGTAACTCGTTACTGTAACTAAGTTCCATTTTTTGGTAACTTGTAACTCGGTACTTTTGCGCCGCAGTAACTTTCAGAGGAACTCGTTTCTTTTTCAGGTAACTTTGCCAAAGTAACTTAAGCTAAGTTCCAAGTTACTTTTAATTCGCCTTTCAGTCACCTCCACATATTTTCTTGCTTTCTCTCTGGTTCTTTCAATGCATTTTATGCCATAAAACGTGGTACTCAATCAATGGCAGTATTCTATTCAGGAAGTCAGAACCGCTGCCATTGAAATAAGGTTGAACCATTGTGCGCCCACAGGGAGTAAGATGCAAAGTGTTCGTCTTGTTGGACATAAACGAAAGCGGTCTACGCGTGTGGTACTCCTCCGCAGGCAACTCAAGGTCAAACTCAACTGCTCACGCGCGCTGCACCTGTGTAGTGCTATTTGGTGTCCGAAGTAACTTAGAAGTAACTCGTTCTTTTTTTAAGTAACTCTGTAACTGCGAGTTACATTTCAGGCTGAAGAACTTCGTTATTAACTTAGTTAGATTTTTCATATGGTAACTTAAGGCGGTGCATCAGAGCCGGAACTTCGTCGTCTACAATCGAGGGATGGCGCAGCGAGCGAAATGGTTCGCGCAGACACCGCTTCACAACATTTTGGCGCTTGCTTGGAAATGCGGTACCGCTGATGTAACGTCTTCTTATTCTGTTATTTTTGTTTTCTCTTTGCGCGCGACGGGTCAAGCGAAATCTTGTGCAAACATATGACCGCTCGTGCTCACCCATGCCAAGTCCAATACTGTAAACACGCATATCGCGCTCAGCCAGACGGAACAATTAGTGGCGCGGCTTTTGAATGCGCCCAGGCTGTCCAGCTGTCTCCTGAACTTCTTCGTCGATCTGTTGCTGTTCCGTGCTGTGTTCTTGTCGGGCGAAGGGTTAGTCACCAGTCGTTTCGTGTGATTTCGGCAATGCTTTCGCATATAATAAATGAAATTCCTCGTAACACAAAAAACCTAGGTTGGACACGACGCGGTTGAAACACGTTGGTGTCGGCATGTTATAGCTTACCGACATTACGCGGAAATTGCGAAACGAAGTCGCAACCTGTTTTTGTTATTTTCTGTCACTCTGGGCTTACAAATCTCAGACCACGTTGTGGTGGTACAAAACACTTCATTTACTTGCACAGTCAGCGGAAATCAAATAAAACTGCAAAGAGGCTGCATGACGTTTCCCATATCCTTGGACATCAGTGGAGAAGGAGGAAAAAGGCAAAAGAGAAGAAGAAAAGGGAAGAAAAGCAGGGTAGAGGAGAAAAGCAGGGTAGAGGAGAAAAATGTGTCTGCCTGGACCATACAGCTGCTTGGAACGTAAAGTGCGAATGGAGGTTTCCAGTTTGGTCGTCTGTATAATTCGGGTCCGTTGTGCTCATCCTGGTCGTCACTAACCACGGCCCCAGACTTCACCCAAGCACAGATCAGCATGCCGCGAACTGGGTCTCTGATGTCCCATTCGTCTGGAAGTGACCTTCAGCTCGTGGTTCTGTCAGTCTGGATCTCGGAGTGAGAGCATTTCGTAACAAATTGTCATTGTGAGTGTCATCTTGCCTATCCGCGCAGGAACTTCCAGAAATCCTCTCTAGCTTTCTTTTTCGTCCTCGTCGTGGCTGCCGACATCACGACCTTGTCTCGATTAGCAAAAAGCACACGGCACACTGATTACAATTGTTTTGGCCTGGCGTACTTCCTTCTGTAATCGGGAACTCTAATTCGCATGCTTCGAGGATAGCGAGGGTCAACAAGCTCTAGCAGGAGGCAGTCGCTATAAATTCGCGCAAGGTACACCACCCTTTTCTCGTTCCGCAAGGCGTCGTCCAGTACCTACAACGAAGAGGCAGTACTGACGGTTGGTTATACGTGGAGTTGGCCGTGGATCTGGTACCGGTAGACATGCGTGCACTTCCACAGACCGCACTTACTTCCTCAGTTCCGGTACGTGACTCTGTCCTATACCCTTGCTACGGTCCGCCAGTTGGTCCTGATATTTCACGAATGTTCCGGTCACTATACACGGCATGTTCAGCGCAGCACAGAACTGAGCATGGGCTCAATATCGCGCTCCACTAGAGAGGACTCCCAAAACTACAGCGGTGTTCACGTCCATATGATCTTGTCCGATGCTTGGTGGACGCTCAGTGTCAGCCACACCCTTTAGTCTGTACATTTTGCACTGCAGTGTTAGTTCACTGCGCAATCCTTTTCTGCGTTCAGAAACGACTTTCATGTCCGCAAGTGCACAACAATGGGTGATGGTTTCCGAGCGCCTTGAAGCTACTGAACAGGTGCATTAGTGACAGACAGACGTAACTAAAGCCCACAATATTGACATGTAACTAAAGCCCAAAATACTGACATGTAACTAAAGCACTTGTAGAGGGGCGCATCCTGCATACTCTACCAAAAAAAAAGACGCTGTAAGCCGCTTTCTCCTTTCTTGTTTCCACCGGAGGCTCAGCGACTGCTCTATGGTGTCTTCCTGTAATGCGGCATGCTCCTCCTCTGAGAGCTCAAGCAATTTTTTGTAGTCGATGCATGCCGTCGCGAAGGACGTTGGCTCCATGTCTGGTCTTTGCGCTTGTTCCCCATAGTCAGCAATTCGGCGCTCGGGCTTCTTACGCAGGGCTGGAAGGCTGGCCTTCTTCGCTTTGGTGTTGAGACGGCGCTTGGCCCTTGCCTCTTCACGTGCTCACGTGCACTACAACGTTTTTGAAGGCTCAAAGTGTACTTCCCTGGCTTTGTTTGACACATCTCCTTGTGCACACGATGATGCAAACCTTCACGTGAGTTCACTGTTACGGCTGCGGCAAATGCGCGTGTTTGGTAAGACCGCCTCTGACAGAAGTTGATTCCCCCAACAAACTTCGCAATAACGGAATTGAAGTGCTCGGCGGCGTTATTGTCAACATTCATCAACAAGCTGCGAGCATTGCCTGCAACACGACTTAGTGTGATCTCAGTGACTTAGTGACTCAGTGACTAAGTGACTTAGTGACTCAGTGTGATCTCAGTGATCTCCAGTGTGATCTCAGTGCGCAACCCTGTTCTGCACTCATGAATTATTAGCGAGTTTTAGTATACCGTTGGTAACGTCGCCGGTAAGTTACCGTGCCCACCGGAACCAATGACAGCGTGCGTGATACAGAATCTTAGCTGTTGATAGAGTGCGGTAGACGCGGTAACCTACGGGGCTCCCGGTAGCGGTATACTAAAACTCGCTATTTCCATATCTCAAACAGCCAGAAGCTTTCGTGCCTGCCCGCAATGGTTTTGCTTCAAGTGTTTCCTTTATACGATAGCTGACTGGTGCTCTGAATTTTTTCTTGCATTCCTGTTTTTAATACACAATTTCCAATGAAGTGAGGCTGAACGCGATCGTCCCGGCGTTATATGGGGGAATGACATGCCACGTTCATGCCCTCCCCCGCCCCTCCCCCCGAGAAAATAAACATCGATGAATGAACAGCTCATGTATAGTATAGTCCGTTCACGTATTTGCGGCAGGGCTAAGCTGCGTGTGCTCGTGCTCCTGCGTCACAGTCAACGTCGGCTTCGTCGTCCACCTGCACGTGCAGCGGTATAGCATTTCCAGCGCTCAAATTGTTGTGCCTTGTGACGATACCCTCCATGAGAGATGGCAGCACTGCGCTGCCCATTCTGAAGCGGCGTACTCCACGGATGACCATACCTGACAAAAACTCGTGTGCCGAGTCAACGGCTTAACATTGATGAAATCTTTTTGTTGGTATTGGTTCTTGATATGTTTTTCTAGTGCGTGATCGAGCCAGATTTTCGATTTTGGGCGGCTCTATTTTGTAAGCGAGCGGAATCTCGAAATATAGCTTTTTCCTAACCTTTCGACGACGATATAAAAATTTCTGAGTCTAAAACGCAAAATCTGCTTCGATCAGGCACTAGATCTAAGCATCCTCTTCCATTTAAAAGCAGTTGCACGGAGATCAACCGAATTTTCGCGGCGCTACGGGAGTTGAAAAATGTATGGGGATTCCCATAGAGCGTCGGTGGTGATGCACCGCCTTAACTCGTAACGAGTTCTTTTTGACGGGTAACTTCTCGATCTATGGTGGAAACCACGTGGTAAGCAGAAACCAGTCGCCGTGAGGTGTTACACCAGATTTTCATGCAGAGAACAGTGACTGCGCAATAAACGGAGACAAAAATACCACTTACCGATACCGAGCTATCTTTGTTAAAGGGGATAATGTTGGAAGACTTAGGTTGGAGCAGCTCCAAGGCAAGTTGTGTGCTTCACCACCACCACCCTGTGAAAAAGTATGCAGCATATGTGATGCAGTTCCTGAATAGCTTGCTATACTTACAAAGGACGTAAAAAGCTGATTTCCACTGGTATCAAATCCCGGCACTGTTTCAAAGACCTGCAATAGTATAAGGTTTCTTTAGAAAGGCACCTTCCCAATGTCTGAATAAGCACCCCATAAATTCTACTATGCAAACACTGTCACATTAAAAAAGAAATATGTTGAACAAGGCACTGCTCATTTCAACATCTTCTATCGGACATCTAATTTCGGACACTGAAGGACATTTGCATCTCAAATAGATTATTAGACATGTACTATATAATCAGAGAGCGGAGTTTCAGGCAAATGCCTTTTTCGAGGGAGAGCGTCGAGGCCTTACAATGTTCTAAGCATGAATCAGGTCGAAAAGGACATTCTAAACATGAATCATTTGTGCCTTTTTCGTCAATAGAAGTGCCGATAGATGCCTGAACGGATTTGTTTTTTCAAAATAAAAATAAAATTTAAAAAAAGGAACGGCCATGCCCTACCTCCTTTCTTCAAAGTCAACTGACAACGTCTGTGGCACGTTTTGTCATGTCCCTGGTGTCTATGAAGCTAACGGTGGGGAATGAACTGGTTCTGATCCTCACGACAGCTCCTTACATGTTCGCTAGGTCACACCTTAGGCCATCCTATCTCAACATGGCTTACACAGAGGCTTTACCGAGTGTACGACGAGATCACACTACCGTAAACCAGTTTATATCCGCCATAAAGAAGGTCTTTCTCAAGTGCCCCTTAATGACAGCCAGACGTTGCTCTACCACTCCAGACCATTATTACCCAATAGGTTATATGCATGGCTGGAAGCAGTACGGCACTTCCCTTTGCTGTCCAACGTATCCCCAGTAGTTCCACACTGGACGAAGCTACCTTCGTTAGAACTGCACAGGCGGCTTTCATCAGAAAAACAGTTGAAGCTGATATCCGCTTTTTAGCACACGCTTCACCGAGTATGCTCGTGGATAACATAAAGCCACTGGAGTGACTAGACGACACTATCTACAGTGCTTTCAAATTGATGGAAAGCGTATACTGTGTGTGGTGCAGAAAGTGTCCAGACCGCAGACGTCCTTGCATTTGACGCTTCGACTTGACTGTCCAGACGATATGCCCCACAAATACGTTTCCTCCTACAAGCATGCACCGGTTGCTTTGACCACCTAGATGCGAGCAAATCAATTCTGGGCGACAGGAAGCAGAACTTTATGTCAGAACACTTAGAAATAATGCGGATTACTTTGACAAGTTGCCAGTCATCAGGATTACTTCTGATTTTATGCATTCAACAAGGAGACAGCTGACAGTTTCTATGAGCTGCTGTGGCGCTTAACCTCTTCTGTGCTTGCTATCGTTAATGAAGTTTGGGGATGGACAAACTTTTGATGTTTCTTGAAATTTCTGTTGTACGAACTAAAGTCAAGGCTTAGTTTGCAAACTAACATTGAGCATCTTATTTTGCATCAGCTATCATCACAGAGCATTTTTTTCCTCATTTTATAGGTGCCTAAAGCACAGTTTTTAGTGCCTAAAAATCCACTCTCTGCACGTAATGTAGTGAGGAAGAAGGATCATCATCTTTGTTCCTGAGTATAGTCTTCGTCATTGTTTTGAAAGAATGGCGTAAGTGAGAGCAGAAGGGAGAGCAGGTCGTAGGATGAGGGTATGAGACTGCAACTTCCACTACATGTTGAGAGGAAATAGGCAGAGCAGAGCAATCCTTTTAATGACAAGAAGGGACTCAAATGTTCACGCTTAGCACCAAGATGAAGTCGATGCTCGAGGGGGCGGTGATGATCCTTCTACATCGTTACAATATAAAGATATCAAACATACTACTTGAAAACAAGTCAGCAGTAGAGATCTGCTGCAATGAAGGACATGACTGGCAGCCACATTCTTTGTCAGTAATTGCAACTCAAACGTACTTCTTGTGCTGTGCTAGGGTATGTACTAGTCCTTTCCAATTAAACTGAAACTACTCATGTAGTGTTACTTTGTTAGTAAAATTCTTCAATTTTGATTCAGAAAGGTGGTGCGAACTGCTCTAGCACATATGGCATGCAAGAGGTACTTGGTGAAACATTGCACTTACACTAAGAAGGTGCGTGAAGCCATGGTGTGACAATCTCTCCATGCCTTGAAACATATCACTAAAGTACCAAAGGAGTCTTGTTTAGGAATCACATTGAGTCCATAAAACAGGCACATTTACTCACCTGGAATATTCTGTATACCAAGTGCTATCATTTTGGGAGTGGAAGTTCTGTACAATGACAACGTACATATTAATCAATGCTCATTACGACTAAAAGAGATCATAAACGAAAACTTGGATACCTGATGAAGGTCAAATAACTTGTCATGAAGTATGACATCAGTGGAATTTCTTTTGGAGTCTTCTGATAAGAGTACCAAGAACTGGACACATGACTGCATTCCTTTTGAACCTGCTAAGGATAGAGGGTCCCAATATTGTATTATAAATCTAAATATGAGAACAGAACCACACTTCATGTCATATCAGTCTGTTGAACAGTCATGGACAGAGGAGAGACCACCATGCACCGCTCTCCGATGCAGAGTCGTTCGTCATATCGGCGATTGCAGCGATGACATTTATCATTAAACTAGTAACAATCGGTTACACGGACAGAATTAAGAATAACGTACTGGTCGTTTCGTGCTCCTTTCTCACACGGCTCATTACATTGGGGGGGGGGGGGGGGGGGGCGTTGTCGGGGTTGTGGACAATGAAAAATACAGATGCAAGGCGAAGACAACGAATTCAGTTGCACTTGATAACAAATGGCGTCGCAGAGGCGTTGCGCGTAAACAAGAAATGACATAAACTGTACGGGGAATAGTCATCTTTTCGCGCCACTCCGCCTGTTCAAAACCTTGGGCACACACGAGCGCCACCCCACTGTTCATTGGTTCGCTATCTCGCTCACAACGCGATCACTACACAAGATTTTTCTATCCTTTTCCTATTTTAACCCTGTAGAAGTGTTTTAGACATTACTATCAAGCAAGTGAACTTGTCATGACCACTTTTCTCCGCCTTCCTCGAACCTTCTTTTTCAAGTAGTAGTACTTCCGTTTCCGGCGAGACAATCTAAGGGCGGGAAGGGCGATATCGTGATGATCGTGTCGTTTGAAACACTGACACAGCAGCAAGGTTGGACGATGAAATGCTCGACTATTGGCTAACGGCGTGTGAAAACCATTCCCAATGGCATTCCCATTGTTCACGCCTTCTTTATTCGAATACCAATAATCTCCTTGCAAACATAGTAAACAGGTAGCTTACTTTGACGAGAATAGCTCCCCTGGACTGTACTTTGCGTACCTGCCAACTTGACGAACTCAAAATTCGGGAGACTGCCCGCAGCACGACAGGGGGAGGGGACACATTAATCTTGGATGCCACTGTATTGCGACTCCTCTACGTCATAAGTAGGCTTCCGACTTTACGGATTTATCCGATAAACTCCCTTCGATGTTGTTTGCAAAAATTGGATTTATCCGATGAACTCCTATTTTTCCAACGGCCACGGCGTTACGGTTTTTCCCGTTTCCTTCTTCCACACCTAGTACTTTT
Source organism: Ornithodoros turicata (assembly GCF_037126465.1). Taxonomy (NCBI): domain Eukaryota; kingdom Metazoa; phylum Arthropoda; class Arachnida; order Ixodida; family Argasidae; genus Ornithodoros; species Ornithodoros turicata. Next base: position 28,164,275 of record NC_088206.1, on the reverse strand, counting down.
CGACTTCAAACGGATCCACAACCAAAAAAATGGGTCACAAGTGGTAGCTTCCTTCAGGGTCGCCAAACGCATGAATGGCCCAAAAGGAGGATAGTACACACACTTATCCAATCTGTTCCATGCATCCTCTCCCCTGGTGACTCTACTTGACCCCGGGCACTGGGCTAGTTTGGAACAGAACAGTTCTGTGTTCGCCACAGCCGCTACTCATTTTCAGCCTGGGCACCATTCACAATTTGTGCAAATACACTTGTTCGTACTTCAATAGCTCTGTGTAGTAAAACATCAGTGCACAACATCGTGTGGTCTTGGTTACTTTTGCACCTCTTTCCTTTCATTGCCTGCGATGACTGCTCCGAAATACTCATAAATTGGCACCGTTTATTTTTCAGACTTTGTAATCCTCCGAGAAACTCTGAATTTCGGAAAGGTTGAGAACTCCGATAAACACCCTCCGAATTTTCCAAAATGAAAACTCCGAAGACTCTGAGCCCTAGTCATAAGTAGCCACTATTAGGTGGGGCTGCGACGCACTACCGTTGCTTTCGTCAACCCCAATTGCAAAAATGCATTGTCTCAGGCTCTCCAACACTGCATTTTGCGCGGCTGCAGCTATTTCACCAATGATGGCAGTGGTTTTCGTCCATCCACGCCAGCGGCGCTTTTTTTCACATTTTGGGAACAACTTCCGGAAAAGCAGTCACACGTTGGTCGCTTACGCTCCACGGCTGGTTGTGCTCAACCAGAAAACCTGTGCCAAGGGACTTGGCACGTACGAGGAATACGTGCAAGTATTTCTTCTGTTTCGAGAGCACCATCGGAGGAGATAAAACTATCATACAAGGCTGGACTGACGATAGGACGGTAGCAAGTCTTCCCGAGAAACACGGACAGAATGAAACACGCGATCTGCCACGACCTCCAGCCATGGATGGTCATGCCGCGAAACATGTGTTACGGGCTGTCTAATTCTTTGGGAATTCGTTTGCGCGGCATGACAGAAGAAAAGGCCAAAGCCCCAATTTTCCGTGAGATTGGATGGCACGTCCGTACAATCAGGAGACTGGACAAAATTCAGGAGTCTCCCGCATAGTCAGGGAGAGTTGGCAGGTATGATGTTGGTTCCTGACTGCGGTTCTTGCATTCCTCGCACCAGGTTTTGCCAGTGGCACTTCTCAAGTGATGGCCTGTCTTGGGGAGGGGTATGTACTATACCAGGAAGTGCAAAGTTTAGGCAGCAACCTGTGCCATTCTTGTGAGGACAGTTGTGACAATGAGTAACAACATATGTGGAAGCCCACTCTAGACACATGAACATTTTTGAACGAGGTCCACAGTTAACTTTCTGTACACTCATGACATCGTCCCTGCGTGTGAAAGGAGGTGAAGAGGAGTGAGGCCACAGAAAGCTGAAAAAACTCGTCAAGCTTGTAGTCTTCACGTTCGATTAGCTGTTCGTCATCATGTGGTGAATGGTATTTCATTTTGCTTGGCTAATCATCTTTTTGTCACCAACACCAAGAAATACATTTTCGGAAGTTTTTTGAGCATCCCAAAATAACTTGCGTATACAAAACCAAACGCATTCTAGCATACGTTGGGTTGCGAAATCCAACATGCAAGTGATGCTCTCCGCTTTGACATACACCACCAATCCAGCCACTATGTAAGCCTCTTTCTTGAATTGTTCAGGTAGTCTTGTTTGGGTGAAAAGAAAGTGGCTAGTTTGTACCCAGACACACGAGTGCGGTAGTGGGACAGAAGGTAATGCGTCACGTGTAGGTGCATGTAGCTTCCGGCCATTCCGCGTCTGTCGCGCCTGCCCACTCGTTCGCTGAATATTCACTAGTCGGCTTGTCCTGTGGTGTAATGATGGGTTGCAGCAAAAAAACTGCTGGAGACTGGGAACTCGAGTTTCCAGACGTACTACCCCGCAGAACTGAAACAATGCCCAGCACAAAGCAACTTTGTGGCAAACACCTTAGGAAGTTGTTTGAGACGCAAACAATAGTTCCAAAAAGAAAGGTATCGGAAGCAAAAGTAAGCATAACTAAGGCCCCGGGTTTTCCGCGAAATATCGGGGAATCCTTCGTTTGGCACGGAATTTCACGGAATCCCTTGTTTTTGGGGGTGTGCGGATATTCGGGTTCTCGAATTCGAATCAAATATCAATCACTCGTATCAAATCATTATCAAAGTATTTCGTTCGCGAACTGAATACCCCATATTCTGATTTCCGAATATCGGACTATTCGCCGAATACGAACGACAACTCCCGAATGTGGGCTTCACCTGAAGCTTCTCTGCATGAGGTGAAGCCTGCTTTACGAAACTGCCCATGCTGCAGGACCAGCACAGAGAGATTGTAGTTTAGCTTAAGATAACCTTAGCCCAAGCTTATTGTGCATAAGTGTACGAAGTTGGGGTAGTTGGTATCTTGACATATTGTTGAATGCAGCAAGAAACAACACAAGGAAGAACGGAGTTGACACCACGGCTGCTTACTCACAACTGACAGAATATTTATTTCGGGACGGACAAGGAAAATAAAGCATTTACGATGAACAGGTTTGAAACCTGTGCATACTTGTTGTGCATATTTGTTGTGCATACTTCGCCTGAAGAAGGGGCGGTGTCCCTCCCGTGTGCAGTTTGGGTGGAGGACTTGTGGGACAGTGGCAGTGGGGGGACTTTGATTTGATGTCTGAGAGTTTACCTTTAAAGACTCTTAAATAGTGCCTACAGCTGAGAAGTAAAAAGTGTGTCCTGTAACTTCCACAGGGCATGTATTGTAAGCTCCTTCCTATAAAGTTCCTAAAACTCTGTAGATGCTGAAAGATCTTTCAGCAGGTAGACCTTTGTCTTTGTGAGAGGGGAACACAAGATACCATGTATGTAATGCTGAGTCACAACAGTGCTTTCAATCTGTAACTTTATAAAATATTGTTGTTCCCACATTATCCAAGAAAATAAAGTGCTTCCCATTTCAAGCAGCCATTGACTGCTTGCCGTGGAAAATCGTGGAATTTACAAGTCAGTACCGCAGAATTTTGAATTTGCTGCAGCAGAAAACCAGGGGCCTTAAGCATACCTGCTGATGAGTCAGTGAGCATAACAAAACACTGACATGAAAAAGAAAGAGAAATCCGTGCATCTTGTTGACGTTTCTTGTATGAAGATTTATGACAGTGTCACGTTAAGAAAAGTAGTACTTTAATCCCTTCTGGAAATATATGAACAGTCTTGGGAAGATGTACCAGGGATGTAGAGAACGCTCCTCATTTTGTAGCTGTTACATTTGTGACATGCATAACAAGCCTAATAAACATGATTTTGCCTGCGTCGTATCATTACAGAAATTTGACACACAAATTTGCCTGAACTGGGTGAGGCTGTTTTCCTCCCGATTTTTACTATTTTGACCGGAAAAATTTTGCAAAAAATATTTCCCATAAATCTCAGACCCTGAACATCAGTCACGCATGGGAAGGGTTGAGCAACAATTGAAGGCAGAGTTGTGTCAGATGAGAAACATGATCCTGGATGCCAAAAGGAAAGTTCGCTCCTTAATGTCATTAAAATAAATATGTCTGGCAGGAGCATTTGACTTCAAACAACTCTTCTGTGAGTGGTTTTACTCGGATCTGACATGTACGCGTCCATTTATCGTTCTCTCCCTGTCTCGGGTTGTTGTAGTGATGTTGTCAGAGTTATCCTGCCTTAACAGTTGGCAGTGTGTCCAGACTCTTGGAAGGTGCAAGCAGAAGATTCTCCTCATCAGCTTGCGTGCCAATTCCGTGGTGCCCTGCTACGTGTAAGCATCATCTCCCACCCCGAAGTTAGCAAAAAGTGGAGCAGTTATTCAGTATATTGAAAAATACACTACCTGTGTAGCAAAAATCTACGAATTGATGCTTGAAGAGCGAACAATTCCTTTAAGAAGAGGAAGCAAAAAAATTGTAAGTGTACCCATCAATGAAGATGGTTCCAACAGTGAAACAAAAAATTGAGATGAATTTGGTAGGTTGGATAGGGTTGAAGAGAACACTAAAATAGCTTCCAGGACAAAGAGGCCGGTAATTCTTCACAAGTTTCATGAAGTGCACATAGCAGCTGGACATAAGAAAGCTTCGTAGCTGCGATATATCATGTTGACAGGGACAGCAAAGTAATCCTTTATCCATTTTTCAGCAACAACACTTCTGCAAATCTTCAGTCTTCCTGCGAATTGATGAAGACTGGAATGCACTCACGCCAGGCCAGGTCTTGCACCGGTTTGTCATTATGTGCAGCGTGTTTGCTGTTCATTAGTTTGCACTGCAAACTGCACTGTTCTGTGGCAGTACTCTTAATTTGTGCATTTTCCTTTCGGACATGTTGCTGTGTTTTTTACATCTTATAACTCCAACTCAGACTCATCAAGGTCTGTAGTATTCCACAAAATGGATACTTACATGTACATAGCTGCGCAAAGCACTGTTTCAGTTTCGCAGATGCGTCTTTCCTTCCAGACAGGGTCACTTCGAATAGCTTTGCCTGGAGTACATCCACAGCGGGCCACATTTTCAGTCCCATGGCAGGATCACACACCTCAACTGCTCTATTCAGGCCACCTGTTTGGGTCTGCCCAAGAAGCAGAGCAAATGCCCGGCTCTTTAAATCTTTCAGGCTGACTCCATTCATTTCATTTCCACCCAGACTCTTTGACATCGACGCCTTGACGCTGCGACATAGGTCCGCGATAAGGCTTGGTATACCCTGTTCTTGCATTGGGGATTGACAACCTGAAAATGAAGAGGACAGCATTTCTTAGTGCGACGTTAACACGGGGTCGTATAAATGTGTGAGGATATTACGTTCTGACACCATGCACCACATGTGAGAATACCGTGCGTGGTGAACTGAACTTGGAACATATACGCGCACAATTGCGTATGCGGGTCAGTATGGCATCGATTGACCGATCCACTACGACCTTCACCGGCGCGTTCTTCTGCCAATTTTCGCAAGCCGTTGCACTTTTCAAAATTTCTGTCTTTTCGATTGCAAACATCTGGAGCTGTTTAAGGACTTGAGCCTTTGAGCTTTCTTACACTTACCACGCATTTCCTTTCCATAACACAACATGAACTAGTTTCGAATGGAGTTTTTAGCGTTTAGCGCCAAACGCGGAGGATAGAGGATTGCTTCTTCTGAGCATGCGCAATTGATTGGAAGGGGCTGCGCTTAGCCAAGCCTCCTATACAGGAGGCTATGCTATGGCTATGGCTTTGGCTTAGCGTAGCGTAGCAGCACCACGACCACCACATAGTGGAAAAATTTTCTCCATCCAATCCTCTATGAAAAAAAAAATGCTCCCATGGATGGTAAATGGTAAAGTACCATACCTATGTCGGCACAGTTCCCTTAGAAGTCGGCGCAGGACGCAGATTCCCCCAGGGCGTCAGTCAGTGGTCGTGACGTTGCCCAGCCTCTATGAGGTCAGATCGACGGCGAGCCCTTTGGCCCTTTCACCACCACCATAAAGTACACTTTACACCATGACTTTTCCCATCAGTCCTCAGCCAAGGTCTGAGAAACAGCGACATAAGCAGAACGATACTTCGAATCTCCGTGTGATTCTATGGCTCCGTTATAGTATACTGAGCGTCCAGCAAGCCCCGCGAAGTTGTTAATATTCGTAGCGAATCTGTTCGACGGACGCCACAATTATGTTTCTATTATCAGCTGTATTGAACAAATGACGTGACGTAACTTTTTTCTTTTTTATCTCGCCTCATCTCTTCTGCAACTGCAAGCTACACTGGCAAGCTCATAGAGTTAATATAGGAAGACTCGACTACATGCTCGACTAGGAAGATATAGAAGGGCAAGCTATCATATGATGGGCTGCCACCGCTGCCACTTAGCACCTAGAGCGCCTAGAGGTCTGTGCCGCCGCGCCGAAGCGCCGCCGCCGGAGGTCGTAGCCTCGCCGTCGCCGCCGATGTTGAAAAATTGGCGCGGCTGTGTAATGTGCCCATTTTGATCCACTTTCTATAAACGAATATCTCCCATACCTAATATTTTGTTTGTTTTTCTTTTATCTTAGGTTCCAGGCTTCATTTGTGGTGTTTTTAGCAGTGACAATTTCATCTCCTGATATGCCGTCTATGCTTTAGAGTTTCGTTTCATAGTCGACCCTGGAGGCACACAACTCCAGGAAAACTTGTCATTCAATTCTTGCAGGTTGTTTGCCGGTCATCCACAGACACCATAGCGCTCTGGTCATTATTTGTCACAGAATTTTTGTTTAAAAAATAGCGGGACGAAATACGTACATGCCGCTTTTGAGTTGGTCATGCGAATATTTGTCTCGAAGAAAGTATATGTAACTATAACATCATTAATACCTCAAATTCATTAATTCTTTAATTAAGGAATTTCGCGTAAAAACGGGATAGCAGAACAGAAGATACTCATCGTTGAAAGCCATTCCATATATGTTTAAGAAATTCTTAAACGCGCACGTGTGTTGAAATATCCGACGCTGAATGTCGCTATGCAAATGAGCCGAAACAAGAAGTACGCCATTTCCGAGCGCAGAAATGACGCGACTTTCGCCTTATCTGGGTTGGAAAGCGGTCTATCTGACCAACAGATTAGCGCCTACACCAATCAGCTCGATCGCTCCAAAGCACCTGGTCCTCTCACGTGGATTGCCCGTCGCTCTTTCTGCGCTCGAAAAGTCCGTAGCAAATAGTGCAGTTTGTGTGTGCCGGCGAAAAGCACACAGTCAGAGAGGGTGTTTTCAGTCGCAGAATTGCAGGGCTTATAATGCGCGCGAAGCATATGGCAGACTCAACCCACTCGTTCTGGACAAGTTTATACTGTAAAACCCTTTAATTTCGCAAGACCTTAATTTTCGCGAATTTTGCGAATCGAGAAAATTCGAGGAACTCGTGGAGTGCGCGAAATTTAGTTGTTGCGAATATATCCCTACTCGATTCGCGAAAATTTAGGGCTGCGAAATTAAATGATTTTACAGTATTTATTCATGATAACTATACAGCCTCCGCAAAAATACTGTTCAATGACGTGGTGGGTGCGCCTTATGTCATATCGTTTGCTAACGTTCGCATATACAGTGAACCCTCGTTAATATGACCACCTCCGTTCCTGCAGATTCTGGTCATAAAGCGAATTGTCATAATAACGAGAAAGCGGTCCGGTCGGGACCAGAGAGTATGCCGAACAAAACGCACGCATGATGCTGCACAACAATTTATTTAACAAAAAAGTCTGTCAACAATGACTGCTTGGTGTAGCTTGCAGTGATCAGGTTTTCTAACTGGACAAGAATACTATCAATCACGCGAACATTATGAATGTCATTGTATTGCTCAAAAAACAATAAAGCAACCTTCAGTGCTTCACTGGCCTCTTTCGTAGTGACGGGCGATCACTGTCTTTTATGGTTTTTCTTACTTTAGCAATCCGAGAAGAGGTATGAGTAATCTCGAGGTCAACAACGCCTGGAGTCACCCTAATCCTTTGCACCCCACTTTAACTGTGTCACGTTGTTCATGAGCAACTTAAGCAGCCTGACGCTGTTATAATAACGGGAGGATAATACATATGTGTTTGACCCCAGCTGTGCCCGAAAATCTCGGTCATAGTCCGATAAGCGGAATGTCATATTAACGGGGAGGTTTTACATGGCGAAGAAACCGTTCCCCAGGAATTTGGCCATAAAGCCTGAATGTCAGATTAACGGGGGTCATAATAACGAGGGTTCACTGTATATGGTTTCCCAAAAAGAGCCACTGGATCAGTGGACAGAGCTTTCACGCGTCGCCGTCCTGTGAACATTCGATCAGCACTCGCTATAACTGTTACGTGTAGTCGCCATTAAAGGGATGGCTCGTCGTTCTGACTATCTAGCTATGTTGTTTTCTCCAGCGCTTTACGCGCACTTAACGTGCCCAGTCAAAGTTCTTGGGCGACGACGTTCCTTTGTGTGTTCGGTTTTCTTTCATAATACTATCCAGTGCTGACGCACTTGTTTGGTGCAAGGTACAGTAAATATACTGCCACCGTCGCGTTGACTATGATGGAGAAAATACCCCTGCTCTGAGGTGTTCGTGCGTCCCCGTTGGAGAAGAGCAGTGGAGAAGAGTATACATATTGACATCCCACGGGGCGCACGCCGATATGACAGCATCGGCGTAACGCCGCTGACGCCGCCGCCGCCGGGCCTTCAACGTGCTCTACGCCGCCGCCGAAAAAAATGCCCACGGCGCACACCTCTCGGCCTCTACGCCTCTACTAGCACCTCGACTTGTCGTGATCAAACATGTGACCAAAGCCATCACCATGGACATGGACTTGAGCCCTTGAGCCAGTTAAACGGAGGCCTATCCTTGCCAGCGCTCTCTGCAACAGTTTTGCAAGCAGTGGCTGAGCATCGTAGTGCAGTTGTTTGGGGTAAAATAGTTGCTTTAGCTTTCGTTTTTTTAAAGATCCATTTTTAGTCCGAGTTGAACTGCAGCGCAGACATTCCAAAAAAGCATAAACATGCCGAAACATGAGGCTGGAACACCGAAAGCTATCGCTAACAGAATAAAATCAAAAGGACTCCAGAAATTAAGGTGGTTTTGTCAGATGTGTCAAAAGCAATGCCGTGACGAGGTTTGTACCTCATTCTTTCTCTTTTTCTGTCTTAGGTGAATTGGTGCACCTGGTGATTGCATGTGCTGTAGGATTGACGTGCCGGTTATTTGAAAGACATGACTGACTGACTACACGCCAGCTACCTTGCCTTCTCTTACGTTGTTCATTCATGACAGTATTTATTTGTTTGTTTGCTAGAATGGCTTCAAGTGTCACACCATGTCGGAATCCCACCAGCGACAGCTCTTGCTGTTTGCGGAGTGTCCCGGCAAATATCTCGGCAGCTTTTCAAGGTGGGAATGCCTGCTGGGATTACTATCAAGTTCTCACTTATGTGGTATCCAACACCTCTTTTTTCCACATATTGATTGGAACATTTTTTCACACATTTCCATATTTCTTTGTCTTCCCTTCAGCGAGTTTGCACAGTCTTTCCTTGAACTGCTGAAAAGAAGATTTGGTGAGCCATTTAGTGACACGCTATTAGCATCTCGATGATGCTACATCATCTGTGCTCCAAACTTGCTCATTTTGTACTACACAGGAACCAAACGAGTGCACGCAAACCAAGTGTACCAAGAATATATTGCTGACAAGAACCACCTGCACATGAATGCAACACGATGGCTCACCCTTACTTCGTTTGTCAAGTGGTTAGGGCGAGAAGGCCACTGTACGGTTGACGAGACAGAGAAAGGATGGTTTATCACGTAAGTAAGAGATCGATGCGCTGGACTGGTGGTGGGAAAACCAAGGTCCTTGCTATGATACTGAAGGTGGTCCTATTTGCGCTTGACAATGTCATCTTTGCTCGTATGACCCCTAGGTACGTTGACAGAGACCCTGAGACCATCCGAAGGCAAGAAGCAGTGGCCAAGAAAGAAAGGCTCGATCTTGATGACCAAGAACGTATGTCCAGGTTTATTGAGAAGCAGGTATAGAGCCTAACATTACAGATTCGAGCAAAATGAATACGCAAGATATCCCCTCGAACGTGCTATACCTCCGCATAATAGCAGAGAGGCCTTAATTATTGCTATTAATTTTCAATAGCACACTATCTCTACTAAGGCTGCTGTCAGCACAGTGGTATGCCATAATATAAGAGCAGCATCAGTAAGGCCCCTGGTTTTCTGCTGCGGCAAATTCAAAATTCTGCGGCACAGACTCGTAAATTTCGCGATTTTCTGCGGCAAGCATTCAGTGGCTGCTTGAAATTGGAAGCACTTTATTTTCTTGGGTAATGTGGGAACAAAAAAATATTTTATAAAATTACAGATTCAAAGCACTGTTGTGGCTCGGCATTACATACATGATATCTTGTGTTCTCCTCTGACAAAGAATGCTGTCTGTCGCCTGCAATCATTTTATACCTGCTGAAAGATCTTTCGGCATCTACAGAGTTTATAGGAACTTTATAGGAAGATTATAGGAAGGAGCTTACAATACATGCCCTGTAGAAGTTACACCTTTAGGACACCCTTTTTGTTTCTGGGCTGTAGGCATTATTTAGCTGTCTTTAAAGGCAACGCTGTGTCTAGAGGTCCGTCGGACGGACCCGATTCTTTATGCAGCGGGCTCTGTCGGATCATCCATGGTATGAGGAACTACCGTATTTTCACACGTATTAGCCGCACCGCAGATAAGCCGCAGGACTCCTTTTTAGATACATTTTGAAAATGTTTTTGCAGATAAGCCGCATTGGCAGATAAGCCGCGGGTAATACGACGCGACTGCTTTGTGCGCTAAACCAGTGATGCACATACAAAATCAACAGAGACGCTCAACGCTCGTCAGTGCCGTACTCCCTGCCAGCTGCCCTGTTCCCGTACTTGTCCGCGAAGTCGACGACTTTTAGTTGCCGCTGTCGTTGCTGTGCCTCAGCGTTGGAGCCATGCCTCACCTCTAACTGCCGTGCCCGTGTCCGCGAATGCTGCTGCTCTCGTCAAATGAGAACTGACGCTTAGCTGACCATGTTTTATCCCGATGTCAGGTGTATTGAACCCTTCCTGTGGGTCTGCCGACAAAGGAGACTGTAGGGAAGGCCATAAACCCTGTCCACATTCCAGTGTCGGCATGATGTATAACAAAGGAGGTCAGTTCTAGTGTTTTACTAATATCGGATTGTGCCCTTGTTGCGTGTTTTTCGTGGATTGACGGGTTAGTCCACTCGAATGTGGAGTGGACCCGCCCCTGTTCGGTATTGTTCGTGCACTGGCAGGGCGGTCCTGTTCTGAAAAACATGAGGCATTGTCGGCCCTTTCGTTTAATCCGGGGTATGGGGAAAGTACCTGGAAAAAATAGTCAACAGATAAGCCGCAGAACGTCCGCGAAAAAAAAAGTGCGCATAAGCCGCGGCTAATACGCGTGAAAATATGGTAGACTCTGTTTCCTAAACTAACCAACCTAACCTAGAGCTGCACGAAGCTAACTTGCACTAACCTGACTAGAATAAACTAACCTAGCACAAACCTAACCTAAACTAACTTGGTCTAAAACGACATAATGTTGAGCCGACCGACTCCGAGGTATAAACAATCGGGTCCGTCTGACGGACCTCCAGGCACTTCCTAAAGGCAAACTCCCAAACATCAAATCAAAATCTCCCATTGCCACCGCTAAACTGCACACAAGAGGGTCGCCGTCCCTTCCTCAGGCGGAGTATGCACAATAAACTTGGGTAACGTTATCTTAAGCTAAACTACAATCTGTCCGTGTTGGCTCTGCAGCATGGGCATGAAGCAGGCTTCTCATGCAGGGAACCGTCAGGTGAAGCCCACTTTCGGGAGGTGTCGTTCATATTCTGCGGACATTCAGAAATCCAAGTAGTATTGGGTAGTCCATTCGCGAACGAAATACTTCGAGTGATTGATATTTGATTCGAATTTGAGAACTCGAATATCCGCGCACCCCAAAAAATAAAGGATTCCGTGCCAAACAAAGGATTCCGCGATGAATTCTGGATTCCGCGAGATATTGCCTTACCCGGGGCCTTAGGCATCAATATCGGCATGCCTGCTGTAAACTACGACAACCTTTACTGTAAAATTTAAATCTCTTATTCTGTAGTACCATATCTACTCACATAATTAACGCAACTTTAGCACCCAAGTGTTGGTTCTTTTTGCTGCCTATTTCACACATCGTGACTTCCATGCCTGCCATCATAATGTAGAGCGAAGATTTCTACGTGTAATTGATGCAGCCTCTCTGCAGCATCACGTTTCTGGGTTAAAAAAGCATGTGTATTATGCAAGTAAGTCGCAAACACAAGTCTCTGACATATGCATAGGTATGCCTGAAGTTCAATGATCAACAGTCTGCAGCCAGTGCTGCATTAACTATGTTGTAATGTCAAGCACATATAATTTTATGTCTCATGTTCTCAGCGCTCCCCACACACAGTACATTCACGTTGTCAGCTCCCCATTTTCGTTAAGAGAGCTCATACTGGTACTGCAGCAAGAGACAAAGACAGGAGGTTAAAACACGAAGTAGACAAACCGCCTGCAGACTCACAGCTGGTGAACTGGTCTACTTTGTGTTTTAACCTTCTGTCTTCGTCTCTTGCTACAATACCGGTACGAACCTGTACAAACTCCCCCTATACAGCCCTTTGATTGCACAAGAGGGCCATGCAAGTAGGTCAGCAGTGTGTGCAGCTCCCTGGTTTCCCTCTCCCCCCTATTGCCTGCCCTCTTTGGCTCCTCTCACAAATAAGGTAGCTTTTAAGGGCATGTGGTATCTTCTGTGAACCCATGCCGGTCTACGTATACTACGGCCTTATTGCTGCCATGTGATTGGACAGACACTTCGTCACATGGTTTCTCCAAAGTTTGCCCTCTCCCCTGTGCACAGACAAACTGTTGCAGCATATTCCTGGGGCATCTTGATACAGTGTGGGATGCAACATACATAAGTGTGAACTAGACTTTACATTCTTTATTAACTCTAATTCCAGATTGAGAGAGACAGAGAGCGGTTGGGAGGACCTTCTCAAGATGTCGGATACACAGAGCTCAAGAGGGAGGATGAGGAAGAAAAGGGTACCCTCTTTCTCTCTTTCCATCTCGTCCAGCATAGCACAATGCTTTGTTGTCGTTTCAGTTGTCTTCAAGTTGCCACTGTCATCCAAACCTAAGGAGGCTACTATAAAGCAGTAAGTATACTTTGCTCACTCAGTGAAGCCATCCTTGCAGAGATGAGTAGCTGCAGTGCATTGCAAATGTTTCTAGGGATTTAGTAGAAAGCTAATCAAAAATAATTTTACCTCAAAATATTTGTCTTACCCCACCAATACTATTTTTGTAGTGTGCTTTGGTGTGTGTAGCGTGGCAGCAAGCCCTGTACCCCAGATTATTACCTATGAAGGCCAGATTCGCATTGAAAAGTCAAGTGATCTTGTCAATATCCAACTGACACAGTCAGACCTGCATCTAACGATCCCTTGTACAGCGATATCTGTATACATTGATCGGTTTTACTCTGACCGTCAATATATACATTGTTACTGCAGAGAAAGGACCTGCATATTGGGATGCAGCTTGCCTGAGTACTCGTATAGCGATGTTAACACAATTCCACATGAAAAGTGGCTTTGGCGCGAATGCTAGGACACCACGGGAATTGGAATGTCACCCAACTCTGTGCTTAGTCATCGTACCCTGTTCCACATTGGTACGAACCCTTTGTTTTCTTTGGAGACGATCACTTTGTGTTCTGGCAAAGGGGGCTTTACGTCACTCCAGTGCATCGTGTCACTTGGAATCAACAGTGGCATCTCAACTGAGGAAATGTAAAGTGCAATAGCTCTGGATAGCTCGCAGTCATCCACAAACATCGTAGAACAAAGGTGACATCCATCAACCAGAAGTGCTGCCTTTCCCACTTGACAGTTTCTCAACGATTCTGAAAGCTGATGAGAAACTGCAAAGTTGCCGGTGATGGTGCAAGTGCGAAACGCGGGAGGATACGGAAGCAAGTGTGTATGAGCTGCGTGTCGCTGAAGACAAAGTCTCTGATTTTAAAGCATCACCGCTGATGTCTGTAAAAGTTTCTCTACATGGCGCGGTATGAGTTGCGTAAGATGACTATCACTGTTTTAAGTCGAGGAAACATGCATGGTCCTCAATAATAATAAACCAGACTACATTATTGTTACATTAGGCATGCCACAAGGAAGGGTTCTTGCACCATTACTTTTCCTAATATTTGCTTGCGATGTCTCGCACGACATGTGCACTTGCCAAAATGTTCACCAATCACCGGCTAGGTGACCTCCACTCTACTTTTTGATTCACGTCAGCCCTCTCTCACTGCTTGCGAGAGCGGTGTCCTTGCAGAGGTGTAGGCTCACTTCTCATGCCATCCTTTCTTCTGCCAAGTCCTTTCAGAATGATTAGCGCAAACACTTTTAACAACGGGCAAGATTCAAGTAGGCACTCTGCGGATTAATCAAGATGAAGTCGTAAACTTGGAGATGTTTTGGGAGCCGTGTTTTGCAGCGTGGCCTGCCACTTATCTGCGTTTTTTTTATCTTGGGCCGCAACATTTCATTATCCACTTCTAGTGAGTTGTCAGGCGCTGGAGAGCTCGGAGGTAGTTTCTTCTTCTCGTTGGCGGTGCTTCTCTGCAAAATGATAAAGGATCTTGGTAAGGGTGGCTTGTGTGGCTCATCTGACTCGGCTCGTAGAATCTTGTGTTTATGGGGACAACCTCCTACGTGTGTGGTTTTTTTTTTGCCCCTGAACCATGTGCAGAGCTTTAAATCTTGGAGGCATTTTAGAACTGTGATCTGGCTCTTATCTTTGGGCACAAACAATTTCACCGATAGAAATGTCCTTGTGCCTATGGGTGCAGTCATAACACCCCTTGTGAGCATCACAGGTTTCATTTCGTGTAATTACCCTAAAGACCCTGGTGGGCATTACGTAGGGGAGGATTTAGTGGGATATACATAGGGTCTGACCTTTTGGATTAAACCCGATTCCACCCGATTGTTCTCTCCCAAATCAGTTTCTGACCAATTCGGGTTAAACCCGATTTCTCCCCGAATTCCAATCATGTGTTACGTTGTATCACATACATGATTTAGTAGCAATCTGTGTACACGTCTGATGGAAATATTATCTGAGTGCAATAATAAACTACGTGAAGCACATTTAATGTTACATCATGCGGTGCTTGTGACTATAAATCGCGAGAAATGCATGTTTGACCAATATGTACACCTCTAACTGCGTATGAGCCGCTTGTTGGCCAGAAAGAAAAAAGTAACCCGATAACGCCCAATTGTGTCAATAGCACCTGATTTTTCCCTCCTGAATCTGGTAAAGGCATTTAACCCTAGATATACAACATTGCAGTTGAAGTGAAGCAATCGAAGGAGTCAATTTAGTCTAACTACAACTCTACAAAATGATACAATGATGCACATGTTAGTACTTACTTACATTTGTGTACGTTACGGGCACAGTTCAAAAAGAAAGGAATACTACAAACACTAAGTCGCAGTCACAAAACAATTGTTTGCAAAGCAAAATCAGGTGTTACTATGAAACACAACCCCCAGGTGGCTACGAAATATGTTTATATCTTGTTGACAGATGACTTGCAGTGGTAGCTTACTCCGCATATCGATGATGAGGCGAATGAAGGAATCTTCTGGTTCGGGCTGGATATGCACAAACTTTGTATGGGTGGGAAAACCAAGATTAAGATGAAGGGGCTGGCGGGTCCTCAAGTTTGTAGCGATGGGAAGAATGATAGGAATAGGACAGTTTGTGATACCAGACTAGGCTGATGGTTTTTTGCCTGATTGACAGGTCTGGACAGGTGACTGCTTAATGTGGGTTGCTTCAGATGTTACTAGTACTGTGGAGTAGGCTTAGCGAATCTGTAGTAGATGTTCTCCAATAGGAAGTTCCATCACAGTATATGCCATTTGTAATGGTTGCTTTTCCTGTTCCTAGCGTTCCATTACTGCATTCAGCTGTACCATTGCTAATCGTGTCATGGGCAACCGAATTGCGCACTGCTGGACTATGCTGTCTTATGAATTTAGTCAATTCTGCTGATTCAAAATATTTGGTGTGGCCCACAGGGCAATGCCCTGGTGCTTTGAAATTGTCACAATGTTAGTGACATTGTGCATGCACTGTTTGACATGTTTCAAATGTGTGTATTGGGTGACCACATCGGAAACAAGAGTTAAAATATAGCATAACTTGTTGACATTAAGTAGAGAGGCAATGAGAGCAAGTATGCATATTATTTGCTGTATTGATCTCTCTCGTTATTTATTCACATTTTGTATGATATAGGTAGATTCCATGAAGAAAAAAAAATCATCCTTTAGGCAGAAAGCTCAGAAAAAAAGATGACATAGATGAGAGCTGTGTGCTTGCTGCCTAAGCTTAGGCTCTTTTCTTCACAGATTTATGCCAACCAGCTCGCCAGAGTCTATGCTATCCTATCCGACACATAGCTTCCACGGTTCCAAGATATTAGTATATCACTGATATTCAGCTGTACCCTGGACAGCCGGACTGAGCTGAACGCTCAGTCCAGTTGCTTAGTACTCTTCTTAAATCATTTAAGTTTTCTTGCATGCAAGCGCTATGTACAAGTCAGCCCTCCATTGTCTACACAATATGCCTGGCCGCCCCAATTAACCCAGACAAATTTGAACAAGCTCTTTGTAGATTTGTTCATCTTGGTATGTTGTCATTGTGTTATGTGCGTATTGTGGTTGTTAAACCTGAAAGACTACCTCTACTTAGGTACTGTACTAGATATTTGGTGTGTCAAGAAAGTCACAATGTTCTGACTCTCCGCTTCTAGTTCCGTCATGTCTAACATCGTCCACATCAGAAATTTGTTGTTGATAGAAGTGAAGAATGTCTGTCTGTGATATCAGGGTTTACGTTTTTTTGTTCTTGGTCAACTAACACGTCCCCTCAACAGCCAAAGCTCTTCCTGCAAAATTTTTTTTTCTTGATTTGTGTTCACCATGGTTGTCAATCAAGTTGTAAAATTTTGTCAGCAACATAGTAAGAAAAATGGTAAATATGCAGCCATTTTGTTCCAAGCTAAGTGTGTCATTTCTTTGGTTGTGTTTGGTCCGTATTGGTGCGGGTGGTGACATTTAAATTGCCTGTACACTTCTTGCAGGTGTTGGCTAGGACAAACAAGTATGTGGGTACTCTTTCAAGTATATTTGTGCATCTGTTTATAGAAATCACCTACCTCGGTTCCACTTCTGTTTTGTTAGGGGATGACTTAGTAATGCTTTTCTCTTGTATAAATATTTTCTACTTCGATGAATGCATACTAATGGTGACTGCATTCGAAACACAGTGGGCTTCGAATGTATGCTTGATGAAAGTGGGCTTCACCTGACGCTTCCTTGCATTAGGGGGAAGCCTGCTTTACAAAATTGCCAGCGCTGCAGGACCAACACAGGCAGACTGTTGTTGTTTAGCTTAAGATAACATTAGCCCAAGTTAATTGTGTATACTTCGCCTGAGGAAGGGGCAGCGTCCCTCCCACGTGCACTTTAGCGGTGCCAGCGCGGGATTTTGATTTGATGTCTGGAAGGTCGCCTTTAAAAAGTTAAGGCTCTCGAATAATGCCTGCAGCCCACGAACAAAAGGAGTGTCTTAATTCATATATGATTTGTGAAAATTCCTCTTATTATTGACAAGATACGTGTGGAAAAAACTACAAATTGTAAGCCATTTGAATTCACAGCCAGATATTCTTCATTTCCTTACACAAAGACTACTCTAGAATGCTAGTCAGTTTTGCAACCAGTTATTACCGTAGCTTAATATATGATAGGCCACCAAGCACAGATAAACAATAAAAATTGATGGCATTGACCGGACCTCTCTGCCTGAGTTGACGCGAAACGTCCCTTCTTTGTTTCCGTTCTATTATGGTATGCACTAAAATATCAAGCAGGTACACAGAAATGCAGCATGCTAAGAAATGCAAAGATCAACAACTTTATTTTGAGATGATGAATGGGGAGTTTCAATGGGAGGGAAGAAATGCCTAATGAGGTCACTGCATTTTGCAGGGAAACCATAAAACGTAATTGGGACGAGACCACAGAAGAGCCTCGTAAGAAGAGGTCTCAGGAAAGTTCTTCCCACAAGTCAGCACTTGAGGAGATAATGCAAGAGCAAGAGAAAACACGTGAGAAACGCAACCGGAAAGACTACTGGCTCTGTCCGGTGAGTACGTCATCACAACTTTGAATTGTGAGCAGGTGGCAGAGAGGCAAAAAAGCAGAAACTGAAGGAAGTGCGGTTTATGCCTATCATCAAATGTCAGTGAAAGTTTCGATAATGTAAGCCAACTTAATCAGCTTGAGAGTCATGTGAACGTGGCCTTTCATTGCCATACGCCGCTGGGGCATGTAGTTCCAACAACACGCGTGACCTTGTTGCATTTGTTCGGATCGACAAGCATGTACGGCTAATCTCCTAAGAAAAGAGGTTCTTGAAGGGAATACAGCTTTGTGGGACAAATGTGTCTGTGGTTTCTTCCTTTGTTCACACTCTGTTCGACTTGTGTATCGTCTTGCAGCTTTTGACTTACAGCGTGCCCCTCACTAAAATCTCCCGACTGGATGACTCGAAAACGGTTCATGCTGGCGAAATAATTTCTTTTGGGTTGGTATTAGTGATGCACCGGCTACAAGATATGCCGTGTAACGTTTATTTGCATACTCTCACCAGTTAAATAAAAATTAACTTATGAATTTCGCATACGATGGTCTCCGAGCGTGTACCCCATGAAAGGGCACCTTCAGGAACTACATTTTAGCGACAATCAGAAATCGGCACGTAGTGGCTAACACGGCTAGCGCGTTGTCCGCCAATTTGGTCGAATGCCATTCGGTCGAACGCTGTTTCATTGAAGAAGTTTGATCGAATGCCACTTGGTCGAATCGAAAAAAAATTGATCGAACGCCGAACTATCAGAAGGCCAAAAGCCAAAAGGCCGAAAAATCATAACGCCGAATGAACAAAAAGCCAAAAGACCGAGAAATCATAACGCCGAATGAACAAAAAGCCAAAAGACCGAGAAATCATAACGCCGACCTGTCAGAAGGACAAAAGCTAAAAGGCCGAAAATCAGAAGGCTGAAAATGGAAAGGAAGGTGCACACATTGGACACAAGGGATTGTTCTTTTCATAGATTACGAAAAAGTTTTGTGGCTCTTGTACTGGAAATCAAACAGTTGGAATGTATAGCATTTGGTGCTCAGAAACAGACTGGCCAGAGAGAGAGAGGGAAAACAACCAGCAACAATAATCTGCGACATGTTTACTACAAAAAGAACGTGTCTGGTGGGTGAATGGAATGCCGCTGAATGAACTCTAGAGGAGATGGTGCTTCTCTACGTTTGAGACGTCCCCATTTTTGTAGATATATTCCAGTCCCCAACTCAAACTCTGCATTTGTGTCCCGAACGTGATTGAACAAGCAATGGTCTGAACCGCTTGCTCTATAGAATAAAGCTGCATAGGATCTCTATGACCAGGTCTGTATTTACTTTTTTTTTTTTGCTTCGTCTGCAACTTTCTGTACCGTTCTGTTTCAAGAACTATACAGGGTGTTCAAAATTAAGCTTTCACTAGCATTTTATAAATAGGCGAACAAAAGAAAACTGGTGCTACTTTTTCTGTTCATTGAGTAAGAAACAGGTGCTACATAATTAATTAGCAGCACCTGTTTCTTACACAAGTACCGTAAAGTTATCATCCGGTTTCCTGTCATCGCTGTGTTTGCGTAGCGCTCGTGAAAGCTTAATTTTGAACACCCTGTATGTCACCCTTGTCCCTTGACTCAGGAGCAGATACTATGATTTCTTCCAGAATGGTAAGTCAATCGTCCCAGGTAATTCACTTGGCTATTCACCCTACTTATCGAAAGGCCAGACAATTAGGTGCGGTTTTGAGTTAGAGATGATAGGGAACAGGTTTTGACCAGGGTTTGAGGTTTTGAACAGGGAATGACCTAGGTTGAAGACGTTGTTGAAAATGGATGAGAATGGGAAATGTCATCGGATAGCTGATATTTTTTTTCATTTTAACTTATTGCCATTGTGTACAACAAACACATACCATAACACGGTGGTTCATAGGTTTCCATTTTTTTCCCCTAAGTGATCGAAAGCAGGTTATTAAAGCGAAGTTTGGTGAAATAATTTAGTTGCTGTATTAATTCACGAGAAGTCCATCCTACATAAATTGTACAGCTAATTTTTAATCGCAGATGTTGGAATAACAGTTCTCCTATCTTGGGTTCCTTATTTTTCGGCCTTTTGATAATTCGGTTTTTTGACTTTTCGGCCTTCTGATAGTTCGGTTTTCTGAATTTTCGGCCTTCTAATAATTCTGCCTTTTGACTTTCGGCCTTATGATTGCCACCTCTTCTGGAGAGTACCCTATTTATTTCGATAACTCAGCAGCAGATTCAATTCAATTCAATTCAAGAAATCAAATTTACTTCAGTTGAATATGAACACAAATATTTTTTCGAAGGTGGCAAACCAATGTGCCGGAGGAAAGCCCTTAATCCAAAAATTTCCCCGTAGAGTCATTTTCTTATAGAGTCATGTGACACGTTTCCTGACGTGACATTTGTCACAAATTTGTAAATTTGTCACAAAACCACCTTCTGTTCCGTTCTACCTTGATCTTAAACTTGATGCTTTAACCTTCATCGAAACTTTCTTCTTAAGCCATACACATACGCTTCTAATTCGTATAAATACCCGTGAAACGTTCGCATACAACTTTCCGCCGAGAGTTAACAAAAAATCATTTGATAAAAATGGACATGAATCTCTGTTATGAGGCAGTGCCACATGTCATACATCTATCGGTTTTTATCGAACTAGTATTCCTGACAACGTTCATGTCGCTACAATGCCCCTCTTCCACCTTTGATTCCTGACAACGCTCAGATTATTGGAATCTTTACGGGAATCTCTAAATAACCTTTTATGCTTTCAGTTTTTCATCTGCTTTATTTTGTCTTTTCCGCTACCAAAAGCGAAATTGATAATATAACATGTGAGCTCCTTTTCGTTTCCTTGGTGGATGGAGACGTCCCCGATCAAAAGGCTGCTACCCGTTTTCACTTGGCAAGCCTACCGAGGGCGGGTATTATCGACCTTGGCCATCAGTTAATCCGCTTTGAAGGCACCAAGTGGGCCTCCTACAATGGGCTTCTGGTCCCTTCTGACTCACACCATGAGAAGGAAGGATATGGGTTTGGAATACGGGGGCTTCCTCACGCGGAGTGGTACTTCTCCCTTCTAATTCGCGGCATGGCGCTACCATGCAGGGGGAAGACAGGACCATCTCCCATGGCTCTAGGTAAATCTGCATTTTGCCCTTAATCTCGATAACTGGTGAGCGGATTTCATTGAGTATGGTATCAAAATACTCTGGAAAGAATTTTTTGGATTACGGATTTTTCATTTTTCTTCTTACTTTTTAACAAGAGCGCTTCAAAGTTGCATTCAATTTTTCCCGCACTTTCGCCATGCCTAGAAAAATGTCAAGAGCAAAAATCAGAAATTGGTAATGAAGCTCAAATGCACCATTGGACAAGCTATCGTACAAAACAAACCGGGTGAAAATCCGTCGAATATTAACCGAGATTAAGGACGAAACGTGTTCCATAGAAAATACATGGGGCCTTTGGAGCTGGTATCCCCTCTTAATCCAGACTCCTGCGGACCAAGGATATTCGTTTGAATTGTCAGAAGTTTGAATTAACAGGCTCTCATCTAAATACATGTGAAATGACAAAATATGGCTTAATATAGGAGTAGTTGTATATACAAAGTTATTTTCTATACATTTGTCATTTCATTCACATCCCTGCCTTATATACCTCACCAGCGTACTCGCACATCAGGGGCTTGAGTCACGTTTGTTGCCAGCCGTCGACGACGGTGTGGTCCGGCCCAGCTCTGCCACTCACTGTCTGAAATGCCAAACTGTGCCGCTCCTTCCTATTCAGCCTTCTGAGCACTTAAGTCTTCTAAGTCGAATCATGCTGTGAGTTCGTTGGCTTTTGCCACGCAGGACTGACCCGCTCATTGGAAGATTGGAGCTCTGCGCACGTTTTAGCCACAAGAGCAGTGCATCTTAATGTTGTGGATATGCCGCTTCCTGGAGGAGATCAAGATTTTCCTTCAATGAGAGGGATTTATATTTGCTCCACAATGCCATGTCGTTCGCCACGGCAGCTCGCCACTCCGAACGTGTAATGGTTCAATGTTTTGTTGAGCGGATGCTGTCAGCTTTCGCAAGATACACGTACCGTGCGCTCCGACACACGCCGGTCGAAAGTTTTGTTTTGCAAGAGTGAAAGTGACGTAGTAGTGATGTGTGGAGTCATGCGTGGCCCTCGTTCGCATGCCGCGTAATTTATGGGAGCGTCAAAAGGTGGCGCGACCGACAAAGACTGCTCGACGGCTCTGGGAATGCCAAAGCCACTTTCTGCCAGAGTGAAACGTTTTGAATTAAACGAAGGTGCTGTTTGAATTAGCAGGTTTTCCAGTGCACTGAAAACATTGCAGATCAACCAAAAACTTGAAATTTGTGTGAATTAACCAAAAATATGAATTAACTTAATCAATTATGTTTGAATTAACACGAGTCTACTGTAGGTCATGCTGGGCAATATACCGAGGTAACGCTATGTTCTGCCCTCCAGCGTTTCTTAAGCGCTTTTCAAATGAGGGCCCGCAATGCTCTCGCCCATCAGTAAGGTCCTGTTTCTATTTTCACTTTCACTTTCACAAGAATAGTTCAAACTGCGCAGACGTGGTCCAGTCAAAGGCTGAATAGTTGTGCTGTGGGACCAGAAGGAGCAATT
The DNA here is from genome assembly GCF_037126465.1 of Ornithodoros turicata. Lineage (NCBI taxonomy): Eukaryota > Metazoa > Arthropoda > Arachnida > Ixodida > Argasidae > Ornithodoros > Ornithodoros turicata. The sequence goes on along the minus strand of NC_088206.1, from coordinate 28,141,712 downwards.
CATGCTGCAAGTTTCTGGTATGCGTTTCCAGCACTGTCTGCATTGCCCATCACTACCACATATCTCTTCGAATCCGAATTATCTCTTTCAATTTCGAATCGTATTTCAATATTTACAAGCAGCCCAATTCGAATATTTCAAATACCTCACTTTGGAAAATTTTGTAGCTTTGTGTCCATAAGGACAACTGCTGCTCCTGACAGGAGAGCCTTCAGCTTTTCAGTCAGGATAAAATACCTTAAAAAGAAAGAAGTTCATCCACTTCGGGTACTTCCTGTACTGTTTACAAACTCCAAATATCTTCCTTTATTACTCTGTACAACTCGTTATGAACACATTTATTAGGACCTCTAATGTACAGTGTACAGCAGTAACTATAATGACCCCTAATGTAAGCACAGAAACCCTTCCATTTACTTGTGGGAGTGGGCTATATGGAGAGCGTCGCACCAAATTAACCATTTTAACCCGAACCGAATTAACCATTATTCTTAGGTGGAACTGAACCAGAACAGAACCGTAATTACTAGCACCATCTTGGAGCTGAACCGGAACTGAACCAATCTAAAAAGTTCGGTTACCAGTTCGGGATACCGGTTCGGGTTGGTGTGTGCCGCCTGTTATCTATCCCATCATCTAGTGGCGACTTCCGTTTTATGTGACATAATACTTGAGATCTGGTGGTCCATTCGGTAGCGCAGGACATACAAGGCCAAGGGTGAAGGAAGTTGTCCTCTCGTCGACACTTATCGAAGAAACATGTTTTGTCATTCCTACCTTCGAAAGTTTGGAGCAGCAGTGCATTGTAACAATATCATGTGGAACATTAAAAACGTAGCCAAAGAACCACTATGTTCAAAAAGGCTGCACTGCACCCTGCTGCAAGTGTGCCGCGACCCGCCTGTCACAGCAGTTCAGTCCTTCCAGTTGCAACTTGGAAGTGCCCCAGCGCCGACAGCGGCTGCTGCGGCGTGGCATACTTCTATAATTTCGATTTTAGAGGTGTAGACGCTGGCCGAAGTTGTGCCAGTCTTGTCAGAACACGAGGTGCAAAGAAGGCGAAAGGAAGCACACGGAGGTGAATGCAAGTTTCGGTGAGTGGCAAGTCCCTCCAACTATATATATGTTAGTGCATCAAGCTAGTGACGTCAAAGAAGGCAACTCTTGAGACTTCAATGGGGCGTTGGAAGTTCATTTGAGCAATAGTGACTATGTAGTTCATTTGCCATATGAAGATGCTACATAAAAAATACGTTCCACTTCCAGATGACGTGTTGCCGCTATAATCTAGACATATCGTTTTAATTTTGTTTTTCGCAATTTAAATCATATCCTGGGGGAGGGGATTCGAGCGGTCTGCCTGCCTAGATTGGCGGCACGTTGCTCGGGGAAGGGAGGAAAGGGTTGGTCGAATACTAGAAATAAATGCATAAAAAAAAAACGTAACTAAGATATCGTGTATCATTTTTAATGGCTACCTATAATTTTGTAGCATAGCAGAACCTCGAACCGGTTCTGAACCGGTTTAAAGCCACTGAACCGGTTAATCGAACCGGTATATGTGAACTCCGGAGCTGAACCAGAACCAAACCTTTATGGCCGAACCCGAATCCGAAACAAACCGAAAAACGTTTCAGTTTGACGCTCTGCTATATGGATCAGTCTAGGGCAACTCAAAGTTGTCGCGCAGAAAAGCTAGTTTTAGTAGCAGGTATAGTAACCCACGAAAAAGCTTGTCTTGAGGGGAGAGTGTAATCCGGGACAGCTTCAGCTGAAATCAGTTCACGAAATCCTTCATCTTTCACGATGCAAAATAGCTGGAGCAGTCATTTTTGCAACCTTGGAGTCCCCAGCAGCCTTTCTTTGCATGGGAATCGATATTCGTGCCTCGCAGTGTTGGGACTGAGGTGACAAGCCAGTAAGGAGAGGAATAGCTTTTAATGACCAAGCGGACAGAAGGCCAGGGCAGACCTAACTCTCTCTCTCTGCACTTGAACACACCATTCCCCCTCACCCATGGAAAAAGATGTCGGAAGCCTGGGCGGCTGAAACGGTGCAAGCTCCAGGATACCTCACAGGAACGGGTAGAGGAGAAGTTGTTGTGACACGTGGGGATCAGTGGTAGTGTCAGGGCCCAGGTAGGCTGGCAGGGTAAAAGTGGCCAGGGATGACGTGTCAATGTGGGCCGGTTTTAGACGGTCAACGGAATCTGTGTCCGGGCGCTTTGTATGGACAGCCAGTTCCACTTGAAATGTCGTTCTAGGACAAGGTAGGGGCCGTTGTAGTGTGGCTGATATGCGCGTCCCATGAAGTCGCGCAAAAAAAAAACATGCATGGGTGCCGGAAGATATGACGAACGAATGTAGCTTTGTAGATGATGGTGGGTCAGCGAGGGCTGGATTTGAGACCTGGTCGCATGAAGCTTTGGGCGAAATGAAGACGCATCCGCCAGGTCGGGAGAAGAGGGAGCCCAGAAGAATTTGAATTGAAGTCGGAATGAAGTGCTGTAAATAAGCTTCTCACTGGAGATACCTAGACCTTGGGTGCGTCCGAATAGTGAGGCGTCGCACATGCCGTCATAGTGTGTGTCACATGTGCGCCTTCGAGCCAAAGTATTCGAGCACCGATACGCGTGCCAATCGGGTGCTGATCGTCTTCAACGTCTATTTAATAAAATAGACTCCAGAGGGTGCATAGCATGAGGTGCTGCAAAATCGGCCGTAGTAGCAGACGACAATAATTTCTCGGAATTCAGCATGGACACTGAGGTAGTTTTCATTTGTCTTGCAGTTTATCTACATGCGCAGAGAGAGTGAGGTAGACATTCCAGACAATGTATGTAGAAGTCGTGCAAACTGAAACTGACGGAAGGACGAAAAGTAAGCAGAGCGTAGTACAAAACGTGCCCAAAAGGAGCACTCCCGAAGAGAAGAGACGACGAGAACTCTAATTCTGACAACAGTAGCGTGATGTAGTACTGGGATTGGCTTGCTGCGCATTTATCCTGCCCAAGGCACCCTGCAATCGTGCATGACAACCATCATGCAACCTCGTGAGCAACAGTTGTGTTCTGACAACTTATCCAAGGCTGAAAGCGACAATCCTGCACGAGGAGCATTTGTGCGTAGTTTTATTAATCTGTTCGCAAATCATTAAACCGTTGGAGAAGTTCAGTCTGCTTTCGTGTTTCGTTTAACATTTTTACTTCAATATTTGTTGGGGACTGGCAGGGGGGCGCCTCTCGGGTTCCTTATCATTGATCACCTCATCTTCTGGGCGTTCCTCCCGATTTTCAGACCTTCAGGCGTTTCTCATTCGCGTGGAGAGGTACGAAAACTCGTGTCGCTTTAAAATTAACTAAAGAATGAAGGATAAAGTGCTCAGTGCTAATATGAGAGACTAAACTCGCAAGCATAATTGTTCCGCCCTGTTTCGCCTTCGTGGTACGCCCATTTATCTTGGTATGCTGCCATTTTTGCAAACAAAAGAGCCGTCGGCCGCCGAAAACTGTCTGCTAAACTCACTGATCCTTTATACATAGAGATCAGTTGCTAAACTGTTCGACGAACGCGCCATCCTCCGAAACACGGCAGAAGCGGGAAACGCGAAACGCACTCTGCGAAGTCTGCATTGGAGGAGACTTCCCAAAGTGTGCCTTCTGTGGCGCACATGTGCGCCTGTGTAGAATTCGGATGGCGCACCATTATGGCGGCTCTTCCGGTGTGCCGTATGCGGTGACGCATCTCAGACTATTCGGACTCACTCCTTGTTTGAAGGCGGTGCGGATTTTGAGGAGGGCAGTTGGCAGGGTGTAGAACCAAGATGAGCGGTCTTGAGCACAGGAGGGAGAGGCCTTCGGATGATAGTGAAAACGGTAAGTCGAGTAAGCCGTTTGCTTGTGGATTGTAAGCGGTAGTGCGTATGCGATGTGTGCCCAGACAGAGCAAGAGGTCCGCAGGGAGATAGTATTTAAACTGTCGTCCACTGTCAGTAGAAATGGTAGCGAGCACGCCGAAGTGGGCTACCCTACTGAGGAGAGAGGCTCTTGCGGCAGTATCGGCTGAGATGTCGATGATGGGTATTGCTTCAACAGTTTCTGTTATGTCCAGCATATTTCTTTGCATTGGAAGTAGCCCATTCGATGTCTCTATATTCTTTACCAACACTGTGAGAGTGCAAGTGAAGAAGATGATTTCTCAGTGTCGCAAAATCGGTATGCTACTCTCCCGCTTTCGGTTTGCAAACCAGTTTGCATTTGAAAATATACTCCAAAAGCCAGGGAACGACATCATAGTGTAAAATCATTTACTACACCGGCTTGACACAACAAAATAAAAACAAAAGTGTAAATGTTCCACCACCTATATGGGTGGCATCATCGGTTTGAAGCACAAAGCAGCAAAAACACTTCGCATTTACGCCGCTTCGATGCAGTGCCGCCCCACGAAACGCAGTGATGACAATGCCGATCGAGCGAATTACTTTTCAGGTCAGCATAAAATGCAACGCATCACCCACTCTTATTGCACAAGTCGTTTTACTATAGGTGACTTTTTGTGGACGTAAAATTGCTCGCTTCACATTGTTCCAGTAATATTCGAAAACTGCGAATACTGAAAATTTCCTGCGAATACTGTTTGAATAGTATTACCTATTCGTTTCGAATTTGAAGATTCGAATAGTATTCACACAGCTCAAGTATTTAGGGTACGAGCTGTGTAGTTAACTGAGACTACATTTGGGTATGATGCCAATGATGGAGCATACAGTTCCAGTTACATCCAGTACGGGAGTCCGTGTGCCACTTGTGCGGTGCGCTCACGTTCCATCTTATTGCAAAATAACACACATTTGGTAGGATGACCTCTCATCTGCTGTACCAGCTGAACATGCCAGCATACACCATACTTGGCAGCATGTCCAATGGTGATCTGTGCAATGCTTCTCTGATATCTTATCAAAGAAATGCCTCAGCAACCTTGGAATCAGTGACTACCCTCTAGAAACATCAGGCTCATTCATTGCAGAAACTTGACTTCCTTGAATTTCTTGCGGTACCTAAGGAGCATTTCTGAACTGCATTAACAGGGTGTCTACCAACCTGGAAAACAGGGAATTGTCAGGGAATTTGCCAAAAGCAGCTGAAGTCAGTTGCTGAAGTCAGTTGCAGACAAGTGCCGTGACTATGCGCAGCGAATCATGAGTGCCGATCAGTGGTTGAGCAGCCACACCGCAGCAATGTTGCCGTGAGTAGCAGTTCGCCAATACAACAAGCTCAAAGACAGAAAGTAGGGCAGCCTCACTAATACTCAATAAATGATCCGTTATATGAGGGATATGTATCAACGTAGCAACAGGCCCCAAATTCCCTTTTGTTTTGGTCAGGGAATTTGCGTGAAATAGTCAGTGAAAACCTGCAAAAGTCCGGGAATTCGTAGGCTGCAATTTGGTAGACACCCTGGTTAAGCACCAGGTGACATTCACAAAAGCCCTGTGCCCTGTGAGCAATGCGCAAAGTGCGCTGTGAGCAAAAAAAATGCCCTGTGAGCAAAGTGAAGAGAAATGCTTTTTGTTACAGGGCATTGTGGTCAAGGTGATTGCCAAGAAAATAGGCGAAAAGTACTACAAGAAGAAGGGAGTTGTGCAGGTGAGTTTGTGCTCAGCTTTACAGTTATCATTGGCTGCTGGTGTACCCACCTTTGATTGTTTGTAGTACTCAAAGTACTGTATGTTGTTTAGAAGAGTTAACGTTACTATTGGAGAAAATATTGTGTAATGGCATTATGTTTGTGTGATGTATAAAAGTAGGAAAAAGAAATAATACCCTCTTGCACGTTCAGGGCAAATTACTTTTTCACATTATTGGAAGACAAAAATGACATATTTGCTCGCATAATGAACACTCCCAACTTGGGCGTGCAAATGTTTGTATCCCCTCCATGGATTTAACAATATGGCTCTGGGAATGTCAACCCAACTGCTTCGGAATATAACTGTATTAAACATTTGTACCTTGAGTGTTCAGATGCAGTGTTTCTTTGTAGAGCCCTGCACCATCCGCGGATGGAAGCGGATATCCGCAAGATACTTGCAGATTCGGAAGAAAATTCAGAACTTTCTGCGGTGTGCGGATCGGATGCAGATCGGATGCGGATATGAAGGCAGCGGATCGGATGCGGATATACCGCGTGCTGTAATTTTTCCACCAGCAATTTATTTGTATTGCGCTGCGACAGCGAGCGCATGCTCGGGTTCACCTTTGACCATGCACGGCCAAGACGGGAGAGAAGGCATTCTGGCGTCTCGAACCGCGCGAGCACCGACGAGGTAGCGTTCCACGCGTTGCAGAAGTCTCTCCATAACACGTTTGTTGAAATGTTTCCCTTTTCGTCGTGAGCCGTTCCATGACAGCATGGAGGCATCCGAAATTTTTACCAACATATGCTTCCGGCGACTTTACGCGTCCCTCGAAACGTGCGGATTTTGCGGATCGGATGCGGATGTAAACTGTTGTGTGTGCTGCGGATGCAGATCGGATGCGGGTAACGGTTGCGCGGATGCGGGTCGGATGCGGATGCCAAAAATCTCATCTGCGCAGGGCTCTATTTCTTTGCATAATAACACCCCCCTCTATGGTGCTATAAAAGATAACGTTTGGATAAAAGAAGTTTGTCAATTATGCGAGTAGATATGGTATACCATGTGGAAGAGGGATTGGTATGGCATAGAAATGCTCCGACAATGGAGGCAATTCACAGGGTTCGAAAATTGGCACACAGCTGTACCAGTTCGCTATGTGCCAGGCCGGCATGGAGCCGATGCTGCTGCCTCTCTAGGTTTCTGTTGGGATTTTCTTATATTTTTGCAGAATCTCTAGGTCTACTGGTAAGCTCGCAAAATCTTAATGCTTTGAGAGTGTCTGTCTCAGTTAGCCTTCGAGGTGCTTGAAGGGTAGTACCCTTCACGCAGGTAGAATCTCTGTTCTCTTTGTTACACTGCAAGTGAAGTGGCAAAGCAGCCCATCAGCAAAAACTGGTGGAATAACATCAAATGTATAGTCTTGCTGCATGAGAAACTTTGACAGAGGCTTGCTAACTAGGCTAAAAAGAACGATGTATCACATTTTTGTATCTATCATATCACATATTCATGTGGATATTATGTGTCATGTGGTCTCTCACATATTGTTAGTACATGTACTAGTACTTGCATAATTGTAATTTCTCGTAAGTCATATATCTGAGCAGATTTGGGTAACAAATACACTGTATTTTTATGTGTTGTCACAATTTTCTTCTGATAATTTGCCTTTGAAAACTGACAAAATCTGTCGTCAGAAATGTTCTCAGCAATTCTGAAATGTGTCTGCTGTGTTCCACCAGCATGCATAGGAAGCATTCCATGCCAAATGTCTCAGAGGTGACGCTTGACCCTCGTTGATTTTGTTATAAAAATTCATACGAATTTATTACTTGGAGAAAACCACTAGAACAAACGTTTCAGCTGCCATTGCAAAATAGTTGCCCCTAGTGTCTGTTTAAACTTATGTGCTTAGCCTGTGACCACCCCTGTAGTCTACGCATGGTGCCGCCAAAATTATGGAGATACTGCAACTGGTTTTGTGCCGCGCCAAGCAAGAAGTGTTCGTCAACCTATCTGAAGGTCACAAATATTCTGGCTACTCGCCATATGTATCCTAAAAGCAGTGCGAAATATGCGTCGAGAGAATCAAAGTTTAGCATTTTTTCTCGGCTACATCGGCTACATAGAAGCAAAGCGACAGAATTATCTTTAACACTGAGATACGAATGGGTACTACAAACCTAAAAAGTCTTGTTGAGCGGCTAAAGAAAATGACAGGACAAAAAAGTACGCCAAGTTGTGACTCTGGTGAAAATTCGGCAACTTTAACCGTAAATAACAAAAATGGTGAAGCGTAGAAAGGAGTGCAGTGAAAGCTGGAAGAAAGTATCATGCCCAAGGAAAACAAGGACCAAGTTTGAAAGATGTATGTTTTTTTTTATAGAGGAGAAAACTAATTTTTCAAGTTCAGGTCCCGGCGCAGACAGCTCACACGACTGTCACTGTGTTATGCGCTCATGCTCTCAATGGCAGCCCATTGAAAGTGCATCAACACAGCAGCCTTTTGTTGCCATCTGCTATGTAGAAGCAAGTATTGACCACAGTTTTAGCAGACAAGGAACAAACAAGCACTTTGACGCCTGAACGGAATGTAACAGTGAAGAAGGCAAGACTTTAAATTTTATGACGATCTGAAATATTTTAATTGCGCTACAGCACACTTAAGGTTGATAGGGTGCTGCCGGACACCAAATTTGCGCTATACTCAAGTTTAAGAAAAACACAGACAACGAACTACATGTACAGGTCTAACCGTACATTTTTGGTGCGTTATACTCACTAATTTATCTGCAGGCTTCGGTGGCTCAGTCAGTAGTCTACTGATCCCAAGTTCGCAGATTCGAATCCGGCCAAAGAAGGTGGAAACTTGGTGGTGGGGTCTTCCGCGAGAGACATCATGTGTTGAGATCTCGACGCACGTTAAAGAACCCTCAGGTGGACGAAAATCATCCACAGACCGACTACTGTGGTGTCGCTCACGATCATAGTTGTCTTGCGATGTAAAGCCACAAATTATCACTAATTTTTCTGACAGTGAAATTCTTGGCGCACATAGCTATATGAGCAAAAAAAATGTATGTGGAAGATTTCGTTTTGCAGTCTCTAATATCCAACATCAATATGCATCCTGCTTTCGATGGAAGTCTATTCGCGCTGCTTAAGAGTGTCACACCCTCTGGGCAGTCTATACCGTTGCATTGCAGGTGCAGGTCTCCCACCATGCTCCTCGGTCTGTCGATGTGTCACTGAACTGCTTATTCGCGTAAAGTGTTGAAGAACGTTGGGGACCATCCTGAACATGAACAAGAACTGCTCAGACTTCAGGCTAGGCCAGGTTTCAGCTTTTGAATTACATGCAGGCACCATTATCAAGTGTACGAAGAAGTACGCATCTCTGTTCACACCAAAACACTGTATAGACTTTTTTTTCACGACATGCCTCTCGCCGACGAGGCACGTACGTCATTTGGTTGGAAACCGACCTGTATACCAACTTTGTTTGTCCTGCTACATGCTGTGCCATAAGTGAATGAGAAATTTGAAAGAGCAGAGTCATCTAGTGAAGCAGAAATTGAGCCGTCTGGACCTTGTCATGAAGGCAGCACCAGCTTATCGCCACTGAACGCAGCTCTCACTGTGCTTGGGGAAAGCCCCCTGAACAAGAAACAGTGTTACAAAAGACATCGCAGCTATGTTAAACGTAAAATCGACAGGTTTCAGAAGAAGCTTACAAGCCAAATCAATGGAAATAGAGTCTGATCACAACCACGTACAAGTAGCATTTCTACATTTCCGGAAGAGGACTATAGGACAGTGATGAATGAGCATAAAAAAAAATATCAAAATGAACAAAGCAATTCAAATAGGCTCGTCATTCTTACACTCGCACCTTCTTCCTGGTCGTATGATAGAATCATGGATTTCTTGGGTGCTGTTGAAAGACATGTGCGGCACGCAAAGCAACTTAAGTAATGCCACGGTGTGCTGAGTAAACCCACAACCAAGGAAGAACAGGCCTCTGGACAAGTTAGCAAAGTCGTCAATATTAACATGCTACAATGACGACTCCGTGTCTGCCAGCCTGCTTGCCTGAAAAAAAAAAAAAAAGAAAGACGTTCGTGGGAAACAGAAAAGGATAATGCTTTTGAACCTGAAGGAAGGATTCCAGATGTGGAAAAATGAGAATGCCGTATTGAAAGCAGAGTTCTCTAGCTTTGCCGCTGTGAGACCATCCTGGTGTGTTCTGCCAGGCACCTCGGGAACTCACTCCGTATGCGTGTGCCAGTACCACCAAAATGCCAAGCTTATGGTACAGGCAGCTGGCCTTCAAGACGATTGCAAAAGCCTAGTTTCGCAGATTGTCTGTGATACGCAGTAAGAGGAGTGCATGATTTGCAAATGTGACACGTGTCCTGGTACAGCAGCTCTCAGCGCACTTTTGGACGGTACCGTTGCCGTCACGGAAGATTCCACAGAGTGTATTCCCGTAAAGCAGTCGGTACGAGGCAAACACTGCAGGCTGGACACTTTCAGTGTGTCACCTGAGGACTTCAAAGAACGGTTTCTGGAAGCTATTGCCGACCTAACCGCCCATCACCTCGTGACCAAGTCGCAAGCGAGGTATCTGCGCTACCTGAAGAGCCATCTCCCAGAAACTGAGGACATTGTCTTAATGGATTTTGCAGAAAATTACAACTTTATCATAGAGGATTGCCCACAGGGTTACCACTGGGGCACAATACCCAAGCATCTGTGCATCTGATTTGTGCTTAATACCATAAGGACGACGACGCTGTCCACGTGCAATCCCACGCAGTCATCACAGATGAACTGACGCACAACAACACCATAGTATACACGTTTCAAAAAGAGTACCAAACTGCATTATTTTTCTGATGGGCAGCATCATGGTACAAAAACAAAAAGAACATTGTTAACCTTTGCAACCATGCTGATGACTTCAGCATTTCTGCGACTTCCCACAGTAAAGCATCCTGTGACGGCATTGGCGGAACAGTGAAAAGCCTAGCAGCAAAAAAGCCTAGCAGTTCTCACTGCTGTGCAGCTGTACGGATGGGCAAACCAGAGTTTCAAAACCAAAATCGTTTCAAAACTGTGAAACCAGTTTGTGTTTTGTAACAGTTTGTAAGTGAAACAAGACAGTTCCTTGAAGAGAGATACCAAAGTGTGGTGTCTGCCACACCTACACAACACTACACACATACACTACACTACACTACATTACGTACACTACACACACACACCTACCACTACTTTGATCTAGTGAGCAAGTACATTGTCAGCGCCGCACTTATGTCATACTCGAAAAAGCTGTCTTTTCAGAAGGCTAGGCTGTAGTGGATGAACCCATCACATCATACTGCCTGGTCGTAGCAGACGACATCAACAGTGCACCTGGGTAACGCCACCTAGGTACAGAAGACCTGCTTATTGCCTCCTCTCCCTCCCTCACTACGTTTACATATAAAGTCAGAGTTCATCTGCTACCGCGATTCGCCGTTATGCGAAACTCGTAAAGGATTGCAGCTAACTTCGCAAATTTGAACCTGTAGTGCAACATGGTTTAATCAGTCTTGAGAAAAATATAGGACCACTTTGTTTTGTTTTCCTATTTAGTACGGGGATGTTTACTCGGAGACGACAGTTGCTGCTCATGTAGCCGACAGTGGCTCGTCTTCATGCTTACGACCGCTGAAAACACGTTCGTGATTGGCTTACTCTTAGTTGGTACGTCACGTCGACGAGTAAGCAGGTTTTCTGTATCTAGGTGGTGGTGACCTGATGCACCTTCCTCAATGGGCTGCCGTGGAGAGCATGAGAGCGTAGTGACAGTTGCGCGCGCTGTCTGAGCTGGGCCCCGAACTTCAAAAGTTGTTTTCTCCGCTATAAAAAAAAAATATATATATGTGTACGAGGGGTGTTCAAGTCAAACCGGAACTTTTCATTTTTTGCAAAAGTAAAATCAACTTACAGGCGAGAAATTAGTTTTATTTTTCAACATAATCTCCAGCTGCACTAATGCACTTGTCCCAGCGTTTCACGAGGGCTTGGATGCCAGCAGCGTAGAAATCCTTACGGGCGCGTAGCAGCCATGATCGGACCGCATTCGTGACCTCGTCGTAGCAGCTGAAGTGGCGGTCCCCAAGGAACGCCTTCAGTGGCCCGAAGAGATGGAAATCGCTGGGGGCGAGGTGTCGACTGTAAGGGGGATGTGGCAGCAACTCCCAGCAAAGTTTCTGTAAGGTGCATGTCGTGAGATGCGTGGTATGCGGGCATGCATTGTCCTGTAGGAGGAGGACTCAATTGGTCATGAGGCCCGGCCGCTTTTGCTCCAGCGCCTTATGCACATCCCTCAGAACCTGGCAGTAATATGCACTATTGATGGTGGTACCACTGGGCAGAAAATCAACATGAACAATGCCAGCCTTGTCCCAGAAAACCGTGGCCATGACCTTACCCGCAGACAAGGTGCTTCGGAACTTCTTGGGAGCTGGCGAGCCCGGATGCTTCCACTGTTTTGATGCGCGTTTAGACTCAGGAGTGAAAAGCTGCACCCACGTTTCATCGCACGTGATGATCCGATCAAGGAACGGCTGTCCTTCAGTGTCGAAACGGTACCTTAGCTCTTGGGAGATTTCCAGTCTTCTCAGTTTTTCTCAGAGTTTTCAACTTTCATTTTGATTAACCTAATGCTTGTTGGTCTGTATGCACAATTTTAGTGTGTTGTCACTTGAGTAGTGCTGTAGGCCCACTAAGTTATCAGCAGTGTTCGATGCGGTATCTACTTTCTCTTGATGTCTTTTGTTTCCTACAGAGACGTTTTATTGCACACATAAACACTGGCCCCGTCAGTTCTGTTTTGTCAATCAACCTTAGTTTTAATAACATGGTAACAAACACGAAGAAACACGGACGGACAGGGGACGTGGATAAAAATGCGTCCTCTGTCCATCTGTGTTTCTTCGCGTTTGTTCCCATGTTACTCAACCAACACACTCTACATCTTCTCGCACTTATTTTTAATGGTCTGTGGGCGGCAAATTGACATTTCATCACTTTAACGGCGTGTAACTTGAAGTACAATACATATCATGAGCTGCTGTAACTAAATTTTAGTTTCAGTAACTTTTCCTGGAACTTAATTACTTTCAGAATCATGTAACTGCAACTTAGTTATATCTTTTGAGTAACTTGCACAGCTCAGCCCTTTACTAATCACAACGTTTCTCAATTTCAGGAGGTACAAGACAAGTATGTGGCTGTAGTGCACATGTTGGACAGTAGAGATGTCCTTCGCTTGGACCAGGCTCACCTGGAGACTGTCATCCCAAATTTGGGGCGTCGCGTCAAAGTGGTCAATGGGGCATATCGGGGTGAAGAGGCTGTGCTACTTGAAATACAAGCAGACAAATTCTCTGCCAAACTGAGCATCGATGCAGGACCCATGCGTGGACGCGTCATTCAGGACATAGAGTACAAAGATTTCTCCAAGCTTCATGAAGGGTCATGACACCAACGTGTATTGAGGTCACTTCAAAATACTAGATCCTTTTGTCCTACATTGGTCACTGTCGTACCTTCTTATTATTGACAGATTTTGTCCATTTCACTAGAAGATATATACGAGGGTCATTCAAGGTGGACCGAGACTTTTAGTTCTTCAAATACAATGGAAAATTTTAGAAAAACTAAACTACTGTATTTTCACGCGTATTAGCCGCACCGCAGATAAGCCGCGGGACTCGCTTTTAGATACATTTTGAAAATGTTTTTGCAGATAAGCCGCACTCGCAGATAAGCCGCGGGTAATACGACGCGACTGCGTTGTGCGCTAAACCAGTGATGCACAAACAAAATCAATAGAGACGCTCAACGCTCGTCGACGCCGTACTCCCTTCCAGCTGCCCTGTTCCCGTACTGGTCCGCGACGTCGACGACTTTTAGTTTGAAGCCGCTGTCGTAGCTGTGCATCCGCGTTAAAGCCAAGCGCTCTCCTTTAACTGCCGTGCCCGTGTCCACGAATGCTGCTGCTCTGGTCAAATGAAAACTGACGCTCTGGGAATGAGAACTGACGCTCTGGGAATGAGAACTGACGCTCAGCTGACCACATTTTATCCCGATGTCAGGTGTATTGAACCCTTCCTGTGTGTCTGCCGACAAAGGAGACCGTAGGGAAGGCCATAAACCCCACATCCACATTCCGGTGTCGGCATAATGTATAACAAAGGAGGTCAGTTCTAGTGTTCTACTAAGATCGGAATGTGCCCTTGCTTCGTGTTTTTCGTGGATTGACGAGTTAGTGGTGTTCCAGGAGACATTAATCACTGTCACCCCTTTTGTTAAAGCTGCGTGGGGGAATGTATTCGGAAGGTCAGTCCACTCGAATGTGACCCGTCCGTGTTCGGTAATGTTCGTGCACTGGCAGGGCGGTCATGCTCCGAAAAACATGAGGCACTGTCGGCCCTTTCGTTTAATCCGGGGTATGGGGAAAATACCAGGGAAAAATAGCCATCAGATAAGCCACAGAGCGTCCGCGAAAAAAAAAAATTCGCGCATAAGCCGCGGCTAATACGCGTGAAAATACGGTACATCAGTTTTTCAAAGTATCCACTGTGTGGATCTGAACACCACTGCCATCACTGTAGCAACTCTTTATGCCTTATGCATCGAATGAAGTGGGCTGCCGTTGTAGCCACTGCAGGACATCTTTCTGGAGGGCTTCATTTGTGTGGAACTATGGTTCGGATCCCAAAATCCCAGGATTTCAGGAAAATTTCATGTCCTGGAATCTCGAGATTTCGCGAGCCCAAATCACGGGATTTCAGGATAATAAATTTTGGGTTTCTTAATTCTGGTGGAATTATTCAGTGGTACGAGTGAAACGGAACAAATGCTGTCTTACCGACTTTTAGTTTCAAGCGTCCCTACCCCGAAAAATATCATTTGCAAACTGAAACCAAATCAGCTTCATCGTCCACGACACATGACAGAGACGTTAGCTGCTGACTGATGTGAACCATGGAAGCCACTGCCGAGAACAGCCCTAATAGTGTTAAAACTCCTACAGAATCACAATGAGTCTTCGGATTCATGCGGTTATACAAAGTACTATTGCATCTCTCTCTCTGTCTCCAGAATCTCTCTTTTTGTTCTTTTGACCCTCACGGATATATATATTTTAAAGTGAAAAGAGAAAATGGAGACAGCCTTTTCAGAAAACTGGACTCTGCTGCTCTAGACCTGAACGCAACAGTTACTGTGGATGAATAAAAGGGGAGAAAACCAAATGCACCATTCTATGTACGAGGGGTGTTCAAGTCAAACCGGGACTTTTCATTTTTCGCAAAAGTAAAATGAACTTACAGGCGAGAAATTAGTTCTATTTTTCAACGTAATCTCCAGCTGCACTTGTCCCAGCGTTTCACGAGGGCTTGGATGCCAGCAGCGTAGAAATCCTTACCGGCGCGTAGCAGCCATGATCGTACCGTATTCTTGACCTCGTCGTCGCAGATGAAGTGGCGGCCCCCAAGAAACGCCTTCAGTGGCATGAAGAGATGGAAATCGCTGGGGGCGAGGTCTGGACTGTAAGGGGGATGTGGCAGCAACTCCCAGCCAAGTTCCTGTAAGGTGAGTGTCGTGAGGTGCGCGGTATGCGGGCGTGCATTGTCCTGTAGGAGGAGGACTCCTTTGGTGGTGAGGCCCGGCCGCTTTTGCTTCAGCGCCTTATGCACATCCCTCAGAACCTGGCAGTAATATGCACTATTGATGGTGGTACCACTGGGCAGAAAATCAACATGAACAACGCCAGCCTTGTCCCAGAAAACCGTGGCCATGATCTTACCCGCGGACGGGTGCTTCGGAACTTCTTGGGAGCTGGCGAGACCGGATGCTTATACTGTTTTGATGCGTGTTTAGACTCGGGAGTGAAATGCTGCACCCACGTTTCAACGCACGTGATGATCCGATGAAGGAAATGCTGTCCTTCAGTGTCGAAACGGTACCTTAGCTCTTGGGAGATTTCCAGTCTTCTCTGCCGGTCAAACACGGAGAGCTACCTCGGGACCCAACGGGCACTAACTTTCCGAAACTGGAGGTGTTCATGAATTATAGTGTTCAACGTTCCCACAGAAAGATCTGTCTTTCGAGCCAGTTCGAGACATGTTATCCGTCGGTCCTTGAGGATCAGGCGCTCCACAAGTTGGATGTTCTCAGGAACTCTGACACTGGGCTCTGAGCCGCCCCGGCCGGGATCGTCCTGCACTGATGTACGGCCGTCTCGGAACCGTTTGCACCACTCAAACGCTTAGCTGCGGCTATGTGCATCGTGGCCATACTGAGCCTGAAGTCTTTACGCTTTCATTCACGAGAAACTTAATGACAATTCGCTGTTCGATGTGCGCGCTCAACTCGTTGTCGGCCATCTTGTCCAGCACGTGTCTTCTGTTTTGCACTAACTTTGGACCACCACGTGGTGAACGCGGAGGCCCGTCGCGTGTGAAAATGACGAAAAAGAAGTTTTGCGAGCCATTTGTACACTCAGGTATGGCGGGCCTTCAAGCCCGCCATAACTCAGGAGACAAAGTCCCGGTTTGACTTGAACACCCCTCGTATTCACACAAATGATATTCCCCACAATACTCCAGCGGAAGATGCGAAAGACGTCATTGATTTTAGCTACTGCGTACGACATATCTTCTCGTCCACCTCTAACCACGGAGAATATACTGGGGTGCAGCCACAAGGTATTCCGTAGCAGACGACAAGAAAAAACGCATTCCAACGCGAAGTCGACATCCCGACACTGTGCAAATGCTTAGTATTAGAGGTGGGCGAATGGCAAAATTTTCATTGTAAATAGTTTACGAATATTTCACTTACACTGCAAATCGAATTCGAATAACCAGAAAAGGCACAATTCGAATAATTTCGAATACCTTATGGTGAGATATTTTGTGGTGTTGTGCTCATTAAATGATGTTCTGCTCTAGTGAGCCTAGTGAGCCTGTTGTGTATGGTAGACTGCGTTAGTGGGATGAACTGCATTGAGAGTTAGTCAACGTGTTCCATGCAGCGTGCTTTGTGTCCTCATTTCTTCTCTTCTCTCCTCATTGTGAATTTCCTGTACTTTTTTGGAAACTGCACATATTTCCGTCTGTTACTGAACATAACTCTGGAAGTTGGGAGTACATTTACTGGAACCTGCAATGTCCAGAGTAGTGTCGACCATGGGCTCACAAAATTTGTGGACTAGTGACAAAATTCTAAACAGTGTAAAGCGGGGTTCACCGAACGCTCGAGTGTAACGAGGTCAAGCCGACTTGCAGAATGGAGTCTCAAACCAAAAGAACAACAGCGGTAACGTGAACTGGGCTTCACCTAACTCTTGGATGTAATGGGGCGAAGCCGACTAACAGAATGACGATAGTGATACCTCGCTTCAGTACTATTCGAAAAATATTCGAAAATTTCGAATACTGAAAATTAGATTAGATAGATAATTTATTTCACACTCAAGGTGTTGGAAATCAGGGCTAAAAAGCCATGTGGCTTGACTAGGCCCTGACTCCCCTACATTACATTCAATACTTCATATAAACCAACAAAGAATCACAAATCCGTGCAGTCTTAATAACAAAAATACAGGTTGCAAATAGTATTCGAATAGCATCAGATATTCGTTTCATATTCCAAATTTCGAATATTCGCACAGCTCTACTTAATATGATAGGCGACAAAACTTTTGAACGGTGAGCAGTTTTCTCTCTCTCTCTCTCTCTTTTTTCTGTGCGTTTTCTTTTTTTTTTTCACTTGAATGGTCCGTGGGGATAACAGGAAACGCGGACTGTATCGCAATTTGGGATAGCACGAATGTGCAGGTGGATATAGTGCAATCTGGACATAGCTGCTGAAAAATCCCGATCCCGACGCGGGATGCGTCCACATTTAGAAATCCCGGCAGAAACTGTTCGGAATTCCGAACCCGATGTGGAACGTCTTTCCTCCAAGGTGCTCTTTTAATAGCACAGAAGTCATTTTTAACACCCTATTTTCTTCCTATAAAACTGTTAAAAAGGTCAGTAAGATGCACCATGAGAAGTAATTCACACCACAGAGTCATAATTATTGCAGAAATTGAATTTAAAGTACGCCGCAAAAAACGACCGTGCGCAACGGCGGTGGAAAGCAGTACCAGCCTGTGATCTGCTAGGGACCTCGCGCTGACGCTACAGGGGTCACGCTCGCTGATTGGTCCAGATTAATCTTGTCTGCTACTCAGGTGTCGCCTGCTACTCGGCTGTTCCAGAGCCGGGCTGTTCGGGGTTCCGAGAAAGCATTGCTCCTGGCTCGGTCATTATTCGGGCGCTCCTCCTATCCCCAATTCTCCGGGAGAAATGGCAAAACTGGTTTACAGCGGCAAAGGGACAGGGCGCTGGGCCCTACTGACCAGCGAACCAGAACGAGTTGCCCCTGTAACGTCATCCATGACGTGGCGTCATACCTTCTCCTCCTCGTTATACCCGGAGTGGCGAGTTAAGGGTGAACGCTCGGCGCCATGTTTATGTGAGTTTTTTTCTGGGAAATAAATTGCACACATCAAAACCTTTCGCGCTATTCCGTAAAATGACACGCACACTTTCATCAGACGTCTTAATCTGAAATTTTTTTGGATGGCCCTCTGTACTCCTTTAAGGGGCCCAAACAAATGGTAATCGCTTGGGGTTAAATCTGGTCTGTAGTGGGCATGGGCAACCTCCCAGCGCATTTCGGCTAGGGTTGCTGGTGTCAAATTCGCATTGTCACGAAGAGGAATGACCTTTCCGGACAACATCCCAAGCCTATTCTTGCGAATTGCGTTTCGCACGGCATGATTTATCAACATGTAGTAGTACTGGGACTAATTGTGACCCCTTGCTCCCAGAAGTCCACATGGATGACAATCCACATGCCGCAAAAGATCGTTCCCATGAACTTCCCAGCAGACGGTTGCATTTTGATTTTCTTTGGTGGCAGGAAAGCCTTATGCATTTCATGCTGCTTTTGTTTTTTTTTCGTCTCTGGGGTAAAATGCATCCAGGTTTCATCACATGTGATGATTGATTGCAAAAACTCGCCCCCCCCCCCCGGAATGAAACTGGTTCAACAGCTGCTCACAGACTGCCATGCGCGCTCCCTTCTGGTCACAAGCGAGGTGTCAGGGGAACCCATCTTGCACAGACTTTGTGGAACAGTAAGTGCTCGTGAGATGATCGTCTTCACACTGGCGACACTAATATTACGTTGGGCAGCAATATCCAGAACTGTTACTCGCCAGTACTCAAGGATCGCTCAATGCCTGCGATATTCACCGGCGTCGCTGCAGTCGGACGAACGTGTCCATGTGGTTCATTCGCCACCATATCGCATCCTTCGCCAAAATGTCTCCACCTTTTCGTACACTCTTCCCCTTGACAACGTTTGTTTCCCCATACTGTGCCTGTAATCTTTGCAAAATCTCAGCTGGTTTGACGTTTTCCTCCACAAGGAGCTTACTTTATGCTTTCACTGTTCCGCAGCTATAGACACACTGCTCGCCACCATGATAGCTGCCGCAGCACCCGCCAGAGTGTTTGGGGTGGCACAAAATATCAGTATTCTGATGGGTTTAAATGCCGTGTGTATGCCTAGCGATTTTAAAATTCTTCGCACAGCTTCGGATAGGCTCCGAACATATGGAATGCACACGGTGTTATCAAGAGTGGAATTCTTTTCATAAACACTAGGCATTATAGAAATGGTACTTTTGATGAAATCGACAGGGTAATGGTTCTTGGAGAGGATGTCACTTGATAGTTTACGTGCAGTCTCTCTTGCTTTGCGAGTGCCTGATACTGCATCCAGACGTTTGTAAAGGCTTCTGACAACAGCACGTTTGTGTTCCGGTGCGTGGTAGGTATATAAAAGTCTAGGACAGATCCAGTGTCATAGTTTTCGGTAAACAGAGGTGTCTATGCGTCCTGACTCGTCATGAGTAACTAAAATGTCAAGAAAAGTCGTCACGTGCTATGAACAGGTCATTCTTCCGACTTTCACAATGCAAAGACCGTGGCACACGAACGTAGATGGGGTGTGTGGAAACCTAAGTTCTCACAATACCGGGGCGTCAGCCCGTCCATTCCGCGTGCAAAGGAACAAGCAGCACAACATATTCAAACAAACAACATACAAGGTTTATTACCTCCGAACAGGCGAACAAACTACGAACCCTTCTTGCCGCGATTCTACCACGGCCAGGAATGCCCGACAAGGCCAGGCTTCCTGCCTTAAATAACAAGAGGTCACGCCCCCCACCCCGTTCGCAGCACGGGATGCCCGCATGTCTGGCAGATAAGATATCTGCCACAGGGGTAAGACAATTTTTGGAATCTTGGCATATTCACCCTTATGATAACGCATGTAACAGTCACAAAGGGCCGCTACCTGATTGCTACAAGGTCATGACTAAGCTAGAAGTAGAACTCGGATGGCGTACCGTTCTTGTTTCATTCTGATGATGATGCCCGAACAGGCATCGAAACGGCATATTAAATCTTGTTTCATTGTTGTGTCAAGCCAGTGTGTGTAAGTTTCCTCAAGGTTGATTGTAGTGTACTATTCCCCACACGTCTTTGCTTTCACTCCAGTTTGAATTACAAGGGACGTTCAATGTTGACTTTTGCTCCAGAAAAATCAAGGCCGTCAAAGGCCATTTATTTCATCATAGGGGACGCAAAGAGGATGATACGTGTACTGAGACAACAAATGTGTAACTCTCCTTGGATGACAGGATCTGCTCGATCTTCGCTGTTGTACAGGGTCGACCCCGAGCTACGCTTCCAGGTATCTCCGTCGTTTCCTCGACAAGCAGAGCGTTACCTGCACAAACTCCGGCTGAATGTCCCGTAGAGCGGTCGGTTGCTCTACAAACTGGCCAAGTCACCATCTCCAAACTGCAGTGAGTGCGATGTTGTCGAGGACAGAGAGCACATCCTCCTCAGGTGCTCCAAGTATGCCGACAGTCGCAGGACACTAGAAGCAAGTCTGGCTCCCCTGGACGCCCGGTCATTTGACTTAGTAAAGCTCCTGGGTCCACAGCCATTGAATCATCAAGCGGCTGCATTGAAAGCGCTCCTACGTTTCCTTGAAGAAACGCATCTGATTGACATTTTGTGACACTTTCTGGTCCCTCGTTTGTGACAAGTGTTCCCACTAGTTCGGGATGTTTGTCTCCCGCCCCCCAAATGGTTTTCTGCCTTTTTTAAAACTTATTTCAACTACCTACGGCTAAGTGGTCTGGGGTAGCCAGTCTGACTTTGTCGTCACTTAAATCCCCATTTTTTTCTCTTTTTCTATCACATCACATCACACGTCATATTAAATTTTGTTTCATTGTTGTGTCAAGCCAGTGTGTGTAAGTTTCCTCATGACGTTCCCTGGCTTCTGGTCTATCTTCACAATCAACCTTCCTCGGCACATATGGGATTATCTTCACATAGATTAACCACTTTTGAGACATGGGCTGTCTGCAAGACATTGGTACTATTTCTTCCTGAAATGAATGTTTGTCGTTTGCCCATATAACTTCTGTTCCCTGGTGCTTGAGGCTCCACAGAATAAGGCTGTCACACGGATGTTTTAGCGATATTGGATCCAAATATAAAACACATACTCTTCCTCTGTACGAATAAAAAAAAAGCACAACTTTTGGTACCCTTCCCAGTGGAATGAAATTCTGTTCTCTGGTGCTCGCTCGTTGGTGCTAGCCAAGGTCGTGCTGAAGACTGAAAGGTGGTGGTTCAAATCCTACCACCGACTGTGCTGTCTGAGGTTTTCCCTGGGTTTTCCAAAGATTTTCCAGACTAATGTCGGCACAGTTCCCTCTAAAGTCGGCCCAGGACGCATACTAACCCCCCTGCCCCCACTCCTTCTTGCTGTCCTCTCTCCATCTGTCCATGTCTGTACGCCGCTCATAGCCACAGTTGCTTCGCGGCGCTAACACGAAGAAATAAAACGTTGGCCCGAGGCCACGCCGATGTCAGACGCCACCGCCGAGGCAGTCGCCAACACCTTACATTACCGTGCGTATCATCGATTCTTTCAGTTGTGGCCTGGCTGCCACATTAAAGGGACTATGAAACGATTTTTTTCTTCGTTTCATTCGAAAGAAGACATTTTTCTGAGTCTAGAACCGAAATTTTACTTTCGTCGCGCGAGCGGATTTCTCGGGAGCGAATTTAAACGGAGCGGCGAAGGGAGGACAGCTGGCGCCGCGCCGTGACGAGCTGCCGAGCGGAGACACAACGGGTAACTTGACGCGACCACGGCCGGCTCAGCAACACGTCATCGTGACGTGTGGCCGAGCCGAGGAATCCCGCCAGGAGCATGCGCCGTAGGACCCCGCGTATGCGTTCATCGGGAGTGGAAATCTCCATGACAGCAGCTTTCACGCGATCGGCAGATTTCGGCAGTGGCGGCAGCCACAGCGCGAGCTCGCGGCATTACTTGCCATTGTGCAACACCGGTGACGTAACGGGGAACCGAAGAGCGGTCCGTACAGTTATACCATCGGCAGGGAAATATGCGCGGGAGAGGAGGAACGCGGAAGAGACATTTCCAGCGCGCGCTCCTCGCAGAGTGGAGCGATTTCGTCCGGAAAAATTTGTGGCATATTAGTTTCTCTGCGGGAAGAACAGTTTCCATCGAAAAAAAGTATGGGGGTTCGGGAAATTTCATAGTCCCTTTAAACACTTCGTATTCAGCCTTGTCTGCTTGTCCTTCTGTACCCTACAGGTATGCGTTTTGTATTTCGATCCAGCAGCGCTAAAACGTCCCGTCACTTAAACGAAGCAAATGGGACAGCCTTATTATGTAATGCCTCGAGCACCAGGGAACAGAGGCTCATTGCATTGCGAACAATATCTTAAGTCATCCTGATTTTTTTATGCATATAGAGGAAGAGTGCGCGTTTCATATTTCGATCCAGTAGCGCTAAAACGTCCACTATCATTAAAGCGAAGCAAATCTGACAGCCTTTTTGTGTGACGCCTCGAGCACCAGGGAATGAAGCTCATTGCATTGCGATCGGTATCTCAAGTCGTATGGGTGTATCGTGTAACAGTGTATCGTTTCACGTTTTCAATGGCTTGGCCTCTCTCCTTTCGGGCCACTGGCGAATGGTTTGGAACCCCCAGTGGGAGGTTTTTCCCACAACTGGCGCCCAACGCGTCATGCCGTTCCAGCTTGGCCAGTGCTGAAAGAAGTGAGGCATTTAAAGGGACTATGAAATGATTTTTTTTCTCGTTTTCATCAGAAAGAAAACCCTTTTCCGAGTCTAGAACCAAAATTTTACCTTCATCATGCGAGGAGTATTCTCGGGAGAAAATTTAAACGGAGCGGCGAAAGGAGGACAGCTGGCGCCGCGCCGTGGCGAGCTGCCAAGCGGAGACACAGGGAGCAACTTGACGGGACCACGGCCGGCTCGGCAACACGTCATCGTGACGTGTTGCCGAGCCGAAGGATCCCGCGTCCCGCCAGGAGCATGCGCCGTAGGATCGCGCGTATGCGTTCATCGGGAGTGGAAATCCCCATGACGGCCGCTTCCGGGCGATGGTCGCAGTCTATCGCAGTCGCATCCTGTGGTTTTCGTCGACATGCCGAGACGATGTTGGATAGTTGGTTGCCCTAATTTATGTCAATATTCGGCATTCCTTTGGTAGGCGTCACCATTTGAATGTTGGCTTCACCTAATACTTCTATGTACCGCGGACAAGCCCACTTCATGGAACGCTTATTGTTGCGGAATTGTATTTTTGTAAATTTTACGGAACTTTTCGAATCATTTATTTGTGTTGCGGGAAAGCCAACTTCAACCTGACATCATAGACATTGTTTAGTAATAAATTAGGGTAGATCAGTGCGGCCCTGGCAGCTTGAATCTCCTTCCCAACCTCATTATCGAAGCAACTTTGTGGGCAAAGCAAGCTGCCATGGCCTTATTAATCTAACCTAACTTCACTAAACTAACCTAACACATCATAGGCTTTGTTTAGTGATCAGTTAGGTTAGGTTAGGTTAGTGCGGCTATTGCAGCTTGCCTCGCCATCCCAACTGCATTATCGAAGCGGCTTTGGGGGCAAAGCAAGCTGCCATGGCCCTGTTAATCTAATCTAACTTCACTAAACTAACCTAAGACATCATAGGGTTTGTTTAGTGATCAGTTAGGTTAGATTAGTGCGGCTATTGCAGCTTTCCTCGCCCTCCCGACTGCATTATCGAAGCGGCTTTGGGGGCAAAGCAAGCTGCCATGGCCCTGTTAATCTAATCTAACTTCACTAAACTAACCTAAGACATCATAGGGTTTGTTTAGTGATCAGTTAGGTTAGGTTAGTGCGGCTATTGCAGCTTGCCTCGCCATCCCAACTGCATTATCGAAGCGGCTTTGGGGGCAAAGCAAGCTGCCATGGCCCTGTTAATCTAATCTAACTTCACTAAACTAACCTAAGACATCATAGGCTTTGTTTAGTGATCAGTTAGGTTAGGTTAGTGCGGCTATTGCAGCTTGCCTCGCCATCCCAACTGCATTACCGAAGCGGCTTTGGGGGCAAAGCAAGCTGTCATGGCCCTATTAATCTAATCTAACTTCACTGAACTAACCTAAGACATCATAGGGTTTGTTTAGTGATCAGTTAGGTTAGATTAGTGCGGCTATTGCAGCTTGCCTCGCCCTCCCGACTTCATTATCGAAGCGAATTTGGGGGCAAAGCAAGCTGTCATGGCCCAATTAATCTAACCTAACTTCAGTAAACTAACCCAAGACATCATCAACTTGGTTAGTACCAAAAGTTCAGAAAAAAAATCGGCAAAATTATGTTAAACAGCGAGGAAACTAAGATTTCTGCAACGATCAGCGTTCCTTGAAGTGGGCTTGCCCGCAATACACGAAAAAGTTAGGTGACGCCTACCAAAGGAATGCCCAATATTCGCCTGGTATCCAATGTCTCATGCTTCCCAGTGACGAGACGGACAGCTTTTGATGCCACGAAGCAATCGGACCGCCGGAGTGGAAAGACGATGTGGTGCCATCGACTGCTCGTGTTTGTAGCGGACATTTGCATGATCGAATTTACGAAGGCTACGCTGAATCTCGTCAACGTACTGGATAACGAGCTCAGTGTCGTCTGAATCAAGGTGTAGCACCATCACAATACCTGTCCACACCGGGGAAAGAACATCCACCTAAACGGCGCAAAGGTGTGAGTATTTTTCGTTATTGGGGCTAACAAAGGTCTCTCAGTCCGTGTGGTTCAAATGCTATCATAGATTTCAGGATTGCGTAAATGGGTTAATTCTCATCTGCGTGACTCTGAACCTTGCCGCCGCTTACGGCACAGAGAGAGTAAAAAAAGAAAATAGAAGTTACCGAATCTAGTCTCGAAACTCAGGTGGTGCACTGTTGATAAAAGTACACTTCGTTTTGCATGATCTTAGAAACCATACTTCAACAGAATATTTATGTAATATGTTCAACATACGTATCCTTTCTTTTATCTTCACTCATACTTTCATGTTTACAGGTGACTTCCTCAGCGGAGCCTGAAACCCCTTAGGTGAGACAGTATGATCATTGTAACCCACTATTCAGAGCAGACAAATGCTGTGCACCCTCTTTCCAGATGCCTCTTTCATGCGGTGTCTTGCCTACCATTCGGGCTCTGTATATTGTTCACAAGTTTTTTTACCTGTTTTGTTATTTGATTTACAGTTTGCTTTATCATGTGCACAAATATGATATTGAGGGGGACATTTTATTGTTTACACTTGTTATCTTATAATCATTGCTCAGTTAGATTACATCATTTGCATTCACCGGAACTGGAGTCGTATATTGTGTTATTTTCTTCTCTCAAATCAGGGCAGCCCATGTGTATGGCAGCTGAAGTCTTTCACCAGGATAACATGCCATGACAACTCCAGCAAGTGCTCTGCAGGTCACCTCTAAATTAAAGGAACCTACCTTTGATGCACTATGTCCTCATGAGATTTTGTTCCTGCTACAACTCTGTGCTTTGTTTCACGTTACCAAAAAATAACCCTACCAACCATTATCATACCAGTGGTGTACGGCTGTGTTCAACCAGTTCTACTTGTTCTGGGCATCCTGCAAGGCCGTGCAGCTACTTCAGCCCTTATTTGCTGGTAGCACTGACAGTGCCAATACAGTTGTTAGATGAGCAGTGTGACAGTGTAAAATAGAACATATCCTGTGTTCCATTAAAAATAAAAATTATGCATATCTAGCATATAATGCGTATATGTAGATGTTAGGTCTTAGTTATTGTACTATTTGAGCTAAACGTCGACATTTCAGCTGTTTGAGCCTGATGCCCTGGTCCTTGACGCACATACAAGTGTGCCCACACCCCCAGAGGAGCCTGCACAGCTGAGGACTCTGTCCCGGTGGCAAATGAAACAGATCTTTCACAAAGAAAGCAGATTTCTGCCAGAAGACCAACAAGCAGTTTACTTGAAATAGTACCAATTACTTGTCGTTTTTTAATTGCAAAATATAGGGCATGCTGCGTGACTACTGGGGGTTTTTGCTTCTTTCCAGTTACCTCAACTGGTGACTTCAAGCTTATGTAACACAATAATATAAGATGGCAATGAAGCAGGCGAACTGGTGTCGTGAGATTGTGTCCCCCAGTCTTAGGGTTATGGATGTATTACACAGTATTGGAAACCTGGTTGAACAATAAATTTGTTAAACGACAAACAGTTATCAGAAATAAATACGACGTGCAGAATACTCTTACACAATACGCTGCACCCGAGTTTCAGTAGGCATGATATGGTTGGCAATGCTAAATGTTCAGATTTACGACGTGCTCAACATTGAATACAGAATACGTGACGTGCTCATAAATAAATTCTTGCGTGAAACATATTCTTAGGCAAACAACAAGTCCTTCGACGGAAGGAAATACAGCCATCTGTAGAACAATAAATGCAGAGTAAATCAAAATCGCCTGAAGGCGGGAAGCTGCTTTGAATAATAACAGTAATGATGTCGAAGAACACGAGTTGGAACAAAGTAAAACAAAACATTACACCACCCAGTCTCTTAGGATAATTCGTGCAAACAAATCGAGCAACGAAGGGGGCATCTTCGAAATATCACAGTCGCACTTCACAATGCACTTGCTTTGTTGTCAGATTGCCAACACGTAAATATAACTGCAATGCCAAGCAACCACCAGACACTTTCCATTGGTGACGGCGATACAACCATACAACCAATACACGTTGCGGTGAATCGCTAGAGGCCCACGTAACTCGTCAGCAAAACTCTCAAAGCTACAGAGGTACTTGAGTTCCTTGTTGTGAACGGCCGCAGAGCAGAGGATGAATACATTCGATTAAAAAGTACATCTCACATGTCATACTTGCCAGCTCAACTGTAGCAAACGATTCACACGCAAAAAGCTGTTCATTATAGCGTCCGCCTCCAACCAAGAAAACGTAATGCTTCAACTTCCTCAGACGCGACCAACCTTCAACCTTGTGACCTTCTATGTGCGACTTGACGGCGACAGCCACAGCGGGCTCGCTGCATTACTTGCCATTGTGCAACACCGGTGACGTAACGGGGCACAGAAGTGCGGTCCGTACAGTTCACCATCGACGGGAGAATGTGCGCGGAAGAGGAGGAACGCGGAAGAGACATTTCGAGCGTGCGCTTCTCACGGAGTGGAGCGATTTCGTCCGGAAAAATTTGTGGCATATTAGTTTCTCGTCGGGAAGAACAGTTTCCAGCGAAAAAAAGTATGGGGGTTCGGGAAATTTCATAGTCCCTTTAAACTAATCCTCCTTCAGTATCTTTGAGTGTATCCCTCAGCCTTCTTGCCCGTTGAGTCCGACGTTCTAGGATGGAGGGTGCCCAACCCCAACATGGCTACGGCACGCGCAGCCGAACAGCGGCACCCACTGTTCCAGAGAATTCAGTAGAGCCCCCGACAGCGGAAGAGACTACGACTGAGGCTCGAACAATCCAACCGGTTCCTCCTCATTTCACCACCGGTACAGACGTGCAGCCCGGAACTTCTACGAAGCCGAGCTGCTCACGAGCATCGCTCAGCTGCGTTCCATGATGGCACAGCAGCTCGTGACCGGATCTGCTTGACGGCAGCCCAAGAATCCTGTCCGACTGAACATTCCAGTCTCGACGTTCTCCGGCTACACGGATCCTAAGTCTGTTCACGACTTTTTTGACAACCTAGACGACTACCAGGTTAGCATGGGACTAACTGATGCCGACTTAATTGCGCGGG
Source organism: Ornithodoros turicata (assembly GCF_037126465.1). Lineage (NCBI taxonomy): Eukaryota > Metazoa > Arthropoda > Arachnida > Ixodida > Argasidae > Ornithodoros > Ornithodoros turicata. The sequence goes on along the minus strand of NC_088206.1, from coordinate 28,113,705 downwards.
TCTTGCTAATTTCTTTGGTTAGGGACGCAGCCCGCTGGCACCGTCTCCAGCCCGCTTTCCTGTCCAAAGAGAACATCAAGTGACGGTTCTGTACTGAGTTCCTGCCCCCGACTATGAATACAGGGTCTTGGAGCAATTTGACGGACGGACTCAAAACCCAGACGAGAGCCTGGTGGAGTTCATCTGAGCCCTCCAGGATCAGTTTCGGCGGGCGGGCCCTATACAGCTTCGCAGGCAACGCAAGTGGCACATGTCATCCGACAATGCCACCCTCGTTTCGACCGGTCCTGCGGGCCCTGGCTTCACAGATTGAGGAGCGATTCCCAAAGAAGCACGGGCTGGTATCTGCTGGTGGAACTCACATACCACCGTCCGCCACCAGCCTGGCATGCACTCGAACCCCGTTGCGTGTGGTTGCCCGGTTGCGTCGCGGCTCGAAACGGCGTGAGCGCCAATTGTGCAGGGCCGCACAAATCGGAGCAGCGAGGCGAGCGACTTGCATGTTTCAACCGGCGTGCGCCCGTTGCATTCCCTTGCGTATAACCGTGAGGCATTGTTTCGGCGGTGCTTTGAGGTACATCGTGGTCACCGTGCCCTGTAGGGTTGAACTTCAAGTGTCACGGAAAGACTTTACCGTGGCGCTTTGTTATTATTTTACGGTAAGTCTCACTTGAAATCTTTCGTTATTAACTCGCTAGCATACTCGTGTTATATATAAAGGGGCTGCACTGCCACTCGCATTTTCACTGTGGCACTACCGTGTCTAAAAATTTTTCCTAGCTTTTTTCGTGGCCTACAACTCACGCGAAGTCGGCGGTAGTGGTGGTGGTCGTTGTTTAACTGAGCAGTCTGCCTCCCTGACAGCCGACCCTGATGGTGTGAACGTTGCGTACATTATAGCATACATTTTTTTTTACTGTTTCAAATTCATTAAGTGTCGGTCATCCATGTCCCCAAACAGGAAGTCATTTATTGTTCTTCTGTGGCAGGGGTCCACTGCCCGATGCGTTTTTATGAATCGACACGACATGGTGTCATTAGACGTGGCGCTCTCTAGCTCGACTTAGCTACACGAGGTAAACATGATGTAGTGTAACCGGGACTTCTTTTGTTTTGCATATGCCAGACGTCGCACCCCAATGGAACGGTATCTGATTAAGAACCGTGCACCTCCGGGTGAAGACTGGGGCAGACAGAGAGATACTTCCGTCAGTACGGGGGCTTCGACCTACGGACTTCGCACCACCGAGGATAGCGGCAGCTCTTCAGGCGGTGCCGTAACGACTTCCTCCAATCAAGCTTCTGCTCCAACTGAATGCCCTCAGGGAAGTAAAGGGCGACGCTACCAGCCCAGCTGGGCGACTCTTTACCAGTGGCTCTCATATGATACCGCCAAAGGAAAGGCGTTCTGTGCAACTTGCAGCGCTTCAAGAGACAACGATATTCTAAACGGACTTTTGTAGAAAATGATGGGTTCACCAACTGGAAGAAAGCTCTCGAGAGATTTCAGGCACATGAAGCGACAAACTTCCACAGGGCTGCATTGAATGCCTCAACAGCTGTGAAACAGGGAGCAAATGTCGCGTCGGCCTGTGTACAAGGGAAGGAGAGCGACATGAAAGCGACAACAAAAGCGCTTGTAACGACACTGTCGTCTCTGCAGTATCTAGCTTTCCAAGGGTTGGCAAAACGCGGCCATGACGACAAAGAGAGCAATCTGCAATAGCCCTTAGAACTTCGCGCAAATGACGTACCGGAGGTGAAGTAATGGCTTCGCCGCACGAAATTCAAGTGGATTTCGCATGACATTTTAAACGAACGGTTGGAAATTATGGCTCATGATGTACTTCGTTCCCTGACAGATGAAATCCGTGAAGCGGGGCATTATGCCGTGATCGTGGATGAGACGACAAACATATCCGTCAAGGAACAAGTGTCAATATGCTTCCGAATTGTGCAAGCGAACTTAAAAGTTGAGGAGTTGTTCTGCGGCTTTTTTAGTACAGCAGACACCAGAGCGACAACCCTCTTCGCCATCTTGAAAGATATCCTACGCCGATTCAATCTTCCTATAGACAAGTGTCATGGACAGTGCTACGACGGTGCGGCAAACATGACAGGGCAGCACAGTGGACTTCAAGCTCTGTTACGACAAGAGCAGCCTCGAGCGATATACGTGCACTGTGTGGCGCACGTTCTTAACTTACTAGTGCTGCAGGACATGAGCCAGCGATTGAACATGTGTCGTGATTTCTTGGGCTTCTCGGGCAAAGGGAGTATTATTGAACTTAGGCACGGGTTCTCGCGCTTCTGGAACGAAACGCAAACGGAGGCGAAGAAGTTCGACATTGAAGAGCCATGTGTTCCGGTTTCTAGGCAAAGAAAGGTGCTACAGTGATATGATGAGGACTGACTCGACGCTCACGCGTTCCAGTCAGCAGAAGACATGTATCGACAGCGCTACGACGAGGTATCGACACCGTGCAATCATCTGTAGTTGATAGATACCCACCAGCTATGTGGCAGCATATGGTACACATTGAGAGCTTCGTCACAGGGAAAAGCGACAGCACGTACATCTCTAATTTTTTTTACGGTGCAGATTTTGATGCGGGACATCTTGAGTTACACCGGGACATGGCGATCGATATTGCTAAGCTGCGTTGCGTCGTGCCCTTGAAAACATTTCAAGATGTTGAAGAACTCTTCTCGGGCGATGACCGAAAATTTCCTTTTACCGGAAATGACAGAACTCTTGAAAATCGCACTCACCATTCCACTGACGTCGTGCATGTCAGAAAGATCGTTCTCCTGCCTCCGTCGCATCAAAACATATTTGAGATCAACAATGTCCCAAGCCCGACTGAACCATGTGGCGCTTCTGCACGGCCACAAACAGCTCGCCCGCAAATTAACCTTGATGCCGTTGCAGACGAGTTCATAAGATGGTCCGCAGTGCGAAAGAACACACATTTTTCACCATGGCGTAGAAATTATTCCCAATCTCATTTCGTTTCACTCGTGATTTCAGTGTAGAAATCGAATAAAAATTGCGAGACGCACATACCACAGCCTCTAGTCTTTCTACGGACAGTTACTACAACAACTACATCGATTCTTTCTGGCCCATGTCAATCAGACACAGATCACTGCGAGTTTTGGAATGAGTGTACTCAAAGCGCGTAACAAAAATACTAGAAAACGTATGCAACAAAATTTTGCCTGCGCAGTAGTTAGAAATTCCGCGCACGGCAAAAGTAAAGGCATAAAAGTCGCCCTGCAAGAGGAAAAGTCCGGTGATGCCCCGACGGTACCGTATACGCACGCATAACATGGAGGAGCTCAGCGGGGAAACCGTGCTCTTGTCCCCCCCCCCTACACACACACACTTTGTGTTCGCTCTTGGACCGAAGCCCGCTGCGCCCCGGCCACACCTACAAAATGTAAACTCGGCGCCTATGAACTTGAGTATTTATTGCACGTACATACTAGTTGAGTAGAATTGTTCAGAAAAATGTAGTTTACAATGGACATTTTCAAACGAAAACAACAGAACAGGCTTTATTAAAAAGCTATGACAGGTACATAGATACTCTCTTCGATGGTGAATTATGTGGCCAAGCAAGCATTCAATGTAAAATACTACCAGATGACAAATTAGAAGTCGCTGGCTCCTCTTTGACAGGGGTATTCTGTCTGGCGCTAGGCGATGACACGAAGGGGGTCCAGATAAATATACACGCGTATCGGGTTACTATCACCCACCTTAGTTCGGAGGTTCGGATTTGAGAGTTCAGGAAATTCACAACTGTCCTACACGGGCCGCTTGTCCTTTCTCGTAATTCAGCTGGTGCACAGCGCTTTACGACACAGATTCATTCATTCATTCATTCATTCATTCATTCACAGTTTTTACATGGTTTGAAGTGTTGAGGAACAGGACGGAACCAAACGAAACTCTTCTACTCAGCTACACACCGGCTACATCATTGACGCAACGGAAACTAGCTCAAACTAGAGGCTAGAGGTGTGTGCCGATCCTGTTTTTGTCGAGAGAGTGCTGTTTGAGAGTATTCCGCGATCCTCTCTGGAAAACCCCCGAAAATGTCATCCGGACCAAAGGAGACACATGACCGGACTCGAGGGCGCACCTCCCGGCACAGCTGGCAGGCGGCCGTCCGAAGGGCGCGATCTCCTGTTGTCTGCTATCATGTCGGAATCTGGAAGCAATGTCGCGTCGCTGTCAAGCGATTTTGAAGAAGACAGCATCGATGCAGTGGTGGTACATGATGACCCGTATACGACAGACACGCTACCACTTCATCCTGCTCGTGATAGAGGTGCAGTATTCGACATGAGGCACGACGACAGTTTCAGGTACGTTTCACCGGATCGCAGGCGTGCACGGCTGAATTTTCCACACACCGGCTTCACAGATGTCCACTTGACAATGACAGGTGCCTCTGCGACCGGTGTAATCCCGGGGAAGCGTGGATGAGCACCTTTGCTGCAGTTCAGATATCTGTTCAGATAGTTGCCAGATATCTGCTCTTTGTGATAGCGGAGGTGCGCCCGCTCTTCAACGACCTCTGCGTTCGGAGAGTGCTGCTGGTTGTCTACACGCCTCGTTTTGCCGATATGACCACCCGATGCGGCTTCTGGATCCAACGGACAATAGGTTCAGTGGTGCAGCTGCGAGATCGACCTATTGGGCGACACTGTCACCTTTCTAGTGTGGATAACACGCCGGCCGATGTTCGGAGTTGATGGTTCTTTTCTGCAATTCTTGTGTATATTCATCGGAAGATCATTTGTGCCGCGATGGTACGATACTGTTCGGTTCCCCAATGTTCCACCTACTGCACTGAACGCGGAATAAACGTGTAAAAGCAGACGATGCGTCCACACTATACGGTAGTTCATCGTTTCCCCGCAGCGCGCCGACACTATTCGATCTCGGAGTGATTCCGAAGTACAGTCTGCCCTCGTTTGTCCGGACCACAGTTCCCGACGGAAATGTCCCGATAGCGGGGGATCCGTATCGTTGAAGTCCGGATAAAAGGGGGTGCACCGGTGTAGTTTTGAGGAGCTTTGTACACGCTGTATGCCGTGTAATCTTCATGGTAGATGCGAGGGTGGTTCCATAAGTTTCCGGCCCGAGGTAGAAAATGCGGGCGAATTTGAAAATGCGATTAAGGACGCGTGGCGCCATCTGTTGGAGGGCCGGAGCACCACCCTCAACCCTCTCCATGCTTTTGTCGGTTGGAGAATGGCATTTCAAACAGCCATGTTGCACTCTTCAGTTAAAATGGAAAAAATCGAGTACCGCGCTGTGATAAAATTCTTGACAAAAGAGGGACTTTCGCCTAAAGAAATTAAAGCGCGACTGGACAACGTGTACAGGGAAGCCTCTCCGTCGTACACAACGGTAAAAGGCTGGGCTAAGCAGCTTCGACTGGGGCGAGAGTCCATTGAAGATGATCCACGCGATGGTCGTCCAGTGGAAGTGGTGACACAAGAAAATTTGTCTCTTGTCGAGGAGGAAGTGCTGAGCGACAGGCGTCTGAAGGTGAAGGAAATCTCAGAAAGGCTGGGGCTTTCCAAAACAACCGTTTTTCGCATCATCGGCGAGGGCATTCACATGAAAAAGGTCAGTGCGAGATGGGTGCCACGACTTCTCTCGTCAATTCAAAAGCAACAGCGCGTCGTCTGTGCCAAAGAGTTTTTGGAGCTCTGTCAAGAGAACGAAGAAGAAATATTGAAGTCAATTGTCACAGGGTATGAGGCTATGGTGCTCTACTATGATCCCCTTTTGAAAAAGGAGTCGATGGAATGGCGCAAACCAGGAGAAGCACCCCAAGAAAAGCCAAGGTCACACAATCCACAAAGAAGATCATGGCAACCATATTTTGGGATTGTCACGGGATCCTCCTCATCGAATTCAAAGAGAGGAACACCACAGTGAATGTGACTTATTATGCTTCACTCCTGCACCGACTGCGAGACGCCATCAAGGAAAAGAGCCGCGGCAGGTTGAGTCGAGGTGTCCGGTTGCTCCAGGACAATGCCCCTGTCTACACGGCTTCTGTTGAAGAAGTGCGGCTTCGAAGAAATCCACCACCCACCCTACAGTCCAGACTTGGCACCGAGTGACTACTTCCTGTTCTCAAACTTGAAGAGGGATCTCAGACGACGGAGATTTCAAAACGATACTGAGGTGCAAGAGGCAGTTTTCCAGCATTTTGCGGGCAAAACTTCGGACTATTTTTTCAAGGGTTTAAGAATGCTGGTTGAAAGGTGTCAAAAATGCATCGAAGTTAAGGGTGACTATGTCGAAAAGTGATACACTTGTTTCGTCTCTATGACTATTAAAAGTTGGTCGGGCCGGAAACTTATGGAACCACCCTCGTATTTTATGTTAATCGTCGGATAATTTAATGGTCAGAAGGAGAAGGTAGTATGTGTGCATGCAGTATTAATTTTTTCTCTCTCTCTTTTTCTGTTCCAAACAGATGCCTGCAATTTACAGCGTATTCGTCATTTGCAAGCTGGCCCCCAGAAACAGTCGCCAAATTCCAGGGTGTGCTGTACACCTAATCAGAGGACATTATCCGTCACAGTCATATAGGGGATATTATGATTAACATCAGTACGTCTCGTGGGCCCGCGCGGCTTCTAGTTGGTTCCAGAAAATCTCTTCCGTGTCTTTCTACGGCGGGCGCGCCGAAAACGCCTTACAGAGGACCAACCTCACGGCTTCTGGAACTGCGCTGCCCGATGTCCCACTGCTCAGTGCGCAAGAGCACGTCCACTTGACTTGAAGTGTGGATTCCGCGTCTGCCATGCCGAAAGGATAACCGCCGGCTTTGCTTGAGCACTGTAACCCGTTCTACAGCTCACAATTCACAACGGCCAACTAAGAAAATCAAGTCAGAGGCTACCGGGTAAGTACTGCAGTACCAAACGATAAAAGCAGCAGAAAAAAGTTTGGTTTATTCGTATATATAGTCAAGTGCTTAAAGACCGGTACGCATGAAGAGCATTATCTTAAAGAATTGTTTTTTTGCTAGGCTGCTTATTGAAGCGATCGTTTCAACGTACCCATGGCTTCAGTCCAATCTAAAGTTGTAACAAGACTAGCTGCTCAGACAGTGCAGCTTCATTAAATCCGTGCGGTCGGATACGTTCAAGCCCTGTCAGAAAGAGTGCGCTATAAAATACACTAAAGGTTCCAGAAATAACGGATAAATGTTTTTACTTCCCTAATCATATTACCAGCTTTATTATATTGTAATTTCAGTGATGTAAACTTCGCTAATCATAACACCAGCTTTATTATATTCGGGATTCAGTGATGTATCGAAGTGTCGACGATACAGTACCGAGTATCTCTATCGAAAATCAATTTCGGATACGTATCTTGTATCGGTATCCGAAATACAATTTTTGAGGGTATCGAGTACCGGCATCGAAGATACTTTTTTGAAGTATCGTGCCCAGCCCTGGCAATTACAAACAGATAGCTGGGTTACCTACCAAGGCACCCACCTATGAGTGTGGCATCTCTCGTTCGCGGCTAGGGTGGCACTCCGAAGAAGAAATATGCCAACCCCGTGTTCTGTCGGAACTTTTGTCGGAATCTGTAGAGCCATGTTGGCCTTGGTGACAAAGATGGAACACTGTCCTAATCTCATGGGCAACTCTGTTGTCCATTGTGTGATCATCAGGTGTGCAACACCAAGGAAGGGCCCACAGGATAAAGTTCTATAACTACACTTCACAGTTCTATACCTTTCTAGCAAGCCCGCCCCAATACCACACAAAGCTGTTGAAAGACATATACTTCAGCACGGAATACAGCAGGTACACAGTTCCCTGGTTAGGAACAGAATGACGCTCGTGCCCCTTCCTTCACTTCTTTACTGTCTCCCGTGACACCCTACATAGACCCCGAATTTCGAAGCTCATCCCCCCTGGGGTGATATTTTGAGACATTCATTATAGCGGCGACTGTCCGGTGTAAGATATCCGACACTCTGTATTAATATACCGTGCTTAGGTGCCGTTTGTGCGACGGTGTAAGGACCTTGTAGTAATCCTCGTGTACCAGTGGCAGAGGCTTCTGTACGAGAATGAGATTTCCTATAGCGATGTCTGGGATGTGGTGATTGTGACGCCGGTCAAACTCTTTCTTCATAGTCGTCCTATATTTTTCTATTTCAACAGTGGTCCTTGTGTTGTTCTTGTAAGGTGATGTGATCAGCAATGTTGAGGTACCGGTCGGCATGGAGAATGGGTAATGCACCATGCAGAGCAACGTATGGTGTACAGCCCATAGCTTTGTTGTGGGAACGGTTGTGATGGTGCGTGTCTGCTTCTAAGCAGGATTTCCAGCCTCCAGGGAAGTCCGGGTAGATGTGTATGTACTGTTTGATGTCGCGAGTAGTAATAGTATGTTGAGAGACTACGGGGATGAGAAGCAACAACATTGCCACCAGGGCAGCGCCACCGTCACGCCGACTTTTTTCGCGTATTTTTCCTCGCGCGCGGCAGGCGGCGCTCGGGTGGAGGCTCTTACCGGTGGGCGGAGCGTGGCCGAAGGGCTGCGTGCGCGTTTACCCGCTCACATTTTTCAGCCTGGGCCGACTTCTTTCATCATTTTTCAAACTGTGTCGATTTCAATCGCAATTTTTCCCCCCGCTACAACAGGTGTGCAGTAGGCAGTTTACATGCAAAGGATAGCCATACACAAAAGTACAAGTGAAAATATATTTTATTAAAGTCATTAGTGTCGAGAATTATGTTATGACTCTGTGTGAAGGAGAAAAACTTAGCCAAAAAATCTAATGCAATAGCATTGAAGGGGTATCACATTTTTATTAGTGATAATCACGCAAGTTTTCAATTAAGCAGATGGAGTAGCACATTTTAATCAAAGAAGATATTTTTAATCAATACGATTACAATCAAACTTAAAAGTTTTATTATAAAAACTCTAACATGACCACCATAGTGGAGTTTTAATTACAAAGCTCTGATAGATGTATGTAACTCCAAGTACAATAGCTGGGCCGACTTCTCTGGGTTTTTTTTTCAGCGCGCGGTGGGCGGTGCGCAGGTGAGGGGCTGTCCGTGTGTTTACAAGCGGGCTGAAGAGCTGAGCGTACACTTATGGTTGTATTATAAGAAGTCTAACATTATTATACGCGAGCACCCTAGCGGAGTTTTAATTACAAAGTTCTGACAGATGTACGTAACTTCTTGCACAACAGCAAATATCCCATTATGACACATTTAATCAAAGAAGATATTTTTAATCACTATGATTACAATCAAAATTAAAAGTTTTATTATAAAAAGTCTTACATTATTATACGTGACCACCATAGTGGAGCTTTAATTACAAGTGCCGATAGATGTATGTGAACAGCAGAGAACCTGGAAGACCACAGGACACAAATCACACGAACACAAAACGAAATAAGATCTATAACACTACATTGGTTAATCAAAACAACAAAGGAGGAGAATAATCTATCATTTTAACTACCATAAAATCATCCTCGTGACTTAATCTAGTCGAATCCCATACAATTTTCATTCTAAGAGACACTACAAACCTTACTTTGTTTTATGAATCCAACACAGAAAATATATTAAAAATGAACTTCACTGCATAGCGCTCCTAGTCAACAACCAGCTCTAATAATATCTGACCTGATTTGTTGAAGACGGGAGGCGTACTCCTGTTTTGTCACAGTTATGAACATTTTCGTGCACCGTAGGGAAGATTATTCCAACATTACACAATTAATCAATTTCTTATTAAGTAAACAGCATAGACATAGGGAAATAGTGAGAAAGAAATCGATCAACAGCTAGCATTAATAGAGAGCCAAAACAATGCACAATCCAACATGTAAACAACAGACACATGCAGGAAAATAGTTGAAAAAGAATCCATGAAAACGAGAAACATGCACGGATGAATAGCAGAGAAACACTTTGAACAGCACACCATCCAAACGTAAACAATAGCACACACGCAAGGAAATAGTGAGAAACACGTTCAACAGCTAATAGAGAACCAAAACCAAGCACATAAACAAGAGGTGCACAAAGGATAAATAATTGAAAAAGAATCTTTCAAAACGAGAAACATGCACGGAGCTAACGCTGAATAGCAGAGAAACACTCTAAACTGCGCATCTGCCAACGTGTAAACAAGAGACAGGAAAATGTAATTGAAACAAGATCAACAGCTAATAGAGAACCAAACAAATGCACCAAAGCAAACAAGAGGTATAGAAAACAAAATAATTAAAAAACAATCTACCAAGGGGGTCACTCTCTCCCTCTATACAGCCCAAAGCGAAGAATCTGTTGGCAATCTATGGAGTGGGGGTACAATGCATCTGCCAACATGTAAACAGCACACAGGAAAATAATGGTGAAACAAACTATCAAACATCAATAAATTGAAATGGAAATCATATATCTTTTGAATTATCATAAAATCAACCTTGCGACCTAACAGTATAGAATTTTCATCCCACTCGGGCACTATAAACATTACCTTGACAGAGGTATCCAAACACGCAGCACAGCTAAGCTTTCCACAGTACAGCCAGACTGGAGCCCGGCGGGGTCACTCTCTCCCTCTGTACAGCCCAAAGCGAAGAATCTGTTGGGAATCTATGAAGTGGGGAAACCCTCTCTCTTTCACATTTTTCCTCCAAAAGGAAATATTCTTAGTACCGGTGTACAGAGACGAAATTTTTTATTGATCGCAAATAGACATTGGAACTATTCGATTCTCAAGAACACAATAAGAATTCTATCAAAAAACAATAGCACGCAAAAAATCTAACAATAGACTTTTATGTCAGTGCAAACTGGTTTTAGAGAAACATTATCTAAGCAAACGAGAAATATTATCGGCACAAACAATACTCAACCAAAACGAGAAATGATGCATTTTAATGTATTTCAAATCTGACACAACTATTATGCATACATTATTCTCAACTCACAAAATATCGATCGAGTGAACATCTGAAGCAAAAAGAGAAAGTCAAATTTATTCCAATGATAGAAACAATACTCATTCGAAAACGAGAATCAAATTTAATTACATCGTTTTATGACAACTTTGCAATAGTAATTTCTACACGCAGAGGCTACAAACAACTCATCTGAAATGCAAATTAATGTAAAAGTTTGCTACAGTGAAAACCAATGCACACAACTTAAAAATACATTCCCAAACTAGTAGAATATTTTTATTAATATCAGTCGAGTGATCATCTGAAACAAAGTCAAAAGCAGTAATTAATTTAGGCAAACATTTTTTCGTAACCACGCAGCGCAAATATACATCACAGAAACACATCTGTTTCATTCAGGGCCCACTAGTGGAAACGAAGTGAGAGAGGGAAGCTGAGTTCCCGTACACTTTCGTTAAGGTTACGCCCGCAGGGGGTAGGGGAATCCAACAATGGTCTTGGTATACAATGTATAGTTTAAAGCCATAAACTGACTCCCCCAAGTCAAGTTAGGTAAGGAGGGTCTCTAGCGCTGTCTTGTACGTAGAATCATTGAAAGCACGCGTTTTTTCCTTACACATCACATCTTTTTGTAAATTGTATTTCATAATTCTAACGTTAGATGGAACATTCTAAACCTGATAACATAATAAATTTTAATAAATAAAATTAGCACCGATATGACCTAATTAAGTGTCGAGGCACACTACAAATCAGAACAGACAATTGCTATACATTGAAGAGATGGACGGATTTTGTACTCGTTACCATAGGTCATGGGAGGACCTGATAAAAAGCTGCTTCGAAAAGGAGGAGCCTCGAAACGATTCAATTATCGCTGCATTTCAATACGTCCTAGACATGGTCGTATTCGGAGATATGGCGCAAATTATGGAATTCAAGATGCGAGAACTTGTATGACGAATCTACAATAGTTATAAAAATATTTGCACGTCAACATCGGAAGGACCACTGGGATTTATGGTGGAGTTTTTGAGGTTTGCTAACGAAAAATTTAAATACACTAGACCAGATGTAATTGTAATCATTGCAATGGGCATTGCATTAATCAAGAGAGCAATCAGACCAAATTATCATATACAAGCAGTCTATATCGCACGATTCATTACGGATTTGTTGAAATTGCACCTAACGGTTGAAATGGAAAGTACATAAAAAACTTATCACGTGATATATTCCACCCTAGAACCTCTACACATTTATTTTATTCTACCAGTCAAGGATGTCGAATGAACAGAAGTTCAATATTGTCGTGCAAGGTCTGATGTATCATCACTTATTGAAACTCAACCAACATGTCAATGTCAACTGCGGTGGACCACCGGACGATTTCCATCTAATACTGTCTTGTACGCCATTCAAGAACCTTCATACAAAGAAAGGAAACATCAATAAGAGATTGTGCAAGTTCATCGCAACAAAGTGCAAGTTGCGGAAGCAATACAAACATGGCGACAACATATCACCCGCGTTAATCAACGCTGGATTCAAGCGCCCAATAATCAGAATAAACTACATGATGTCTTCGGAATTCATCAATCAAGACAACAAACGGAAACTTCAGAGTTTGGAATAGAATTGTAATTTATCGAAATAAACATGCGTATAATTGAAATACTAATAATATTCTTTGTCATCATTGTAATGTATTCTACACCTCGCAACGAAAAACACTTTGCATTTGGGATGGCTAGACTGAAAACAGTGATCGCTAAGGAAACGAATATTCCACACTGCGTGTAAGAATTCTCACATGGAATGAGCACTGGCAATCAAAGGGATTTTACACGACCACACTCTATACAACAACACCGACACCGAAGGAAAGAATTGTAGAAGAATCGCTAATATAAATTTAGAGGCATGTTACATCAATCTTTGTATACAAAAAAGAGGATCACTAATATTTTGCGAAAGCTTACTTTATGAATTAAATTGCAGAGCGTGTATATTTTCTCAAACGATTGGTCAGTTGACAATACCATATTGAAATGAATCTGTTATCATATGACGGTGGTGCAAGTGATGGACAAGCATGATGCGCAGGCGGAGTCTACAATTCTAATCATCGTAACATGCGGCACACAGTTCCAATAAGATTTTGGGAGAATCGAATCACACAACTGTCATCAGAAATGTTTAACAACTATACAATGAAGATCAGCACTATGCGTAAGATACGTAATTATAATAAGTAAATATTTTTTTTGCAAACTTAACCGAAACAGATAAAAAGATTAAAAGAACATTTTTAAAAGATATAGATTAATAAGTTCTGCATATAGTCACATATACTATACAATATATTTGATTGTACATTAATTGATAAAATTTATCAGATCACATTCTGGAGCAGTGGTGACTATCACACATCAGTAAGTGTTTAATTAAAATTTGAACTGCTGCCGCAATTTACGAACTGAGTCGTAGAAAGTGTAATTTCACAGCATTAGCTGGTTCACCTTGATACGCGAAGGTTTTAAGAACTCTTTCATGGTGACGAAGAATTGAATCGAGTGTATTGATATTTTCTATATACTCTATAACGTAATGTGAATTCACCATGTCGCGGATAGTAAAAGTTTTTTCGAACGAAATTTACTTAAAACTCGAAGAAACGATCACTTGCATCGCGTCATATGATAACAGATTCATTTCAATATAGTATTGTCAACTGACCAATCGTTTGAGAAAATATACACGCTGTGCAATTTAATTCATAAAGTAAGCTATCGCAAAATATTAGTGATTCTCTTTTTTGTAAACAAAGATTGATGTAACATGCCTCTAAATTTATATTAGCGATTCTTCTACAATTCTTTCCTTCGGTGTCGGTGTTGTTTTATAGAGTGTGGTCGTGTAAAATCTCTTTGATTGCCAGTGCTCATTCCATGTGAGAATTCTTACACACAGTGTGGAATATTCGTTTCCTTAGTGATCACTGTTTTCAGTCTAGCCATGCCAAATGCAAAGTGTTTTTCGTTGCGATGTATAGAATACATTACAATGATGACAAAGAATATAATTAATATTTCAATTATACGCATGTTTATTTCGATAAATTACAATTCTATTCCAAACTCTGAAGTTTCAGTTTGTTGTCTTGATTGATGAATTCCGAAGACATCAAGTAGTTTATTCTGATTATTGGGCGCTTGAATCCAGCGTTGATTAACGTGGGTGATATGTTGTCGCCGTGTTTGTATTGCTTCAGCAACTTGCACTTTGTTGGGATGAACTTGCACAATCTCTTATTGATGTTTCCTTTCTTTGTATGAAGGTTCTTGAATGGCGTACAAGACAGTATTAGATTGAAATCGTCCGGTGGTCCACCGCAGTTGATATGTTCGTTGAGTTTCAATAATTGAGGATACATCAGACCTTGCACGACAATATTGAACTTCTGTTCATTCGACATCCTTGACTGGTAGAATAAAATAAATGTGTAGTGGTTCTAGGGTGGGATATATCACGTGATAAGATTTTTTATGTTTTCATTTCAACCGTTAGGTGTAATTTCAACAAATCCGTAATGAATCGCGCATATAGACTGCTTGTATATGATAATTTGATCTGATTGCTCTCTTGATTAATGCAATGCCCATTGCAATGATTACAATTACATCTGGTCTAGTGTATTTAAATTTTTCATTAGCAAACCTCAAAAACTCCACCATAAATCCCAGTGGTCCTTCCGATGTTGACGTGCAAATATTTTTATAACTATTGTAGATTCGGCATACAAGTTCTCGCTTCTTGAATTCCATAATTTGCGCCATATCTCCGAATACGACCATGTCTAGGACGTATTGAAATGCAGCGATAATTGAATCGTTTCGAGGCTCCTCCTTTTCGAAGCAGCTTTTTATCAGGTCCTCCCATGACCTATCGTAACGAGTACAAAATCCGTCCATCTCTTCAATGTATAGCAATTGTCTGTTCTGATTTGTAGTGTGCCTCGACACTTAATTAAGTCATATCGGTGCTAATTTTATTTATTAAAATTTATTATGTTATCAGGTTTAGAATGTTCCACCTAACGTTAGAATTATGAAATTCAATTTACAAAAAGATGTGATGTGTAAGGAAAAAAACGCGTGCTTTCAATGATTCTACGTACAAGACAGCGCTAGAGACCCTCCTTCCCTAACTTGACTTGGGGGAGTCAGTTTATGGCTTTAAACTATACATTGTATACCAAGACCATTGTTGGATTCCCCTACTCACTGCAGGCGTAACCTTAACGAAAGTGTACGGGAACTCAGCTTCCCTCTCTCACTTCGTTTCCACTAGTGGGCCCTGAACGAAAAAGATGTTTCTGTGATGTATATTTGCGCTGCGTGGTTACGAAAAAATGTTTGCCTAAATTAACTACTGCTTTTGACTTTGTTTCAGATGATCACTCGACTGATATTAATAAAAATATTCTACTAGTTTGGGAATGTATTTTTAAGTTGTGTGCATTGATTTTCACTGTAGCAAACTTTTACATTAATTTGCATTTCAGATGAGTTGTTTGTAGCCTCTGCGTGTAGAAATTACTATTGCAAAGTTGTCATAAAACGACGTAATTAAATTTGATTCTCGTTTTCGAATGAGTATTGTTTCTATCATTGGAATAAATTTGACTTTCTCTTTTTGCTTCAGATGTTCACTCGATCGATATTTTGTGAGTTGAGGATAATGTATGCATAATAGTTGTGTCAGATTTGAAATACATTAAAATGCATCATTTCTCGTTTTGGTTGAGTATTGTTTGTGCCGATAATATTTCTCGTTTGCTTAGATAATGTTTCTCTAAAACCAGTTTGCACTGACATAAAAGTCTATTCTTAGATTTTTTGTGTGCTATTGTTTTTTGATAGAATTCTTATTGTGTTCTTGAGAATCGAATAATTCGAATGTCTATTTGCGATCAATAAAAAATTTCGTCTCTGTACACCGGCCCTAAGAATATTTCCTTTTGGAGGAAAAATGTGAAAAAGAGAGAGGGTTTCCCCACTCCATAGATTGCCAACAGATTCTTCGCTTTGGGCTGTATAGAGGGAGAGAGTGACCCCGCCGGGCTCCAGTCTGGCTGTACTGTGGAAAGCTTAGCTGTGCTGCGTGTTTGGATACCTTTGTCAAGGTAACGTTTATAGTGCCCGAGTAGGATGAAAATTCTATACTGTTAGGTCGCAAGGTTGATTTTATGATAATTCAAAAGATATATTATTTCCATTTCAATTTATTAATGTTTGATAGTTTGTTTCACTATTATTTTCCTGTGTGTTGTTTACATGTTGGCAGATGCATCGTACCCCCACTCCATAGATTGCCAACAGATTCTTCGCTTTGGGCTGTATAGAGGGAGAGAGTGACCCCCTTGATAGATTGTTTTTTAATTATTTTCTTTTCCGTACATCTTGTTTGCTTTGGTGCATTTGTTTGGTTCTCTATTAGCTGTTGATCTTGTTTCAATGATATTTTCCTGTCTCTTGTTTACACGTCGGCAGATGCGCAGTTTAGAGTGTTTCTCTGCTATTCAGCGTTAGCTCCGTGCATGTTTCTCGTTTTGAAAGATTCTTTTTCAGTTATTTATCCTTTGTGTACCTCTTGTTTATGTGCTTGGTTTTGGTTCTCTATTAGCTGTTGAACGTGTTTCTCACTATTTCCTTGCGTGTGTGCTATTGTTTACGTTTGGATGGTGTGCTGTTCAAAGTGTTTCTCTGCTATTCATCCGTGCATGTTTCTCGTTTTCATAGATTCTTTTTCAACTATTTTCCTGCATGTGTCTGTTGTTTACATGTTGGATTGTGCATTGTTTTGGCTCTCTATTAATGCTAGCTGTTGATCGATTTCTTTCTCACTATTTCCCTATGTCTATGCTGTTTACTTAATAAGAAATTGATTAATTGTGTAATGTTGGAATAATCTTCCCTACGGTGCACGAAAATGTTCATAACTGTGACAAAACAGGAGTACGCCTCCCGTCTTCAACAAATCAGGTCAGATATTATTAGAGCTGGTTGTTGACTAGGAGCGCTATGCAGTGAAGTTCATTTTTAATATATTTTCTGTGTTGGATTCATAAAACAAAGTAAGGTTTGTAGTGTCTCTTAGAATGAAAATTGTATGGGATTCGACTAGATTAAGTCACGAGGATGATTTTATGGTAGTTAAAATGATAGATTATTCTCCTCCTTTGTTGTTTTGATTAACCAATGTAGTGTTATAGATCTTATTTCGTTTTGTGTTCGTGTGATTTGTGTCCTGTGGTCTTCCAGGTTCTCTGCTGTTCACATACATCTATCGGCACTTGTAATTAAAGCTCCACTATGGTGGTCACGTATAATAATGTAAGACTTTTTATAATAAAACTTTTAATTTTGATTGTAATCATAGTGATTAAAAATATCTTCTTTGATTAAATGTGTCATAATGGGATATTTGCTGTTGTGCAAGAAGTTACGTACATCTGTCAGAACTTTGTAATTAAAACTCCGCTAGGGTGCTCGCGTATAATAATGTTAGACTTTTTATAATACAACCATAAGTGTACGCTCAGCTCTTCAGCCCGCTTGTAAACACACGGACAGCCCCTCACCTGCGCACCGCCCACCGCGCGCTGAAAAAAAAACCCAGAGAAGTCGGCCCAGCTATTGTACTTGGAGTTACATACATCTATCAGAGCTTTGTAATTAAAACTCCACTATGGTGGTCATGTTAGAGTTTTTATAATAAAACTTTTAAGTTTGATTGTAATCGTATTGATTAAAAATATCTTCTTTGATTAAAATGTGCTACTCCATCTGCTTAATTGAAAACTTGCGTGATTATCACTAATAAAAATGTGATACCCCTTCAATGCTATTGCATCAGATTTTTTGGCTAAGTTTTTCTCCTTCACACAGAGTCATAACATAATTCTCGACACTAATGACTTTAATAAAATATATTTTCACTTGTACTTTTGTGTATGACTATCCTTTGCATGTAAACTGCCTACTGCACACCTGTTGTAGCGGGGGGAAAAATTGCGATTGAAATCGACACAGTTTGAAAAATGATGAAAGAAGTCGGCCCAGGCTGAAAATGTGAGCGGGTAAACGCGCACGCAGCCCTCCGGCCACGCTCCGCCCACCGGTAAGAGCCTCCACCCGAGCGCCGCCTGCCGCGCGCGAGGAAAAATA
This sequence comes from Ornithodoros turicata, assembly GCF_037126465.1. NCBI lineage: Eukaryota > Metazoa > Arthropoda > Arachnida > Ixodida > Argasidae > Ornithodoros > Ornithodoros turicata. The sequence continues at coordinate 28,095,467 of NC_088206.1, read as the reverse complement.
CGCGAAAAATGTCGGCGTAACGGTGGCGCTGTCCTGGTGGCAATGTTGAAGTTTCTCATCCCCGTAGTCTCTCAACATACTATTACTGCTGTCGCGAATGGTGCGTTCAGCCATTCCGTTTGCCACAGGATGATATGGGGCTGTAAACTTGAGTCGTATGTTTTTGCTTTGGGCCCACATGTCTAAGCGCTTGCTGGTAAATCCTGGGCCATTATCGCAGACGATTGCCGTAGTGTTTTTAAAGATATCCCGCTCGAGCATTGCAATTATACTTGTGGCCTCTTCGCCACTTGGACGTGTGTTCACCATGGGTGTGTGCTCATCGATAGCTAACAGAAATGACTGGGTCTTTCGAAGTTCGGCGAAGTCCAGGTGGCGAAGTCGAGATGAATGACTTCGAAGGGCACTGAGGAGTGGTGTGGCAATGTCATTCGGTCCGCCGTTTGGTGGTACTTAAAGGGACGGTCTCGTACAGCCGGGGCGATTCCGAAACTTAGCCAAAATTAGCTTCACAAGTACTGTACGCATACATCCGTCAAAGTTTCATTCGGAATAACGAAGTCGTTTTCGAGGAATTTGTCGGAACGTGCCGTAATAGCAGACGACGAAACCTGCGCGTCTCTCATGCAACGTCACACATGACGTCGGCCTGCGGGTACGTCGCCGTTGTCATGGTAATTGTAACTTGCAGAAGCACCTTGTGTTGAGTCATCCCCTTTGCTCCCGAAATGGGGACACTCAGGGGTATATCTCCGCCAGGGGAGAATGTAGGCAGTGCATTAACTGTGGGTCTCCGATAATGTGGCGCATAATCCGATACGTGGAAGTTAAATCACGTATTTTCTTTCCGCGAATATTTAATGGGTTTTTTAAATAAACACGCATTCCTTCTCCATGTACGTCGTCAGCGACACTTCATTTCGAAACATGATCGGTGTACAACGGGGAGTGCAATGGAAGCGCGCGTAATATATTTTTCGTCGGAGCTGTAAGCGACCGCGCGCGCCGGCGACTTCAGATTTGTGATTCTGGGTGATGTTGTCCTGTGACTTCTGACTTATCTCTGAAGATTAACATAGTTGTTCTAAACCACCATGTGGGCCACTTCTTAGAATGTGCGTTTTTCGCATGAGAACTGAAAGAAAATGTACGAGAGTTGCCGCGGTCCCCAGTCACTTCTGAAAGTCGTCTGCTCACGCCGGTGCACTAGCGCGCGCAAAAGCAGACGACTTCTGTATCCCATCGCGGACTTTCCCGCAGGGTGACGTGGCGGTTCTTACTGTTGCCAACACAGATCGCGGCATGCTCTGCAATCTTTATCAATTTAATTCGGTTATTTAATAACCGTGGCGTCTTTTGTTGGGTAAATTCGCGGCATTCCATTTTCAACAAAGGGCAATAGAATGGTACACTTTATGAGAGCGGCATGGTGTACGAGACCGTCCCTTTAAGCTTGGTTTTCTGACAGACGTCACAGGAATTGAAGTAGTCTTTGACATGTTGTTTCATGTGTGGCCACGTGGAGCGCTTACATAGCTTGCGGTATGATATGCCGTCATGTCCTACCTAAGGGCCAGTTCTCACTTGGCCGACGCGGCGTCGTGAGCGGGCGGCGGAAATAGGCGCATACTTCCGGAGTCGGGAGTGGAGAGACGTCGAGCCAAAAACACTGCCATGCCCAATTTCTTTCACGACGTCGGCGAGAGCTGCCGAGAACGACAGCTGGCGACCAATTAGGTGACACAGAAAAGCCACGCGTCCTGATTTTTCATCTGCTTTGGACGACGGAAGGCCGCTCTGGTGGGAACATAATAATCGTGCGCGCTGACGGGGCGGCGGATATGCGCCTCTACTTCCGCCGCCCGCTCACGACGCCGCGTCGGGCGTCGCCAAGTGAGAACTGGCCCTTACTAGATATTAGGTCAGTTCCGCAGCTCCGCTCCCAAGGTGGTCTCAGTGGCTGTCGCGCGAACTAACAGCGCTGCGGTCGCATCTTTCTTGAACTTCGCTGTGCCCTGCGCTTTCTCCCATGCTTTCAACGCTTTCAACCGATGTTTCAACCTTTTGTCGGCCGCTTGTGAACGCTCTTGCGTGATGTGCTGTATGCTTCTGTGAAGTGTGGTGTTCTGTTCACTTAGGGCGCGTGTGTCCTGAGTGACAGCGCAAAAGATTTCTGCATGCTGTCTTGTTTCGCGCCAGGCTGTACTAGCGGCTACAGAGACGATGCCACGGACCACCACTTCTTTTCACCCCCGCGAAATGACAGTGAGTTCAAAATGTGGGAGCACGCTTTACGCTGGAAAGACAGACGGCTCACACTCAAATCCAAGGTGTGTGAGCGTCATTTTGAACATGAAAAAATGGCTAGGAAAAAATGACTAGGAAGCAAGCGAGCTGGTGAAGATGATGCATAATGTAAAAACCCCGAGACTAGGGAACACGAAGGGACAGACACAACACGAAGTCTCAAAATTCTCAAAATTGAGACTTCGTGTTGTGTCTGTCCCTTCGTGTTCCCTAGTCTCGGGGTTTTTACATTATGGCGTCATTTTGAAGATGACGACATAATTAAGCACTACATGCACGTGATAGACGGGAAGGAGGTGTTGACGCCGCGCGGGAAATGAACTTTGGTGCCCGGTGCTTTCCCTCGGCTCTTGCCCAATCTTCCAGAGCCAATCTCGAAGCCGAAAAATTCCACAGGAAAGCGTAAGTCGCCAAAAATAGCACTGAATTGTCAGTTTGTGTGCTGCGTAGCGAGCCCCCGTTCAAGCGAGACAAGCGAGGACGCGCTCGATACGCAACCCTGTTCTCCTGATAACACGGCCAGCTGCTTCGTGCTAAAGGACCTGGGAAGTGCGTCTTTGCCATCGATGAAGTGGAGATTGGAGTTCATTGACGATGAATTATCGGGCAAGACATGCGGAGTGTTCTACATGAGACTGCTCGTGGCAGGGGAACTACAGGTAACAAAAACCGTTGTTGTCGGCGAGGACGGTAGCTGTACTTTAAAGGGACTCTGACCAGAAGTTCAACAAATCTTTCGTTTGCATCTATTACGAAGGTATAATATGCCTCCAAGCTACACGCGAAATATTTTGGCTGTGCTCGGCGGCAAAGTTTGCCAAATGGGGAGCTGAAAACCCGCTTGGCTTTTCCTCCTCAACTCACGCAATCGGCGCCGAAATCTAGCCTCTTTGTAGTGGATATGCGCCAATTTCCGTGTGCGTGACGAAAACATGAGGTTCATGTTTCATTGGCCGCCCGGACCGGAAGCTCTGCTGTTAGTTTGTGAGAGCGGCGGCATCCGGAAAGCGATCTTCAATATGGACGTCGAAGCGAGGAATGCGGAGAGTTCGAGCCCGGAACTTTTTTCTGACCTTTCTGCGATGGAGAAGGAAATTCTGTGTGCTGAACAGTTCGGAAGCCTCGCTTTCGAAATGTCGCCGATGCCGCAAATGCGAGCCGAAGTCAACGCTCTACGAACATCGGTCACAGATGAAGCAAACAGGATCAGTCGCCTGTCTTCGACAGACAGGTAAGCGATGAGCTTTTTAACGCACACTGTGATCAAACATGTAAACGTGTTCTCTGAAATTTTGTGTCCTCATATTTAATGCGTACTTCCTGTTTAAGGTGCCGGTGCGGCTGGTGTGTCATACTGCCGAAGGAGATCGAATATGCTTGTGCTGCAAGGAGCTCGAAAGCGCAGCCGAATGACAGCAATATGAGTGCATTACAACCCACGAAGATTTGTAACTTCTATGCCTCAATACGACTGTCCTGAAGGTGGATATTGAATTCCGTGGGCAGCGCGAACGTATGAGCGACCATATTCACAAGTAAAGTCACATTTGGCCCTGTCGAACGATGTTAAAATTTGGGCGCTCGAAATTGGTTTGGTCCTGCATTAAGGTCGCTAAGAACTCCAGTGCAAGGCGCATCACATAAAAGACGACATAATACAGAACTGTGAACTGGAGAAAAGCAGTATTAGGCAACTGTGTAATTGTCAAGGTGATATGTCCTAAATCACCTCTTTGTGTGTTGCCCTGTGTTTATGTTTTTAGCGTAGGCTTTTACCGATATTGAGTGTTCTTACTTTCGATTCACTGAAGAGTAAAAAATGTTAGTTTCTAAAAGAATACAGCATGTGGAGTAGTATACAGGGCGTGTGCAGATAAATTGCAGTCGCTTTCAAGCAGGGGCAGATCTAGGATTTTTCCTGAAGGGGGGGGGGGGGGTCCGCTATGGACAAGTGCCAGGTGCATGCTGGGATTGGTCCATTGAACCCTATGTTCAGGTCTGGAATTGAGGGGGGTCCGGACCCCTGCCCCCCCCCCCCCCTAGATCCGCGCCTGCTTTCAAGTACATGTAGAAATGCCACGACACACACCCTGTACTGTGACCGGTTGCTTATTTGCCTAAACTATATTTTATGTACACCTGCGTATACGATATGGATATACTGCATATCGCCAGTTCGCAACGTGTTTTTGCCACAAGCTTGGGAAAAACAAGAATATCGTCATCCCAGCCTGTGCAGTGAACAGGATCTGGCGAGCCTTCCACACAGGAAGTGCCACAGGCTTCAAGTACCCAACACCCTAACTGGAGGCAGCTCTTCGCAGAGGTCGTCTATCACATTTAAACTAATTCAGCATCTGTATTTAGGATTACTTATAGCTCTCAGGATGATGCATGGTTCATCAGTTCAGTATGTTGTGTCATTTTAATGAGTCTTGCGGAAGGGTAGATGAGCACTCCTTTCGTCGTGACATTGTTTACCGTTGCTACAATTTCTTGAGCAAAACTGATGCACAAATGAAAAGCAGCGTTTGTCTTTCAAATATGTATGTTCCTTGTAACTTCTGTATTTGTTAAGTGACCCATGTTGTCCCCCCTCATGTAATGCCCGCAAGGGCCTTTGAGGTATATTCATGAATAAATAAATATCAGAACCAGAAAAAGGTGTAACATCTATTGTAATACCTATCCTCTCTGTGTGTACGATACATAAACATGCTCAGAAGGTTTGTTGTCACACTTTGCCTCATTGTGCCTAAAGGCTAATTCCACCTCTTACATCACCTCCACATCCTCAATCTCCAAAGCTGTAAAAGGCTAAATCAGGTACTACATAAAAAAGGGGGAAGGAGGAAATTAAAAGCTGAACATCTAAATTCAAAGAAACCTGGTGCTTTCTTGGGGCTACTCATGTCTCTGTCCTGGATGAGATCCACATAGAAAACAGCTTTTCTGAGCCTCAGTGATTCATTCCCTTGATTGTCCTGACTGTGAGGAAATACTCATCGGCTTAGTGGCAAGTGGGCTTGTTTCTGATAGTGCGATTTGGAATAAGGGCAGCAAGCAACATCTCTCTACGGTCTTAAGAAGGATATCAACATAACCTGTCAAGGCATAGCATTTCATATTGCTTTCAGTAAGTACAACACTGCTCGTAGAAGTTGCGACCATTCATGTTGGGAAAGCATGCTGGAGTTCCCTCAGGCAGTGCATCCAGAATCCAGAATTAAGTGTGCTGGAATTCCGCATTCGAGAACTGTCGCTCACACAGAACTGTTGTTCGTGCGTTAGCGTGCTGGAAAGTGTGTTCTTCGCAGCAGAAGATTCCTCGTCCAGAGATTAATCGGAGTCACATTCGTCCTCAGGAGTAGCTCACCGTGCCGTGAACATGGACTGCTTTGTGAAATTTCCATGTATCAGGGAGAAGCACTTATGTAAGCCGAAACAAGCGCTGTTTTTTCGTCGTGCAGGTGTTCATGTGTGAAATGCAAACCGACGGATACTACGGTGGATACTACGGTTTTTGCTGCCTAGAGGTTGAGAATGCGTGTGAAAAGCAGACAGACGATTGCATCAGAACTAACGAATATTCTGAAATACTGTGCCTTGACACCGAAGTACTGCCAGTGTCTTTTACATACATCCGAGAAACCGAAGAGCATGGCAACGTACACGGCAGCGCCATGTGATCTTTACGCGCTACTTGAACGGCAAACTGGATCGAAAACTCTTATTTCTGCAGGAAATTCCGTTTTACCACCCGTTGGCGATTCACAAGGATATGGGGTGCTCCGTGAAAATACAATAGAAAATACTCCACTGGATCTCGATCTGCGTCATGCATGCTATTAGGGATGCTTTCCCATCAGTGCGCTGACCTGTAGAACTGTTGTCAGCACATTTTCATTTCTTGTTTGCTGCAAGTTTTTCTCATTGCTTTTTCTTTGCTGTCACAGCATATTATAATTACTAGTTTGTACCTGGAAGGTTAAGTAACCTGTGGGCATAGATGTATTTGTAGGTTATACTCATGTCTCACTTGTATATGTGAGGAGTAAATAAGACAATTTTCATCAGTGTCATTCAGCTGAATTGTGTTCATAACCTTTTAGTATACTTCTTAGTGACCACGTTTCCAAATGTCAACTAATAATTGAACCAAGATTGGGATTTAACACTTAATTAATTCTGTTTTGCTAAACGGAGTACTTCTGATTCATTATCACGTCGCCAACTAACATTTGTAAAGAAGGACTTGAGGGCTGACTTCAACTATTATTAACCCTTGATCTGGGTTCAAAGTTAACAATGCACCATTGGTGTGCATAGTACTCCAAAATGGCTAAATAATTTATTGCGTAAGTTCTCTGTTACTGTAATTGAGATGTACTTTTGTAAAGTACTTTTGACAGCCCTGCAAATTGAAACTGGCTTCAGTGTACACTACAAATGCATCGTAACATTTAATTGAAATATAATATAAGAGCAGAAGCAACGTTTTGTCCCAATTCAAACTATATCTTTCTTTTTTATTGTCCAGGGATTCAGGAAATAGAGTAGGACTTCCTGCCTTCTGATGTTTTGACGCACTTGAACGTACAGTTGTAAAACCCACAACAAAATAAACAAAAGAAGTATAAACAGTTTCATCTTTCCCTTTTGAATTTAACAAGCTAGTTATATTTTACCATTTGTTCACTTTTGTATTCTCTGTTGGTGAAAAGATTACAGGAAAAATGATGCTGCAGATCAAACAATGACCTGTCATCTTGATGAAGATCAGAACATTTCTTCAGGCATGCTAAGTGAGACAAAAGAAATGTACAATGAAGGTTGTACAAAAACAGCAAATCTCCGTCGACTAAAACTTTATATATGTGGATGTTACCACATCGTGTAGTTTCCACCCAAAAGTAGGACTAGGCAAGGTTGTTTGGAAGGTTGCTGGGATGTTGATGTGCTATACCGTTAGAGCACATCAATATAGATGAGGGGCAAACACAGTAGACAGCGTAATGGCTGCAAACTCAAGTGAAGATTTATTCAACAGAATAAGAAACCGAAAGCATGAGCAGAGAAAGGCAGTGCCCATGCAGTGTATGGTGAACCATATTCATTTCTGGAAGGTAGGATCGGAAGAGCAATAAAGAGAAATGACAGTTGCGTCCGAGATAGGGGAACTGCAAATTTTGGGACCAATATGATGTGGTAACCTTGCATGGCTCACTGCAGCTCTGACACACATTGAACAATTCCAGTAGTTGCGGCTTCAAAGACAATGAACGTTTGCTGTTGCACTCGGTATTCAAGTGTAGAGGATGCATCTCTAGAAAATTAATTAGTGTTCCTTAGTCATAAAGTCATAACTCCATCTCAACAGGAACTATTCTCGTACCCTTCAAACAAGCTAGTAGTTCTCATCGGTTTCTTCTCCTCTTGTTGACGTCATACTAATGTTCTGCACCTGTCCAAAGACTAAAAAAAAAAAAAATGTCGACACTCGTCACCTCGATGAAGCAAAATCACTGGGTACTGAGCATCAGTGTGCTTCGGACGTCTTCGCAATTCGCCTTCTACCAGCGGCATGGCCGAGTGGGCTAAGGCGTCCGCTCGTTGGTGGTAACCAAGGTCGTGCTAAAGACTGGGAGGTGGTGGGTTCGAATCCTACCGCCGGCTGTGCTGTCTGAGGTTTTCCCTGGGTTTTCCGAAGACTTTCCAGACGAATGTCGGCACAGTTCCCCCTGAAGTCGGCCCAGGACGCATACTAACCCCCCTGTCCCCCACTCCTTCCTGCTATCCTCTCTCCGTCTGTCCACATCTGTACGTCGCTCATAGCCACAGTTGCTTCGCGGCGCTAACACCCAATCAAAAAAAAAAAAAAATCGCCTTCTACGGCATCTTCGTAGTCATCGGCAGCAAAATGAGCTCAGCACATACCACACGACTGCTACATCTAATAACCGAGTGCTTTGAACCACATTCGTTTTCGCGCGCTCTCCTGTTGAATCTTGTGGTAAAAACGCCTGCCGCCGATGGTGAACGAACATGATTTTTGCATCCCCGAACACCAAAACCACACCACTCATATGTAGGTCTCTCGAATGATTAACACAACAACCACGAACATGTCATTTACTTCTCTTCGCGCGACCAACACGACCGCCCACGACGTAAACAATAAACGCGATAACACAGACGACCTTGCAGATGGCGCGGCGGATCGTAGCTCGTAGCGGCGAAGTAGTTGAATGCTTTATTAACGTAAAAGCTATGGAAGTGAGCGTCATTTTTAAAATAGTGTTTAGCTGTAAGATAATGTGCGCCAGCTTCGTTCTCTACAAAATTAGCTCTCACGCGGTAAGGGTTGTGGTGAATCCGGCCACCACACATAGATGGCACCAGGCAAAACCTGTGTCTAGTTCAGATGTTAGCCTTACGCGCTGTGGGAGGAGCCTGGGCTTGGACAGATCAAAAACCGTGAGCGCGTGTGAGCGAGATCAGAGCCTGGAGCGGCTGGCCTCGGATACGGGGCTAATAACGACTGGCTTAGGAGAACATTCTCGGTGTAAAGATTATGTGAGTTATTAAATATCACGTTTCTTCCTGTATTTTGACTTTGTCTCTGTGCCTCGCTTTCCACGGGAGTCGAATGGACGGGCTTTGCCCCCGAGAGTGGGAATAGGCTCCCACAAATGGCGCCCAGACGTGGGGCCCGAGCTCGTTCGTTCGATGACGTGGAGGACGTGGCACGTTCTATTTTTTTCGTTCCATTTTAGTGTGTCAAGTTTTGTTTCAGTGTGATACCGCCGGATTGTGGTACTTCAATTACTTCGTGTTCTTTCATTTTTTTCTTTGTATCTCGCTTTGTTGGGGCAGCATTTTTGCTGCTCGTTTTGTCTGAGTATTCTAGTTGTGTCCGGTGCCTGACCCGTACAGCGGATGGACCGTACGCCTCCACGCGGGTACAACCTCCGGAGCGGAGCAAAAGCTCCGGTACCCCAACGGTCCCACTCGGAGGGGCGGCCGGTACACGTCGCCCCGGCGCCTACGGAGCCGAGAGGACCGGCCGACGATGTGAAGGCACCTGCCGTGCCTCCATCCCAAGGTACGTCGACTACGGTATCTGCAGTGCCGCAGTCAGACACCACAGCAACGGCAGAGCTTCTGTCACGTATGGCAGAGCTGTGCTCGTTGATGACGCGACGCCTTGATGCCGGGTTGGTTTCGCCGCCGCAGGCACAAGCGCCCGTCCGACTGATAAACCCTGTTCCTACGTTCTCAGGGTATACCGATAGAAAGTCAGTCGCAGACTTCTTAGATGACCTTACGGCCTATCAGACCGGAATGGGAGTCTCAGAGGAAGTCCTGATCCTACGCATCCTGCAGGTTGCTTTGGTAGGAGACGCCGCCCGCTGGCTTCGACTGCAGTCGAGGTTCACGTCCTTGCAGGACTTCAAGCAGCGGTTTAAAAACGAATTCCTTCCCCCGGATTACGAATATCGTATCCTGGAGGAGCTGCACAAACGTACTCAGCATCCAGATGAGACGTTGGCAGAATTCGTACGGGCCCTGCAAGAGCTGTACAGCAGAGCAGAACCAACTGCAACAGAGCAGCAGCGAGTAGCACGGGCTATCCGTCAGTGCCACCCCCGCTTCCGGCCCTACCTTCGAGCCCATCGCTTTGATAGTCTTGAAGCGTTGGCGCAGGAGGCTCGTACCATACAGGGCGACCTCCTAGCCGAACTCGAATATCGGCCCCCGCCGCCGCCTGAATGGGCGTTAGAACCACGCTGTGCGTGGTCAGCGGGAGCAGCCTCGGTCGAACGCCTACCTGCAGTGGGACAGGATGAGCACCACCGCAATCGTTATGCGGAGCCATCCCGCCGAGCAATTGATCCCTTCCGTCATGGACAGAGGGCGATCCCCGCAGGAACGAGCCATGACAGACCCGTCCTGCCTAATTATCGTGGTCAACCCGGCAACACAGCTGGCGAAACTACGGACAGGCAGCGGGAACGGCAGCGTCTACCGGGCCCGCAGCCGCAAAGGTCCGCCGGTTGTTGGAATTGCGGCAGCCCCGAACATTTCCGTCGGGACTGTCCGCACCGAGGGCCGAATACCCGTAATGTGCCAACGGGAAACGGCCGCAGCCGACGTCCATGAACGCTCGCTTAACGACGTCGGCTATCTGCCGAAAGAGCGAACGAGCGGTCGCTAGCAGCGGCCTCGATCATGCAAAAGCTGGCTCTGCAAGCAGCAAGACAACCAAAGGAGACGCATTAGCTCCTTTTGCTCTCTCTGTTCGGAATGGCATTCAGGACAGAGAACCAAATATCGCAGTTCGCATTTTGGGCAGAAACTACATCGCCCTTATAGACACGGGAGCTTCACTCTCTCTCATCGGCGACTGTGTTTACGAGCACTGCCTGCAAAGACAAGTAGTTCTGCAGACTACTGAGGTCACCCTTCGTCTTGCTTCCAATGACGTCATTCCAGCACAATCTGCAGTTGTGCTGTGGCTCCGTTTCGATGGGAGACGGCGAAAGCAGCGCTTCGTTCACCTTCCTGGCCTGGCAGTGCCCGTTATCCTGGGCAGGGATTTCATCATCCGGCACAAGTTGGCGCTGGACCTGCCCAATGGAGGATACGTATACCACGGTTCGACAGGGTTCTTCCCCTTCGCCACGGCAGCGGACGATTGCACAGCACAGCAAGCTGCAGCAGTCTCCACCGAACCGTCTGCTCTCCCGACTGTCTTGGGGTCATTCCATGGTCCTGAGGAGGAGCGCCGTCAGCCGTCAACAAGTATTGCGGCAGTACGACGGTATCTTTACGGAAAACCCCGGTAAGACGTCTCTGTTACAGCATAGCATAGACACGGGTAACGCTAGGCCCTGGCGTTGTAATCCAAGACCTTTGAGCGTACATAAGCGTGCTTTGTTAGACGCTGCTTTAGAAGAAATGCTCCAAACCGGTGCAGTTCAGAGATCCCAGAGCCCTTGGGCGTTTCCTGTCGTCCTGGCTCCGAAACGTGATGGTACGGCAAGGTTATGCGTCGACTATCGTCGACTTAACGCAGTAACTGTAAGGGACTCTTATCCCTTCCCGTCCATCGAATCAATCATGTATTCCCTGGGCAACGCTGCGGTGTTTTCAACGCTTGATTGTAGCAGAGGGTTCTTGCAGATCCAAGTTGCCCCGGAGGATGTCCCGAAGACAGCCTTTACCTGTCATAGGGGTCTGTTCGAGTTCGTACGGATGCCTTTCGGTCTGTCTAACTCACCAGCCAGTTTCCAGCGGTTGATGGACACCGTATTAGGAGATGCGAAGTACAATTTCGCGATGGCGTACATGGATGATGTCGTAGTGTTTTCCAGAAATTTTCAGGAACACTTGGAACACCTGTCAATCGTCCTTGCAAGGATGAAGCAGGCGGGGCTAACCATTAACCCCCGCAAGGTACAGCTGGCATCGCCTAGGATCAGCCTTCTCGGCTTCGTGGTGGACGGAGGCACCATCAGTCCTAGCGATGACAAGCTAAAGGCGATCATGGAGTTTCCGGTTCCCGGTAACGTAAAAGCCTTGCAGCGTTTTCTAGGTATGGTTGGCTTTTACCGGCAATTCATTCCTAATTGTGCTCAGTTAGCGCAGCCGCTTAACCAGTTGTTGCGCAAAGACACACGCTGGCATTGGGGAGAACAGCAGGAACAATCCTTCCGAGCTCTATCTCATGCAATCGCTAATACGGCCAGGCTATATTTGCCCGACCTAAATAAACCGTTTGTTGTGCAAACAGATGCTAGCGATTATGGTGTTGGCGCAGTTCTCTTGCAGGAGCATGACGCTATTCTCTGTCCAGTGGCTTTTACAAGTCGCACGCTGAATCCGGCAGAACGGAACTATTCCGTCACGGAAAAGGAGTGCCTGGCGATCATCTTCGCTCTCAGGAAGTTTGATCTCTACCTGGATGGCAGCACTTTCACCGTCCAGACTGACCACCAGGCACTCTCATGGCTGCAGCGGCTCCACAACCCAGCTGGACGTCTCGCCAGGTGGGCCCTGAAGCTACAAGGCTACTCCTTCAACGTGGAGTACAGGCGGGGCTCCACGAACGTGGTACCGGACGCACTATCCCGTGCGCCTCTACCGGAGGGGGAAGAGGTAAGCACCGAGGCGCCTTCTCAACTCCTGGCAGCAGCACAAGTGGCACGGGACGGATCCTCGTCCTGGGGCACGGTCGTGAGCAGAGAGCAGCTCCTAAACGCTCAGAGAGCGGACGGCCTTTGTCAGCGGGTGTCTCAATGGTTAGCTGAGCAGGTCTCGGCAGACACCGGAACGTCTGACGGACGGCACGACTCCTATCTGCTGGGCGAGGATGGCATCCTGTTCAGGTACATACCCCAGGCGGATGACGATGACGGTACATCCCCATTCAGAGTCGTAGTGCCACGGAAGCTGCGTAAGTCTTTCATACGTTACTTTCATGACTCGGCCTTGGCAGGTCACAGCAGTGGCAGGAAAACTTATGAAAAGTTATTCGTGTTGCGACATGGCCAGGAATGAGGCAGGACGTAACTAAGTATGTTCGTACTTGTCCGATATGCCAGAGAGCAAAACCTCGTGGTGGTTTACCCCCCGGGCGCTTACAGCCGGTTCAGAGCAATAGGCCCTGGCAGATAGTTGCTTGTGATGTGATGGGACCTTTTCCTCGTAGTCCTAGAGGTAACCAGTACCTGTTTGTGGTTACTGATCATTTCACAAAGTGGGTTGAGCTGTTTCCTCTCAGGACGCTGACTTCCCAAAGAGTATGGGAACGACTACTCGACACCTTTTGCCGGTTCGGGTTTCCCGCTCAGCTGATCACTGACAACGCAACCTACTTTACAAGTAAGGTGTTCTCAGATTCTTGCGCTGTCCTAGGCATTCAGCACAAGAAGACTTCCCCGTATCACCCTCAGGCTAATATTACCGAACGTGTTAATCGGAACCTGAAGATGATGTTGGTTGCTTTTACTAGTCAGCACCACCGTGATTGGGATCTTCGCCTGACTGAGCTGGCGTTCGCTACACGGACGACGGTCAACAGATCTACAGGCTTCACCCCGGCGTTCCTGAACTTGGGACGAGAGGCTCCTTTTCCAGTAGAGAATGCTCTGGGCCTCCGGGATGGCAGTACCCAGCCTCCTTATTCAAGGTACGCTGAGGACCTCCAGAGCCGACTGGACGTCGCAGCTCGGACGGCTCGGGAGAACTTGGACGTCGCAAGGTTGGACCAGGCTCGCCAGTACAACCGTGGACGACGGAATCTCACCTACAGCGTCGGTGACCTTGTCCTTCGACGGACTCACCCGCTTAGTGATGCGTCACGCGGCTTTGCAGCTTCGCTCGCAGATAGGTGGGACGGCCCCTTCGAGGTAAGTGCGTGCTCCTCCGGCCTCACTTACAGGCTTCGTCGCTGTGACACGGGCGAAGAAACTGGGCCAGTACACATCTCGGATCTGAAAGCTTACCACCTTCGAGACCCCGACGGAGAGGAGACCGATCATCAGCCGTCTCCTCCCCAGGACCTGGACCAGGATTCCGCTTCCGGACCAGCTCCCAGTCGCTACAGTTTGCGTCCCCGCAGGCGGCGCACGTAGCTGCCACTATCCTGGTCGCTAAATCCTAGTGCTCTTGTATAGTTAGTCTTTCTTAGTGTGATTTCTGTTTCGCAGTCTTCAGCTATAATCACGGCTTCAGGTTCTCACGGTTTGAAATTGCTTTCTCACCGGATTCCCCTTTTCTTCCCTGGCAGACTACGATGCCTCCCCGTGGGAAGTACTACAGCAGGAGGGCTCCCCCTCCGACACGGTCCTCGCCCGAAGGAGGTGGACCCGCACGCCGGTCCCGTTCCCCGCTCGGAGCCACTTTGGGGACGTCCACGAGGCGGTCGGTAGCCACTTGGACTGTGGTCTCGCAAGGAAGACCGGTTGGCTGGGTGTCACGGTCGAAATGGAGCTCCCAGCCCCGCCCTGTCTGTGGAGAAAGCCCGTCAAGGGTACAGCCCCCCTTCCGTGGACTGACCTTGGAGGAGAGACACCCCTGCGATCCCCCAATTCCGCTGTCCGAAGATGAAGCTCGACAACTCTGTCCCCTGTGCGGTGTACCAGAGCTACATCGGCGTGCACACCGCCAAGGCCAGCTCCATCAGTCTAAACTTGAAGCCTCCCGATCAACCGCCCGTGCAACCACTGACGTCTCTGCTGCCCTCGCCACTCTACGACGTCACCGTCCTGACCTTCTGAGGGAAACGGGAACCTCTCCCCTCATGCGCCCGCAGGTGCCTACCACTTTCCCAACACCCGGCTCCTCCGTACCTCGAGGCCCGGCTGACGATTACATGGACGATACGGTTCTCGACATGCCTGATGAAACTGTAAGGGTGTGAGCTGCTGGGGATGTGTGACATTTTTCCTCGTTTTAAACTATCAGAGTTGCATTTGCATGCAATTACTTGTTAACGTATTGACTTTGTATTTTCTTCATGTATTTTTTCAACATATTGTGACTTCTATTAGAGGGGGGGTAGTTGTGGTGAATCCGGCCACCACACATAGATGGCACCAGGCAAAACCTGTGTCTAGGTCAGATGTTAGCCTTACGCGCTGTGGGAGGAGCCTGGGCTTGGACAGATCAAAAACCGTGAGCGCGTGTGAGCGAGATCAGAGCCTGGAGCGGCTGGCCTCGGATACGGGGCTTGGAACGACTGGCTTAGGAGAACATTCTCGGTGTAAAGATTATGTGAGTTATTAAATATCACGTTTCTTCCTGTATTTTGACTTTGTCTCTGTGCCTCGCTTTCCACGGGAGTCGAATGGACGGGCTTTGCCCCCGAGAGTGGGAATAGGCTCCCACAGGGTTGACCAATCCCTGGGAGCCCTGGACCTGAAACCCAAGTTGCTCTTTTTCGCCGTTCGCTGGCAGCACCGTCCATGTTCCGGCAATCTTCAAAATATTTATACGTAAAAAATATGCCGAATTGAGAAGTAATGCTATCTGTGTCTTATCAAACAACGATGTTGTGCACGACAGTGGGCAAAAATATGGGGGTTATTTTTCACTTTTCGGTTCCTTTAACATAACGACTAAAAACGGAGCGTAAACGTTTTGCCGCCTATCTGGGTGGCATCATCAGTACAAGGAGGGCCAAAGACAAGCACCTCAGCCTACTTATCTAAGAGGGCATCGTACACATCCGATAGGGGGCCACTGTTTGTATTACAGGCGGATGAATCACGTCCGATAAACCAGGACTCTAAGCACTTTCTATGGCCTCATCGCTAGTCATGTGCAAAGGTTACCGCACCATCAAAATTTAATACATGTTCATCAGGCCAACAATAGTAGACTAATTTGGTCCTGGTTTCAGTAGCATTAGAAGCCTTGGGAACGTCCCTTGTGTGCTCTTTTAGTCTTTTCCCACGTCTTTTGTCTGTCTTGGCAATGTAGGCTGTGTCACAGTCTGTGCACTTAACTTTATATGCACAGTCTTAATGCCTGGTGGGCACAGTTCCCTTCAAATGGCCTATCAACACCTTGGATGAAAGGAATGCACACCACTGATTTGACTGCGTCGATGTTGTTTGTGACTGTTCTCTGTTGTAGCGATGATGCCACCCGGATAGGCGACGAAACGTTCACTCTCTTTGTTCTCAGTCGTTGTGTTAAGTCGGTGTTTTCAGTAAAGGATTCTACATTACAAACTTTGTTTGAATGATGATTAGTGGCAAGCTTCATACCCTGGCACACTACTCTAACAACTGTTTGCGTTAATGTGGTGAAATGGGGTAATCAGCCTTGTAAACAATTTACTTGGCAATATATTTATTTATCTGTCATAGGTTGAAGAACCGTGTGGTGTTAAATAACGGAGGGACGTGTAATTATACAAGACTGATCACCTAAAGGCCTTGCTTCACACTTGATTAAAATGTGATGCATATGTAACCCGAGGAATGCTGCATGGTGGCGATATGATAGGTTCTCCTCACGAATTGTTGGCATGGTTGCGGTTAGTCAAGAAACTGCATATCCAGTTAATGGTAGCAAGATCAAATTTTAATGGGGCTAGTTTGGCCAGGCGCCCACAGCTCCCCATAGAGCCCATAGTTTGAGATAATTCAGGCAACACTGGACATACGACCAATGAAAATGCGTCGTGATGCCTAGCAGCCAACCAATCAGCAACCTCTCAGTTTGGCTCGGCTTTCGGCCGGCCCTGGCTGCCATTGACTTCTACTGGTTTTCATACCTGGCGCCCGTTATTCCAAAATAGCCAAGAAAATAACTAAGACATTTTTGATAGGCGAAATACATATTTATTGATGCAATGTATAAACTCAAATGCTTGACTCATATATTCACCGTGCGTACAGGACATTTCGTTCTTGAATAGACAGCAACCAAACCAAGTTCGAACTTGCAGAGCACACATACAGTCTACTTCTGGAGGCGAGCGAAGTCCACGAGTGCGTGCGTTTCACAGATGAGCATCTTCTTCTCATTCTGGCGATGCACCGTAGGTCACACAGTCACGGGAAATACTTTTGTCGTTACGAACACTCTCTTCTTAGTCACTGTATTTGAAAATGCGACAGCGCTCGAAAGTGTTCCTCAGGCGTCAGCTCACCAAGCATTCCAGTTCCGACCCGGCAAGAATGTCCGTAGGTTGACACTTTATCGGAGATCAGTACATGGCCAGAGTCACTGTAGCTCACGAACAAGCCCGCGCGTACACTTCCTCTTTGGACGTTGTGGTTGTGGTCAACCGACATCGGCGAACCGCGGAGACGCAGCGACCTTGCTTGGAGCTGCCCGCCTGGCCGACTGCCCAGATGGCCCGCGAAAAGTGAGCTGTCAGATATTTCGAAACTTTATCAACCAATCCCGGAGCGCGCATCCTCCTTTGGCCAATGGGCATGCGTCATGATGCCTGACGATGTAATACCACGTGACTGTGACGTGATTTTATTTTTCTACTGCCGCAAATGTGGGGAGCTGTGGAGGCCTGGTTTGGCCAACAAGCAAGCATAAAACACAGTGCCAAGAGCCCTCACAAAATAATAAAAAAATACTGCATCTACGTGAACCCAGAAATCAAGACAGCTTAAAATGCTGTGACCGAATTATGTTACTTTTGTCTAAATACCCTTTTCTAAAGCCATGCTGGAATTTAAAAAAGAAATTTATAGACTCAACGTGGTTAACAATGTGCTGGTATATGATGTGTTCCATTAGTTTACAGGGAACCCTAAAGTGGAGCAGGTTAGTAGATAGAAAGAGCATAGTTGACACCTCTTATGAGGACAGAAATTAGATTGTGACCTATGGCCAAGACTCAGACACGTACAAAGCACCTTTCACACAGATTAACGCATCTTCGTTCCAGCACTTCCACCTTTCATCACTGCTGTTCATCACTGTTGGGTGGACTGTCATTCTTGTAACACAGATCTTAATTGAAATGCAGGTGCATAAGGGATGCTCTGAAAGAAAAGCGTTTGGTGTTAGCCCTCTTAATGTTTCCCAAAACAAACTTCACAGTGACTATTCTTCTGAAATGAGCAACTCCGGAACGAAAGGAAAAACTATCTCTGGCCACATCATTGTATCCAACTGAAACATGACAGTTCAATTGAATAATGGCAGTTAAAGATGATGATGATGATTCAATTTTAATGGCACATAAACAACTCAGGCTATAGTGCGCCATAACCATGGGAAAATTGTGACTATTAAAAATCAGACTATTATACTAAAATAATATTATAATAAAAACAATCAGTGGAAGAAAAGGCATAAACAATTGTTTGCATTGTGTGGCTGGTGTCGAGTTTTCCACACTAGGTGTTCAATAATAATGTACGTAGATATGCTATAGCATCAAAAGTACAGCGATATACACACTCAATATGTGGTGGGGATATGTGAAACCAACATAACACATACTTACATTTCAAACTTCCTTGAAAAAGGCAGTCCAGGGACGTCGGATTTGTTAGACTCGATGCAAAGCCAGTAAGCACAGTGTGGAATAACTGATTCATCTTTCGAAAGCAGAGGTGCAGCCCCCACGACCTTTCGCCATCTCAATGATTCAGAGCGACATAGCCTAGTCAGGAGCCATCAGATGGGTCACATAAAGTATAACTGGGTTCCTGAAGCGGAGGGTTCTGTGGGATACGTATAAGAAAGCATACGTGTTACAGAACAGCTACGAGAATGATCGAATGCACTTGTATTGTTTTGAGTGCGTGGACTTGTAACTGAAAAATAAATGCGCTAACCTTGTTGAAACTGCTTTTCCGTCAGAGCCACACGAGAGCACACTTTGTTTCTTTAGATGAAGGTTCAAAGAATTCAACTTCAGCATTTGCAGTACATCATCAGGTCCCGATGCTCCTTTGATATGCAGCAAACAGAATTTCGCTGAGGCGAGTGACTGTCGTAGCGGTTCGTTGCTTTGCAGCAGATCAAGAACAGTACGCCGCAATGATAGGTGAAACGTTCAGGTTATGGCGAGCAACTCCAACACCAAATACAATGACCCGAAAAAGGTAGGATGAGCGAGAAATCACACACTTTCGCAAGCTCGTCATATGGCAGCCATTACAGCTGACCGGATACGGAACCATATGGAACGCAGGAGAACATCAACGCAGATTGAAAAAGCAATCGCAAAACCTACTGCATGTGTTAAATGCAAGGTATATTTTTCTTTTTGAGACTCTGTAACAAAAACATATTAACATATAAATGACATTTCATAAATGGAATTGACAGAGTTTTGTGTGACCATGTGACGCGTTTGAGCCAATTGTGGGTGTTGCCAATAGCCCTCATGTTGACGTCATGTTGATGGTGGGCCGTGGTGGATATTCTATATAAACGTATGTTTTCTCGGTTTGACGCTAGGCGTGCTCTACTCGGATGAAGTCGAATGTTTAAAATTCGAGTTTGGAGAAACTGTGGGGTTTTAATGCGTGAATTTTCGCATGGAGAGTCCGTGTTGGGTGCTCTATCGACTGCAAGTACGAAAGAGCTCCCACAACTTCTGGTCAGAGTCCCTTTAAATGGCTATAACAAGGTCCACAAGCAGCTCTTTAAAACTGCAGCCAATGTTGCAACTGTCGAGAGTTTCCTGAAGGAAATAGACCCCAGGTGAAAATCTCGACTGGTCCCAGAATGGTTCCAGTTGAATCTCGACTGGTCCAGTTGGACGTTTGATGGTCCCGGAATGGTTCCAGTTGAATGTGGATGGTTCCGGCTGGATTTCCAAGTGGGGTGGCTGGTTTCACTTTGGTGACATCAATGGTACCACTCTGGTCTCAGATGGTTGGATAAGTTCCAACTGGAGGTACCATTTTGTTCCCAGAATGGTCACTTGAGACTCCAAGTTGGGCTTCCCCCTTTGAGATTTCATCTTGTGCACAGTTGCCATATATCCTTCTGGTTTCGTTTGATCTATTACTCTGATCAATTTTAGCACATGTATGATCTCTTTTTATTGCTGTTTATCCAGGTGCGCGCATCTGCGATCAAATATATGCTGTATCCCTGTAACTCCAATTCGTGCACATATTCTCAGCTGAAGGTGAATATCATCACAAGAATTAAGTACTAGAGAAATGTAAAAAAAATACACCTCAACAACAACAAAAATTAAGCTAAATAACTACAAGAAAGGCAATTGCATAGGCTTATGCAATGTCAAGACGCCACGGCGGCTCAGGCTAGAGCCGAGAGGGAGGGGTGAAGGCGAGAGGCGAGAGTGGCAGTTGGAACTGGGAGCTTGGAGTGGACGCGTCGGAGCAAGTTGGTTTTGTCGGTTTTGTCTTCGGTTGCCGTCACAAGGATGGTGTATCTCCTGTGCAGTATCTGCATGCGTTTTAGTGCGCTTTAAGACGATGCGATGACAATGGTTCCTGTGCAACACATTGTTGTTTTCTCGGAAGAGTTTTGACGCTAAGAAGACTTAAACGGCGTAGGGGCAAGAACGCACTGTGAAACGCCAATCGGACTGCACGTCGCGAATGTTTGCAGGTATGAGTGATGACCGTGATGTTTTGATTCCTAATAATTAGATGTTTCATTTAGAAAAAATTGGGAGGAACTTGAAGAGAAACAGGATAAGAAGATTCCGAACGTACGGTGAAGAGGAAGTGGATGTATGTTACGACGTGCATGGAAAACAGGAATGTCATGTGTCATCTTCTCTAAGAAAATACAAGATGTGAGGTGCCAACGAACGAAAGCTCCATCGCACAGTCAGGCATATGCCTTGTCTAGACACAGTGAGTGATTAGACTTATAGGTGGGGTGCATTTGCGTAAGCTGGATCACCAGAAAGAGTGAAAAGAAGCACGCGTATAGGCAGGGTGCGCCGGTTCACCAGAAAGAGGGAAAAAGCAGGGGTAAAGCTATGGTGTGACGTCATATGCACGCCACCTATACCACTTAGTATGTACATGTAGAGATGTATTGATTATTTCTTTCTGCTCAGTGTATGCTTTTAGCAGAATAAATTGTATTTATTTGAGCAATATGTGCATTTCTACGTATTATTTTCGGTCATGCATTCAGTGGTCCGAGCTGCTAAGTGATCGGATCCTGGACCACTTAGCAGAGGGGACCACTGGATCAATTCCAGTTGGTTCCACTTCAAGTGGGACCATAGTGAAACTGGTTCCCCTTTCAGCTGGTCCCACACTCAAAGTGGGACCTGTCCAATAAACCACTTCGAAGTGGTTCCACTCCAGATTTTTGTCTTGGACGGCTTGTACATCTGTACAGGTGTAGCTGCAGAGAAACATGAGCAGGGGGAAACACCTGGAAAAATGTACAGTAAACACTGCACTGTGCTTACCCAGAAGCCTGTATGTACTCGCTGCCTGCGCTTGCAGAGGATAAAGGTGAAGAAACCCCACAAAGTTGTACCGAACAAGAGAAAGCAGATGCGAAATGTGACGAGGAAGCTCTTTCGAGCGACAGCCACTCATCAGAAACAAAAAGAGGAAATAATGGGGTTGAAGAAAATGCTTGCTGAAATCTCGGATCAGAAGGTCGAGGAAGCCCTGTCTCAGTTGGCACCCTTACAACGCCTGGCATTCATGACATCCTTCAAACAACTCAAGGCAAAGTCACCTTGTGGCATGCGCTACAATGCAGAGTGGATAATGAATGGCCTAGTGCTCAGGATTGCAAGCCCAGTACGGGCATACAGACTGATGAGCGACATGAAAATGCTGCCTCTAGCCTCACTAAGTCGCTTGACGCAAATCTTAAAGGCATGCCATGCAAGTACAGGTTGAACAGTATTTCCTTGGAGGCAATTCAGAAGGAGCTGCATGACAAAGTAGATAACCACAGATTTGGTACACTGATTTTAGATTAAATCAAGCTGCGCCAAGCATACGATTTCAACAGATCAAGCTACAAAATTGACGGTTTTGTGGACTATGGTGGACTTTCCAGTGAAGGAACTGATAAACTTGCTGACCACGCACTTGTTTTTATGTTTGTACCACTCTTGCACAACTCGGTTCAACCCATTGCTACTTTTGCTACAAAAGGTGCCGCTCCGGGCAAAATTCTCGCACAGCTGGTGCTTGAGGCAGTCATACAATTGCATAAACATGAGGCAGTAGTCATTTCGGTCGTCAGTGATGGTGCAGGAAACAACCGGTCTATGTGGGCATGAGTGGCGACATTGCATCTTCATGTCACAAAGTCCCTCATCCATGCCTAGCTGAAGGACAATACCTTCACTTCATGTGTGATGTTCCACATGCCATCAAGTGTGTGCGCAGACATCTACTCAAGCACAAGTATGGTCAGGTGTGTTAAACAATCATTAATATTATCTCTCCTCCGAGAGTGCCTTACGTGTGGTTAAGCGTGACTCTTTCCAAAACTGTTGTCAGGCAGGAGAAAACTGCATCAACTTCTCGCACTATCAAGTACTCTTTGAGATTGAGAATAAGCAGCACATGAAAGTGGTCCACAAGTTGACAGCAGCACATGTACAACCCACCAACTTGCAGAGGATGAATGTGCGGCTCGCAGCCCAGGTAACCTCTAAGGATATTGATCCAACTCTCTTGAGCATTTCTATTATCATTGCTACTCTCCACTTTGAGATGCCACAACTATAAGAAAATAGAAATGTCGTACGTGTGCATTTTAACTGCAGCTCTTTAGTCGGAGCACAGCAATTGGCCTGCAAGTCTACAGGGAAGAAGGTGTCAAAGGCTTGGAGGACTCTGTGGGAACAGAAGCTTTTACGAGGACAATGAATGACGTCTTTGATGCGCTGAATGCGAGACATCCTGCACAAGGGATCAGAATAGGCTCACCGAAGATTCAGGTATCAACTTTTTCCAATAACACAAACTCAAATTGCAGTTTAAATAGTTCTTCAATGTCCAATGAGTGATTGCCTTATGCAGGTCATCAGGGACTTTCTTATGCTGCTCAACAGAACAGAGCGAAACCACCACTAACGAAATAGGCCTCTGTTCACCTCACGCCAAACTACGGAATCTCTACGAGTAACGCTGTTATCTGCGCTGGACATAATCGATGAGCTTCACAAAGCTGGTCTTCCCTACATACTCACAGCCAAGCTCAACCAAGATCCACTTGAGGCAAGAGGCATGCCTATGCCTGGGCGCTTTGGAATGGTGCAAGTCGTTAAATAATCAAGTGCTCTTTTTCATTAAATCCTTGCAGAGATTCTTTGAAGTCGTCCGCTCCTTTCATGGCGATGATGACCATCCTACAATCATCCAGTTCAGCCAGATATATAGACTGTTGTCTCTGTTCACTCCTGTGAAGAATGCAGTGAAAGGAAATTGCACGGGGCTCCTGACAATGTCCTTGTCTCTCTTCATGACAGCCTTGGAGAAAAGGCAAGGGCTGTATCTGATCTTAAAAGTGCAGTAGAAACAGAGTTGAATAAGAGACTACTAGGAATTGGTTATTTTGAGTGTGACGCTGATGATCTAGGTGACCACAGCTACCAAAAGGCTGGACCACAGGACATGGTTGTGTGCTACCTTGCAGGTTATGTACAAAGCAAAGTGATCAAGTCAGTCTCTTGCGCAGAATGCTAGGCTATGCTGATAGCAGCTCCTGAGTCGCCAAGGTCAAGTGGTACTGAGGTGGTTCAGAGATATCTGACGAAAATGAAGTCATTCAAGCCAGGATGCCTTCATGAACCATCACTAAGACTGTACACGACGATAAAAAAGATGGAAGAAATTGTTTGTGAAACGCTCAACAAGTGCCCTGTATTTGGTGACCTGTTTTGGGAGGTTCTAGACAGGATGGAAAAGGCATCTGTGCCTGCACTGTGCTGCCACACACACTACCAGGAGGTTACTGCCAGGGTAATTAAATTCTATGTTATGATGCGGATGCATTTCTTCTCAAAGAAGAGAAACAGTGAGATGTTAGTCATAGAGAAAGTGCAGTTTGCCGGAAAATAGGCAAAGTTACTATAAGTCACAAAGAAAGCAGTGCTTGAGTTACATTGTGTAAGTATTGTTATTAAATGTTATCTTACGCTATTGTGTGCTTAATCAGTACCACTATCATCGTATACTGGGTCGCGACCCAGGATATGGTGATATGGATCGTGGAGCCAATTCGCGAGCCTTTGTCTTCACCGTTCTTAGCGGCATAAAACAAACCGATATACACTTGTAGAACAGTCTGGATGTTAAAATGACTTCGTTGGTAAGCTCTTCGCGCGATCTCCCGATCGTGCGATTACATTTCTCGAGTCTCTACTTTCATCGATGAGCAGCGCGAAACCTCGATGCACATAGATGACAGAGCAATGAAAACAGACTTACTATCAAAATGCCAAGTCTCTTTATTCGTCCAAATATACGCTGGGTGTACAACACCTCCTAACTTACGCCAAGTGTGTGAATTCAGTGCGAACGAACTGTACGGAACAGCACAGTTCTCTATGGTTTCAGCAGACGACACGCGAGGGGTGAAGAAAGATGCGACAACAGCGCTGTTACTTCCAGCGTCCTCCGCTGCGACCGCGAGGTCCAACAGGTGGCTATGGGGAGCTACGAAACTGACCTAATATCTAGTAACGTTGGTCATGTCCACCTGACTCCGGGCTGTCGTGGTAGAGTTGAAGGATTCTTTGTGTCATGGGGGAAGGTACTTTGTGTCTGCTGCCTTTCTGTGTTAGGGGTTGGGTACCTTCACATAACTGCGGGTCACAAAAGGAAGCAGCAGCGAGGTGTTGTGTGTCTGCGGCTGTGAGACCTGTGCCTGGCTTGTAATGCACTTGCATGTCCGAGTGCTGTAATCCAGAGTGTCCATCTAGCAAGGCGGCCCTTGAGGTCGGCAGATCCGAGGATGTGAGTAGTGGGTTGATGGTCTGTGAACAGTTTGAATGTTCCTCCATCCAGAAAGGTGCAGAAGTACCTATAGTTGCCTTGATTACGGCAAGTAGTTCTTTTCCAGTAGTGCTGTAATTGAGCTCCGTACTGTTGAAGGTATACGAGTGGTACCTAATAACGGTGAGTTGTTGAGGTGTTGGTCTCGTTATGTCTCGTTGGAACAGCACTCGTTCCGTACTGGGAAACATCTGTATGCAACTCAAAGGGTAAGTGGAAGTCTGGCAGGTCCAAAACAGGGTTGGAGGAAATTGTGGTCAAGATGTCTTGGTAAGCACTTTCGCCCTTTGCTGTCCAAACGAATTGAGTTTCTTTCCGGAGTAGAGCTGCTAAACATTTTGTTCTCGCAGCATAACCTTGGATAAACGCACGGAAGTGGCCTGCGTGTCCTAGAAATACCTCAATGAGTGGACGTGGTGCAGCGTCATCATATGTTTGATTATGTCTACTGATTACTCTTTTGTAGTTTTTGTCTTCCCGTTAATGCGCCGTCCTAGGAAGACCACGGAAGACTGGAAACAACCCAGATAACACAAAATGATCCGAGGAATGTCTTTGGGACGTCCCTCTGCGGATGTTGAGGACGTCCGAGCGATGTGCGAGTTTGGTTCAATAAAAGTCCGAAACACGTCTTTATGAAAATCCGATGGATGTCGCTTAAATGTTACAGGGACGTCCATTGTGATTTCTACTGGACTTCTAGGAGTCCTTATTGGGACGTTATGCATTCACTCGAAGCGGGCTTCCCTGGACAGCACGTCAGCTTTGCAGAGGTGCTAGCCTTATTGTTATTACCGCGTTCAACATGGTAGAGGTTTTCAAACAGCATCGATCAGGACATGTGCTGATCGACGCTGTTTGAGAGGAACCTTGTTGAAGATATTACGGTCATCAAACAACAGGAAATGCTCACTTGTTCCGACATAATCAACACTTGTCCTTTATTAGTTCCCCAAACGAGTTTACATGTATAATAACAGTGATAAATTCAATAGCTAAGGCAGTGGCGGATCCAGACCATTGGCTAGGAGAGAGGGTGGACCCTTTGTCGGAGCGCGTAGTGGGGAGGGGAGAAATGGAAATGCAATGCATAAACTAATGTTGTTGTTTTTTGGGGGATGCGATAGCCCAACCGCCCCTCTCCCAGAAACGTCACTGCACTTACCAGAGTATAAAACCAGGGTTGATAAAACCATAATAACAGTGATAAATTCAATAGCTAAGGCAGTGGCGGATCCAGACCATTGGCTAGGAGAGAGGGTGGACCCTTTGTCGGAGCGCGTAGTGGGGAGGGGAGAAATGGAAATGCAATGCATAAACTAATGTTGTTGTGTTTTGGGGGATGCGATAGCCCAACCGCCCCTCTCCCAGAAACGTCACTGCACTTACCAGAGTATAAAACCAGGGTTGCATCAAGCATCGTAGCTTGCTATTGGCCTACTTCATCACAGATCACTACTGTAAACACACACAGAAAATATTGCATCACTAAATCCCCACCAGAAAGTAATACGAAAAAATATCCGATGCATACAACAATCATCACTGTCCTCCTTCAGATTCACTGTGTGTTGCACTCCCCCAGTAACTTGTCGTGCGTGGTGCAACCTGCACTGTGCAACCATGCTGAACTTGCTTGAACGCTTGCTGAACTTCAAGGGTGGCATCATTGAAGAAGGACCCTGACCTTCTGTCAAGCAGCCTGGAAACAAAGCAAAAACGTACTCAATATTTGCAAAATCCATACCTAATTTATGTGTTGCACATTCCAGGAATCTTGTCCTATCAACCAGGCGCCGTCGCACACAAGCGCATACACGCGCCGAGTCGGACAAAAAATGTTGTGTAGAGCAACCAGATCATTGCTAATCAAACAACAGTACATAACTTCACATTTAAGGAATTCGAATGTAGGAATCGGCTACATACCTTACTCGCCATCCTGCTCTCGCCTGTACCTCATATGCTATAGGCCGGCACACGCACTGCCAACATGGAGAACATGCCAACGGAAATTTGCCTTCCCGCCACTTTCAAAGATCAGTTTCAGCAACACACACGTCTGTACTCGTCCTCATAACGTGAGCAAACACCAGGAAGTATTACCACAAACGTAAACATCACCGAGAAGATTGATGTCGACCGCAGCGGTGCTTCGTATTCTGCTCGGAAATGCGATGGAAACTCAATCAAACCAAATGGCATCAGGGATCCGTTGTCCGTTGTCGCGCGGACGCCTCACGGCCTCACTACCATCAGACCATCTGCTCTTTCCCTCTTTCTCTCAACAACTTGGGAGAGTGAGAGGAGCTCGCGCTGCTTCGTACTCCGACCAGGCCCCCACAGCTCCCCCAACTTCCGGCTCTAAAAAAATATTTTCACGTCATAACCACGTGATATTGTTGCGTCAGGCATCATCACTAATATCCATTGGCCGAGCAGTATTGCGTTGCTCCGATTGGTTAATAAACCTTCGAAATATTTTTTTCGCGGGCGACCGCCTGAGCCGGCCTGAGCAACGAAATCCAAGATGTCGGTTGACAGCACCGTTTCGTGGTCAAAGAGAAGTGTTCGCAAATTTCTTCGTGTGTTCAAGATACTCTCTTCGTCTTGTACTGTTTCTCGACACAAATATCATCATACGAGCAGTGAATCGATTTTGGGATTGGGATGCTGTGGTGATTTAAAGCGTGAGGAACATTTTCGAGCACCGTAGCATTCTCGATGCAGTGACAACAAGAAGCTTCATGCAACACAAACACTTTACGTTTCGTTGTAACATTCGGTGCACTGAAAGCAAGGAAAGGAAATGCTTATCGTGAAATTGATGCACTCATGTGAGCCTCGTTCGAATGGTTCCGAACGTTCGGTATTGCTTGGAAGGACTGTTGTGCATTGTGCCGCTGTGGTCGAATGCTAATTGCTTGTGTCTGGATGCGAAGTTACGTGATATCCTATTCGCGTACTTGATAAGAAGCGATAACATGTCTCGTTAAACATGTTTAGCCTTCTGAGATATCGGAAAGCTTTTTCAAGCCCGGTTGCAGCTGTCACACCCACGTCGGCTAAGTTCTTACGAAGAACACCGAGGACTGCAACTCAGCCTTGGTCTAATACGGCACCAACTGCCTGCAAAGAAAAGGATGGACCGTGGGAACTGACCACATCCGTGGGTATCAACCTTGGGACATAAAGGAACTTTACTGAGGAGCTGAGCACAAGGCCACGGCAAAGGGCTGAAAATGACGCGCAGAAGTTATTTAAGCGGTTGCTCGCTTGCTGTCTGTCTTTTACGGTTGTGCTGTTACGTTCACCATGTTCATCCTGTGACGGACACCGAGCGGCAATGGCAAAACGGAAAAGTGAAGACCGAAGACGGTCACGCGGCATCAACTGCCGAGCCAGAGGTTGCAATAACTCGAGCCTCAATTGCAGCCTTTCATTCTTTGGCTTCCCAGGAGACGACAGGTAAGTTTTTTTCGATGCACCTTACATGTGTCACGCATAATAATAATTTATCACTTTCGTGATAAGTAAACTATCTCAATATCACTTTATTTATCACATCAGTCACTTAGTCTGTCGCGAGGCTGTCAAACTTTTGGAGCAACTCAGTTGTGCTCTGTAGAGCTGTAGTTCTCAAGCTGTTTCAGTTATTTGCCTATATTGCATGTGCTTATTCCCAAAGCATTGTATCTTACAGGAGATCTGCATGGATTGAGTACTCTGGCCGGCCTGAATATGCTGCTCTTTCACTTCGCGAACTCAAAAATAGGAAGCTGTGTGAAGTGCATTTTGCTTCCAATTCATTTGCAAACAGACAGAGGACTCATCTGAAGAAAACAGCTGTTCCGACAGTGCCCCTCAGGGCAGTAAGCAGTAGTGCATCAATGACAGCAGGTGAGAACAGTCCTTTGCATGATGTCTATTTGTCAGTGATCTAGAGAAAGAAGACTCCACGATGCTTTCTCGTTTCAATATGTTTTGTGTTGCTGAAATGTGCTGAATATTTGTTTTGCAGGTCATTCAGTGCATACAGAGGGACCCTTGTCAACTGCCCCTCTGGCTTTTCCACATGCGACGGGCGGGAGACCTCAGGACGCCACTGGTAAGTGGACAAGCTTATTTTACATTAACAAAAAAAGAAGAAAGAGAGAGACACACCAAAGTCTGAAAATTTTATGTTACGAGGTTAGCACATTAGATAATTGACTCGGAGAGCAACAAAGTAATATTTTGATCAGTCTGTTTAATTATACTAATTTTCTTTAGCAGGCTGTTCAATGCATACAGAGGGACCCTTGTCAACTACCCCTCTGGCTTTTCCACATGCGACGGGCGTGAGACCTCAGGACACCACTGGTAAGTGGACAAGCTTATTTTACATTAACAAAAAAGAAGAAAGAGAGAGAGACCAAAGGCTGTCAATTTTACGTTATGAGGTTAGCACATTAAATAATTGACTCTGAGAGCAACAACAAAATATTTCAATCAGTCTGTTTCATTATACCATTTTCTTTTGCAGGCCATTCAGTGCATATGGAACTCTCTCCATCTACCCGTCTTGCTTCTCCCTTGTATCACATGGACCCACAGGAAGGAACTGGTAAGCTGACATACATTAGCGGCAGCGGAGCACGACTAGAATTTGCACGTCAAACCTGTATATCTTGAAACATGACTGATATGATGTTTGTCTTGTTTTAGTATGCTACCTCACCAACTGCGATACTCAAAGCTTTTAACCTTAAACATACATTTAATTTAAATCTAGGTAACTCTCCTGGAGAAGTGGCTTGCGTCCAAACAAGCACAGCAGCCTCAGTTTCTAGTACGCATACTGCAACACCATCCCCGCACAGTGATCCTCACGACCTCAGTCGTAAGTAGTGTCCATTTCCTCACGTAGGAAAAAAATAATAATAACAAACATGCTGCTTCTTTACTGTATAATTTTCTTTGCATTCCACTTTGTCGTAATTGCATGCCTACCGTGCATGCCGCTCATAAGCTGGTGGATAGCTATAACGATGTGCTTATTTTTGTTGGGTTTTGTTACTACAATGTGTCTAATAACAGCAGTTCATAGACTGGTTTGTTTTATGCATGTTCAATCTCTGCTTCTTCAGACCAACATCACAAATTTACTATATTTACAGCATTGGCAGTACCTCTAGAGCCATCAGACACAGATCTCGGCACACACCAGCCTGAAGGTAAGAAATGCATTTCAGCTCTCTTATTATCTGTTGCTTGCTGGGTTTAAATTCAGCTTAGGACTTGAGGTTATCGTTCTGTGTTCCGCACTCCACCGGTCATTCCTACTTTGCTGTGTTTGCCAGTTTTTTTTTTGTTTGTTTTTTATTATGTTTTGTAGCATCTGGTAGGAAAGGACACATGGTTTATGTTACAATAGTACATAGCGAGCTGCCATGACCATGTGTGCATATGACATACAGACAGGCTCTCGTCTCACTTTTGCGTTCCAGTAATAATCATGTTACCCTTCCATTTTCACAGGTTCTGTTTCTGCTGCTGAGAGGCCAGGGCGTCCCCAAAAGAAAAGAACACCTAGAACTGCTTCCCTTATCTACAGGCTACAGACAACAAGGGAACGCCTGCGACGTTCTTTGTTTCGTAGCCGCGTAACTAGGCATTTTGGGGGCCTCACCAAGGGCCAAATTGTGCATGGAGCATCACGTTACCTTTCCAAACGTGCCCTTGATCTCTTCCGTGCTCAGCTGTGCCTGCAGCCCTTACAGAAGTTTGGTCGTAGGTGGCCTCCCCATTTCAGGAGCTTTGCTCTTAATCTACACTTCAAGGGACCTCAAGCTTACAGGTATTTAAGCGAAGTACTGGCTTTGCCATCTGAGAGTTCATTGCGAAATTGGCTCAAGGAAGTTACTTTGGAACCTGGTGTCATGCCTTCAGTTCTTGAAGGACTGAAGACAAAACTCCAGGGACTGCCAGCAAAAGATCGTACATGTGTATTGCTCTTTGATGAGATGTCCATCAAGGAGCATCTGCAGTACGATTCCAGATCAGACACAGTTTACGGCTTTGCAGACACTGGAAAAGAAAGGAACTCCCAGATGGCAAATTCAGCTTTGCTTGTCGCACTCTCAGGGTTAACAAAAGCATGGGTCCAGCCCCTGTGTTATCTTTTTTCCAAGTCTACCGTGTCAGCAGACACACTGCAAGATTTGATTCAGGACCTTATTCGACAGCTTCAAACATTGGATATCTCTGTGAAAGCGGTTGTCTGTGACCAGGGTGCCAGCAACTGTGCATTGTCTAGAAAACTTCAGATCTCCCCTACCAAACCTTACTTCTGTGTCGATGAATCCAAAGTATATTTTATTTTTGATCCACCACATTTAATGAAAACCACACGGAACCTGCTGTTGAAGCATGACCTACAGATCGGGGATGCTCAAGAGAAGGTTCAGTGGTCCTTCATTAAACAGTACTATGAATCAGACCACCCCCTAAAGGTCCGACTGTCGCCAAAGTTGACAGACAACCACATTCACCCCACAGCTTTCAAACGTATGAAGGTCAAGCTTGCGACGCAAGTACTGAGCAATAGTGTTTCCACTGGGATCGCTGTCCTTATTAGCGTGGGATGTATGCCTCCAGCAGCCACTGAGACTTCAGAATTCCTCCTTAAGATGGATCAACTGTTTGACTGTTTAAACAGTTCATCTGTCGAACAGAGTGACGACAAAAAGATGAGATATGCAATGAACAATTCAACGAAACATAAGGAGTTACTAGAGTCTGCAGCCCAGTGGATTGCAAAGTGGAAATTTGACAGTGATAGGCAACCTCCTACTGTAAGGGGGTGGCAGATCACGATTCGCGCAGTACTTGCATTGTGGGAAGATCTTCACCAAAATTTTGGTTTTGAACATCTGCTGACACGGAGGCTCAACCAGGACCCCCTGGAAAACATGTTCGGTCAATTCCGGCAAATGCACGGGTGCAATGAAACACCAAACGCGTTTCAGTTTGTGTCAAGCCTCAAGCATACCCTTGCAGGGAGGCTCATGAAGCTTCCAAGCAGGGGGAATTGCGAGGCTGATACAACTGAGCTTTTAAATGACTTGTTGAGCATGCCGGTTTCTTCAACTGCAGACATTCCCTGTGAGCCTGACAGCTCACAAGGGATGCCTGCAGATGATGAAATGGAGACTGAACATGAGATGCATGTTGTGCAGGAGCCTGACAACATTATTGAGGCTAATGCACAGTATGCATACGCGGGATCCTTGGTTCACTCTTTCTTAAAGAACTCAAAATGTACAAACTGTCCAAGCTTGTTGAGGGCTGCAGGTGAGGGGATCAGGAGAGCAGAGGGGTTATATTTGTATTTGGAGAGCGAATCGGGTGGTTCTGACACTACATCTTGTGCCCCATCAGATTCATTTTTTGCATATTTTGGCAGGTTGGAAAATGTATTTAAACTCGAGATTTCAAATGTCTTACACAGACAGCAAGTAAGAAAGCAACTTGTTAATCGGTTAAGACATTGTCATGGCAGAGACACATTGACAAGTCATGAGCCATTCTGCTCGATTGCCTGTCAAGGCAGTTTCCTAGGTCACTTCGTTAATAAACGATTACAGTATCACATAAGACTAAAAAACAGGGAGGCTAAGGAGGCAGCTTTTCAGAGGTCCGAACAAAGGAAACGGAAGAAACTTCCAGCATGAGTGTAACGTTTGAGACATTCAGTGTGTCACTCCATCTCCACTCATCCAAATGATCCTGAGCAT
Organism: Ornithodoros turicata; assembly: GCF_037126465.1. Lineage (NCBI taxonomy): Eukaryota > Metazoa > Arthropoda > Arachnida > Ixodida > Argasidae > Ornithodoros > Ornithodoros turicata. The sequence continues at coordinate 28,062,919 of NC_088206.1, read as the reverse complement.
TGTGTACAGAAAAAAAGAGAGTGGTGGGATTCCACAAACAGAGAATTTTTTAATATTGTAATGTTACCCACGTCTACAGACATTTGACAAGGATTTGTTGCTTTTCTGTTGCTTTATGTTGAGAGACAACTATGCAGTATCACACGCCACAGCACCAAAGTGATCCCATCATTAATTTTGGCTCGCTTAGTTTTCTGTAACAGATGGCAAACAGTATTCAAGTATAAGCTGAGCAGTTTTCATAGTATGCTGCACAAATTCATACGCCTAGGAATGTCATAACCACAGCCATGTGAAATCTATTGTTTATATGATGCATTACATCAAAAGCATGTATATATGACATTTTTGTTTTGAGCCTATAGCTATAAACGAAATGTTTCTTTTGTGTATAGTAGTGTTTGGAGAATAAGCACAATGCAAATAATGTATAAGCATGCATTTTTGCTTTCCTTTTTACCTGTCGTCGTGCCTAACCTGTGCAAGTTGTCATTCTTGAAAGGTGAATCCCAGAGAAGCTGTTTCGTTTGCTGTTCGTAATATTCTAGTCTTCGCAACTGTACATGCCTAATAGTGTTACACATGCGTATAGAAGTATGATATTTCGTATAGTCACACCTACATAATGTGTTTCAGTGAAAGCCTGCACTGTCACTGATGCTACAAGTTCACGTTTTTTTCGTTCGTAGCTCGAACCACCCGTAGTTTACACAATACGAACTACCCCCATTTTTGCTTAGCTTTTGTATAAATTCCAGTACTGTCCTTTCATTGTATGCGTTGTAAAACAAGCGTGATGCTCAAGTTGTAACATCTTTATCCATCCACAATGATTCGTGATGCAACGAATGTTCCACATACGCGGTGAACGAGAACAAAACTCGCGTGTGCATTTACTTTGTGTACTTGCTTGTTGTCATTGCTTCTTGGGTTCTTTCTTTCACTCGCCAAATAAATGTATGTCTTGTTACACGTTGCTTTATTCATTTGGTAATCGCGAAGAATCAGAAAATAACTAGCGGTAGCCATTAAGTAACAAGTCAATAAAAGCCGTCGAGAGCCACGGACGGCCGCGAGGCGAGCCAAACAAGGGCCCTCCTGATTGGCTGATTTCCAGGCATCATCACTCATTTTCATTGGCCACAAGCCCAGTGTTGCCTGAATTATCTCAAACTATAGGCTCTATGGGGAGCTGTGGGGCCCTGCTCCGACTAACATTTCTGGGGCTTCCTTAGCAAAGAAAAACAACAAGTAGAGCTGCGTTGTACAAGGGACACGTCCCAGGAACGCAACTTCTGGGACCTGGGACTTTGGGACATTTTTAGGACGTCCGAATAAAGTTTCGTGCTGTCTGGGAAACGCCTTTCTTCACGTTGATCTTGAGGTTGAGGTTTGCCTCGCGTAGCGCTTGTAGGACTAGGTGAAGATGTTGACGGTGTTCTTCCGTGGACCTAGAGTAGATGAGGATGTCGTCGATGTAGACATGTACACATTTCCCGATGAGCGGTTGGAGTACGGCTGTCATCATCTTTTGAAAGCAAGCAGACGAGTTTTTCCAACCGAACGGGAGACGATTGTATTCATACAAATCGAATGGTGTGACAAACGCCGTGTATTTTTTTGTGTTCTCCGTTAAGGGTATTTGCCAAAATCCCTTGCAGAGACCTATGCACGAAAATACAGTGCTCCCACCAGTTTCATTGATAATGTCATCGTCGTTGGGCATGGGAAATGGGAATATATCTGTCTGGCGATTGAGGAGTCTGTAGTCGGTACACAGACGAAAGGAAGCGTCAGCCTTGGGGGCGATTGTGATGGGCGAGGCAAATGGTGAGGTTGATGGACGAATGATACCGGCGTCTAGCATAGATTGGAGCTCCTGTCTTAACCAAATCATCTTTCGAAGAGACAAATTGTAAGGATTTCGTCGGATAGGTGTTGTGTCCCGAAGCATGTAGGGGACTTCCAGTGCGGAGGTTCGGGAAGGAAATCCAGACAAGGAGATCAATTCCGGGTACAGTTTGGGTATATCACTGGCCGTATAAATACGAGGGGTGGTAGCTTGTACCAGGGGTGTTCGAGTCAAGCCGGGACTTTCTGTCTCCTGAGTGTACAAATGGCTCGCGCTACTTCTTTTTCGTCATTTTCACACGCGACAGGCCTTCGCGTTCACCAAGTGGTGGTCCAAAGTTTGTGCAAAACAGAAGACACATGCTGGACAAGGTGGCCGACAACGAGGTGAGCGCGCACATCGAACAGCGAAGTGTCATGAAGTTTCTCGTGAATGAAGTTGTAAAGTCATCTGAAATTCACAGAAGACTTCAGGCTCAGTATGGCCACGATACACTTAGCCGCAGCAAAGCGTTTGAGTGGTGCAAATGGTTTCGAGACGGCCGTAGATCAGTGCAGGACGATCCCGGCCGGGGGCGGCTCAGAGCCCTGTGTCAGAGTTCCTGAGAACATCCAACGTTTTTCCACGATTTTCTGGGACAAGGCTGGCGTTGTTCGTGTTGATTTTCTGCCCAGTGGTACCACCATCAATAGTGCATATTACTACCAGGTTCTCAGGGACGTGCATAAGGCGCTGAAGCAAAAGCGCCCGGGTCTCATCACCAAAGGAGTCCTCCTCCTACAAGACAATGCACGCCAGCATACCGCGCATCTCACGACACGCACCTTACAGGAACTTGGCTGGGAGTTACTGCCACATCCCCCTTACAGTCCAGACCTCGCCCCCAGCGATTTCCATCTCTTCGGGCCACTGAAGGCGTTCCTTGGGGGCCGCCGCTTCAGCTGCGACGACGAGGTCAAGAATGCTGTCCGATCATGGCTGCTACGCGCCGGTAAGGATTTCTACGCTGCTGCCATCCAAGCCCTCGTGAAACGCTGGGACAAGTGCATTAGTGCAGCTGGAGATTCCGTTGAAAAATAAAACTAATTTCTCGCCTGTAAGTTCATTTTACTTTTGCGAAAAATGAAAAGTCCCGGTTTGACTTGAACGCCCCTCGTAACTTTGGCGATGAAGCCTCAAGACGGTCGCCAGCGACAGACACGGTATCGTCCCAATAAATGTTAAGCTTCAGACGCCTCATGTCCGGTCGTGATAGTAGAACATCGTAATCTACTCCATTGATTACTAGAGCATTGGTGGTGATTGTTTGATTTGATACTCTTACCGTGGCTTGAGTCCACTGATCGAAAATTTGCGAGGTGCTGTCAAATCCCTTGACTCGTATGGGCTTTCCCCTGCGCATGGCCGCTGGACTTAGAAGGCGGTTGTTCACGGAAGTAACTGACGAGCTGCTGTCTACCAGTGCGCGAGTAGGTGAGTTGTTTAGTGTAACATCAATGTAGATCAGTTTGGTGGATACGAGATAGACAGTTTCAAATTCCTTCTGCGGGTGGAAACTGACACCTTCTTTTACTCGTTTTTTGTAGTTACATCGTCGACGCAGTCATCGAGTGTGGCTGATATTCTCGCGGTTCTCGGTTTACAGTGTTGCGTTTGCGGTACGTGCAATGGAGTGGTGCGCTGGGGTGGAAAGCTGGCAGGGTTATAACGCGCAGGTTGGGCTTGTTGTTCGCCACGTTCGCTTCTACTTCCACCGATATCCCGCAGGCACTGTAGGAGAGCCTCTGGCTCTGTTGGTCCTCTAATTTTCACAATTTGCTGTGTGTGAGTAGGAAGACCGTGTATCAGCAGTGCGACAACCGAAGAGTCAGGGAGACACAGCTCGGCAAGTTGTAGGAGGCGTAGCTTTTCGAAGTGGTAATCGATGAACGAGCCACCAACATACTTATAGGCTATTGAGTCATCCCAGCGAGCAACCTTGTCCTCAAGAATGACAGAAGGAAGCTTTGTTTCCATGATCTCCACGGCGCCTGGCGGTGATGAAGTAAGCGAAAGTCGTACAATTTCCTGGCAGCACCAATGAGGAACGGCCTTAAATTATCACCTTTTGCGTCATCCGTGGACCACGAGTTGTGTTGGCATGCATATTCATAGAAGGTGAGTAGTATAGGACTTGTGCTAAACTACGACATGGACCCCTGGGCCCTGTCCATAAGCCCTGCGCGTATTTTTCCCCACACGGCGCGTGTGCGGAGGGTTGTCCGCGTGCTTATCGGCAGGGGGAGGGCTGCGTGCGCACTTACCCTCTCACATTTTTCAGCCTGGGCCGACTTCTTTCGACATTTTTTAGCCTTGGCCGACTTCGTTCGCATATTTTTTCCCGCGCTCGGGTGGAGGCTCTTACCGGTGGGCGGAGCGTGGCCGGAGGGCTGCGTGTGCGCTTACCCGCTGACATTTTTCATCCTGGGCCGACTTCTTTCGCCATTTTTCAATCTGTGCCGAATTCAATCGCAATTGTTTTTTCAGCTACAACAGGTGTGCAGTAGTAGATGGGTAGAAATCCAGCGAACCGGTAGAGATGTAGGAAGGGAGTTGCCTCAGGACAGAAGCCGCCGATATTTCGAACAGAGACTGTTCTTCTTCTGGGCACCGTCCTCATCATTGGCATGGTATTTAAAGGGTTAGGTGTGACGTGTTTAAAGGTTCATGCGAATTGTGGGTCAACAGCCCGTGTGTAGTAGACTGTTTACATGCAAAGGATAGCCATACACAAAAGTACAAGTGAAGATATATTTATTAAAGTCATTTGTGTCAGAAATTATGTTATCACTCTGTGTGAATGAGAAAAATACAGCCAAAACACCTGATGCAGAAGAAACACAATACATGTAACAACGATTATACTTATTACAGGAATGATGCAATAGCATTGAAGGGGTATCACACATCATGCACAATATTTTTATTAGTGGTAATCACGCGTTTTCAATTAAGCGGAAGGGATAGCACATTTAATCAAAGAAGATGTTTTTAATCAATATGATTACAATCAAAATTACAAGTTTAATTATAAAAAGTTTCACATTATTATACGTGAGCACCATAGTGGAGTTTTAATTACAAAGTTCTGATAGATGTATGTAACTTCAAGAACAATAGCTGGGCCGACTTCTCTAGCAATTTTTCTCGAAGACGTCCTCGAAGACGTTTCGGCAACACGCCGAGCCGCGTTTCCCCAATGTCCTACCCGAAACCGAACGCGATTCTGCGCCCGACGCGTTAACGCGGTACTGTACGAGAGCGTGTTGCTTTTTCCGGAAACGGGTTCGTCGACGCGGGCGACCCTTTCTTCGAGTTTTAAGTAAATTTCGTTCGGAAAATATTCGTAGCTTTTAATATCCACGCCATAGAGAATTCACATTATGATACAGTGTACAGTAAAACCTCCAAAGTCGGACACCTCCCTACCTCGGACAACTTCCCATGTCGGACAAGATTTCATTGCATGGGCAGGCTCCCATTGAAACTACATGGAGACGAAATTCTCTATGTCGGACACCTCCCTATCTCAGAAGTAGGACAGGGTTTTCCCTGCTAAATCGGACAAAACCCTGGCTAAATTACCTCAATATGAGCCCATCTTTGCACCAAAAAGAACCAAAATGAGCCAATGTCCTTGACTTTCTCCCCTTTTTCCCCTATACTGGTCTCAGCATTTTGTTGCTTTAGTTTTTAGAGTCCAAAAACAAGTGCTGTCAGTCTACATCGTAATTCTTTGTGCAAGCACTGGTCTCCGGTTTGTCTACAGGCTTTGAACACGCACTGCACCAAAGCAATGAAAAGCGGGCTGACGCTTCAAAGACAAGTCCTAGCTGCTCGAAAAGCTCCACAGGTAATACCATTGAGTGGAATCTGAACGGAATTGAATCTACTAAAATCAGTAATAATTATCAGTGAAGAGTAGGTAGTGGTACCTCTACAACCAGTTACCACTAAGGATCATAAATTGAAGAAGGGGGACATTTCTGGCGACACAGCTGTGATCTTTTCCATTTTTGTTTCCCTCATATTCTGTACACCTCGGACACCTCTATAAATAGGACACACTTCGGCTGCACCGCGGGTGTCCAACATTGGAAGGTTTCACTGTATATAGAAAATATCAATCCATTCGATTAAATTCTCTGTCATCATGAATGAGTGCTCGTCAAAGTGAGCGAACTCAAGCTTGCGTATTGTGAAATTACATATTCTACAACACTGATCGTAACTCGCAACATCTGTTCAAATTTTAATTAAACTCTTACTGATGTGTGGTAGTCACCACTTCTCCTGAATGTGATTCGATAAATTTTAGCATTTAAGCCACAATCAAATATCTTGTATAATATGTGTGACTATATGCAGAACTTTTTAATCTATATCTTTTAAAAATGCAAGAAATAGCGTGCAGTTTTGGCTTTGAAAATTTAAAGAAGAAAATGATCTTTAATGTTGAGTTTGCATTTTACAACGTTGTGAGCTAAAAACTTATAAAATTAAAGTATGGCCTTTTCATTTGTAGTGCCCGGATGCTATGACACTAAAATAATGTGATAGTTTTTCTGTATGGCTACAGGAAATCTGGAGTATATTTTGTGAATTGGATCTACGTTTATGTGTGACCTGCGCTGATCTGGTTATTATAATTAATATAACATATCTTCCATTGTGTTTATGCATAACGCTCATCTTCATTGTATATTGGTTCAGCACTTCTGATGGCAGTTGTGTGATCCGCTTCTCCCAAAATCTGATTGCCACTTGGAAATTATTTCATATACGTTTGTGTGCCGTGTGTTACGAAGATTACGTGATTAGAAATGTAGACTTGGCCTGCACGACATGCTCGTAAAATCCTTCGTTTGCATTGTGGCATCTGATAATGGATTCGCTTTTCGCGAAGACTTCATATTATCTCGCAGGCACTGAACCCGAATGCAGTTGTAAAAGTTGATGACACTGTGTCGCGAACGCTTTGACTTATCCCACCGCGATCAGTTATCTTGCCTTATTTCCCGTTTTGCCCTATCTTGGACAGCTCTTCTTCCTATCCAGACACACAAATGGATAACTGTGTTGACGAAAATATTTATTCCCCGCTCCAATTGGGTTGCTTGTGAAAGACGCCTTTTCTTCTTCTTTTCCTACGTCTGGCCTAGTCCAACTGTTTGAGAAATATACATGCACTGTGGAATTTAATTCCTGAAATGTGATAAGTTTTCACAAAAAAATTGATTATCTTTTTTTTTATAATCAAAGATTGAGGTATCATGCCTCAAATTTCAATGACCGATCATTCTCCGACAATTCTATCCTTGGGGTGATGAAGTTGTACAGAGTGAAGTCGGGAAAAAACCTATTTGATGGCTAGCTCTGATTCCATATTAGAATTTTTGCACATAGTGTGAAATATTCCTTCCCTCAGCAATCATTGTGTTCAATCTAGCCATACCAAATGCAAAGTGTTTTTCATTGTGATGCGTTGAATTCATAATGATGATGACAAAGATTACATTTATTGTTTCAGTTATATGCTTGTTTATTCCGATAAATTACAATTGCCTTGCTCCAATCTTTGAAGTTTTCATTTGTTGTCTTGATTGATGAATTCGGAATGTATTACATAATGATGTCTTATTATCGGTCGCTTGAATCCAGCATTGATTAATGCAATCGATACGTTGTCGCCGCATTTGTATCGTTTCAGTAACTTGCACTTTGTTGCGACGAACTTGTACAATCTCTTATTGATGTTTCCTTTCTTTGTATGAATGTTCTTGAATGGCGTACAAGACAGTATTAGATGAAAATCGTCCGATGGTCCACCGCGGTTGATATGTTCGCTGAGTTTCAATAAGTGATGATACATCAGACCTTGCACAATAATACTGAACTTCTGCTCATTCGACATCGTTGCAGAGACTGGTAGAAGAAAATAATTGCGTTGCCATGGTAGTGGAACATATCATGTGATAAGTTTTTATGTACTTTCCATCTCAGATATGTGCAATTTCAACAAATCTGTAATGAATCGTGCCATATAGACCGCTTGTATATGATAATTTGATCCGACTGCTTTCTTGATGAACGCAATGCCCATTGCAATGATTACAATTACATCTGGTCTAGTGTATTTCAATTCTTCGTTGGCAAACCTCAAAAACTCCGCCATCAATCCCAGTGGCCCTTCCGACATTGATGTGCAGATATTTTTATAAGTAGATTCGGCATATAAAGTCTTGCACCTTCAGTTATGTAGTTTGTACCATATCTCCGAATATGACCATGTCTAGGACGTATTCAAATGCAGCGATAATGGAATCGTTTCGCGGCTCTTCCTTTTCGAAGCAGTTTTTTATCACATCTTCCCATGACTTATGGTATCGAGTACAAAATCTGTCCATCTTTTCAATGTAGAGCAATTGTCTCTTCTGTTTTCAAGTGCTCGTCTACACTTAATTAAAAGCATATCTATGCTCATTTTATTGATTAGAATTTTATTATCTGGTTTAGAATGCTACAATATCCACCTGTCGTGAGAATTATTGTTTTGACTTTGTTTCAAGTATTCACTCGACTGATATTCTATGAGTTGTGAAGTTAGTACCTGAAATAATTATTGTCTTGCATTTGTTTCAATTGTTCACTCGATTGATATAAGTAAAAATAATCTCTAAGATGTGAATGCCTCATGCCTCTGCGTTGCATTTCACATTTGATATTTCTGTGTGGTTCATTAGAACTTTCTGTTGCAAGATATTACAAAAATTGATATAATTAAATTTGTTTCTCGTTTTTGATTGAGTATTGTTGGTACCATTTAATAATTTGGACTTTCTCTACATGTTCAATAAGAATATCGCATCTGTACAAACTTAGTCGACTTTTCAACCACGTTGACGAAAAATTTCCGTTTCAAGGAAAGGATGCGAAAAGATAGCGATCCCAACGAGTAATATCGACATCTATTTGCACTGCACAATAAAATATATCGCCTTTGAACTATCTTATCTGACCTCTAGAGCGTTCTGTTTGCTGGACGAAGGAATATAGCCCCCAACCCTTTGAGTGGCAAAGCATGGGATAAAGCATACGGTCTCCCGGCTGTGAGGAAAAGAGTGAAAACCGAGATGAAAACAGTGCATATTTTCTATGTCTTGGACACCTCCGTCAAGGTTCGTAGTGTTTGTTAGAATGAGAATTGTATATTGTTCGATTTTATGATGATTTTATGATGATTTAATGATAGATTATTTTCCTCTGTTGTTGTTTACGTGTCGCCGCTTAGAGTGTTCCTCTGTTCTTCAGCGTTAAATCTGTGCTATAGTGTTAAATTTGTAATATTTCGCTTTTTGATAGATTGATTAGCAATTATTTCTCTATGTGTTGGATGGTGCGCAGGCTCGACTCTCTATTAATTGTAGCTGTTGATTGTGTTCTTTCTCGTTATTTCCTTACGTCTATGCTGTTCACTTAATAAGAAATTGGTTAATTAAAAGTTGTGTAATGTTGGAATATGAAACTTAGATTCCCTATTGCGCTCGAAATGTTATGACAGATATTCACACTATTGCAATGATGGTTCGCACGTATAGGAATATTAGACTTTTTATAACACAACTTGTAATTTGATTGTAATCATGTTGATTAAGAATATCTTCTTTGTAGTGGTATATATTTTATTTCCTCTTGTGTTCGTGTTGTTCGCGTTCCGTGGTCTTCCATACATCTATCGGCCCCAGTCTTCAACAAATCAGGGCAGATATCATCAGATCTGGTTGTTGGCTAGGAGCGTGCTATGTGGTGAAGTTCATTTTTAACATATCTATTTTCTGTGTTGGATCCATAAAACAAAGTAATGTTTGTAGCGTCTCTTAGAATGAAAATTGTATAGTGTTCGATTAGATTATGTCACGAAGATGATTTTATGATAGTTAAAATGATAGATTATTCTCCTGTGTTGTTTTGATTAAGAATAACTTTTTTGTAGTGGTATAGACTTTATTTCCTCTTGTGTTCGTGTCGTTCGTGTCCCATGGTCTTCCAGGGTCTCTGCTGTTCACAGTTAATTACATACAGCTATCAGAACTTCCCGCTATTGCACTGATGGTTCTCACGTATAGGAATATTAGGCTTTTTATAATACAACTTGTAATTTTGTCTGTAATCATATTGATTAAGAATATCTTCTTTGATTAAATGTGGTGACGGTTACTTGTTTTGATATGGTACTGTGTAGCTATTATTTCCCTACACGTTGGAGGATACGTCGGTTAGGTTCTATATTAATGCTATATGTGTTGATCGTGTTGATTCTAATTATTTCCTTATGTCCGCGCTATTCACTTCATAAGAAACTGATTAATTAAATTTGTGTCATGTTGGAATATTAAACTAGTAAGCAATGCGATGAATGTTGATTTTGTTTTTTTTTCAGAATCAGATGGCTAGGTAGTGGTGAATAAAATATGTATATTCTTTACATGTACTGTCTTGCATTTTGTTTCTTCTGTTTCAGGTCGTAAAGGTTTTCGGCTGGGTTTTTCTCCTTCACCTGATTGGCATCACAATTGGCATTACAATTCTCAGCACTATTGGCTTTAATAAATATATTTTCACTTGTACTTTTTGTGTATGACTCCTCTTTGCATGTCTATACTTGCACGTAACCTACCACACAGATGTTGTAGCGAAAAAATGAATGAAGTCGGCCCAGGCTGAAAATGTGCGAGGGTAAGCGCGCGGACAACCCTCAGTACACGCGCCGCCCGCCGATAAGCGGGAAAACATTCGCGAACGAAGTCGGCCCAGGCGGAAAAATCAACAGAGAAGTCGGCCCAGGGCGCACCGAGCCCTTCGGCCTGCTGGTAAGCACCCGGACAGCTCCTCACCGGCGCGCCACCCACCGCGCGCTGGAAAAAAAATATTAAAATTGCTAGAGAAGTCGGCCCAGCTATTGTTCTTGAAGTTACATACATCTATCAGAACTTTGTAATTAAAACTCCACTATGGTGCTCACGTATAATAATGTGAAATTTTTTATAGTTAAACTTGTAATTTTGATTGTAATCATATTGATTAAAAATATATTCTTTGATTAAATGTGCTATCCCTTCCGCTTAATTGAAAACGCGTGATTACCACTAATAAAAATATTGTGTATGATGTGTGATACCCCTTCAATGCTATTGCATCATGCCTGTAATAAGTATAATCGTTGTTACGTGTATTGTGTTTATTCTGCATCAGGTGCTTTGGCTGTGTTTTTCTGCTTCACACAGAGTCGTAACATATTTGACACAAATGACTTTAATAAATATATTTTCACTTGTACTTTTGTGTATGGCTATCCTTTGCATGTAAACAGTCTACTGCACACCTGTTGTAGCTGGAAAAAAATTGCGATTGAATTCGGCACAGATTGAAAAATGTCGAAAAAAGTCGGCCCAGGCTGAAAAATGTGAGAGGGTAAGCGCGCACGCAGCCCACCCCCGCCGATAAGCACGCGGACAACCCTCCGCACACGCGCCGTGCGGGGAAAAATACGCGCAGGGCTCAGGGGCAGGGCCCAGGGGTCCATGTCCTAGTTTCACAAGTTAGTTAGCACAAGTCCTATACTACTAAGGTGATCCATAACTCTGCGCTCCCACTACCATCGAACTCGCAGGGTGTCGAACCGAACCCGAACCCGAACCGTTATTTTTTCCGGAACCGAACCCTAACCCGAACCGAAATTTTCGGAACACTGCTGAACCCGAACCGGAGCAGAACCATAAAAAATAATAGCGGTAACCGGTTCGCAACAAAACGGTTCGGACATAGAAGTCAGCACAAGAGTTCCTCTCTATCCCCGAACGAAGACACAATGGTATCATCGTCACGCGCCTATATCATGAATTTCAGAAATTTTCACCTAGCAGTCAGACGACGACGTATAGTAAGTATACTTTCAGCATCTTTTTAACATGTTGAAGCTCAGTTGTCCTTGTGAGCGCCTAGGCTGGCGTCCCACGCACGCGGTGATGCGGCGTCTACTCTTCAGAGACGAGGTGCCACGCGGACGAATGCAACAGGAATGGAGTAGGCCAGTTATGTAGCTCTACACGACGAATATGTGATCAAATAAGCGCCCAAGATTTCTTTTTACACGTGAGCAGTAAAAATTAAGCAAGTCAGAAACATGAGAAGTGGAAAAGGAGCGTACGCAGAACGGTGCCTGTTTGATTGGTCGTGGTTTGAAAAGTAAATGTGGTTCTGCTTATTGGTAGTGCAGTTGTGTCGTGATACATTGCCTTGGTGAGGTGGATTAACTAGTACACTGCTGTGAGCTCGGACAGAGTAAGGCTGGCAGGCTTATTTGCGACATGCTTCAGTACGGTTTCAGATCGATTCACGCTACGAAGGCAGTGTGCCGGCAAGTACTGTCGTCTATCTTACGCTGTCCATCTTATTAGCCTTCCTTTAAGTTTATCTTGCTGGCACTGTGCGTGTGAAAAAGAGATTTTGGGAACAGAAAGTAGCGGGACAACACCGCTTCATCAGCGTGGACTCTATTTGCAATAGGTGTTCATTCATTTCTTATTTCTCTCGCTAAAGAGCTACCTCACCGCTAAAGACGTCAATGCAGACAACAGCAGTAAGCTATTAGTCACGCATTTCCTGATAAAAGCAGTTTTATGGAACATATAAAACGGAAGCGTTGAACCGGTTCGCGAACCGGTTCGGGGCTGCGAACCGGTTTGCGAACCGGTTCGGTTTTTGGCGTGGCCGAACCGGAACTGAACCGGAACGAAATCAAAACAACGCGAACCCGAACCCGAACCCGAACCGAACCCGTATTTTTTGCGGTTCGACACCCTGCTCATGAGGCCTTACCAAAGGGCGACACGGAGTCTTTTGGACGGACATGCTACGGACCAACTGGACAAGAACTTACTGTTGTTCAGCGAATCGATTTTGTTGGTGCTCGAAGAGTACAAGCAGCATCGTGGTGTCCGAACTTCCTTGTGGTGCAGCCGAGCAGGAGTGTAGCGGCTCTGAGTGAATATGAATGAGCCGATTGAAATCATCTACTTTCATGTTGACCTTGAAAGTTTCAGGGACAGCAGTCGAGGCGACGTCAACATTTAACTTCGAGGCGACGTACTGGAGGATGGCCTGCTGACCGGGGTGAGAGGTTAAATCAAAGCTGTCCTCACCGACATTGCAGCGTCGTAGCTTCGGTCCATCGGGCGTGTCCTCTACTACAAATTCAACCCACATTCGGGTGTCAGCTGCGCCAATGTAGGAATACCGCAAGTACACCGTTCTTCTTCTTCTTCGTCTTCCTCCGCAGTGGCACATAGCACGGGGCAATTGGCCACGGATCGCGACATCAGGACCCAATTAATGACGGTTATGGGAAGCGATGAGAGGATGAGATAAATGAAATGACTGGAGATGGGCGGGGAGCGGAATGACGACATGACAATCTACCAAAAGACAAAATGGAAGAAGCCGACAGTGGAATATCCTGGGCACGGAATGGGACGGCTAGGAACATGGCGCGTTGGGATGAGTAGCGTGAACAGTGGAGGAAAAAGTGATCAATGGTTTCGTCTTGCTGGCAACAAGGGCAAAGAGGAGAGACAGAGCGGCGAATTTTATGGAGGTAATAGTTCAGCTGAATGACGCGACAGCGAAAACGCGTGAGCAGAACCTCCATTCGCCGCGAACCACAAAGGAGAGGGTGCCAGCCAAACTCCAGGTGCGCTAGTTCAGGCCGCGCGCGGAGCTGCTGTTCCCTGGTTAGGAACAGAATGAGGCTCGTGCCCCCTTCCTTCACTTCTTTATTGTATCCCGTGGCACCCTACATCTCACTTGGTTAGGAAATGTACTCTGTTGAACATAGTAATTAATTGCTGTACATAAAATAATGCGAGCCAGGAAAGTGGCGTAACTGAGACCTCCTCTTAGGTGCTACCAGTGTTGGTGAATGTCCCATAACTCTCATGACTTATAAAATTATTTCAGGTACTCCAGGGCTCGCACAAAAGAAACTAAAAAAATAATTGAAATTACTTTGATACATTCTTTTATCCAAAACCCTTACCTCTAAACACTCTAGGGAGAGCTGCAAGGCTTTAGTTGTATGAATATGTAAAATTTGCCTCAAATCTTAGCAAGCACAATAGGTTCATCAAGAAGCAACATTTGTCTCTGTGTGAAGCAATGGGTGGCCCTGAGAAGGGCCTTTTTTGTTCATTTTCTTCTTTGTCATGACTTCTGAAGGACCATAAGGGTCAGCAGACGAGATGGCCACAGCCACAACTTTCACTTCCGGAACCTAGGAGGAAAAGTGCAGAATACAATTTAATGACCAGGCGTGATAGTAAGCAGAAGGCAAGTAGCTGGTCCAATGCTCACACACCTTGCCTAGTGCTTTTCCACAGCTTGTGCCAAAGTTGACCTTTCACCATATGCTACTGAACGTGATGGTTCAGTTTCCACAGCCGCATGCTTCTTGTATGCGAGACAACACCTCGCCAATGAGGACTGATGCATAATCTAAAAAATGAGAAAACGTGATTTGTCCACAAAACTGCGTGGCACTTTTGGGTATGATAGTGGCAACTAGATAGCTAAAATTTGTGAATCAACTTCTTCCTCAGTGGCTTTTGGACAAAAGCAAGATAGCAAAATGGAAGACAATCTTACAGATTTTTAAGATAGATTGGGCTTTCAACCAGGATTGTCTCCCATTCTTCTTTTGTTCATTCTCATTTTTACCTGAAAGCTTACTAAGTGAAAATTTAACAGATTTTAGGTAATTGGTCATCAAGTAGTGCATACCATCTCTTTGAGAGAAATTTGACCTGCCTGTACAAGACAAATGACAAAAGAGCATCTATCTGGCCCTCGTGGCCTGCTAGTAAGAAATATGTAACGAATACTCAACAAACACAACCTGATTGTAAACTTCACAGTGTCGACAAATAAAAGAGATTGAGATATGCTGAGTTGTGCTTCTGTTCAAGTGGAGACCGCCTCCATGAGATTGTTTGGCTGACCTATATTGTAAGGATGCAGCGGAGACCGTGACCTTACACCACGTTATAGCTTCCTTCACTATCAATAAATTTTGTGTGTCAAAAACATTTGCCGACGATTTGAAATCATGGTGAATGTCAGTCATGTAAGACAGGATTAGCAGCACTCTGCTTTACTGTAGACCAGTAATTAAATCTAAATAACATGCATAAACACTTCTTCCCCGTGTTATAAGAAGCACAGAAAAGGCATATGTTCAGACATTATTACCAAGTGTGGCAGTTGAAACAGCAAGTCTGAGTTTTTCTGTGCACCATTTCTCTGTGAAGCTTATGTGACACCAGGAAGGAAGTTGCCTCAGGACAGAAGCCGCCGATATTTCGAACAGAGACTGTTCTTCTTCTTGGCCCAGAAGAAGAACAGTCTCTGTTCGAAATATCGGCGGCTTCTGTCCTGAGGCAACTTCCTTCCTACATCTCTACCGGTTCGCTGGATTTCTACCCATCTATGTGACACCAAGGTGTACAGGAAGCCACATTGACTCACTATCTGGTATAGAAGCAAGAGTTTGAGGGGTGTAGACCATCCTGGATGAGTACTTGAAAAACAAAAGGATTACTGTAAACGTATTTTTATTCGCGATGTATTATTTTTCGCGAATCGCGCATTCAGTCATTTGCAAAATTATTCGCGAGCATTTAATTTCGCGATTCCGGGGTTGGTTTTTTTTTTCGCGGGTAAACGTCAAGTTGTGTTCGCGAGTACAATTTTTCGCGGTTTTTTAGGGGTCGCGAAATTCGCGAAAATTAATACATCGCGAGTAAACGTACGTTTACAGTATATGATTTCGTAGCACGCTATTAAATACATAATGCCTATCAATATCCTCACACTGCATCAGAGAAAATACATATCTAATGTATGGTGTTCAGAGGGAAGGTAAACTGTCTCTTCATAATAGACCACTCGCTGTTTGCAAACAGTCTACGTCACAACGCCAGATGTCGCGACCCGTCGTTGGCAAAATAAAGTCACGTGCGTTGTAAGCCGCCGATCACGCCGCTCGAGGCTTCATGTGCGAGGCAGGTACTACCCTGACCTCACCTCACAAAACGCGAAAACCACGAACTTACACGGATGCAACAACCTCGTGCGCTTGTTTTGCCAACGATCCAGCCTTTCCCAATCTCATGATATCTTGATGTGACGTGCCGCGGCGGGTGGTCTATTAACTCATGTAAAAACACTGCATGTTGTGTGCATACCATCTTCTGGTAATGTTGTTGATGCCATGTATTGTGAAACAGGACATGCAGTACCACTTGAGGATGGCACTCCACCTGCTTCTATAATGCAAGCATACGATACCACCTCTATCAGCAGGAAAACAGCTAGATAAGCATATTGTGTACATACCATGTTCTGGTAATGTTGTTGGTGCCATGCGCTGCGAGATAGGACGTGCACTAGTACCACTTGTAGACGGTACTCCTCCTGCTTCTATAATGCAAGCATATAATATCACCTCTAACAGCAGGCTGCAAAGGACCCAATAATTTGAATATGGTGCGAAACATGAGATATCTTAATTTCCTCATTAGTGAAAACATCATTGCCACACATATTACAGAAGACACTATTACAATACCAGAGAGTCTACTAATGCTAATACTCTGCTAACGGACAACAACTATACACACTGCCAATGCTAGAGAGAAGATGTTGTTGAACACACCACTTGAAGCAGGCTCCGTCATGCTGCTTGACTGACCCTGTAATAGAAATACAGTATTTTCTATTGAGAAAATGATACATCTGATATGGCGGCTATTTACATTGCTAAGCGTTATTCGAAAGAAGCACTCTAAGCAGAAACTTTACATGCGCCATATGTGAGGAGCTAATAGTTCATCTTCAATAGGCGCCAGCAAACAGCGATGGGGACGAAATCTTGCCCCTTGTAGAGTATACTGAGTGGATTCTAAACATGCTTACGGAGACAAACTGAAGGGGGCTACCGAGAGAGTAGACGACGTTCATTCAGTCTCTCTTTGGTTTTCCCGTCGATGTTCCGCTGGGCACACTTTTGCCAGCCAATAAAACTGCTGGATAATTCTAGTTGGAAAGAACCACAACCACGACGGGCTACTGCACACGATACCACTATATTTTCTTTTGTCGCGTTCCATTCGAAGCAAACAGGAAGCGCTTACCTCGTCCAGGGCACGTCATGGCTTTTCACTTGTTCCGGGAACAACGTAGACCTTTGCCGCCTTCGTGTCGGAGCGCACCCGAGGCGAACGTTCGTCATCGAAATGTGAGGAACACATGTGCGGAACACGATGTCCTTTCTCCATGGTAGGATACCTGCTGTGATTGCGGCCTCCCATTTTCGTACTCTGTTTTTTTTTCGGCATTGTCTCTCGGCCGATGAGTTCCGGTTTGGTGGCGGACGAATTCGTGCAGCCGGGAACATAACATCGCGTTCCTGTACTCGTCGACATAATAGAATCTCCCTTGGAAGAAAGTGTCGCAGCAAACCACTTGAAATATGGTCGGATGTCACCGATGTCACGAAGTCGAAGCAGACGGTCTCGGTGACAATCGTCGACGGAGAAACTCTGGGGCCGACTGCCCGCTGATTCTTCCGCCGCGGGAACTACATAAAATCCTATCACATGATATATTCCACCCTAGAGCCTCTACACATTTATTTTATTCTACCAGTCAGTGATGTCGAATGAGCAGAAGTTCAATATTGCCGCGCAAGGTCTGATGTATTATCACTTGTTGAAACTCAACAAACATATCAATTGTGGTGGACCACCAGACGATTTTCATCTAATACTCTCTTGTACGCCATTCAAGAGTCTTCATACAAAGAAAGGAAACATCAATAAGAGACTGCGCAAGTTGATCGCGACAAAGTGCAAGTTGTTGAAGCAATACAAACACGGGGACAACATATCACCTGCGTTAATCAACGCTGGATTCAAGCGCCCAATAATCAGAATAAACTACTTGATGTCTTCGGAATTCGTGAATCAAGACAACAAACGAAAACTTCAGAGTTTGTAATTTATCGGAATAAACAAGCGTATAATTGAAATAATTGTATTCTTTGTCATCATTGTAATGTATTCTACACACCGCAACGAAAACAGCTTATGATTAGATTGAAGGTTGCCGAGGGAACGAATATTCCACACTATGTGCAAAATTTCTAATATGGAATCAGAGCTAGCCATCATATAGGTTTTACCCGACTACACTCTGTACAAGTTCAACATCCGAAGGATAAAATTGCCGGAGAAGGATCGGTCATTGAAATTTAGAGGCATGATACATCAGTCTATGATTACAAAAAAGGATCACTAATCTCTTGTGAAAACTTATCATACTTCATGATTTAAATTCCACAGTGCATGTATATTTCTCAATCAGTTGCACTAGCCTAGACGTAGTAAAAGAAGAAGAAAAGGCGTCTTTGACAAGCAACCCGATTGGAGTGCGGAATAAATAAATAAATATTTTCGTCAACACAGTTGTCCGTTTGTATGACTGGATAGGAAAAATGAGCCGTCCAAGATAGGGCAAAACGGGAAATAAGACAAGATAACTGATTGCGGCGGGATAAGTCAAAGCGTTCGCGACACAGTGTCATCGACTTCTACAATCGCATTCGGGTTCAGTGCCTGCGAGATAATACGAAGCCTTCGCGAAAAGCGAATCTATTATCAAATGCCGCGATGCAAATGGAGGATTTTACAAGCATGCTGTGCAGGCGAAGTCTACATTTCTAATCACGTAAACACACGGCACACAAACGTATATGAAATAATTTCCAAGTGGCAACCAGATTTTGGGAGAAACGGATCACACAACCGCCATCAGAAATGATTAACCAGTATACAATGAAGATGAGCATTATGCATAAACACAATGGAAGATATGTTATATTAATTATAATAAGCAGATCAGCGCAGGTCACACATAAACGTAGATCCAATTCACAAAATATACTCGAGATTTCCCGTAGCCATACAGAAAAACTACCACATTATTTTAGTGTCATAGCATCCGAGCACTACAAATGGAAAGAAAGGTCATACTTTAATTTTATAAGTCTTAAGCTCATAACGTTGTAAAACGCAAATTCCACACTAAAGATCATTTTCTTCTTTAAATTTTCAAAGTCAAAACTGCACGCTATTTCTTGCATTTTTTTAAAGATATAGATTAAAAAGTTGTGCATATACTCACACATACTATACAAGATATTTGATTGTGGCTTAAATGCTAAAATTTATCGATTCACATTCAGGAGAAGTGGTAAATACCACACATCAATAAGAGTTTTATTAAAATTTGAACAGGTGTTGAGAGTTACGATCAGTGTTGTAGAGTGTGTAATTTCACAATACGCAAGCTTTAGCTCGCTCACTTGACGAGCACTCTTTCATGATGACAGAGAATTTAATCGAATGGATTGCTATTTTCTATATACACTATAACATAATGCGAATTCTCTATGTCGTGGATATTAAAAGTTACGAATATTTTCCGAACGAAATTTACTTAAAACTCGAAGAAAGGGTAAAACCTATATGATGGCTAGCTCTGATTTCATATTAGAATTTTTGCACATAGTGTGGAATATTCGTTCCCTCAGCAATCTTCAATCTAATCATAAGCTGTTTTCGTTGCAATGTGTAGAATACATTACAATGGTGACAAAGAATACAATTATTATTTCAATTATATGCTTGTTTATTCCGATAAATTACAAACTCTGAAGTTTTCGTTTGTTGTCTTGATTCATGAATTCCGAAGACATCGAGTAGTTTATTCTGATTATTGGGCGCTTGAATCCAGCGTTGATTAACGCAGTTGAGTTTCAACAAGTGATAATACATCAGACCTTGCAAGGCAATATTGAACTTCTGCTCATTCGACATGACTGACTGGTAGAATAAAATAAATGTGTAGAGGCTCTAGGGTGGAATATATCATGTGATAAGATTTTATGTACTTCCCATCTCAGATATGTGTAATTTCAACAAATCCGTTATGAATCGTGCGATATAGACCGCTTGTGTATGATAATTTGATCCGACTGCTTTCTTGATGAACGCAATACCCATTGCAATGATTACAATTACATCTGGTCTAGTGTATTTCAATTCTTCGTTAGCAAACATCAAAAACTCCGCCATCAATCCCAGTGGCCCTTCCGACGTTGATGTGCAGATATTTTTATAAGTATTGTAGATTCGGCATGTAAATTCTTGCACCTTCAGTTCTGTAGTTTGTACCATATCTACGAATACGACCATGTCTAGGACGTATTGAAATGCAGCGATAATGAAATCGTTTCGCGGCTCCTCCTTTTCGAAGCAGTTTTTTATCACATCTTCCCATGACTTATGGTATCGAGTACAAAATCTGTCCATCTTTTCAATGCAGAGCAATTGTCTCTTCTGTTTTCAAGCGCACGTCTACACTTAATTAAAAGCATATCTATGTTTATTTTATTGATTAAAATTTTATTATCTGGTTTAGAATGCTATTATCTCCACCTGTCATGAGAATTATTGTTTTGATTTTGTTTCAAGTATTCACTCGACTGATATTCTATGAGTTGTGAACTTACCGCCTGAAATAATTATTGTCTTGTATTTGTTCCAATTGTTCACTCGATTGACATAAGTAAGTACCTCTAAGATGGGAATGCCTCATAACTCTGAGTTGCATTTCACATTTGATATTTCTGTGTGGTTCATTAGAAATTTCTGTTGCAAGATATTACAAAAATTGATGTAATTAAATTTGTTTCTCGTTTTTTGATTGAGTATTGTTGCTACCAATTAATAATTTGTACTTTCTCTACATGTTCAATAACAATATCGCATCTCTACAAACTTAGTCGACTTGACAACCACTTTGACGAAAGATTTCCGTTTCAAGGAAAGGATGCGAAAAGATAGTGATCCCCGCGAGTTATATCGACATCTATTTGCGCTGCACATATCGCCTTTGAACTCTCTTATCTGACCTCAGTAGTATAGAAAGGAGTCCTATAGCCAAGAGTTTTCTCTAATCCAATTTCAATCCAATTCTAATCCAATTCCAATCCAATTCTAAGCCATAATCCAGTTATAATCCAACACAATCCAGTTCTAAGCCAACACAAGCCAAATCCAAAGCCATCTGATTGGTCGCCATTAGCTCCGCCCACTTCACGTTGATTGGACCCTGCTAAGACTACTGATCTTTGATTGGCTGACCGTAGCTCCGCTCCTTTATGCTAATTAATTGGCTTGACTCCACCCAGTTCGTGCTGAATGGCACGTGCTAAGCCTACTGATCATTGATTGGTTGACTGTAGCTCCGCCCCTTTATGCTAATTACTCGGCTCTTCACGCTGATTGGTGCATGCGTATCGCTGAGCACGCCGCCGTTATGCTAATTAACCGGCTCCGCTGATTGGTCCATTGTAGGCCTACTGATCACTCTCCCACGCTTTCTAAGCCCTCTGATTGGCCGTCCCCACCGATTGGCCCGTTCTAAGCTCACCGATTGGCCCGCTGAACATAGCCTTCAGTAGCGCCCGTCAGATGGCAGCGGCCCCGCTGCGGCTTTATCTCAGATGTTCAAACTTACCTTGTGGTGTGCGCCCACTTCATGCTGATTGGTCTGATTCAGACGTCTAAGCCAAAGCCTACTGATCACCCTCTCAGTGTAAGCCTGCCGATTGGCCCGTCCTAATCCCACTGACACCGGATGGTGCAGCCCTTTACTGGCTCCACCCACTTCACGCTGATTGGCCCATTCTAAGCCTACCGATGGCTGGCCCTGATTGGTCCACGCTAAGCCTACTGAACGGTGATTGGCTTACCTGAATTTGTCGCTCCTAAGCCAGGCAGCAGCTTCAGACAACACACAGGACAATTGTTGATTTCAACCTTTATTTGGTACAACAGCCTCCCGGTCCAGCTGCATCAGAGAGATCATTGGTCCATAATTCTATGTGGACATCTCTCACGCTCACTCAGCTCCCTCGGTAGATTCCAACTGTTATTGGTTCATCTGCCTGCACGTGGCCGCTCAGCCAGCTCCTTATTGGTTCTAGTTGGTCACAGCTCCCTCATAGGCTCCAACCCCGATTGGTCCATCTAACAGCAAGTGGTCACTCACCCACTGCTATTGATCCATTGAACTGCAAGTCACTCATTGGTCACTCACACTCATCTCTAGACGAGATAAATTTAACTGTGGGAGATTGTAACTCTTACCATAGGATAACTTTAGCGGGGGTTGGTAGGCTCCAAGTGCTATTGGCCCGTGCTAACCGCATGCCTCCACCCTGCTGCTCGTTGGTTCACAACGCGCATGCTCTGACGGTGCCGAAGAAGGTTCCCTACACATTTAATAGAAATTACGCTATTGGTCCAGCTGCGTCATAGGGCACGGCTTGGTTCTGCTGTGGCTGGCCCTGATTGGTCCATGCTACTTACTTCGTGGCGCAACTTTTTAATGGCTCCACCCACTTCGCATTGATTGGTCCATTTTAAGCCTACTGACTTCTAAGCCAGTCCACACTAAGCCTACTGCTCACTCCACCAGCGCTCTGATTGGCCGCTACCAATTGGCCCTCGTTCTAAGTCCACTGACACCAGATGGCACAACTCTTCACCAGCTCTGCCTACTTCATGCTGGTTGGTCCATTCTAAGCCTACTGACTTCTAAGCCGAACCACGCTAAGCCTACTGATTGTCCCTTCACACCAAAGCCTACCGATGTCTGGCCCTGATTGGTCCACGTTAAGCCTACTGAACAGTGATTGGCTAGCCTGTCGCTCCTAAACCACAATGCAGCAGCTTCAGACAAGACACACGACAATTGTTGATTTCACCCTTTATTTGGTACATCAGCCTGTGGGTTGGTTCAGCTGCATCAGAGAGATCCCGGTCATCTCTTGCGCTCATTGGTCACTCAGCTCCCTCGATAGACACCATATGGCTCATCTAACTGCAAGTGCTCATTGGCCCATCTGACTACAAGCCTCTCATTGGTCACTTATGTCTAGAGCTCACTAACAGGCTCCAACTGCCCATGCCTCCATCCGCGGCCGCTCAATGGTTCACAATGAAACTTTTTCACATGCTCTGCCCTACACAGACAAGAGATGGCGCCGCTTGTCTTTGCAAAGATGGACAGCTGCCATTGCATTGGTGACTCATTTCTATCCAACTGGGTCATAGTTCTAGAGAGCCAGCGTTCTGAACAGCTTACATGCCGCCGCCTGTTCACATAGACGCAGTTGGAAATGGGGAAAACATTTTTTCCAGGGTACACATCTCAAAACACGCTCTACACAAGTAAAGTTGGCTTCCCCCGGTTGCATGCCTGCGTTAGGTAAAGCCCGTCCCATCTGGCTGCTCACTGGTTCACAAACTTTTTCACATGCTCTGCCCTACACATACAAGAGATGGCGTCGCTTGTCTTTGCAAGGATGGACAGCTGCCATTGCATTGGTGACTCATTTCTATCCAACTGGTTCAAGAGAGCCAGCGTTCTGAACAGCTTACATGCCGCCGCCTACCGCTTTTCACGTAGCAACAGTTGGAAATGGGGAAAAAATTATTTTTCAGGGTACACATCTCAAAACACACTCTACACGAGCAAAGTTGGCTTCCCCCGGTTGCATGTGTGCGTTAGGTCAAGCCCACCCCCTGAGAACAAGCTTAGGATCGTTTAGGATGTGTGTGCTTTGCAGTTCAACCTAAAAATTGTTTCAATCAAGCAGAATGGCAAATGATGCAATGGAGCGCGTTCATTCTTGAGAACGAATTTTGTGACAGAACATAAACAAAACAAAACATTTCAATGTGCAAAAAAGTCATCGTGACGCTAATCAGGAAAGCCAGCACGCGTTCGAAATAAGCAGGAAGAAGCACATGATCGAGAAAACAACGATAGTTGAAGCTGTGCAGAGAAGCTGGTTTGAGGGGAAAACAGCTTGTATGATCAATAGAGCTATAGAGCTTAGGCCTATAGAGCTTGGGCCTGTTTTTATTTTAGACAGCGTGCATTCAACACACGAAATTAAATAAATCGAGCAGAATGACAATAGCATAGTGGCGCTATGTGGTGAAGCTCAAGACGCACTGACACTCCAACGCTGATTAAACAATGCTATGCACGCGCGTACTGAAGCTAAAAAAAAAGACTCAACCCAAGCTGAGTATGAAGAAACACAATTGCCCCCCTCAGAACATTCTGTTCAAACATAGCCGGCGTACACGACACAGCTCGCACTCCTGGAAGCACTCTTAGAAATATAAGTCCAAGGCACAACGTCGCACAATGAACGAGTTCATCTCGGAAAAAATGCGCTCACCTTCGCAGACGGGTCACGAGCACCATGCCGCAATATCTGAAACATGCGGCGCGTGGACACCTCACGCGACTTTAGCCAGCCCGTGCAGTTT
Organism: Ornithodoros turicata; assembly: GCF_037126465.1. Lineage (NCBI taxonomy): Eukaryota > Metazoa > Arthropoda > Arachnida > Ixodida > Argasidae > Ornithodoros > Ornithodoros turicata. The sequence goes on along the minus strand of NC_088206.1, from coordinate 28,038,502 downwards.
TAGACTTCAACATAAGAAATCAACTAAATCCAGCACAAAGCACAGTGATGCTATGTCGTGACTGACGCTTATTAAACAATGCTATGCAGTGAAGCTTCGCACGTACTCAATGTTAAAAACGGACACTCAACCCAAACTGAGTATGAAGAAACACAATTTCAGATTGCCTTCACAGAACACCCCGCGCCTCTGCGTTCCTTCTCTATACTGGAAGCAGCAATATTAAGATCGTCGCAGTATGAACAGTTCATCAAGAAAATAGACTCATTTCATCACATCCGTATAGCGCACGTAGATTCTTGTCGCGCGACGCGCTACAGCAGGGTAGGGAAACACGGGCGCGTGGACAGCTCACACGATTTCAGCCTGCCCGCGCACACCTCACAACATGCGATGACATACCAAAATGTCGCGCGCACCTTCCAGGCACCCGTTACCGTGCCAGCCGCACGGAAAACTTGATAGCCGAAACACAGGCGCGTAACACACTCCTCCGGTTGGGACCATCTCTTTTATATCAGTGCTCGCTCGCTTCCGCAAGGTTGCAAGTACGAGAAATTGGGTCACCTTGAAGATGTGTTGGAGCCATGTGTTTTATATCAAAACGCGCTTCATGGCCAAACTCTGCGGCGGACCCTAGCGTAAAAAAATGTTGCGTCAAGGTGATGTAAATAGACCTTCTCCGAGAAACTGGGTCACCTCGTAAATCATGTTTTCCGAGGCCGCGCGTATTAAAACCAGCGATCACACCACGCTATGCGACCACCTGCTCATTGCCGAAACAAGCACCAAGAACAAAGGGTTCGCTTATGCAGTTTCCAAGAAGTTCCAAATGTCCTTCGCAGCTAACGGGCGCGCGCTTGGGCGCGATTGTGTAAACAAAATCGCGCCACCCTCCAAAGGCGCATTTGAGTTCCGTTCGACAGTGGGCTGTGGGTCAAGCGCACAACGAGGAAGATGAGGAAAGTTCTAATTTTCAGTTCATTCGGTGTGCGTAGAAACTGAGAAGTCATGTCACCTAAGCGAGTATCGTCGTCTAAGCGAGTATAGTTTGTGGAGAGGTTACGACGCTTTCTTAAAGCAATTTTATATCATATCCCAAACGCTCTGCGCGATCAAACAGCATTATGGAAAGAACAAAACCGTTGCATGCATCACGGTGCGTGCGCGTCTCAGCGTGCTCAAACAAGTTCTGGCTATTAGTAAAAGAAGTAGTTTTGGGTTCCCAGGCGGGTTCTGCATGGTGTTTCCAGCGCATCAGGCGACAACGTAAACTGTTCTGCGCGATCAAACAAGTCCCGCTGCCACGCGCGTGACATATCATAACTTGTTTCAGCGTGCTCAAACAAGTTCTGGCTTTTGTGGTCGTATGATGGTGCAGATTTGTAAGAAACACTGAAGAGATTCAAGAGCACACACTATGGAAATCGACAGCCGAATTAGAAAAGGTATTGCGATTTTATCCTCGCTGTCTAATCAAAAGCACTATTTTCAGCAGGGCGAACGGTCCTCGATGTTTTGACGGCGTTTTTCGGTTGGATTCCGGAAGATGCAGTACCGCGGGGTCTCTATGAAGCTTTAATCGGGAAACGATTCACCACCATCGACAGGGTAGACGATGCTGTGGACGAGATCCTGCGAGTATACCACGAAATTGAGGTAGAAAAAGGAGATGCGAACCTACTCATGATATCACGCGATCTCGGCGAAGTCCTAAAGAGATACGGCTACAGAGACATCGCGGGCATAGATATTCTTCAAGCTCTCCATCTGCTGCACGTCTTAGCTTACCTTTGGAATGAATGCTGTCGTATCATGTACGAACCGGATGGCTGCCCCCTAAAGATTGAGTGAAACTGATGTGTAATCCTCACGTAAAATAAAGCTCTTTCTTCCGCGCAAAAGATTTTTGAATGCATGAACAGACGGTTTCGAACGTCCAGCCTACCTCATTCGACGCATTTTTTTAAATTGCCACGCGGGCGTTTGACATCGCGTATCTTTCTAACCGCACATGGAGTAACCCTAAAACAAAGTATGGGGAATAAGGTACTTTCGAAGCCTGATGTGCGAAAATACTCTCCCTCTATATCTGTAAATAGGCAACACGCTGTGCAATTCGAGCTCCCACCGCACACCATTCAGGATAGCACATCGACACAGTGTTTGATAGAAGAAGGGGTAAATCGATTTCTTGCCCCCGCCCTCTCTTCACAGAACTGACGAAAATCACATTTTCTGTAGGACGCGTGGTCCTTGATGTTGTAACAATCTTCTTCCAATGGATACCTGAACAGGAAGTGCCGGAAGGAATATATGAAGCTTTCATCAACAAAAGATTCAGCGCAGATGACAGGGTAGACAGCGCCGTGGACAAGATCTTACGCACGTACTACGTAATCGAGTGAAAGCAAGGAGTCTCATTTCTATTAAAAGTATCACGTAATCTTCATGAAGTCCTAAGGAGGTCGAGCTACGAAGACATTGTACAGTTGTATAGACAGCACGCTGAAACAAGTTATGATATGGCACGCGCGTGGCAGCGGGACTTGTTTGATCGCGCAGAACAGTTTACGTTGTCGCCTGATGCGCTGGAAACACCACGCAGAACCCGCCTGGGAACCCAAAACTACTTCTTTTACTAATAGCCAGAACTTGTTTGAGCACGCTGAAACGCGCACGCACCGTGATGCATGCAACGGTTTTCTTCTTTCCATAATGCTGTTTGATCGCGCAGAGCGTTTGGGATATGATATAAAATTGCTTTAAGAAAGCGTCGTAACCTCTCCACAAACTATACTCGCTTAGACGATGATACTGGCTTAGGTGACATGACTTCTCAGTTTCTACGCACACCGAATGAACTGAAAATTAGAACTTTCCTCATCTTCCTCGTTGTGCGCTTGACCCACAGCCCACTGTCGAACGGAACTCAAATGCGCCTTTGGAGGGTGGCGCGATTTTGTTTACACAATCGCGCCCAAGCGCGCGCCCGTTAGCTGCGAAGGACATTTGGAACTTCTTGGAAACTGCATAAGCGAACCCTTTGTTCTTGGTGCTTGTTTCGGCAATGAGCAGGTGGTCGCATAGCGTGGTGTGATCGCTGGTTTTAATACGCGCGGCCTCGGAAAACATGATTTACGAGGTGACCCAGTTTCTCGGAGAAGGTCTATTTACATCACCTTGACGCAACATTTTTTTACGCTAGGGTCCGCCGCAGAGTTTGGCCATGAAGCGCGTTTTGATATAAAACACATGGCTCCAACACATCTTCAAGGTGACCCAATTTCTCGTACTTGCAACCTTGCGGAAGTGAGCGAGCACTGATATAAAAGAGATGGTCCCAACCGGAGGTGTGTGTTACGCGCCTGTGTTTCGGCTATCAAGTTTTCCGTGCGGCTGGCACGGTAACGGGTGCCTGGAAGGTGCGCGCGACATTTTGGTATGTCATCGCATGTTGTGAGGTGTGCGCGGGCAGGCTGAAATCGTGTGAGCTGTCCACGCGCCCGTGTTTCCCTACCCTGCTGTAGCGCGTCGCGCGACAAGAATCTACGTGCGCTATACGGATGTGATGAGGTGAGTCTATTTTCTTGATGAACTGTTCATAGTGCGACGATCTTAATATTGCTGCTTCCAGTATAGAGAAGGAACGCAGAGGCGCGGGGTGTTCTGTGAAGGCAATCTGAAATTGTGTTTCTTCATACTCAGTTTGGGTTGAGTGTCCGTTTTTAACATTGAGTACGTGCGAAGCTTCACTGCATAGCATTGTTTAATAAGCGTCAGTCACGACATAGCATCACTGTGCTTTGTGCTGGATTTAGTTGATTTCTTATGTTGAAGTCTAAAACTGCACGGGCTGGCTAAAGTCGCGTGAGCTGTCCACGCGCCGCATGTTTCAGATATTGCGGCATGGTGCTCGTGACCCGTCTGGAAGGTGAGCGCATTTTTCCGAGATGAACTCGTTCATTGTGCGACGTTGTGCCTTGGACTTATATTTCTAAGAGTGCTTCCAGGAGTGCGAGCTGTGTCGTGTACGCCGGCTATGTTTGAACAGAACGTTCTGAGGGGGGCAATTGTGTTTCTTCATACTCAGCTTGGGTTGAGTCTTTTTTTTTAGCTTCAGTACGCGCGTGCATAGCATTGTTTAATCAGCGTTGGAGTGTCAGTGCGTCTTGAGCTTCACCACATAGCGCCACTATGCTTTTGTCATTCTGCTCGATTTATTTAATTTCGTGTGTTGAATGCACGCTGTCTAAAATAAGAACAGGCCCAAGCTCTATAGGGTTTATTGATCATACAAGCTGTTTTCCCCTCAAACCAGCTTCTCTGCACAGCTTCAACTACCGTTGTTTTCTCGATCATGTGCTTCTTCCTGCTTATTTCGAACGCGTGCTGGCTTTCCTGATTAGCGTCACGATGACTTTTTTGCACATTGAAATGTTTTGTTTTGTTTATGTTCTGTCACAAAATTCGTTCTCAAGAATGAACGCGCTCCATTGCATCATTTGCCATTCTGCTTGATTGAAACAATTTTTAGGTTGAACTGCAAAGCACACACATCCTAAACGATCCTAAGCTTGTTCTCAGGGGGTGGGCTTGACCTAACGCACACATGCAACCGGGGGAAGCCAACTTTACTCGTGTAGAGTGTGTTTTGAGATGTGTACCCTGAAAAATAATTTTTTCCCCATTTCCAACTGTTGCTACGTGAATAGCGGTAGGCGGCGGCATGTAAGCTGTTCAGAACGCTGGCTCTCTTGAACCAGTTGGATAGAAATGAGTCACCAATGCAATGGCAGCTGTCCATCTTTGCAAAGACAAGCGACGCCATCTCTTGTATGTGTAGGGCAGAGCATGTGAAAAAGTTTGTGAACCAGTGAGCAGCCAGATGGGACGGGCTTCACCTAACGCAGGCATTCAACCGGGGGAAGCCAACTTTACTTGTGTAGAGCGTGTTTTGAGATGTGTACCCTGGAAAAAATGTTTTCCCCATTTCCAACTGCGTCTATGTGAACAGGCGGCGGCATGTAAGCTGTTCAGAACGCTGGCTCTCTAGAACTATGACCCAGTTGGATAGAAATGAGTCACCAATGCAATGGCAGCTGTCCATCTTTGCAAAGACAAGCGGCGCCATCTCTTGTGTGTGTAGGGCAGAGCATGTGAAAAAGTTTCATTGTGAACCATTGAGCGGCCGCGGATGGAGGCATGGGCAGTTGGAGCCTGTTAGGGAGCTCTAGACATAAGTGACCAATGAGAGGCTTGTAGTCAGATGGGCCAATGAGCACTTGCAGTTAGATGAGCCATATGGTGTCTATCGAGGGAGCTGAGTGACCAATGAGCGCAAGAGATGACCGGGATCTCTCTGATGCAGCTGAACAAACCCACAGGCTGATGTACCAAATAAAGGGTGAAATCAACAATTGTCGTGTGTCTTGTCTGAAGCTGCTGCATTGTGGTTTAGGAGCGACAGGCTAGCCAATCACTGTTCAGTAGGCTTAACGTGGACCAATCAGGGCCAGACATCGGTAGGCTTTGGTGTGAAGGGACAATCAGTAGGCTTAGCATGGTTCGGCTTAGAAGTCAGTAGGCTCAGAATGGACCAACCAGCATGAAGTAGGCAGAGCTGGTGAAGAGTTGTGCCATCTGGTGTCAGTGGACTTAGAACGAGGGCCAATTGGTAGCGGCCAATCAGAGCGCTGGTGGAGTGATCAGTAGGCTTAGCGTGGACTGGCTTAGAAGTCAGTAGGCTTAAAATGGACCAATCAATGCGAAGTGGGTGGAGCCATTAAAGAGTTGCGCCACGAAGTAAGTAGCATGGACCAATCAGGGCCAGCCACAGCAGAACCAAGCCGTGCCCTATGACGCAGCTGGACCAATAGCATAATTTCTATTAAATGTGTAGGGAACCTTCTTCGGCACCGTCAGAGCATGCGCGTTGTGAACCAACGAGCAGCAGGGTGGAGGCATGCGGTTAGCACGGGCCAATAGCACTTGGAGCCCACCAACCCCCGCTAAAGTTATCCTATGGTAAAAGTTACAATCTCCCACAGTTAAATTTATCTCGTCTAGAGATGAGTGTGAGTGACCAATGAGTGGCTTGCAGTTCAATGGATCAATAGCAGTGGGTGAGTGACCACTTGCTGTTAGATGAACCAATCGGGGTTGGAGCCTATGAGGGAGCTGTGACCAACTAGAACCAATAAGGAGCTGGCTGAGCGGCCACGTGCAGTCAGATGAACCAATAACAGTTGGAATCTACCGAGGGAGCTGAGTGAGCGTGAGAGATGTCCACATAGAATTATGGACCAATGATCTCTCTGATGCAGCTGGACCGGGAGGCTGTTGTACCAAATAAAGGTTGAAATCAACAATTGTCCTGTGTCTTGTCTGAAGCTGCTGCCTGGCTTAGGAGCGGCAAATTCAGGTAACCCAATCACCGTTCAGTAGGCTTAGCGTGGACCAATGAGGGCCAGCCATCGGTAGGCTTAGAATGGGCCAATCAGCGTGAAGTGGGTGGAGCCAGTAAAGGGTTGCACCATCCGGTGTCAGTGGGCTTAGGACGGGCCAATCGGCAGGCTTACACTGAGAGGGTGATCAGTAGGCTTTGGCTTAGACGTCTGAATCAGACCAATCAGCATGAAGTGGGCACACACCACAAGGTAAGTTTGAACATCTGAGATAAAGCCGCAGCGGGGCCGCTGCCGTCTGACGGGCGCTACTGAAGGCTATGTTCAGCGGGCCAATCGGTGGGCTTAGAACGGGCCAATCGGTGGGGACGGCCAATCAGAGGGCTTAGAAAGCGTGGGAGAGTGATCAGTAGGCCTACAATGGACCAATCAGCGGAGCCGGTTAATTAGCATAACGGCGGCGTGCTCAGCGATACGCATGCACCAATCAGCGTGAAGAGCCGAGTAATTAGCATAAAGGGGCGGAGCTACAGTCAACCAATCAATGATCAGTAGGCTTAGCACGGGCCATTCAGCACGAACTGGGTGGAGTCAAGCCAATTAATTAGCATAAAGGAGCGGAGCTACGGTCAGCCAATCAAAGATCAGTAGGCTTAGCAGGGTCCAATCAACGTGAAGTGGGCGGAGCTAATGGCGACCAATCAGATGGCTTTGGATTTGGCTTGTGTTGGCTTAGAACTGGATTGTGTTGGATTATAACTGGATTATGGCTTAGAATTGGATTGGAATTGGATTACAATTGGATTGGAATTGGATTAGAGAAAACTCTTGGCTATAGGACTCCTTTCTATACTACTGACCTCTAGAGCGCCCCGTTTGCTGGACGAAGTAATATAGCCCCTAACTCTTTGAGTGATAAAGCATAGATAGAGACATAAAGTCCCCCGGCTTTGAGGAAAAGAGTGAAAACCGAGATGAAAACAGTGCATATTTTCTACGTCTTGGATACTTCCATCAAGGTTCGTAGTGTTTGTTAGAATGAAAATTGTATATTGCTCGATTTTATGATGGTTCAATGATAGATTATTTTCCTCTGTTGTTGTTTACGTGTCGCCGCGTGTTCCTCTGTTCTTCAGCGTTAAGTCTGTGCTATAGTGTTAAGTCTGTGCTATTTCGCCTTTTGATTGATTGATTAGCTATTATTTCTCTATGTGTTGGATGGTGCGCACGTTGGGCTCTCTATTAATTGTAGCTGTTGATTGTGTTGTTTCTCGTTATTTCCTTATGGCTATGCTGTTCACTTAATAAGAAATTGATTAATTAAAAGTTGAGTAATGTTGGAATATGAAATTGAGATTCCCTATTGCGCTCCAAATGTTATGACAGATATTCACGCTATTGCTATGATGGTTCTCATGTACAGAACATTAGACTTTTTATAATACAACTTGTAATTTGATTGTCATCATATTGATTAAGAATATCTTCTTTGTAGTGGTATAGATTTTATTTCCTCTTGTGTTCTTGTCGTTCATGTTCCGTGGTCTTCCATACATCTATCGGCACCCGTCTTCAACAAATCAGGGCAGATATCATTAGTTCTGTTTGTTGGCTAGGAGCGTGCTATGTGGTGAAGTTCATTTTTAACATGTCTATTTTCTGATGAGTTTGATTTTTTCTTCTGATTTGCTAGGATCGTGCTATGTGGTGAAGTTCATTTTTAACATGTCTATTTTCTGATGAGTTTGATTTTTTCTTCTGATTTTCTGAATGATAGATTACTCTGTTGTTTTGATGAGGAATATCTTCTTTGTAGTGGTGTAGATTTTATTTCCTCTTGTGTTCGTGTCATTCGTGTTCCGTGGTCTTCCATACATCTATTGGCACCCGTCTTCAACAAATCAGGGCAGATATCATTAGTTCTGTTTGTTGGCTAGGAGCGTGCTATGTGGTGAAGTTCATTTTTAACATATCTATTTTCTGATGAGTTTGAGTTTTTTTTCTTCTGATTTTCTGAATGATAGATTACTCTGTTGTTTTGACGAAGAATAACTTCTTTGTAGTGGTATAGATTTTATTTCCTCTTGTGTTCGTGTCCCATAGTCTTCCAGGGACTCTGCTGTTCACAGTTAATTACATACAACTATCAGAACTTCCCGCTATTGCACTGACGTTTCTCACGTATAGGAATATTAGACTTTTTATAACACAACTTGTAATTTTCTTTGTAATCACATTGATTAAGAATATCTTCTTTGATTAAATGTGGTGTCCGTTTCTCGTTTTGATGTGGTGTAGCTATTATTTCCCTACATGTTGGAGGATTGGTTCTATATTAATGCTATGTGTTGATTCGAATTATTTCCTTATGTCTGCGCTATTCACTTCAATAGAAATTAATTAATTAAATTTTTGTCATATTGGAATATTAAACTTTGCTTCCATATTGTGCTCAGACTTTTTATAATAAAACTTGTAATTTTGATTGTAATCGTAATGATTAAGAACATCTTCTTTGATTAAATGTGCTACTGCATTTTAATTCTGATTCATTGAAAACTTGTGTGTATGATTACAGTTAATAAAAAAAATATTGTGTTTGATCTGTGATACTTATTCAATGCTATTGCATCATGCCTGTAATAAGTATATTATTTGTTATGTGTATTGTGTTTCTTCTGCTTCAGGTTTTTCTGGCTGGGTTTTTCTCCTCCACACGGAGTCACAGCATAATTCCTTGCACTATTGACTTCAATAAATATATTTTTAGTTCTACGTTTTGTGTATGACCCTTCTTTGCATGTCTCTGCATGTTATAAGCGCGCGGACAACCCTCCGCACACGCGCCGCGCAGGGAAAAATACGCGCAGGGCTCAGGGTAGGGGTCCAGGTTGTAGTTTCGTCCCCCCTGTAGCCTCGGCCAGCCCTCCTACTACTAAAGATATTAAAAATATTACCCTTTGATTACGAGAAAAAGAAGCGCGTCGTTATCTACATGTGGTATTTTAACCTGTCTCAATTCGAAATACCCTCAGTGACGGTTGTTCTCGCGGACGAAACGGGAAGACGTTTACCATTGCAATCCAAAGGTAGAACCAATTTAACGTTGCACTTTAAATACCGTAACTCCCCCAAAATAATTCCCGTGTATACGGGACCCCTTTTCCAACGAGGAGGTGGTGTGTTGAGCAACATATCCAAGTTTATCGTTCCCATCTGGCAACAAATAAAACCGATCGCCAAGAGAACATTGAAGCGCTTGGTGCGGAATTTGGCCGACGGCGAAGGAATACCTCGCGCAGTAAAAAAGACAGCCATAGTAACGGGGAGAGTCGTGCTGGATTCCATGCAGCGCTTGGGAAAGAACAATAAGAAGCTACGACGCAAAAGATATAAAAAGCGTTAACACCCGACACACCTGTAGATATCTTTGGTTCGCCGTATTGGGCACATATCCGCTGTGCTCCAGCCATGACGTCAACAAAAGACAAAAAACAGGCGCAACGGTCACCGCTCTGTCTAATGAGTGACGTGATGATCTTCGAACCCCCTTCTGTTCAATACGGAGTGGAAGATACTTGGTACCAACTCTTTTATCAAGTCAACAGGGTAAATAATACCGTGATCGAATTTTCTATTCAAACTTTGCAAAGGACAGACTTGGATCTCTACGGCAGCTTCGTGTCTATGACCACGCGAATCATTCGCGACGACACCTTATCAAAAATTCCAGCAGGCCAGAAGCTGATGGACCAGTAGACCCGTCATTTGGGAGCTGGACCAGCAGAAATGCTGTTGGAGCAGTGGACCAACAGAAATCCTGCTGGAGCAATGGGCCAGTAGAAATCCTGCTGGAACAATGGACCAGCAGAAATCCTGCTGGAGCAGTGGGCCACTATACAGCCTGCGCTACACTACTGAACTAGAGTTGCCACTCTTTGTCCAGCAGAGGCACAGACTGTATGTGCCAGTGGCGTACACAAAAATAGTTGGTGGCTAAAAGTATGAAAATTGAAAGTCTGAGCATGCAAAGATTATAGATGCCTTTATTTCTCATCAGTTACATACAATTTCTTCTGTAGTCTTCTGATGTCCGAAATTTTTTGCCTAATGTCGGACGTCATACAACGTGCCATGGATAATGTAGTTGCATGGGTATACCCTACCTGTTTCGGAATAAATACAAATCAGTGAGGAGGTCTGCAACGCACTTTAGCTTAACTTACCTGATCTCTTTCAACATCTCCACGATGTATCTGTTCCATTTCCCACGTCGTGTGTGTGGTGGATCATCTGTGTTGTTCACCGAAATCGATCTGTCAAAATCGTCTGCAACTGATAGTTTCCACATTAGTAACAGTGTCACTGGAGCATCACATGTGGTATCTTCACCCTAATGCTAAGTTATGATATATAAGTTAACCAGTAGGGTAACGAGTACACTGAGATAACAGATAGATATAATATGAATCAATATGGTCATAATCACACTGAGCGGATAAAGTTATAGGAACCCACATGCTAGGAAGATTACCAAGCGAAAGGTGCACGAAACATAGCACTACGGGCACACAACTAACCTTCAGTTCATGAAGTATAACGGCTTCTGGAGGTACCTTCCAAGGTACACACAGAAACAGATATTACTAGGAAGGCACAATAAACACGATGAAGACAGGTTCGAATTGAGACAGGTTAAAATACCAGGCACAATAAACAGTCACAGCTCCGGGCCACCAAAAGCACGACGAAAGACGATTCCCGAGGGAGAGCCCTCTAAACATACGTCCGAACGCGTCCGATGCTAAATTTGAATGAGCAGGGACGCGGGACGAGCTGCGCACTCCAAGGGCGCCGCCTGTAACGGCTCCCCTCGCGCTATATCCAGAAAGCAGAAAGTCGCGCTAACACGGGACCAAAGCTGTCGGAAAGAGGATGTTTTCCCCGTCAAAATAAGTCCTCAATCACATTCCTACGCCAACAAACAACCGATATCGGAAAAGAAGAAAAAAAAAATGCCACCAGCCCCGTGACGATAAGGGAGCCGCTGTTGACATGTTGTGCTAACTTGAGAACGGAGATGGCTAGACAGATGCCGCAAGTTTCTACGCATTCGGCTTGCGGAGTACAGGAACGAACTCGTTAATGGGTGGTTCAAATCCCCCGCAGGGTTCCAACCTAAAAACAGGGACAAAGATTGCAGAATGAGGGTTAGCCCATCCTCCGGAAGCTCCCATATACGCAATGGTCCAGGGAAAATGGCGGGCGCCCAAACCACGTGGTCTCCAGGAGCCACTCACAGCGGTCAAGATCAGCAGCGCGGGAAAAAAGCTCAGGTCAAGTGCGCATGCGCAGACCGACCTCCTTTCTCAACCTCATTTCCCTTCTCTCCTCGGGTTTTTCGTCTCTCTCTTCTCGTCCCCCTTCCTCCAGTCTCAGCTTATTGGCTTATCGTCTGTTTTTCTTCCGCGCTTGCTGTTGAGTAATCTACGTGTTGTTCCAAAGCAGAGAAACAAAAAGCGAAATCGGTCGATAAAGCAAGTTTATTTGTCCTCGCGAACTGTTCAGAAAAAGTTACAGTACATATCTTTTCAAGTCTTGTAACAGGCTCCACTGGAGCTTTAGGTGCTTCGACACCGAAGGGTAGTTCGAAAGCCAATCGCAGTTAGCACACCCACTATGTAAAGGTGTACAGTTTTCGAAAACAGCTGGGCCAGGTGTGTCGTTGTTGCCGATGACTGCGGGAGCACTAAAAAATAAAATGAAAATAATTTATTGATGATGCGTAACTCTGAACGAAAATCACTGTTATGGATAGGCAATCGATGTTGATTTCGTATTTGAACACCAAAGCACACTTGTCACACACGTTCGTAGATCACAGTGAATGAACGGCTGCGACAACCACACATATAATTTAATTAGCGGCATAACCGAAACGCACAAGTTACGGCAACGCACTTCACTATGACACGTCTCTAACGTACAGAGTGACTCGTAAATGTTGTACGTAATACACTTAACACGATAAACCTGCATTACTTCTTTCGGTAACAAGAAGCAACCAAAGTTGTCTTACCGTTGACATGCGGGACATCTGAAGAAGTGCGACTTCCTCACGATTTGTGCGTTCTTTGGTGGTGCAGGGATTCCCTGTCATGTTTGTCTTTCCACTGTTGTAACGATCAGCTGGATGTGCTATTCCGTTTTCACGCTAGCTGTTCGCTACAACCTAAATCTGAAGCACCCAAAACCCTCGAAACTACCCGCTAGTGTCTGCGAGCACAACGGTTGTAACAGGGATGGGACACTCCCATTGATCGCAATGGGGACGTTTTTCGGGCAGCAGCAGCGCCAAATACGACCCCAGTGGTTGCAAGACCAATTCTGCGAATGCGCATTCGCTATGATTTTGGATAAGGCGGCGGGTTCCGCATTCGTCCGAGGACTCTGTTTTTCATGCTTATCCAATATGCGGAGTGCTCTGCGGCCTCTCCGGAGCTGCGGTTCTGTGCCTTTCATAAAGTATTCTACTGGTTTACGAGGCGGACGTCAGAAGGTGGCAAACACAGATACTGGAACGGAAACACTGTATTCATCAAGCTTATTCATAGATATGCAAATATATGTCACTACTTTTCTAGAAATCGCTGCGCAGGCGTTGCAAAAAAGTATAATTACATAGTTAACAAACACATCACAGAGTTTCTTCGTAACAAGCCTATTCTGGAGGAGGCCTGCTTTGTGACTTGCTTTCCAGTATCATGAAGCTTGGCTTTCAGGCGGTCTTTATATATTTGCCAGGTTCTTTGGCATGTCAATGTGGATTTCCGTACGTACACAACGCTTCCTGGAAAGCAGTTTCGGTGCTCTGCACCTCTAAGGACCCGAAAATAATCGATCAAATGTGAATCCTGCAATTCCGGTTTCTGCACGTACTAACTACCTTCGCAGAGGTACGAGTCTTATTCTTACCAGTGCGCTTTTGCTTGGCGTATATCCGTGTATCCGGAACTGGTGTCTATCACATCTGGGCAATACAAAATCGCACAACAGTTCACGCGCAATGTGTACCCTGTTACCCACTCTTAATAATAGAACTTTTGAAATCCACGCTAAGAAATCCACCCTTCAAATTCCAATCCTTTGAAATTCAAGCTGTCAAAATAAATCACAATGGGTCTATGCAGTCCAGTGTTAAGCACGGTTTTACGTGAGAAAATCAGTGTTTAAGAAGGTCACACTCCAGAATAACGAGTCTTTATGCAATTCTGTGTCGTATTCAGCATGTATCTCTCAATTATTCATTAATTTAAATAAGTTAGATGCGTAAATAACTGCGCGTATGAATACTAGGAAAACAACGCTTCAGCGGTTCGCCCGTTCGGCTACCATTGGGGACGAGGCTGTTTGAGAAAATGGAGTAACGACGGGACCGTATGGTGTTGCGGGATGTTCTGCATAAATAGGATAATCACTGCAAGCTCTAATAAAGCATATATTTCTTCTGCCGATTTCGTCAGGTATTTTTCAGACGTGTAACGACTTGGTGTGCTAACACGCGCGTGCAACTCATGAAGGAATTCATGGGTGAAGTGATATTGATGCAGTCGTAGCTGTTTTGGACAGGAAATCGGGTAGCGAAAAATGTCCAGGATGAGCAACATATAAAACATACCGCAAAACTGCTGTGTCGACCATTTGTCACGAGAGTAATCACGTAAACATAATGTAAACGTCTCTTGCTTTCCTCGGCCTCAGCCTACAAAGAATCGCTAATGTTATGTTTGATAAGAGCCGCGAAAAGTGGTTCAGCAAGGTAAAACTGTGCCGGGAACACCGTCACATGAGGGATGTGTTTAATTAAATCACCGTGAAAGACAGCAAAGGACTGGTACTGGTCATGTAGAAAGCAGATCTCGTTCACCAACACATCAATGGATTGTATAAATAGTCTTCCTGTCAATGGACAACTGACATTTTCCTCCCGTCTATACTGAGCAATGTTGACCCAGAGCTTGGTTTCTGAATGCCACAAAACACTTCTCGCCAAGGTGGTGCACTGTGACTCATGGACTGTGACTCAATGGGGCATTTACAGCTCAGTGTCATTACCACATGAGGCAAGTTGACTCCCTCAGATGCTGTCACTGCAGTGCTGTAGAAAACCCAGAGTATGTTCTTTGTCATTGCCCACACTACCGAGCTTTCCAAACTGCCATTTTTGAGATCTCTCAATAATCTGAACTCCTGCCCATCTCTACAAAATTGCTTGGCCTATGGCTAAATCGAGACCACGAATGCCTGCTCTCAAAGCTCTTTTCGCAATTTTGGACTCCATCGGACATTATTTCCATCCTCACACCACAAGCAGCTATGGGGTAGAGTATCGCCCCAGGCAATGAAGCTCCCTGTCCATCTCAAAATAAAGTTGATGAACAGCATCTGCAACTTCTGCGAGGTGGTTTAAACCACTCTTATAACTACATGTTATATAAACAAAATGCAGAAACCGACACTGAAGATTTTTGTTCAAGTTTAATTTGTACAAGCTTTCGCGTGGAAGTCCAGGCTTCCTCAGGAAGCATGGACCTCCACGCAAAAGCTTGTACAAATTAAACTTAAACAAAAATTTTCTGTACTTTGTTTATGCGATCTACTGGACTTGACTCCACTCTTCGTATACACTTCAACTACATGTTATGTGTAACGTAGGAGTGCTGGTATGTGGGTAGAGTGGCTAGTTTGCCACAGTACCACAAATAGGAACACAAATGGCTGATAAATCTGCTACAGAATCTGGGCCAAGATTATGAGCACGTGGAATCATCACAATTTTTAATACCATGCAGAGGAAGATAGAGTAGAGAACCCTCAAATTTTGTGCTACTTTTTCTGAATTACTTGTAATTATGCTGCAGCTACATAGGCAGCAGTTAAAATGCTACTCACAATTGCCAAAACTTTATGCTAGCACTCAATTCTTTTTACAAACTTTGGTTTATGATGTGATGAATGTTTCGGTGACTTCCATAGGCCCGGTTTCACCAACTCTGGTTAACTGAACCAATATCAAGGCTTGCCAATTCTTGAACTTAACAGACACTTCTTTTTTTCCTTCGGTGATGTGGTGAATATTTCAGTATTAATAACTCCTTTAGTGAAGCAGATAGTTTAATGACCGTTCATCTTAGTTCAGATGCTCAAAAGGTTGGTGAGACTGGGTCATTATGTAGCCTTTGTGTTCTGGTGCTGTGCAATGATTTTTCGAGGGATTCAAACTACAAAAAAGGTTAATAATAATAAAAAAATTCTTGTCATACCTACCTACATACATGTCCCGCACAGCACGTAAGAAACTCAACAGAATATAAATGTCATCATGACATTGGTAGACAGACTGATACCGAAACAAATCGGAAGGGGAGGGCTGGGTTCCACGAATGGGCACTTGTTTACTGCCTCCTCATGAAAGAAAAGTAGGACCGAAAGGCGCGTGTCTCTCAGAGACCACCGTAATCCCCTCAAGACCGTACCTTTTAGACGCGAACTCGTCCCCCCTAGCTTTGAGCTTAGCTCAACTGCACCAAATTGGTGGCTCTGTTGAACAGTATGATGTCATTTGTTTTTATGATGAACAGTATGATGTCATTTGTACCGTTTCCAAGGCACTTTGTAGAAGAGTTTTGTATGCCAGCAGTGTACTGTCTGCGAAAGGTAGTTTTCGTGTCCACTTCAAGAAGACAATTTTTTTAAGGGGCTTAGAGGATGCGTAACTACTCTGTGATTTTCACTAAATATCAGAAGAGAGGTGCACACCTAAATACCTGAAACCCTCAACCCAATTAATTGTAGGATCAAAATTACATGGGAATATATTGAGGTTTGTCTTGTTCACAAAAGATATCATTGCACAATCTCCAAAGTTCATCGGTAGTTGCCATGGTCTACATCAATCATAAACACTGCAAACCACTCATTGAGCATAGTCCGTCCGCGGTACGCAAAGTGAAAAGCGTCATTGCCCATTGTGAACACGGCCATGCAACAGTGCTTGCGGCTTTGTATTTCTGACTAGTTTCTTTCATCACTTTGTTATGAGATGACTAATGCTTTGCCAATTCAACACGAACATACTTTGTAACAACTACTTGGAACTTTGGAACAACTTTGCAAAGCATATGTACTCGTATGCACTTCCTTTAATCGCTTCAGGAGTATTTCTCCCGTAACATATCTCAGCAGATGCAGCATGTCATGTAGGTAACACAATTTTGGCACAGCATTTGCTTGATATGTCCAACAAGCAGAGATATCAAATATAGATATATTTGTGCCAAAATAGTGTGCCACGTGTCCGTGTAAAGACGAGTCGCTTAGATGGAATAGGTATAGCATCTTGATGTTGTATGCAAGAAGTTAATCCATAACTTAAAAACCCGAGACTAGGGGACAAAAAAACGACAAACACAGACAAGGTCTCAAACACCTTGTCTGTGTTTGTCGTTTTTTTGTCCCCTAGTCTCGGGTTTTTAAGTTATGGATCTATACCACCAGCTCGCTTGCTACCTCTCTATCCTCTCGTTAAGAAGTTAATGTTTGACAACATATATGTCATGGGTTAAATAGAGGAGTATTTCATACACATCAGAAGAATGCCAACACTTCAGTGCTTTACCTTTACCTGTTATTCCAATGTTTACTCACCCTTCTATTGAGAAGGGAGAGTAAACTCTCTTATCTTGAGAAGTGCATTCAAACTTAAAGGTACTGCACTAGTAGTATCTGAAGACTTTACGCCGTCGGTCCGAAATGCCAGGAGGAAATTCATTGCATTTGGGCACACGCAAGGGCAGACTTTCCGTCTTCGCTTTAACAAGCTACTTATCAGAAACAAATGCTACATCTTTGATGAGGCAGCAAACGAAGTCCGCGATGTCCAGTCTATGCGCTCACATTCTTCTCTGGCCGCTGATGCAGAAGGGAACAGTACTTCTCCCGCCATTGTGTAGCAACCACAGCGTTCTGAGCTCATTTCTCCAATGTGCATTCCTATGTCCGTTCTGTTCTCCGTACATCCGTAGCATTCTTCCTAAGCGGGATGAATTACAGTCCTTACTAGTTACAACCGAAACTGACATCATTGCCTTAACTGAAACTTGGCTGACACCAAAAGTAGAGAGCTCTGAAGTCTTGCCTAACTTTACAATGTATCGCCATGATCGTGTTGGCACACGTGGCGGCGGTGTTCTCGGTGTTAAAAGTGCAATATGTTCGTGTCCCATTGCTGTGCCTGGTGACATTGAAATGGTTTGGTGTATGCTTGGGCCACAATATGTTAAGGTACTAGTCGGTGTATGTTACCGACCCCCGATGATAGCTGTTTTGTCACTAAACTCCACGATGCACTCTCATTTGTCCGGCGCTGTTTTCCTGCGCATAAAGTTGTTCTCCTTGGTAATTTTAATTAGCCGGGTATTGACTGGAGTAACGTTTACCAACCCAAAGCTCCTAACTCATGTAGCTCTGAGTTCTGTGAATTGTGCTTAACGGTTGACCTCAAACAACTGGTTACTGAACCAACACGCATTTGCGAATCACGTGAGAGTATTCTTGACCTCATGTTTACAACATCACCAGAGTTATTTTCTTCACTTACATTTCTCGATGGTCTTAGTGATCACAGGATTATACACAGTTTTATAAACCTCCCTCGAGCTGAACACAAATCTAGAAGCATCGAAATAAGAGACTATAATAGAGGCAACTACGTTGCCATAAACCGGGAACTCTGTAACTTTCTGGAGAGTTTTTCTGAGGTATGTCACACCCGCTCTGTCGAGGAAAACTGGTCAGCGTTTAAGGCTGTCTTAAACTGCTTAACCGAGCGTTATGTGCCAAAGATTACTATCCGATCATGTGAAAGTGCTCCGTGGTACACGCGCCAATTAAAGCGCTTAGCAAATAAGAAAAAACGAGCCTATCGGAAAGCTAGGATGCGTTGTAGTGTAGCTTCTTGGGATGCGTACAAGATAGCTTCAAGCGAATATATGAGAGCTATGAAGGAAGCAAAGGAAATTTTCTTCAAATCCACCCTTCCTGCACTTCTGAATAGTAACCCCAAAAAATTTTTGGAAAATTATCAACCCCGCCCACGACTCTGTTATTCAACTGAAAAATGACTCTGGTGATGATGTTCCTACCCAAGAAAGCGCTGCCACGCTCAATAGTTATTTCGCCTCAGTGCTTGTTGTTGAAACCACATTGCACCTTTCTTCACCTGATCCTGTAAGCGATATAACTATGTCACTTATTTCCATTTTTCCGGCTGGCATTGTAAGGCTCATAGAGTCCCTGAAGTCATCTTCATCACCTGGCCTTGACATGATTAACTACAAAATACTGAAAAGCACCCGACATACTTCAAGTCATATCTTATCCCTTATCCTTAACCAATGTCTACAAGTTGAGGAGGTTCCAATGGATTGGCGCCAAGTCATTCCCATTCCAAAGAGCGGACATCTTTCTGTTCCCTTAAACTTCAGACCCATCTCATTGACCAGCATCCCATCCAAGCTGTTGGAGCATATCGTTCACTCTCATATTGCCGAGCACCTCGATCGCATTAACTTCTTTTCGAAATACCAGCATAGTTTCAGAAAAGGGTTCTGTTGTGAAACCCAGCTGGTCGAGTTCGTCCATGACATTCAAATGTCACTTGACAACAGGGGTCGTACAGACGCGATTTTTTTTGATTTTGCAAAAGCCTTTGACACCGTTCCCCACTCTCGACTTCTATACAAACTTGCGTCACTAAACATCGACCCCGCGGCCCTCAACTTTATCAGTGTATTTTTATCATGCAGAAGACAGGCGGTTTTTGCTAACGATACCTTGTCAGAGTTTCTCCCTGTTTCATCAGGCATACCTCAAGGATCCGTCCTAGGACCACTTGTTTTCCTCATATACATTAATGATCTCCCCCAATCCCTTCCTTGTTCCGTCCGTCTATTTGCTGACGACTGTGTCATCGTCATCGTCAGGTAGAGTCTAGTGCTGATACCGAACTCATTCAAAATGATCTTTTTACAATTTCTCAGTGGTGCAAAACATGGGTCATGTCACTAAATGTTTCGAAATGCAAAATTATGACTTTTACACGTTCTCAAACTTGTCCGAACCCATCCTACTCACTTAACAACACTCAGCTCTCATGCGTTTCAACATCCAACATTCAATCTTTTTTTCAACATGCATTTTGATTCGAGTATGCGTTGGGCACTTCATATCCAAAAAGTCGTCGCCGACGCCAATAGGAGCCTGGGGTATCTTCGTAGGCACCTTGTGCTTGCACCACGTCATGTAAAACTGCTTTCATACCGTGCATTCGTGCTGCCCAAACTCGAATACGCATCGGCCATATGGGATTCCCATCAAGAGTACTTAATTCAAGCATTAGAGTCAGTTCAAAACATGGCGACGCGCTTGATTACATCCAACAATTCTAGAGACGCAAGTGTTTCACGTATAAAGAATAACCTTGACGTTGATCTTCTCTCGTCAAGGCGGTTAATGGTCAGGCAGTGCCTCTTCCATAAAATTGATCACAACACAAACGTTCGCGATCGTCTCCTAGTCCCTGCTAACTACATTTCATCTCATCTGGACCACATCCATAAGATTAAGCTACCCCACTGTAACACCACTTCCTTTCTAAAATCATTCTTTCCTAAAACAATTAGTGACTGGAATCTCTTGCCTGAACATGTTGCTTGTACACACGACCCTGCTGATTTTAAGGCTGCCCTCCTCCAATCCAGGGTTTCAGGTTCATCATGCTTTTCCCATGGTACACATGGTCTTCTTCCCTTATCAACTTGATATTTCATTTTTCACTTTTTGTAATACTTTTGTTACGCGTTTCTATTGTACTTTTCTTATGTGCTTCTGTCCACTCCGTTATGTAATACCCCCTGGGTCTTTAACGTACTTAAATAAGTAAATAAATAAATATTGGAATTATGTATTTCAGAATCATTTTTGTATTATTGAATTTTAATTTGGCAATCCTTTCACGTGTCTTGTGATAGACAGGTTAGCAATGTAAGCAGTGTTTATGTGCCTCTCACAACCTGCATCTTTATGCAAAAATACTCCAAAAGCCGGGAGACGACATAACTAGACGAAAGAGTAGAGAACTCCGACTTAACATAACCAAATAACAAGGTTTACTCAGACGTTTCGTCCGTCCTGCGACGGACATCATCAGTGCCTGCCAAACTGAATGAAAGATTGCACAACCGGTCGTTAAGGAGATGGGAGTATTGTTCGTTGAGGGACCACGGTTTTTGTCACAAACCGAGGGGTCACCGCGTATGTGCCAAGACTCTAGAAGCTTCCTGTGTCCCCATCTTTGTTCTCTCTTGTTATGTTAAGTTGGAGTTCTCTACTTTTTTGTCTGCATTTTTATGTCTGAGGCTCTTTTTTTGACAAGAGGGCAAGGGTGCCGGCAGTATGGCACATGTTCACAAAAATGCAGAACCAGAGACACACACACACAAAAAAAAATTATAGCATAACCAGGGTGTCGAACCGCAAAAAATACGGGTTCGGTTCGGGTTCGGGTTCGCGTTGTTTTGATTTCGTTCCGGTTCAGTTCCGGTTCGGCCACGCCAAAAACCGAACCGGTTCGCAAACCGGTTCGCAGCCCCGAACCGGTTCGCGAACCGGTTCAACGCTTCCGTTTTTTTATGTTCCCTAAAACTGCTTTTATCAGGAAATGCGTGGCTAATAGCTTACTGCTGTTGTCTGCATTGACGTCTTTAGCGAGAGAAATAAGAAATGGATGAACACTTATTGCAAATAGAGTCCACGCTGATGAAAGTAGCGGGAAGTAGCGGGACAACACCGCAAGTGTTGTCCCGCTATTTTCTGTTCCCAAAATCTCCTTTTCACACGCACAGTGCCAGCAAGATAAACTTAAAGGAAGCCTAATAAGATGGACAGCGTAATATAGACGACAGTACTTGCCGGCACACTGCCTTCGCAGCGTGAATCGATCTGAAACCGTACTGAAGCATGTCGAAAATATGCCTGCCAGCCTTACTCTGTCCGAGCTCACAGCAGTGTACTAGTTAATCCACCTCACAAAGGCAATGTATCACGACACAACTGCACTACCAATAAGCAGAACCACATTTACTTTTCAAACCACGACCAATCAAACAGGCACCGTTCTGCGTACGCTCCTTCTCCACTTCTCATGTTTCTGACTTGTTTAATTTTTACTGCTCACGTGTAAAAAGAAAGCTTGGGCGCTTATTTGATCACATATTCGTCGTGTAGAGCTACATAACTGGCCTACTCCATTCCTGTTGCATTCGTTCGCGTGGCACCCCGTCTCTGAAGAGTAGACGCCGCATCACCGCGTGCGTGGGGCGCCAGCCGCGGCGCTCACAAAGACAACTGCGCTTCAACATGTTAAAAAGATGCTGAAAGTATACTTACTATACGTCGTCGTCTGACTGCTAGGTGAAAATTTCTGAAATCCATGATATAGGCGCGTGATGATCATACCGATGTGTCTTCGTTCGGGGATAGAGAGGAACTCTTGTGCTGACTTTTATGTCCGAACCGTTTTGTTGCGAACCGGTTACCGCTATTATTTTTTATGGTTCTGCTCCGGTTCGGGTTCAGCAGTGTTCTGAAAATTTCGGTTCGGGTTCGGGTTCGGTTCCGGCAAAAATAACGGTTCGGGTACGGTTTTCGGTTCGAGTTCGGGTTCGGTTCGACACCCTGAGCATAACACAGTCCCAGTCATTTTGTCGTGCCCTTTTTGCTGTGTCGTCTGTTCTACATTTGTTTTTGTTTTTTTCGTGTGTAGTTTCTGGATTTTAAGCCCAAGAGCAGTTGCTGTAGAGGATGCTGAGAACAATTGAAGCATACATTTTCTCATTCTCACATTATGCTGTAAGCAGTGTGAAATACAACTCAAAAGGAATTTAATGAGAGACAACTTGTCACCAAGATTAGTGTGGGAACATTGCAAAGGAAAAATAATTCTAAACCATAATGGATTCTTATCCTATTTAATGGTACAGGATCAAATGAAAGTTATTTAAATAATATTAAAGAAGTAACCGTGCAAATTATCAGTCAAACAGTGAAGCTGGCTGCAGTACACTACAATGTGTCACATGTAACAATATCAGTGTTTCCAAAACTGACACATAAACCTTAGGGAGGCCGCAATAATCAAAGCGGGGGTTACACCACTTGGCGAAAAGAAAAAGCAGATGAAGTGAACGCAATATGCGACAAAACCAAGGAAACTATCTCGCTACAACTGCAATATATTGAAGTTATTTTTAAAAAATAGAAGTTCAGTTCAGCGCACAAACACTCGGGAACCGAGCTAACGTGTTTTCCGTCAGGTCCGTCGCATTATTTCTCACTCTGTCATGACGGACCCCCTAACCTCAGCACACGTCACTTGCGCACACTGCACTCTAAAATCTGTACCTCTTCAAACCCCCTTTTATAAGGTACATTTTTGCAAAAATGTACCCTTTATTCTATGCTGTACGAAAGCGCATAAAAGGTACAGCACTTTTAAGGTACGCCCGTCTAAGAGGTACGCCCGTCTAAGGGGTACAGTTGTCCAAGAAGTATGCAGTCCTCACACAGCGCAGAGGAACATGTTTCTGGTGACATAATTCGTACGCGAGGTATCGCACGCACAGCAAAATGCACGACGCGCGTCATGTATTGTGCGTTTATACTTTGATATCGGTAGTGGTAATACACACTCGCAGAAGTGTGTGTAAGAAAAAGGAAGTTGATGTTTCGTCCCTTGACGCTCGTGGCCTGTGCGCGCTTCACCCGCAGTTGTTCCCATCGTCATCCGCCCAGTCGGTCTTAGTCATCTGCCATTAAACATTACCTAAAGGCTGATTCCTGCTCCTTTCCAACATTCTGGTGCCGAAACCCGGGAGGCGTCGCCTCATACGGACTACTGACGGAAGGACTCCAGGAACAGAACAGGAACATGGAACGACTCAAGAAACTTCGAGCCCCAGTTCGTTCCTGTATAACGAAGCTTGCAGAGGACATTCATGATGCATTGCGTCGAGCATCTCTGTCTATGGAAGAATTGCAGCTCAGACTTTCACAGCTCACTTCGAAAGCATCTCTCCTGGCCGACATGGACCGCGAAATGGCAGCCATCGTCGAAGATGACGAGATAGACATGGAAGCGGAGACCTGCGACGAATACCTGGAGATTATAGTCCGAGCTACGCTAAGTGCCAACCGATACCTCTCAAGACACCTGCCAGCGACTCCTGACGGTGACCGAAGAACTTCTGGAACAAGCTATTCACAGGAACACGTAAGCGTTCCTAAGCTTCTAAAACTACATATTGTACCGTCTTCTGAAGAATTGTCGTCACGGCAGTCATTTCGGGATCACTTAGCGCCCGGAATACATGAGAAAGCAGGATCTGGAAAGAACCAGTTTGAGGAGTTCAAGGCTGCAGAGTCAGGAGTGAACGAACAAGATACATGCGGGACCAAAGAAGTAATAATCGACCAACGCTTGGATCAGACGTTTTTAACAAACACATGTGCGACTCTGGATGTTAGACACAACGCAGAATGCAAGGATGGATATTCCGACAACACATATTAAAACCTGTGCCTCGTCCAAAGATTTCATAGTGACACGGGATTCTGCTCCGTTACCAGGCATGCACCTGCATGACGAACCTATATGATGGCAGACACTGTGAGCAGTCTATTCCCATTGCTTACTGGACCTGTAGCTGAAGGGAACAAACAGTCAGATCGAGAGGAAGCAGCATTTTCTGATAAGGACATCCGATTGCAACCTCAAGGACACTGTGCACGTATTGCGAGAGAGCTTCGTGAACTCACACCATCCCACCACAAGGATGAATTCGCTCTGTTTGTTCCGCCTGACGATGATGTCCACTCTCTTCAGCCTCGTTATCAGAAGCCGTCACCCCGTCAGTATCGTTGCTACTGTCACAAGAAACTGTACCATCTGGCCAACCGCAGGCTCCGTCTTACCCATGCGCCGCCCGGAGTGTAAGAAAAAGGAAGTTGATGTTTCGTCCCTTGACGCTCGTGGCCTGTGCGCGCTTCACCCGCAGTTGTTCCCATCGTCATCCGCCCAGTCGGTCTTAGTCATAAAGGTCCCTGTAGTATAAAGGTCCCTGGTTCGATCCCGGGTTTCGGCACCAAAATGTTGGAAAGGAGCAGGAATCAAGCTTTAGGTAACGTTTAATGGCAGATGACTAAGACTGACTGGGCGGATGACGATGGGAACCACTGCTGGTGAACGGCGCACAGGCCACGAGCGTCAAGGGACGAAACATCAACTTCCTTTTTCTTACAGTGTGCATCTGTAACATACGCAAACGTGACCAACGTGTTGCAAGCACATGCGGGATAAAGACAAAAGGCGATCTAAATACTGAACCGCTCTTTATTTGACCTTCAGCGATTTCAGCAGCTGCGAAAGCCATGGCTTTGTGTACGGTTTCGGGAATTCGTTGTCACCCAAGTGGTGGATCCAGGATTTTTCCGAGGTGGGGGGTCCGCTATGGAAATGTGCCACGTGCATGCTGGGATTGGTCCATTGAACCCTATGTTCAAGTCTGGAATCGAGGGAGGTCCGGATCCCTGGAGCCCCCCCCCCCCCCCCCTAGATCCACGCCTGTCCACAACATATATCCGCAACGTAGTAAACTGTCATGCAGCAGAGCAGCACAACTTATATAAGCATGCCCGACGGTTCCAGCTGCACAGCCTCTCGGTCACTACAGAAAACAAGGCTCTCCTGCCTGAAAAAGAGTTTCGGTCCCGGAGAGACTTCCTCTTCTGGGAGGAACGCAGCAATTAGCTCGTGTTGATGCCTTCCAAAAGAATTGTCTCAAACAATGGAAGCAATCCACATACCGTTGATATCAGGTCATACTGCAATTTTTTTTTTTTTTTTTGCCGTAAGAATACGTCCACACCGACGAACGTCGGCGATTCTTGTCCTTCATGGCTGAAAAAGCCGCCAGGATGTTGGTCATCTCCACCGTTGCTTGATCAAAGGTTTTGCGGAATCTGACGTCGAATTATAGTATCAGCTGAGAAACAAATGAAGTTTTAGATATTAGAGATAAAACTACACTCTCGGCTTGAGCACTAACAGCACAGCAAAACCGATCACTTCGCCTGATTTATTTCAATCGTATGAATAATTAGTGTTCACAAACTAGATTACTGACATGACAAACTACATCGCTACGCAGTTAAGTGAAGACGCCATTGACCCATGGGTGTTTTGCCGACTGGCTGCTCTTGGTGCCTGACTTTCCAGCAAAGCAGTGTGTCAAGGCGATCAGATTTCACTCAGTATAGAACTATAATTTTATTCCTTACTCGGAGAGCTGGAATCGAAAGAATCCATTGGAGGTGGCCATGCCATGGGGTAGTACTGTTCGTTGTATTGACGAGAGGTACATTGGCGCGCAGACTTGACTTAACCAGCGGAGCGCTTGTCATTGGGCGCCGATAGGCAGCGCTGGATGCGAGGTTGGGATTATCCGTTATCCCCATGAAGGGAGGGTGCGCACAGCGGATGAGTTCGCGTTTCGGCATCTCCCCCCGTTGTGCGTACCGACCCTGTCTTCAACGGGATAGTGTATCATCCCAATCTCGAGGGCAACACTTCCCAACTGCTCCTCCACTGTTCGCCGCTCCTCCTGCCACACTCATAGAGCGGGGCAAGCTGCCTTGGGGCTGAGGGAGGTCTCGCTGGCACGCTACTGGGCTCCCTGCACCCTGCAACGCCCCATTCAGTGGCGCGTCGGAAGGGAACTCGTTTCTGACTGACACAGGGCTCGGCCTGTGGTGCCACTGATCTCTATGTATAAAGGCTGGATCGCGCATAGGATAGGGGCGCGTGGGGGAGAGCGTGTGAGACAACCGGCCGCCATGGCCCACTGGCGCCGGCTGCTCCCATAGGAAACAATGGGAAGCGATTTGATTTGGAGTATTCATTGCGCTTTAAACGCAACCTCTTTGCTGATTAGCACGCATCTTTCTTAGGAATCAGTGTACTGATGTATTCCAAACGTGCTTCAGCCGTGTTCCTGTAGTTTTTAATGGTAATTGCCTTCTTTTTAGGGGTCGTAATTGTCGTGCACAGGGCGCATACACTTGAAGATGAATTTGGTGAATATCAACTTATAAAACTATTTTTTTTATTGTGTGTGAGCGCCGCGAAGCAACTGTGGCTATGAGCGGTGGGTACAGATGTGGACAGACGGAGAGAGCACAGCAGGAAGGAGTGGGGGACAGATGAATTAGTATGCGTCCTGGGCCGACTTCAGGGGGAACTGTGCCGACATTCGTCTGGAAAGTCTTCGGAAAACGCCAGGAAAACCTCAGACAGCACAGCCGGCGGTAGGATTCGAACCCACCACCTCCCAGTCTACAGCACGACCTTGGTTAACACCAACGAGCGGACGCCTTAGCCCACTCGGCCATGCCGCTGGTACAAATTATTTTTACTCAGAGAGGTTTCACACTGTTTGTTATTGTAAGGTACTTCCGTTTTTATATCTTTTGTTTGTTTTCGTTTGTTGTTCGGTTTTCGTGTGGTGTTCCGCGGTTCTCGTTCGTTATTATGTGGCTTGGTATTGTACGGTTCTCGTTTGACTTTTTCCATTATCGTATTATGTTCTTCGGGTGTCTCTGTGTGTGTGCTGCAATAAGACCTCGATCCTTATTCTGAGGGGGCAGTTATTTTATTCACCACATCACCACCAGCAATGAGGTGGAGTATAGACTTTGGCAATGAAACTCCCCATTCCTCATCTTAAAATAACGTTATTGTCACGAGTGCTTTGCAGTTGTTCAGCTGTCAGCGTATTTCATTACCGAAATTCAAAGCGCTGTGCACGAAGAGCATGCACCCGCATGACTTATTATCACACACGCCGTAGGAGCAACTGCACATACGAGGTTAACGCAGCAGTTTATTTACTTCCACCGTACCTCACAGATTAAAAGAACAGTGGAACAAATTTGCATATTGGCGTAGGTTCTGCATCCGGTTCTTCGGCACAGCTGAGCGACTGTGAGGGGAACCTGCAAGCACAAGCGCAGTGTTTACAGAAAATACGTGGTGTTGAGATTTGTAGGAGCAGCCACACATACTTTCTTAGTACGCAATGATACCAGCGAAGTAGCAATGCAAACAAGTCCGAGTTGTCAGATGCACGCAATACGAATAAACAGATTTTTCTTCAAAATAAAGAGCTTACATGTGAAAAATTACCCCTCTTTCTCTGTGCGCGTGAATTGTGCTCAAAGCTGCAACAAACTGGCATCACATGCCCTTTAATCTAAAGGAAATTTTTAAAAAATACGGGCAGCACCGCTTGAACTAAATGCAGACGACAGGATGCGATGGGCCCACCAATATGGCGGCAAGTGACCACGCTGTGGACGCAAGTGTACGCGGTTAAGGCAAGTGTACGCGCCCACTGTATCTACATAGAAAAATATTCCAGCGCTACAACTGGGACGATAAACTTCAGCACTAGACAAGCATGAAATAATACACTGACATGGAACGCCCACAGGTAGGTACGTTGCTAGGACCCTCAATGCAATCGCATACGCACTCTGGAAAGCTACCGTTCACTACGCTCACCCTACACATGCATATTTTGGGAAACGGCATGCGCGTAGTTGTAGCGGAAATGAACAACGTTCAAGAGCAACTTACCATGAGCAATTTCACCTTCCCGGCCTTTCCATGTCCCTTAACCGGTCAACTGCGAAGACGGCGGCTTCCTGATCACAAATAACCTTCACACGCAGACACGCTGCACTCACAACACATGTTTCTTCCGTAGGTATCAAACGTTCGATTCGCTAGATATCAGGCAAGATAAAGAAAAAATAAGAAGCTGACCCGCCTGACCTCATGAAACCACTGGAAGGTGTGGCTTGTCGGTTCGTCGACCGTTTATCGGTTGCGAATTGTTCTTTTTCTTTTAGTTTTCCTGTTGGCCAAAAGAAAACCTGGCTCCGACCTCTTCCTATTTTATCAATGTAATATACCCAATAAGCAATAAACATCATGTATACAGAACGGCATTTTCCTTACTCACTGTCTAGCCTGTGTTCGTAATATATACTTGAAACAGACGAAGACAAGTTAAACAAAAGTACCACGGTTGAGGCTGTTTAGCTGACGACACAGACAGGAAACGTTTTATCATCTGCCGTGAATGAAACAATCATAGTTGTAAATCAACAGCTAATTTTTATCTCCGAGTCTGTGCGATGTACATGCGTTATCTGACGGCATCGAACCCTTTGGGGCGTTACTTGAAGGCAAGAATAGTGCTGAAAGCAGCTGAAAGCAGCGGAAAGCACAATAAGATTTTGCGCAAGAGGTACTGCTTTATGCGCTACAAAACACGGTACCTCATAAACTGACCGTGTACCCCATAAATATACTTGTACCTCATACATACAAAGCGATACCTGATATTTACCAGGTACAGCTCGATATAAGATACGTTATAAGGTACCGAATTTAGAGTGTAGTATAACATTTATATTATTCTATATGTGTCAGGGCGCACACAGGCACAGAACAGGAAAGATATCAGCTGTCGCACACACAGCCATCCCGAAAACTATGCCCGTCTTCGTTGATGCACCCACGAATCCACAGGAAGACCGCCGAGGCTCTCCCACTCGGGCTAAGTACCTGTACCTTGAACTGTAGCAGTTTGGTGTACACTCCAGAAAACGAGAACAGCTGCTTGCCGATTTCATGGGCGCGGCCATGCGAGCCGACAAGGACAGTTCAACAGAGGAGCAATTTTACGAAAACGCGAATGTGGCGCTAGTGGTGGGCGCAAGAATTTGCACTTCAAACAACGTAAAACACCAAAAAGTGAGCAGCGAGGATGCTTGCTTGCTCATTTGTCATTATTTGGGCCTGTAATCCACATCAGGGTTCAGAAAGGCTGCTAAATGCCGATGGCCGGCACAAGAAAAACGTGTTTGCAATGGTTTTTGTCCCGTTGCGGTTCAAGCTAATATACCTTTTTTGCTACTTCTTTCCTCTCTTTTCTTTATTTTTTTCTTTATTGTTTTTTACTGTTGTCGGTTCGTTCCGGAGCCCTAGCTTGGAAAGCTGCTCCTGTTTAGTTACGGTATAAATCGGAATGTGGGGGCAGGGGTAACAGTCCACCGCTCCTCGAGTTTTCACGGTGGCTCTGCCCCCCACCCGGAGTTTTCGCTCTGAGGACCTCTTTGTATATGCCGCACTTCTCAATCTCTAACTCCATGCCCCACAGTGCTCTCCTTCAGGTTAGGTTAGGTTGGGTTAGGTTAGGTGAGGGCTCGCTCCCCCTTGCCGTGATGGACTTCCATGCGAGTGAGGTATCTCCGTAATGGAAAACCTGAAACGGTGTACCACAAACAAATGCCACCTCTGTGGATAATAATTTGAAGCATACAAATGAAGGATTCATTTCATATCTAAAACGACTGCCAGCAATTCTGCTCTTTCTGTTTCTCGAAAGAAAAAAAAAAACAGCTTCATAAAAAAAAATATATCTTAGGGAATTATGGAAATTAGAATGCCAAAGAATACCGTGCAGATAAGGTTTTCCTCCACTCGCATACGCGTAAGTGCGAAACTAATGTACACGTAGTCCTAGTTGTTTTATTTTTAAGAAAAGATCTATTAAAAATGGCTACGATCACGAAGTATGCCTTTGTGGCACGTTCTCGTTTTATTTCTGCGTGTCTGTGTGTATCAGCTTGGACAAATTTTTATAAAAAAGTCACGAGAGCACGTCATTTTCACAGTTGAGTTCTACGGGCGCGTATCTTTTCCAAGAGAGACTATAATGACTAATAAGGATGACTAATCAATTAAATTCATTAATTAACTCTAATAAGGACGTTTTGAACAAAAGCCAGATACCGATATGGGAGACTGTCCTAGTTAAAATCCACACCACGTTTAAAAATTTTGAAACACGTACGTGTATTAAAATATCTATCCCTGAATTTTGACATGCAAATGCGCCAAAACCGAAACCGTGACAACCACGCTTGGGGTGGTGGTCTTCACGGTACGGGATCTGTACATACTTATGTATGTCAACTGCGCTCGCAACTATATTATCTTGGCTCGGAAACCGTATGTTTCTGGAACGTAGAGAGAGGAAAAAGGAATCACAAAACACGAATATACTTCAAGTACTCTTCTCCTCAGGGAAGCGAGAGATTTATTGACTCTATGCGTTGCACTAGTGTCAGCTCGCTGAGCGGTTGAGCTAGAATTGGAATTAGAATTGGAAATGAATAAAAAATAATAATAAATAATACTAAAAAGACGAAGAATGAAAAAGCGTTATCTGAGCTGATCGAGGTCGGTTCACTCTGGAAATTGTTGTACCGACGACTAGCGCCACGTACGACCTACTAGATTATAACGTAGACCTGTGCGCCGATGCCACTTTGACCGGCGGCGGCGGCGGCGTCAGCGGCGCGAGGCCGTAAACGCGTAAGCCGTCCTCAAGGTACGCAAGCGCTGGCGGCCTGCAAGGTGTATACTGCCTAGACAGTCGTCTAGGTCGCCTAGTATACAGTCGAAACCACATCCTAAAAAGGTTCCACTTTTTATTTGAAAAAAAAAAAAAAGGACTAACCGTAGCAAATGAAATGTATCACAAACAATAGATCCACTTCGATCACATTTGGACTAGAACATGCCGTGAAAGCCCGTAATATTTGCACAGTAACATGGCTGCACACGCGTTGTACCCTCAGAGGGAACTTTACAGAGGGCATAGTTGTCATGCACAAAAATCAACCCATCCAACGGGAGGAGGATCGGCAATGGCCCCCGTGCCCCCTTCGCGGTGCCCACGAGACAAACCTAATCTCACCACGAATGAATGAAAACAACAATAACAATAATGCCAGTATAAGAGCCACAAAGCTCGAGCGTTTTCTACCAATGTTTTGCATTCGTTCAACAACGGTGAGAAGATTTTCAGGTATCAACATACTCATTTATCGAAGGGCTTATCTCCATCCTTCTCTTTTGCGTTCGTCAGGCACTGCTTGCAGGAAAAATAAGAGCTAATCTTCCGCTTCTTGTCACCGTCTTGCAAAACTAAGGTGCGAAAGTAACGCCACACCGCGCTCGTTTTAAATGCACCTGAGTTATTATCAGCAGAGAACAACGACACGCGCTTCAAAAACGGAGATCCAGTCCCTGATGCAATGATAGTTGAATACTCGTGAGGCCAAGACCGGCAGAAGTGCGCGAAACCACTTTGAGCTTCCCGCTCCGCAGCGGAACCGATCGGAACACGGAACGCAGGTCCCCCAAGGTCGCCATTTTCCTATGTATTTGTTCCTATCCCGATGCGTGCAATGCCGGAGGCCGCCCTTAGATAACCCATTGTTACCAGACGTTGGCTTGCGTTTGATTGTAGCGCGCTAAAGATCCAGTTGAAGCACAATCCAAGCCAGGCCAAGTCACCGAAGGAGAAATGGACGACTGCGCCTGCGGCGCCTGGTACGACAGGTACGCTATGTGATGCACGCAGCCGTGCACTATAGATCCTTGCAATCGCTCAACACGTTTAAAAACGGGACCAAAAAGTGAAACACGACACAGAGAGTTGTTATACGCGTTTTATTTGGACATATAAAGACTAGATTCATTCGCAGAAACAACAAAAACATTTTGCCGCTAAACTTAGCGCGCTGAAGTGATCCGGAACGGCAACAGTGGGGTATCTAGTGGCGGCCTTCTTCGTTGCACGCTTTTCCGAGGTGAGTTTGGGGGACCTGACGGAACGCGCGCAGGATATCGATGCACCGGATTGGCGCCTGCGGCTGTGTCAGCGCGCGGAGAAAAGGCGGCAGCGGCGGCGGAGCACAGGTCTATTATAACGACCATGTCGTGGACACCCCTTCCCAGCGCCGCCTTGTTGGAAGCTAGCGGTGGCGCTTCTCATCGTCCCAGTTATTGCTTCCTCAACTTCTACAATACTTTATACTTCAGCTTACCTTAGTATTTCTGTACAAGCGGTGGACGTTCCACAGATGTTTTATTCTGAGGTTGATTATCATCATCATCATTCTACGCGTTTTCGTAGGAGCTATCGCTGTCGTCTGCTACGGTAGTCGTACATACGCTCATACGCTTCTGCGCGTTCCAGAATTCAAACTTCCATCGTCCAATCGTGGCGTGCCGATGAGTAGCGCCCCTGCCGGATCGTGCGGACGGGCTCCTCATAGGGGTCGCTGATTGTGACATGGTCGTTATAATCTAGCAGGTCGTGGTTCGAACTCACCTAAAATTGATACTCTGTTGAACTGTCCTTCTCGGCTCGCATGGCCGCGGCCATGAAATCAGCTGTTCTCGTTTTGTGGAGTGTGCACCAAGCTCTTTGCAGTTCAAGCTATAGGTACTTAATACGAGTGGGAGGGCTTCGGCAGTCTTCCTGTGGATTCATGGGTGCATCAGATGGGCATAGCTTTCGAGATGGCTGTGTATGTGACGGCAGGTGTCTTTCTCCGTCTGTTACGTCGCGAGACAACTGAGATCCCCGTCCATGCGCGCTCAGGAAGCTTGAAATCTGCCCTGATACATATACAGTAATATATACCTTCAATATACCCTGATACATATACGGTCAATAAATTGGGGCTTGCTCCACTGCAATCTTTCCCGGAGTTCACAAGAGACACTGCTTGTGTATTTATGCCTTACATTTAATCTATCTCAGGTCGTTCCACATCCTACCCGAATAACTCATGCCACACAGTCAACCCTAGACTTGGTTTTAACCTCCCATCCTGAGCACATCACTTCTTTGCATGTCACTGATGGTCTCAGTGACCACAAGGCCATTTTCTTCGATTTTCTTCTCTTCAAGTCGTCCAAATGTTCGTAAATTCAACGATAAAACCATATGCGACAACGCTCGAGCTAACTTCCAAGCCATCAACGAGGGTCTTGAAGCTCTGAATGAAAATTCCTTTCATGGCACCTCGCCTCACTCCATTCAAGATGCCTGGTCCCTCTTTCGTGACAACATAAACTACCTTACCGAGTACCATGTTTCAAAGATAAGAGTGAAATCTTATGATCACAATCCTTGGTTTACGAAAAGTCCCAAAATCTTGCTAACCAAGAAAAAGCGTTTATTCAGGAAGGCAAAGCGTCTTGGTGACGACGTATCATGGGCTAAATTTCACTACTGTGAACGGGAATACAGGCGCTCGATCGGAAGTGAAACATAAGTTCTTTACCATCAACCTCCTGTCTCTTTTGAGAAATAAACCAAAACAATTTTTGAAAATTTTATCTCCGCCAAAATCCCACCTTATCAGTCTAACTGACACCCGCCGACAACGGCTGCGCCAACGCTTTCGCTTCCTTCTTTTCATCCGTTTTCAACACCGACAACGGGTACACCCAAAACTCCATTATCAGTAACCGCCTCCTCACATATGGTCCCCATTCATATCAGCACTCATGGTATTTGTAAAATCATTGAGTCACTTAAGCTGTCGTCAAGTGCTGGTCCGGACTCTATTAACCCGAAGGTTCTATACAACACGACATCTATTTCCAGCAAGATTCTATGTTGCATATGTACTCAGTAATTCCAAGATTTTGCTTTACCGCAGGACTGGAAGACGGCGAAGATTGTCACTATTCACAAATCAGGCAGCTGCCACATCGTTAATAACTAACGCCCCATTTCACTCACTTCTATAGTACGTAAAATTCTCGAACACATAATCTTCTCCAACGTAGTTAAGTACCTTGAAGAAAAATGCTTCTTCTATCCCTTGCAGCACGGGTTTCGAAAGCTCTTTTCGTGTGAAACTCAACTTCCCAGTTTTGTTCACGACATCTTGCTCCACGCGGGCAATAATCATCAGACTGACGCCGCTTTCTTAGACTTTCGCAAAGCCTTCGATATGGTACCGCTCTCTAAGCTTCTATACAAACTCTCTCTGCTTAACCTCGACCCGTATGTCGTCCGTTGGATAGCTCAAATTCAGACTAATCGTATGTTATTTGTTACTTGCAACAACCACGTATCCCCAAATGTACCTGTGCTTTCTGGTGTCCCTCAGGGTTCGTCCTCGGCCCTCTCCTTTTCCTTATCTATATAAATGACCTTCCTCCAGGCATATCTTCCACGATTCGTCTCTTTGTTGACGACTGTGTAGAGTACAGGCAAATCCTCTCTCATTCTGACCATCTAACCTTACAAAGCGACTTTTCACTAATCCGGCGTTGGTGCAATGAGTTGCAAATGCCTCTGAACATTGCGAAGTGTCGCATTTTGTCGTTTTCTCGAAGGCGGGTCTCCTGTCTTCCTCCCTACCCCTACACTCTAAGTTATATCACATTAACCAGATTCTTACAAATATCTTGGAATCCACCTTTCCTCCAACCAAACTTGGAACCAGCACATCAACCACATAATAACTAACGCTTCTCGCTCCCTAGGCTTTGTTAAACGCACCCTCAGGTTGGTGCCCTCCATCTTAAGCTCCTAACCTTAACGGCTCTTGTATGAAGCAAGCTGGAATATGCATCACCTTTTTGGGACGCTCCCCAAAAGTATCTCTGCGACGCCATAGAAGCCATCTAGAATCGGGCTGCCCGTTTCATTTCCAACGACTACTAATTCAATACCTCTGTAACCGCATTAAAATAAAATCTTAATCTCGACTCACTCGAACATCGTCGCCGTCTTGCCAAGTTAGCCCACTTCCATATGTTCTTTTTCATCTTGCCACCGCACCAATCGCCCATCACCCGCTCGAGTGTCATTTTTCCTCGCATCGACCACACTAATAAGGTCACACGCTTTCATTGTAACACCAATGTGTTATCCAGATCATCCGTTTGGTCAACTGCCATCGAATGGAACAACCTCCCATCATCTCTCGCAACTATTATCGACCATACAGTATTTTGTAACACCCTCTCCCGTTCACTCCACCCACAAGACCGCCACGCTTGTATGTCGTTGCTATGAAATTTTTCTCCTCCCCCTTATCATACGAGCGGCGTTCAAGTCAAACGGAGACTTTCTGTCTCCTGAGTGTACAAATGGCTCCCGCTACTTCTTTTTCATCATTTTCACACGTGACAGGCCTCCGCGTTCACAACGTGGTGGTCCGAAGTTTGTGCGAAACAGAAGACACGTGCTAGACAAGATGGCCGACAACGAGGTGAGCGCGCACATCGAACAGCGAATTGTCATTAAGTTTCTCGTGAGTGAAGGCGTAAAGTCATCTGAAATTCACAGAAGACTTCAGGCTCAGTATGGCCACGATATATTTAGCCGCAGCAAAGCGTTTGAGTGGTGCAAACGGTTCCGAGACGGTCGTTACATCAGTGCAGGACGATCCCGGCCGGGGCGGCTCAGAGCCCAGTGTCAGAGTTCCTGAGAACATCCAACTTGTGGAGCGCCTGATCCTCAAGGACCGACGGATAACATGTCTCGAACTGGCTCGAAAGTTGGACCTTTCTATGGGAACGTTGAACACTATCATTCATGAACACTTCCAGTTTCGAAAAGCCGGGCCTCATCACCAAAGGAGTCCTCCTCTTACAGGACAATGCACACCTGCATACCGCGCATCTCACGACATGCACCTTACAGGAACTTGGCTGGGAGTTGCTGCCAAATCCCTCTTACAGTCCAGACCTCGGCCCCAGCGATTTCCATCTCTTCGGGCCACTGAAGGCGTTCTTTGGGGGCCGCCACTTGAGCTGCGACGACGAGGTCACGAATGCGATCCGATCATGGCTGCTACCCGTCGGTAAGAATTTCTACGCTGCTGGCGTCCAAGCCCTCGTGAAACGCTGGGGTAAACTTGTTTCCATGAAAGGAAAGGAAACAAGTGCATTAGTGCAGCTGGAGGTTACGTTGAAAAATAAAACTAATTTCTCGCCTGTAAGTTCATTTTACTTTTGCGAAAAATGAAAAGTCCCGGTTTGACTAGAACGCCCCTCGAATTTGTTAATTATCTGTACTTATGTGAACGAACTCCCTGTTTCATGCTTTAATACTTGTTTTCATATAAGTTCGTACTGTCGTCGTTTCTTTATTTTCCTGTTTACTTACTGCTAATTGTGTTGTTCTTTTTTGCTTGCTTGTTTGTTTCTATCAAGTTGCTGTAAATGTATCTTAAGCTCCAGTTCCCACCCCCCATGTAATGTCCTCCGGACCCTTGGGGTTCTCGAAATAAATAAATAAATATGAATGTTATACTAGTGCGCGCAGGTAGCGTCTGAGATAGGTCCAGGGTCTCGTCATGATACAGTGAGGAATACTGCGACACACTTGATTGAAAGCATTGCTGTGAGTTAGCTTGTTTCCCGACTAATTGTGCGCTGAACTGAACTTCCATTTTTGTAAACCAACTTCAATATAATGCAGTCGTAGTGAGATAGTTTCCTTGGTTTTGTGGCATATTGCGCTCACTTCATCTGCTTTCTCTTGGGCCCCGTTTGGGCTATCGCGGCCTCAATGGGGGTCCTGACACATGGTTTGGGAAACACTGAGGCATACTGTATATTGTTACATGTGACATATTGTAGTGTACTGAAGTTAGCTTCACTGTTGTATTGTTTCTTCGCATGGTTACTTCTTCAACGTTACTTGAATGAGGATTGCGGAGAATGAGGAAATATATGCCTTGCATGTTCTGGATGGTTTTCTAATTGCTTACCCCTGCTCTTGGGCTAAAACCCAGTAACTACATAAAAAGATTAACAAATGCAGAACAGGAGACAGAAACGCTGGCACAATATAATAATGATTGAGATCATGATATGCTGTCAATTTTTTTTCTGTGTCTCTGGTTCTACATCTTATGAAGATGTGCCACATTGCCAGCACCCTTTCCCACTAGTTACGAAGAGAGCCTTTCAGTAATAAAAATGCAGGTTGTCAAATGCACCTAAACAGTGCTTACATTTTTAGGAGTGTTCGCTCATCTAATGTTTATGGCAGAAAATGCTCCCCTAGTTCACATGGCATACTGAATATGAGTGCGCTCCACAGCCACAAACTACATTTCAAATTAGCACTGCAGTATGTTTATCGGCACATATGAAATTACCCTTCGTAAGTGCATCATGCAAGCTCTTTGATTCTGATGCTAATTGCTCATGACATAACATGGGGTGGGGTGAAAGACACTGGAATCACATGTTGCGTCACAGCAGTGCCGTACTCACTCAGCAGTGACATCACAAGCAGTAATTTTCGCTGAAGCCTGCAAATCAACGATGTAATTCACATCTTGATTGCAGAAAAAGTAAGCACATATTTGTTACTACTTGGTATACAGTTGGAACGTGTTAATGTGATGACGGTCATTCTCGTGGATTTTGGCAATAAAAGCATTTTAGGATAAAAAAACACCTGTCAAGGTGTAAGCTATGAAAAGTAGTAAATTGAATGAGGCATTTTAAATTGCCTTTTTTCCTTTATATTTACAATGCTGACATACATCAGCTTGTGTAACTGTCAATCTGGGCTATTCCAGCCAAAACCAGCCAGAGATGTAGCTTGACTCTCTTAAATATCACTGAAAAAATTGTGTGCATTTTTTTAGACGAAGCATATATGTAATGTAAATCATCATTTTGTTTTCTTGAACAATGGGGGCGCATTAAACTGTGCCGAAATATGAAGTTGTCCCTTACGAGCTTCCTTCTGACTGCATGTACTGCATATCTGCATATAGATCATTTGTGCGCTTTCCTTGCCTGGTGTTAGAGGGGAAGCGCGGGTCTGCCATCCCAACAACAACAACAACATATATATTGTGATGATGAAGTGGGGAGGTTTTCCACTCTAGGAGTGGAACGCTACCCCATAGCTAGGGGTCTAATATGAGTGGTGACAGATGACGATGAGAGATGACGGGAATGATCGAAGTGGCGACGACGATGCTGGACGTGATCGTGGTGGTGGGAGTGTCCGAGGGCGCTGCTGGGGTCATAGTGAGTCCTTTAGGCCTGTCGCCTCAAAGAAGTCAACCACGTGACGTAAGGCCGCCCTGGAGTCGGCCGCGGTGTCCCAAGGGCCGAGGATGGTCGACAAGTTGAAGGGGCGGCAGCCAAGGGTGGCAAGCTGCGACTGCAGTGTACGCCTCTCGTTGACATAGGTCCGGCAGCGGAGGAGTATGTGCTCAACGTTGGCAAGTA
This sequence comes from Ornithodoros turicata, assembly GCF_037126465.1. Classification (NCBI taxonomy): domain Eukaryota; kingdom Metazoa; phylum Arthropoda; class Arachnida; order Ixodida; family Argasidae; genus Ornithodoros; species Ornithodoros turicata. Next base: position 27,999,766 of record NC_088206.1, on the reverse strand, counting down.
CGCCACACTCGTTGCACAAAGGGCTAGCCTCACAGCCTAGCTGGTATCGATAGGACGGAGTGAAGGTCACATTCAGACGTAGCCTGTGGATGAGTGACTTCAGAGGACGAGGAAGCTTTGCAGGCAGTCGGTATGACAGCGTTGGGTCTACATTCCCCAAAGAGGACATAGTTGGAATGTCGTGTTGCCACTGTAGGGTAGACCAGGAATCGGACAAATGCCTGAGGAGGGATCTTCTGTCTCCTCTCGAGAGTATAATGGGCATAGAAGGTCGTTGTTGGTGTGCAGCGGCAGCGGCAGCGTCGGCCTCGTGGTTCCCAGTTATTCCGCAATGCCCTGGAACCCACTGAAAGGCAACGTAGTGGGAGCGATCTTGTAGGGACTTCAGGGCGCACAGGATGTCTATCACCACTGAGGCAAGGGAACCGCGGATGCCCATGTTTTTAATGCACAGGAGAGCTGCTTTGGAGTCTGTGTAAATTGCCCAGTGCCGGGGTTCACAGTCTTCCGCATATGTCAAAAATAACAAGATAGCATAAAGTTCAGCGGATGTCGATGAGGTACGGTGAGATAGACGACACCCACGTGTAACAGACTGTGATGGAATGGCAAAGGCTGAAGATGAAGTGTCCCTGGTCGACGATCCATCCGTGTATACAGCGGTACTGTTGCGGTATTGAGCCTCGACGAAGTCAAGGGTAAGTTGCCTAAGAATAAAATCAGGATAGTTCTTTTTGTTGTTCTTGAGACCGGGGATGGAGACAGTGACAGACGGCGATGGCAACGTCCATGGAGGCACTTTGGGTGCCGTCTGGTCTGCCATCCCAAAGGGCATGTAGAACGAGTATAAATCTGGTGACATAGTAAGAACTCAAGAACGGAGCACATTTTGGGTAAAGTTTACGATAAATTTCCGGCAAATTAGCATTCTTCAAGGAGCCCCAGATTATTTATGCTTGTAACTGATTAATTGTGATTAGCTTCACCTAAAAATATCAAGCTGATCTATATTCATTGTTTAACCAAGTGTTTGAGAATATTAAGCACTTGCAAAAAATACTTTTTTTTCAAATAGTATATTCACATATGTGTCGTCTAAAAGAAATCTTCCCCTATTTGTATAACTAGTCCTCCCCTGTAACATATTAAAAATCTACAGGTTTATTTTTCTTTAAAAAACAAAAAAAAATTGTCACCATAATGTGCTGCAGCTTGTTCGTCAGTTGAGGCCATCTAGGAAGAAAAGAAAAAAGATGCCTTTGTGGCTGTCTCCTGCGAAAATCGACACTCTGCTTTTCCATTTTGAGAACCTACAGGTGCATTTGTTCTTACTCAAGAAAAATGTTTCGTCAGCTCATTCATATCCCATCTGTATGACGCTATAGCACACTTTGAATAAATTTTGCACTCAACTGTTCTGCCCAGTTCTACAGATTAGTTGCAGTCGCTGCTTCATAACAGCTTTGTCAACATTTATGATTGTTTTCACATACCTGAAGTCATCTGGAAAGTGAACAAATCCCATCATTTCAAGGGCATACCCTCTCTTACAGCATGTTCAGAATCTGCTGGCATGTGTTTTCTGTAGATCTTATAGCATCAGCTGACCATATTGGCTCAGATCATGTCAGAATGCAACGTAACAGCTTTTGGAAACAATTGATTATGATCTCGTGTGCCCTTCAACCACAACAGAAAAAAAAAGCCCACAGTCTTTCTTTCAGTGGAAATAGCTGTTTTTGCTGCATTAACAGAAGATGGCTCAAAGTAATAGTACCTCCTTGTGGCCTGGGTGGAGCATGCCTCACTGTGCTTTATGTCCAGTAATTTCTTCTCCAGCCGTATCTCTTTGGCAGTGAGCCACAACGTATGCAGCCTTCAAGCTTTCTTTCACCCGGAAGAACAGCTTACAGCTCTGCAGGCATCAGAATATCTGCACGCAATAGGGGGCTGCAATCTAGCCCTATAGGTGCCAATGTTTTAAATGGTACTGCGAACACAGTCATAGTACCCTTTATCACGGCACAAAGCAATTATGCCAAAGTCATGCTTGTGGAGGCAGAGCCATGCTTGCCAAAGCCAAAGAGGCAAAATGATGCTTATGGAGGGTTTTATTATGGCCTGCTGCTCAGTGAATGGCTTTTCTTTTTAGCTGAACAAACCAATAAAAGAAATCCGAGGAAAGAGATATGACCATGCATCGACCATCGACCAAGCAAACTAAGTCAATAAAGGTGGTTGTTATTCACTCTGCTATGTGATTGTGTTCATGTTAGTTCACCTGTTTGGTACTGTGGTGCAAACAACTCAGGGAAAAGAGTTGTCTGTGTCGTCCCTAATTGTTGGTCTGCCTCGGCCAAATCTCGTTGTTTGGTACTGTGGTACCAGCTAGCTTCCTTGTAGTGTAACATATATGTGACCGCATTGAAGACAAAGAGGAGGAACTAGAATGTCTGGCGTAGGAGCTCTCACACTGGCATAGCTGGTCAAAAAGATAATCTGGGCCATACATCGCATAAAACACAAATACCAGTATATTTTCAGCAACCACTGGTTAATTTGATCTCTGCTCCCCACTGTATTTGGCTTTCTCTCTGTCTCTCTGCGATGCTTATGAAGAGAGCAACTTCCATGATGTTCCATTATTTCTGTACGAGGCTACTATTATTATCCGGAGACATTGAGCTTAACCCGGGACCCATTGACGTTAAAAGGTTGGATAAGATTCAATCTGCTATAGACTCTTTGACTTCTGGTGTAGCTAAAAACCAACATGAGAACACACTTAAGTTACGTGATATTGCAAAGAATATCACAGAACTTTCAGAACGGATTCAGAAGTTAGAAGTCATCGCTGATACCATTAACACTATAAAGCAGGACGTTACCGAAATACGCATGGAGGTGAATGAGTTCCACGCGGTCTTACCAAGTGTTCAAAAAGAAGTCAAACAGTGTTTGCTAAATGTTGATAATCTTGAGAATCGAATGAGACGAAACAACCTAGTGTTCAGAGGCATCCCAGAACACTCTGTAGAGGCCTGGTCCGACACCGAAAACATTCTGCGTAATTTCGTTGAAGAATATCTTGGCCTATCACTGGGCGATGTAGAAAGAGTGCACAGACTTGGCGCAAAAAAGGACAATTATCATCGCCCAATTATTGTTAAGTTCTGTAACTATAAACAACGACAAACCATACTACAGAATGCACCCAAACTTAGAAATGTCAATGAACCAAGGGTATGGATAGAAGAAGATTATTCGCAACGTATGCGACAAATACGAAAATTGCTGTGGGATTTTGGAAAACCTTATCGTGACGATGGCAAAAAAATTCGTCTTGTTTTTGATAAGTTGTATATCGATGGTCAGTTATATATGTATGACGAAACTAGTTCCAAAATAAGTATTGTGAATCGTGATAGCTCCACCAAAGGGGGCCGTGAACAGGCAACAGCCAAATGACGTTGCAACGTTGATGCACCGGCCAGTTCTCAACTTCTAGCCCTTGTTTTTAATTTTCGTAGTCTGTTATCTGTTGAAGAAGTTGCTGCAGCGATTGCTGATGCTTGTGGTGGCGATGTCATTGCTGGCACCGAAACATGGCTTGATAAAAATATTTATGACCACAATCTATTACTCAGTAATAAATTGCGTGTTTATCGGAAAGATAGGATTGGTAGGCGTGGAGGAGGTGTTATCATTGCAGTTCGCAACAATCTGACTTCCCAGCTTGTACACTGCGATAGTGAATTAGAAATAGTTTTTGTTAAAGTTAGAGTGCTACACTCTTATGTTATCGTAGGTTGCTGTTACTGCCCCCCTGATGCTAGCCCTCACTTTATAGATGACTTGTCTATCTGTGTTCAGGATATTTTTCGACGGTTTCCTAACAATTCTGTTGTCTTAGCTGGTGATTTTAATTTTCCCGGTATCAACTGGCACCTTAAAAGACCGGACCCTTCACACCACAATCAAGCCGAAAGTAGGGCTATGTTGCACTTTTGTGAAGAGTTCGGTTTTTCGCAAGCAGTGTTAGATAATACCCGCGGTGACGCCGTGCTCGATATTTTCATTATAAACACTCCTGAAAAGATTACGCAAGTTGACGTTCTAGAAGAAGTCAGTGATCATAGAGCCGTAGCAGTAACCATGCGCTTTGAGGTATCAAGGAGAAGAGACACTCGGAAATATATTTATGACTACAATGGGGCCAATGTGGAAGGTATGAATAGTTATCTAGAAGAATTTTATATGAGACTCTCTCATACATGGGCACGTAATCCGGTTAATGTTAACTGGTTATTGTTTAGAGATGCTATGCTTGACACCGCTAAGAAGTTTATTCCGAAAATTATTGTTAAGTCATCTGACAAAAATCCATGGTTCAACTCTAAGCTTAAAAAATTGTTGAATAAAAAAAAAGAGAGTATACCGTGAGGCAAAATATCGTGGCACTTAGTCTCAGTGGTCCTTGTATTTCAAAGTAGCCCGTGAATACAAATATGCCATAAGAAATGCCAAACACAGGTTTTATAATCACGACCTTTGTAGATTGTTGTCCTCGAATCCGAAGAAATTTTGGTCTGTTGTTAAGGCAGAGGTGGGTGAGAGTAGGCCTGTAGTTGTCGATACGCAGGGCGTGTCCCTCGCGGATGATGATGCAGTGGACGGATTAAATGAGTTCTTTTCATCAGTGTTTACTAGAGAGGCGCTTCCTTGCCCACCCGTACAAATATGCATTCGTGATACCATGCAAGATCCGATCATTGTCTCTACAGACGGCATATGTAAAATTATAAATAACTTGCCTCTCTCGTCGTCTCCGGGTTGCGATGGTATCTCCGCTAAGTTTTTAAAAATGACTAAGCATGTGGCCAGTAGGATCCTTGCGATTATATTTCAGCAGTCACTTGACACTGCAGCGATACCTGGAGACTGGAAGCATTCGGTTGTCGTTCCCATACCGAAGGTCCCCTCCCCAACAATTGAGTGCTTTCGGCCAATCTCACTCACTTGCGTCTCATGCAAGGTGCTTGAACACATTATATTTTCTGTTGTTATGAAGCATTTGGTTGCCCACGGCTTCTTTTATGTAAACCAGAATGGCTTCAGAAGTGGGTTTTCCTGCGAGGGTCAACTGTTTGAATTTGTCACTGACATTTTTAATAACCTTAACTTAGGCATACAAACTGATGCAATATTTATAGACTTGGCTAAGGCATTCGACCGTGTCCCACACCAACGATTGATTAACAAGGTAAAATCTCTTGGCCTTCACCATTCAATTGTAAACTGGATTGGTTCTTTCTTACAAGGGAGAACACAGAGAGTTAAGTGGGGTACGGCTATGTCCAACGTTTCCGAAGTAGTCTCTGGCGTACCACAGGGGTCAGTCCTGGGCCCTTTGTTATTTTTGATCTACATTAATGACCTGCCAAATTCAATACAATCCAGCATTAGGTTTTATGCTGATGATATCGTCCTTTACCGTCCTATTAGAGATAACTTCGATCGTTTAATTTTGCAGTGTGATTTAACGAACATTAAAAGTTGGTGTACTGTATGGCAGATGGAGGTTAATGTAGAAAAAAGTAAATTTATGACCTTCTCCAGGGCGAAGACGCAATACTGTAATACCTACGTATTTGGTGATTGTAATCTGGAGAGGGTCATGATATATAAGTACCTGGGGGTTCATCTGGCTCATAACTTGTCGTGGTCACATCACATTAATGAAATTTCTCACAAAGCAACTCATACTCTGGGGTTTCTACGACGTGTATTGCGCTTGGCATCTACAGATGTTAGATTAATGGCCTACAACAGTTTGGTCCGAAGTAAATTGGAATATGCGTCCATTATTTGGAATCCCTCCCAGAAGTATTTAATTGAACAAATCGAGGCCGTCCAAAACAAGGCAGTAAGTTTTATCTTTAAAAAATATGACTGGACCAGCATTACCGAATCCAAGCATTAATGAAATTTCTCACAAAGCATCTCATACTCTGGGGTTTCTACGACGTGTATTGCGCTTGGCATCTACAGATGTTAGATTAATGGCCTACAACAGTTTGGTCCGAAGTAAATTGGAATATGCGTCCATTATTTGGAATCCCTCCCAGAAGTATTTAATTGAACAAATCGAGGCCGTCCAAAACAAGGCAGTAAGTTTTATCTTTAAAAAATATGACTGGACCAGCATTACCCAATTCAAGCAATCAAATTGCATCCCACTTCTTGCTAACAGAAGGAAGGTTAAAAGGCTGGGGAACATTTTTCGGCTTTTCCTCAATGGCTCTTCGTATATTGAATCAGCCCACCACTTATCGGCCCGTCTTGACCACCATCACAAGCTTAAGACGACATTTGGCATGACAGACTATTTTTATAATTCCCCCCTTCAGACAGGCATCCGTGATTGGAATTCGTTGCCTGAAGAGGTTGTCATGAATAATAACATTGATACTTTTACTAGGGCCTGTGAGAGATTGTACTTAGAGTAGGTAACAGCTTTATAACAGCTGTGCTTTTTTGTGATTGTCGTGTTTTTTTATATGTATCCTTTTCCTATTGTTTCCCCCCTTATGTAATGCCATAGCAAGGGCACTTAAGGTATATAAAAAAAATCCTAGTAGGTGCGGTGCATATAGCGTGTCCATGTAAGTAGTATGTAGGGGTTAAGAGACTACGGGGGGGTCCACTCAGCAACCTGGCCAGCTGGGCCCTGCCCTGAGCCCTGCGCGTATTTTTCCCCGCGCGGCGCGTGTGCGAAGGGTTGTCCGCGTGCTTATTGACGGGGGGAGGGCTGCGTGCGCGCTTACCCTCTCACATTTTTGAGCCTGGGCCGACTTCTTTCTATATTTTTGAGCCTTGGCCGACTTGGTTCACGAATTTTTTCCTGCCCGCGGCGGGCGGCGCTCGGGGCGGCTCGGGTGGCTGCGTGCGCGCTTACCAGCTCACATTTTTCACCTGGGTCGACTTCTTTCGTCATTTTTCAATCTGTGCCGACTTCAATCGTAATTTTTTTTTCAGCTACAACAGATGTGCAGTAGGCTGTTTACATGCAAAGGATAGCCATACACAAAAGTACAATTGAAAATATATTTATTGAAGTCATTAGTGTCAGATAATATGTTATGACTCTGTGTGAAGGAGAAAAACCCAGCCAAAAAACCCTATTCAGAAGAAACACAATACACGTAACAAAGAATATACTGAAATATACAGGCATGATGCAATGGCATTGAATAGGTATCACAGATCAAACACAATATTTTTTATTAACTGTAATCATACACACAAGTTTTCAATGAATCAGAATCAAAAAGCAGTAGCACGTTTAATCAAAGAAGATATTCTTAATCAATATGATTACAATCAAAATTACAAGTTTTATTACAAAAAGTCTGAAATGTGAGAACCTGATAGATGTAAGTAATTTCGAGCACAATATGGAAGCTAAGTTTAATATTCCAATATGACACAAAATTTAATTAATCCGTTTCTTATGAAGTGAATAGCGCAGACATAAGGAAATAATTCGAATCAACACATAACATTAATAGAGAACCTAACTGATGTATTCTCCAACATGTAGGGAAATAATAGCTACACAATACCATATGAAAACGAGATTCGGACACCACATTTAATCAAAGAAGATATTCTTAATCAATATGATTACAAAGAAAATTACAAGTATTATAAAAAGCCTAATATTCCTATACGTGAGAACCATCAGTGCAATAGCGGGAAGTTCTGATAGTTGTATGTAATTAAATGTGAACAGCACGGACCTTGGAAGACCATGGGACACGAACACAAGAGGAAATAAAATCTATATCACTACAAAGAAGTTATTCTTAATCAAAACAACAGAGGATGAGAATAATCTATCATTTTAACTATCATAAAATCACCCTCGTGACGTAATCTAATCGAACACTACACAATTTTCATTCTAAGAGACACTACAAACCTTACTTTGTTTTATGCATCCACACAGAAAATAGGTATGTTAAAAATGAACTTCACCACATAGCACGATCCTAACCAGCAACCAGCTCTGATGATACCTGCACTGATTTATTGAAGACGGGTGCCGATAGATGTATGTAATTAATTGTGAACAGCACAGACCCTGGAAGACCATGGGACAAGAACGACACGAACACAAGGGGAAATAAAATATATACCACTACAAATAATTTATCATTTTAACTATCATAAAATCATCCTCGTTACATAACCTAGTAGAACACTATACAATTTTCATAAGAGACGCTACAAACATTACTTTGTGTTATGAATCCAACACAGAAAATAGATATGTTAAAAATGAACTTCACCACATAGCACGCTCCTAGCCCAGAACCAGCTCTGATGATATCTGCCCTGATTTGTTGAAGCTGGGTGCCGTTAGATGCATGGAAGACCACGGAACACGAACGACACAAACACAAGAGGAAATAAAATATATACCACTACAAAGAAGATATTCCTAATCACAATCAAATTACAAGTTGTATTATAAAAAGTCTAATATTCCTATACCTAAGAACCATCATTGCAATAGTGTGAATATCTGTCATAACATTTCGAGCACAATAGGGAATCTAATTTTCATATTCCAACATTACATAACTTTTAATTAATCAATTTCTTATTAAGTGAACAGCATAGACGTAAGGAAATAACGAGAAACAACACAATCAACAGCTACAATTAATAGAAAGCCAAACCTGCACACCATCCAACACATGGAGAAATAATAGCTAATCAATCTATCAAAAGGAGAAATATTACAATATAGCACAGACTTAACGCTGAAGAACAGAGGAACACTCTAAGTGGCGACATGTAAACAACAACAGAGGAAAATAATCTATCATTGAACCATCATAAAATCGACCAACATACAATTTCCATTCTAGCAAACACTACGAACCTTGATGGAGGTATCCAAGACATAGAAAATATGCACTGTTTTCATCTCGGTTTTCACTCTTTTCCTCAAAGCCGGGAGACTTTATGTCTCTATCTATATGGCCAAAGCAACTCCCATGCTTTATCACTCAAAGGGTTGGGGGCTATATTCTTCGTCCAGCAAACGTGGCGCTCTAGAGGTCAGATGAGATAGTTCAAAGGCGATATATTTTATTGTGCAGCGCAAATAGATGCCGATATTATTCGCGGTGATCACGATCTTTTCGTATCCTTTCCTTGAAACGGAAATCTTTCGTCAAAGTGGTTGACAAATCGAATAAGTTTGTACAGATGCGATATTGTTATTGAACATGTAGAGAAAGTCCAAATTATTAAATGGTAGCAACAATATCTCAATCAAAAAACGAGAAACAAATTTAATTACATCAATTTTTGTAATATATCTTGTTCAGAAATATATCAGAATATATATCAGAATATGTTCAGAATATCAGAAAGTTCTATATAGATGGACCACACAGAAAAATCAAATGTGAAACACAACTCAGAAAGATGAGGCATTCCCAACTCAGAGATTATGTTTACTTATCTCAATCGAGTGAACAATTGAAACAAATATGACACAATTAATACATCATGCATACATAATGTCCAACTCATAGAATATCAGTCGAACCTGAAACAAAACAATAATTAATTCAGACAAATCATTTCGAAGCAAGCAGCGTGAATACACCCTAGAATCTATACAGAAATTTGTCATTTTCAATGAATAAACATGATCAACTAGTGGATTCAAGCGATAAAGTGTGATGAAACCCGACGGCACCCAACACCAACATCAAGTTAGGGAGGGACAGGCTCCAGTATGGCCTTGTACATAGAATCATTGAAAGCGCACATTTTTTCTTACTCATCACATCTTTTTGTGAATCAATCTTCATAATTCTCATGGCATGTGGATATTAATAACATTCTATAAAATCTTAATCAATAAAATGAGCATAGATATGCTTTTAATTAAGTGTAGACGCGCACTTGAAAACAGAGTAAATTTCGTTCGAAAAATATCGGTAACTTCTAATATCCACGACATAAAGAATTCGCATTATGTTATAGTGTATATAGAAAATATCAATCCATTCGATTAAATTCTCTGTCATCGTGAAAGAGTGCTCGTCAAAGTGAGCGAGCTAAAGCTTGCGTATTGTGAAATTACACATTCTACAACACTAATCATAAATCGCAATACCTGTTCAAATTTTAATTAAATTCTTCGTGATGTGTGGTAGTCACCACATCTCCGGAATGTGAATCGATAAATTTTAGCATTTAAGCCACAATCAAATATCTTGTATAGTATGCGTGAGTATATGCACAACTTTTAATCTATATCTTTAAAAAAATGCAAGAAATAGCGTGCAGTTTTGACTTTGAAAATTTAAAGAAGAAAATGATCTTTAGTGTGGAATTTGCGTTTTACAACGTTATGAGCTAAAGACTTATAAAATTAATGTATGGCCTTTCCATTTGCAGTGCCCGGATTCTATGACACTAAAATAGTGTGATAGTTTTTCTGTATGGCTACGGGAAATCTCGAGTATATTTTGTGAATTGGATCTACGTTTACGAGTGACCTGCGCTGATCTGCTTATTATAATTAATATAACATATCTTCCATTGTGTTTATGCATAACGCTCATCTTCATTGTATACTTGTTAATCATTTCTCATGGCGGTTGTGTGATCCGTTTCTCCCAAAATCTGATTGCCACTTGGAAATTATTTCATATACGTTTGTGTGCCGTGTGTTAGGAAGATTACGTAATTAGAAATGTAGACTTCGCCTGTACATCATGCTTGTAAAATCCTCCATTTGCATCGCGGCATTTGATAATAGATTCGCTTTTCGCGAAGGCTTCGTATTATCTCGCAGGCACTGAACCCGAATGCGATTGTAAAAGTCGATGACACTGTGTCGCGAACCCAAGCAGCACAATGCACCGAAAGTCGAGTGCAATGGGGGTGGACGGGTAGGTGGAAGGCCTTGAAGAGACTCCTGAAACTAAAGAACATTGACAAGACACATACCGTCCACCCCTATTGCACTCAACTTTCGGTACATTGTGCTGCTTGGGAACGCTTTGACTTATCCCTCCACAATCAGTTATCGTGCCTTATTTCCCGTTTTGCCCTATCTTGGACGGCTCATTTTTCCTATCCAGTCATACAAACGGACAACTATGTTGACGAAAATATTTATTCCACACTCCAATCGGGTTGCTTGTCAAAGACGCCTTTTCTTCTTCTTTTACTACGTCTGGGCTAGTGCAACTGATTGAGAAATATGCATGCACTGTGGAATTTAATTCATGAAATATGATAAGTTTTCACAAAAGATTAGTGATCCTTTTTTGTAATCATTGCCTGATGTATCATGCCTCTAAATTTCAATGACCGATCCTTCTCCTGCAATTCTATCCTTCGGGTGTTGAACTTGTACAGAGTGTAGTCGGGTAAAACCTATTTGATGGTCAGGTCTCATTCCGTATGAGAATTCTTACACACAGTGTGGAATATTCATCTCCTTAGCAATCTTCAATCTAATCATAAGCTGTTTTCGTTGCGATGTGTAGAATACATTACAATGATGACAAAGAATACAATTATTATTTCAATTACACGCTTGTTTATTCCAATAAATTACAATTCTATTCCAAACTCTGAAGTTTTCGTTTGTTGTCTTGATTCATGAATTCCGAAGACATCAAGTAGTTTATTCTGATTATTGGGCGCTTGAATACAGCGTTGATTAACGCAGGTGATATGTTGTCGCCGTGTTTGTATTGCTTCAACAACTTGCACTTTGTCGCGATGAACTTGCACAGTCTCTTATTGATGTTTCCTTTCTTTGTATGAAGATTCTTGAATGGCGTACAAGAGAGTACCAGATGAAAATCGTCCGGTGGTCTACTGCAATTGATATGTTTGTTGAGTTTCAGTAAGTGATGATACATCAGACCTTGCACGACAATATTGAACCTCTGTTCATTCGACATCACTGACTGGAAGAATAAAATAATTGCGTTGCTGTGGTAGTGGAACATATCACGTGATAAGATTTTATGTACTTTCCATCTCCGATATGTGTAATTTCAACAAATCCGTAATGAACCGTGCGATATAGACCGCTTGTATATGATAATTTGATCTGACTGTTCTCTTGATGAACGCAATGCCCATTGCGATGATTACAATTGCATCTGATCTAGTGTATTTCAATTCTCCTTTAGCAAATCTCAAAAACTCCGCCATCAATCCCAGTGGCCCTTCCGACGTTGATGTGCAGATATTTTTATAAGTATTGTAGATTCGGCATATAAATTCTTGCATCTTCAGTTCTGTAGTTTATACCACATCTCCGAATACGACCATGTCTAGGACGTATTGAAATGCAGCGATAATCGAATCGTTTCGCGGCTCTTCCTTTTCGAAGCAGTGTTTTATCACATCTTCCCATGACTTATGGTAGCCAGTACAAAATCTGTCCATCTTTTCAATGTAGAACAATTGTCTCTGTTTTCAAGTGCGCATCTACACTTAATTAAAAGCATATCTATGCTCATTTTATTGATTAAAATTTTTTAGAATGTTATTAATATCCACGTGCCATGAGAATTATGGAAATTGATTTGCAAAAAGATGTGATGAGTAAGAAAAAATGTGCGCTTTCAATGATTCTATGCACAAGGCCATACTAGAGCCCGTCCCTCTCTAACTTGATGTTGGTGTTGGGGTTCGTCGGGTTTCATCACACTTTATCGCATGAATCCACTGGTTGATCATGTTTATTCATTGAAAATGACAAATTTCTGTACAGATTCTAGGGTGTATTCACGCTGCTTGCTTAGAAATGATTTGTCTGAATTAATTATTGTTTTGTTTCAGGTTCGACTGATATTCTATGAGTTGGACATTATGTATGCATGATGTATTGATTGTGTCATATTTGTTTCAATTGTTCACTCGATTGAGATACGTCAAAATAATCTCTAAGTTGGGAATGCCTCATATTTCTGAGTTGTATTTCCCATTTGATTTTTCTGTATGGTTCATCTATATAGAACTTTCAGTAGTAATGGGCCTTGTCGAGTCGTCGTCAGGTCCAAACTACGGCACCCCCTGCCCTGAGCCCTGCGCGGCGCGTGTGGGGAGGGTTGTCCGCGCGCTTATCGGCGGGGGAGGGCTGCGCGTGCGCTCATCGAAGCGTATTTTTCAGCCTGGGCAGACTTCTTTGGCCGACTTCACATATTTTTCCGATACAACAGGTGAGTGGTTTACATGCAGAGACATGCAAAGGATAGCCATACACAAAAGTACAAGTGAAAATATATTTATTAATGCCATTCAAGTTGATATATATTTATTAAAGCCAATAGTGCTGGGAATTGTGATGCCAATTAGGTGAAGGAGAAAAACCTAGCCGAAAAACCTTCACCACCTGTAACAGGGCGGTGCTCGGGTGGAGGGTTACTGTGGTGGGCGGAGCGTGACCGGAGGGCTGCGTGCGCGTTTACCCTTCAGCCTGGGTCGACTTCTTTCGTCATACGTGAGCCGACTTCACATATTTTTACATGCAAAGGATAGCCATACACAAAAGTACAAGTGAAAATATATTTATTAAAGTCATTAGGAATTATGTTATGACTCTGCGTGAATGGGAAAAACTTGAACCAAAAAACCAAAAATCTGAAATAGAAGGAACACAATACACGTAACAATACTTATTACAGGTATGATACATTAGCATTGAATAGGTATCACAAATCAAACACAATATTTTTATTAGTGGAAGTTTTCAATGAATCAGAATTGATAGCGCATTTAAGATATTCTTAATCAATACGATTACAATCAAAATTATAAAAAGTCTGAGACATGAGAACCTGATAGGTGTAAGTAATTTCGAGCACAATAGCTAAGTTTAATATTCCAATATGACACAAATTTAATTTCTTATAGTGAATAGCACAGACATAAGGAAATAATTCGAATCAACACATAACATTAATATAGAACCAATAATCCAACACGTAAGAAATAATAGCTACACCATATCAAAACGAGAAACGATCACAACATTTAATCAAAGATATTCCTAAGCAATTTGATTATAAACAAAATTGTAAGTTATATTATAAAAAGTCTAATATTCCTATACGCGAGAACCATCTTTGCAATAGCGGGAAGTTCTGATAGTTGTATGTAATTAACTGTGAACAGCAGAGACCCTGGCAGACTATGGGACACGAACACAAGACGAAATAAAATCTATACCAATACAAAGAAGATATTCCACTTCACCACATAGCACGCTCCTAGCAAACAAACAGAACAAAGAACGACACGAACACAGTAGTAATGACTGGACTTTCATAGTGCACAACGCTACAAGGCTTCTGGACACGTTTAATTAGCAATTAGAGCTAATTGGGACCCCCCACATTAATCAGCACCCTCCAGGGAGCCACCACACTAATTGGGGAACGTCTAAGACGTGTCCCGATCACCCTGAGCGTTGTGCACTACGAGAGTCCATAAAAAAAAAATAAACAGAAAATAAAATAAAAAAGATAGAAATAGAGTGGAGAGAAACAATTTATTCGAAAATCAAATGTGCCGCGGCGAAGAAGCCGCTCCGCAACACCCGAGTGACCAGCGCCCGCCATGTTGGTAGTTGGCACCCAGCAGTTGCGAAGATCGACGACAGGTGGCCACTTAGTTGCAAGGCATCACACGAGATGGCGCCACCGTCATAGCTCTAGACGAGAAAGACAGAACAAGAAAAAGAAGAAAAAAGAGCTAGCTAGAAAAAGAGCAGGTAAAAATGTCAGCACTGCTAAACAAGTCTAGGCATGCGAGAGAAAAAGTCTAACCGCTACTGCTAAAACAGCACGGAGAAAACGGTACACACCAGGAAAAAGGCTTACGGGGGCGATCGCTTAGGCCTAACCACAACACTACGCAGCTAACACAAGGCGGGAACCACTGGGCACACATCGCTAAACATGCGTCAACACGAACAAAAGGCTTGCTCACCGCAAAACAAGTCTAAACATGCGAGAAAAGGCTTAACACGAGCGCGGTCAAATCACTCGTTGGTCACCGCTAAACCAATGCCACCTAGAGTATAAGGCCTCATCATATCCCTCTCACCCGCGCTCTGACGTCACACTGGTTGGACCGGAGCGGGACCGGTTGTTTCTCGTGTAGCTACCTGCATATGATGGCAACGCACACCAGCTCCCGTGGCTCAGTGGTTAGCGTGCTAGCCATGTCACGTCGAGACTGGGAGGTACCCGGGTTCGAATCCCGGTGCCGGCTGTGCTGTCTGGGGTTTTTCCTGTGTTTTCCTAGAAGACGGCCCAGGACGCACATTTCCCCAGGGCGTCAGTCGTGAGGTTGCCCACATACGTGAGGCTGACACCACCACCAATGGCAACGCACGAGCAACTCAGCGCGCGCGCGCGTTCATTCCTGTTTCCGCAAGCATAGTCCAAATTGTTGTGTTTGTCTATGTGGTTGTCTTTTTTCGGTGGTTCAAACGTTTATCGTCGATTCAGCTTTCTATAGTTTTCACATGCCGAGTCGGTGCAGTGTCCCACGATGCTGTGGGAATTACGACAGTGGACCAAAAGTTCGAGTGTTTTCGTTCCCGAGGGACGAAAAACGAAGGAAAGCATGGGCCAGAGCCATACCAAGGAAAGACTTCGTGTTCACAGAAGCTTCCAAAGTAAGTCTTGTAGGTCACAGGTGGAAGTACCGTGCATATGTTGACGTATCTATCAGCAATATCTGTCTCAATAAAGTGTAGTGTCGTCGGTCTCCACCGAGCATTGCCTTCTCGTTGTAGATTGTCTTCTCGACGCGTTTGGGAATAACTCGTGCACTGAATTACAGCTAATAATTACGGGAATAGAAGCTACCCGCAGAGCAGAAACGCTATAGACAACTAATTTACAACAGATGCAATAAATGAAACATGGTTTTAAGCGCATTTTATTCACCTTCAGGTGTGTGAACGACACTTTGAAGCCAAGTACATTGTGACCACTTCAAGCTATGAAGACCACAAGACCGGCAAAGTTCTGACAGTACCCCTGGAGAAGTGGCGTCTCACATTTGATGCCATCCCTACGATCTTCCCGGACTGCCCATCCTACTTGTCAAAAGCAGAAGGATCAAGAGAATCGCCTTGCCAGAAGAGAGCACGACTGGATGCTGCGGCATTGAGAGAAGCCATCGAACAGTCTATACAGTGCTTTGAGGTAGAGAACGAAAAACATCAGGTTGCTGCATTGCAAGACATCGTAGCTGCTCTACCTCAGTTGAGAATCTCAAAATTCTGGTCCACTGTCCACACCGATGAGACTTTAATGTTCCTACACATCGTTGATGAAGGTGCCCCGTTCCTGCAGTATTCAGTTGTGCTGAAGCAAGATCTCTCACTGTTGGTGTTCAAGGACAGGGTACAGCTTACCGTCCTCACAGAAACCGTCCCCAAAACCGTGGAAGACACAAGAGTTCTCATGGGAGTATTGGAGGAAGTAGAGAACTTTGATGCCAAGTGTACTCCTCCTGAAGGCGTCGACGCATCGCAGCCGGCGATCTCTCTCATACGAACACTGTTTAATGATTTGAAGTCAGCTTCAGTGACGCCGCATGAATCAGCATATGCCTTTGAATTTCTTTCGGAACAGATAAGTCTCTTAACCAAGAAGCCTCCGAAATACTCAGCGGACCTTCTTGTGTTTGCGAGCTTGTTCTATACAATATCGCCACATGCCTACAAATTCGTCCGGTCCTCCTCAAAGCTCGTCTTGCCTCACCCGTCAACCATAAAACGGGTTTGCGCTGGATATGAAGTTAACCCCCAGCGTGAGCAAAGTGATGGGAATTTTCTTTCCTACATGAAGAAAAGAGCAAAGCAAATGGCAGAGCGTGAAAAAGTGGTGACATTAATGCTGGACGAGGTGCACCTGAAGGAGTGCTTTGACTACAAAGGAGGAACCATTGTCGGGGCCTCTGTCAATACGGCTGAACCTGCCAAAAGTGCACATGTGTTTATGACTCACAGCTTGTTGTCGCCAAACAAAGACGTGGCCCATATTGTACCCGTTTATAAGATCACGGCTGAAGTCCTGCATCAGCTTCTCCGAAGAGTTATTGTGGAGCTTGAAAAGATAGGCTTCCGTGTCATTGCTGTTGTCACTGACAACAACTCCATCAATCGCAAAACCATGTCCTTCTTTGTGAATCCTTCGAGAGTGGACATTGTCTTCCCACATCCATCTGACAGCAGTCGACCGCTCTTTTACATCGTGGACTCCGTCCATTTGCTGAAATGCATACGCAACAACTGGATCAACCAAAAAAATCATGGGAGGGTCATGTATCACCCTTCTTTTCATCATGTGCTCGAAGGCGCTCCCACACCTATGCTCTCTGCAAGTTTCAACACCCTGTGCAAACTTCATTCATCTGAACAAGGAGAATTCATAAAGCTGAGCCACGGATTGACCATGAAAGCACTGAACCCATCCAATTTGGAACGACAGAACGTAAAGTTGGCACTGCAAATCTTCAGCAGTTTTGTGGTGGTGTTTTGTGAGGCAGCGTAGCGACAGACTTGAAAATGCCGATGAGACTGCCGAATTTGTGGACATAATAGTGAGATGGTGGTCAGTTGTAAACGTGAAGACTCCCAGAAATGGGCCACAGACTCCGTGATCCCCTCCAACAGCCAGTGACTTCGATGACTGAGCCCCAGATTGTGTTTTTGAATAGTGTTGTTGAATGGCTTGATGAATGGCAGCGGCAGAACCTTGACTCTGGCAGATTAACACGGGAGACCCATCAAGCTTTTCGTCTCACTTGCTATGCACTGACAGAAGTCTCAAGGTACTGCCTTGAAGAGCTCGGCTTCACATATGTTCTCCTTGGAAAATTCCAGACAGACAGTCTCGAAGAGAGATTTGGGCAATATAGAAGGTTATCTGGAACACAGTATCACATATCTGTGAGGCAGATCTACGAGTCTGAAAACAAACTGAGACTGCAGAAGATGATGTCCTTGCCTTTAGAAGAAGAAATGGGAGAAATGTCAAACTCGCCAGCTGATGATGATCAAGACTTTGATGTTGAAATCACAGATGAAGACATAGCAAGTAAAAGAGATGTCATGGCTGCTATAACCTACGTAGCAGGCTATTGCGCTCATTCGACGTTAAAGAAGTTAGCTTGCAAGCCATGTGAAGAGAATCTGGTCCTAACGCACCGAGAACTCGTAATTGAAAGTTCAATGATTGAGAACCTGACGAGAGGAGGGCTGAAGTTCCCTCAACCATTTGTGGTGAATTCAGTCCTCTATACCGAGCTTGTAGTAGAAAAACTGATGTCTGAGAAACATGCTGTGCGGTTTCATGCAGCTAGGAACCAAAGACAATTGGTGGTGAATCTGACGCAATCACTGCTGGATACCTTTGAGGACTTCGACTGCTGTGTGAATGGCCACGCGCCAGGTCTGGTACTCCGCCATATTCTCTGTGCAGCAACAAATACAGTGCTCAAGAACTACTGCAGGAAAAGGAATGATAGGCCACTTCAGCAAAAGCCAGCGGGGAAGAACAGGAAAGCAGCAACACTGAAGCACACTTAGCTTGTACATAGCAGTTGTAGATATGAACAATAACTTGTGAATAGCAAAGTAGTACCTCAGATTCAGCTTGTAAACTGGAACTGGTTTGTTGTAGCCCAGTTTTCAGTTAATATGTTTGCAGGACAGTCAGCTTATATTTCACAACCGTGTGTGATAGTTTGTCGTTAAGTTGAAGTCAATCACCATGTATTATATGTCCTTATGTGTCTATTGCGTTCGTTCATTTAATTTAGCTTGTTGTGAAAAATAAAGCAACTTCCCCTTATGCTGGGGCTGCAATGTCTTGGGTTTGGAATAAAATGTTCAGTGTTGCTTCTGCCGCAAAGATAGCATTTGCGCGACTTTTATTACACCACTGCAGCTGTTCTGCTTCACTGTTATAACGAAATAATAGAAACGAAAGCACGATGTGCATGCGAAGGCGCGTTTGCAATGCACTCTTCGTGCTTGCGAGCCTACAGCCGCTGCTCCCCATAGCGGAGGGACCGATCGTGGTGACGTCACGTTTGCATGGAGTGGCCTTGTTAGTCTAGGTGGCATTGGCTAAACACGGCAAACATGCGAGAAAAAGAGCGCGTCAAATCGCTCACCTTTTCCCCCGCGGCGACTTCCAGGCAGAAACTGAGCGAGAGCGGGGAGCGCACATCTGCTCTCTACGACAGCCAGCCAGAAACTGAGCGAGCGCGGTAGTGATGGGCGATACTATCGAAACATTCGATACTATCGATAGTTTTGGACTATCGACTGTCCAACTATCGAGTGAACCGGAATTTCGATAGTATCGCGATAGTTTTCCGGACTATCGATAGTGTCGTGACTGGACTTCACCGAGCTTCACGTCGCTTGAGCCAAGCCAATCCAGCACATCTTCTCAATTCGCGTTTCGCTCCAGCACACTATCAATAGTTTATTGAGTTCGAGTTTTATGTGTTTACCAATTCACTCCAAAATATTCACTCCGAATTTAACATTTTAGCTTGCTTCTTTTGAAAACTAAACATTCTGCGAAATTTACGTTTCGCTGCTGCAAACTACCAACAGCTTATCATGAGAGAACTCATGTTCTGAGGGTGGAACAACATAGAAAGCCTCAAATTGCCTAAGAAATTAACGATGAAAGATGGAAGTCACTAAAAAGGTTAGCCAGCTGTAGGACTCGAACCCACATCTTCTGGATTACCGGTCCAGGGCTATACGAATCCCTGTGCCCTGGACCGCTAATCCGAAAGATGTGAGTTAGAGTCCTACAGCTGGCTAACCTTTTCAGTGACTTCCATCTTTCACCATTACCAATAGTTTGTTCACTAAAAATTTAAATTTTAGCATGTTTGTTTTGAATACGATATCATCTGAATTCGTGTTTCGCTCCTGCAAACTATCAATTGTTTACCCGATCCGAAATTAAATTTAAGTGTTGCTCCTGCGAACAATCAACAGTTTCTTCACTCCAAATTAAAAATTTGAGCAGGTTTCTTTTGAAAACTAAACTTTCTGAATTCGCGTTTCGCTCCTGCAAAGTATCTATAGTTTATTCACTCTAGGTTTATAATTTCAGCATGTTTCTTTTGAAAGAGAAACATTCTGAATTCGCGTTTCGCCCCTGCAAACTTTTAATAGTTCGCTCACTGCAAATTTAAAATGTTAGCATCTTTCTTTCAAAACGAGACCTTCTGAATTCGATTTTCGCTCCTGCAAGCTATCAATAGTTTGTTAGATCCAAATTTAAAATTTGAGAAGGTTTCTTTTGAAAACCAAACTTCCTGGATTCGCGTCTTGCTCCTGCAAACTCTCAATACTTTGTTCACTACGCTTCGCTCATGCAAACTATCGACAGTTTAGTCACACGCAATTTAAAAGAGGAACATATTTTCATCGGAAACAAAACCTTCTGAATTCTCGTTTTTCGCATGCAGTTCGACTGTCGAGTTTCGCTCTTGATTGGTTGTTACCTCTCGCGGGGAAAAAAGAAAAAGAAAGAAAGAAATATGATCATGGGAAATAAATTATCAAGTTAATGAAATATGAAATATCGGAGTATTATACATATACAATGCTGTAATGGGGGCCCTTCTGAGGAGGAATTAGTGGTCGTTAATTGTCACAAACCCGTATTACCATGACAGTAACATAAAGTAATGATAGTCTGACAGCGTACGCTACTGCTCTGATTAATGTTAGCCATACGCGTAGCGCACAGCAATCCACGACATCTCCTTTTCTGCTTTGTTGGTTTAAGCAGAACAGAGGCTCCCGTCTGTTTTTCGGAACAGTTCCTCTGTTTTATGTAATCGGTTTTTTCATGCTAACGGTCCGAAACTATCTAAAAATATCAATACAGTGCAACTATAAATAAAGGCATTTGATTAGATGATAATACATCTTGGAGCAGTCTACATTCTACAGCACTTCTACATTTTTGCTGCAAGCGGGTTTAGACTGTGTCCAACTTACTATCGATAGTTCAAACTATCGATAGCTTTGAGCAAAATTATCGATAGTTAAATGAGTAGTCGTCTCAACTATCGATAGTACTATCGATAGTGTTTGGATGACTATCGCCCATCACTAGAGCGCGGGGAGCGCACGTCTGCTTTCCACGACAGCCAGAGAGAAACTGACTGAGGCGACGCGCAGCGGCAGCTATGGATGCGCCCGCGCCCTCTGCTCCACCCGACCGCGCATGCGCGCGCGCTCCTAGCGGCGACGGGTGGCTTCTCAGTTTCGGTTTCACTCTCGTTTCTTTGCGCGCGCGCGCGTTTATCTGTATAAAGGCAGCGCGCACCGCCCTCGCGTCATCACTACGTGGAGATGTTCAGCTACCACTCTTTACAAAATTGTTCCCGCACCCACGCTTCTTGGGAAGAAGTGGAGAAGGAATGTTTCAACAGCGAAAGTCCCCGCAACGAGCTGGTCATCACTGCTTTTCGCTACGTGATAGACATGGTAGGCTTTGGCAATATAGGAGAGATCTCGCCGGGGCCGCTGCATGAGATGGTCCGTCGGATCTACGCCCGTTACAAGAACGTCTGCATAACGGTTCCGGACGGACCCCTGGGACTGATGAGCGAATTTGTGAGCTTGGCCAACGCAGAATTCAACTACATCGCTGCAGACATCGTGGACCTTCTCGCTCGTGCCATCGCTCATATTAAGCATGCCCTGCGGAAGCAGCGACATTTGCAAGCAGTCTACATCGCCAACCTTGTCATTGATTTATTGAAATACCGATTGGTTATTGACATGCAACGCATTAAACAGTCCGAATAACTTTGACGAGGCTCTGTGTTTTCTTTCACTGAAACATGTTTATTGAATACATACAAAAGAGTTGGTCGATAGATGCCTGAATGGTTTTGAATAGATGGTTTTGTACAGAAGTCGCTCGAATTTCGTGGTCGCGGCATTCCTCAACGCGACGTTTCTCTGCACGAAGGTTCGCAAAAAGTTGTCTTGGCGGAACGAGAGGATATGCTGTGAACACGTTTTATTTTCATGCCCAACCTCACGTACAGAGCGAGCAACGCATAATGAACGACGTAGCGTTCTTTGTCGTGGCACGTCAGCAAGAGTTTCTTGGTGGGAGGGGCGTTCAGCGACAACGCATCTTTCAGATGGCGTTGGTAGGGGGACAGTTCGTTCTCGTCCACGCACCTGTGTTCGGGTGCCAGGGGAAAATCCCTGGTGAGCGCGTGCAGTTCTTCTGGATATGACAAGTCTACCACGTACACGTAACCCACTTCGGAATCGTGAGGAATGTTGAGAAAATCGATCTCGCTCCACCTCGAAGGATCGACCCACTCAAAACCACCTGTCGGGAGATGGAAAGTCATCGCGTACGGGTACAAACTGTTCACGTCGAGGTACTGGATAAAAGTTTTTTTCTTGCTGAGGATCGTAATCGTCACACCCCTCGTGATTAGCCCGACAGTATCTGTGGAAGCTGTTACAAATGCCTCCCTTGATTCCCTTCTCGATCGTTTCGTACATCTCGCGATCGCTCATGAGCTCGAGTTTGACATTGGTGAGCTTCAGAGCGCTACTCCACGCGTAACTGGCGAGGGACATGGCACGTAGGATATCCATCCCATCCGTCTCTAGCGCAATCTTCCTGAAATACAGTACGACGTCGCAGAGCTGACAAGCGTCGAGCGTGACGTAGAGACGCGTGTAACCACTGAGGTTCTTACATTCGAACAATTCGAAAATCTCGAGGGCGTACTGATAGTCCTCGTCCGTGATCTCTTGGTCGTTCAGGACACTTTTGAAAGCTTCCTTTGGCGGTAGTGCGGGCAAATTGTACGCTTCGAAACTGTCGACGAAGGTGTACGGGTAAATGCCTTTCCTGAGAAGGCGCCGGAAACGGTCACCATACATTTGACGGGTACAATGGAACGCGTTCTCGCCACCGCTTGCGAGCAGGGTTTCCACCAGGTTCGACAAGGACAGGTTGAAAAACTGCGTTGTATCGCGGAAATGGAGATCGCCAATGTTGAACCCTCTTATCTTTTCCGAGCTCGAAGCTAAGATCCACGGTTCGCCCAGATTTAGAACGTACATGTGGCGGAGAAGGGAGCTCAAATCGTACTGCAGGTTGTGCACGCACACGACGAGTTCTTTGGTGTTCCGACACGTAAGGTTACACGTATCACACAGCGTCGCGACAAAATTCGAAGAACCGGGCCCTACGAAGCTGGTGTGGTCGTGATGCGACACCTTTCGCGTTTGTCGGTTAAATTCGATTCCACAAAATTCACAGTGTGTCGCGCTCGCGTGCCGAAAGTGGTCTTCCATACTCATGACCAACGGCGCGGGACAACGGTTCAACCTATCAATTTGATCGCTAAATCGCTTGAGCGAGAGCAAACATTTCTCTGTCGCGTTGGGTCCCAAATAGCCATCTAGGCCTAGTATTTTTCCGTCCCAACTTCTCACTACAACGATGCAGTACGAGCTCATCCTGTGCACACTCACGGCGTCCTTCACGAGCGCGTCCTTTTCCAAAACGCTCTCCGTGTCCAACACCGCAAAATAGGGATAGGGATGCATGTACTGTATCTTGTTGAAGGAGACACTCTCCCCAGCTTTTGGCATTTCGAGAATCACTTCGTTCACGTCTCGACACACACGTTCGTGTTGCTGCAATGCCTCTCTCGTTCCGTAACCGGACGTGCATTTCTCGCAATAAAAGTAGTCACTTCGTCCCATGAAAGTGCTAAATTTTCGGATCCCATAGAAATGCTCCTTAACCTCGAGCAAGTGGACTTTATCTTTATAGAGCGTACAGGGAACCCGTCCTGTTGTTATCGAATTCGTCTGCTCGTCGAACACGTAGATGTACACGGAGATTTAGTTTTTTCTCTCCCACAGGGAGATGTCTTCGTAAGTGACTGGGAAGCAGGGCGGCCAGTACGTTACGCGCGTCTCCGGATTCGAAGGATTCATGTACTTGCGGTATCTAACATAATCGTTTGGGTTGTTTCTCAACGGATGCAAGAGTGCCAGCACGCTATACTTGAAACACTCGTTTTCGTGATTCGGTGAAAGTTTGACGTGTGTGAGAGTCTTTCGTTTTCTTTTTAGCAGCTCGGGAAGCTCGATGGTGCGCCCATTCCGCCTCGGTTTTAAGCGCGTTAGTTTTAAGTCGACACGTTGGACGTCGTTCGAGGTGAAACCAGACCATTCTCTCGCATAGTTTTCTACGCGTTGCGAGGATTCTGTGATAGCAGCATTTATCGCGCCTTCGATTTCTTGACGGTTATGAACCACTCTCATGTGAAGGTTCACGTGAAGGAGATGAGAAGTCAACCCGTCGGCTCCGTCCTTAACCATGAGCGCCTTCGAGCACAGACAAAATTTCAAAGGCATGGGATAAGCTTCGAGGACGCGCGTGATTACTGGAGCTATGCTCGGTAGATAGAGTCGCAAATCGTCGACGTTGTCGTCGTGCGGGGACCAGAGAAGCGTGTACCTAGTAGCCGTTCCGTCAAATGCCTCATCTGTGACAAAAAAAGGAAGGAATCGTCTCTCCGTGACGGAGGGATGATTATCTACGACGTGTTCTCGTAATTCAACGATTCTACGACCCTGGACAGGCTCAGCTTCGTTTCGAAGTTCTGGGCTTGCATCTGGTGATTCATCTCTAGCCCTACCAGACAGAGGAATGAAATCTGCATAGGACTGATCCCCTTCCCACATGAGCAATTAGTCTGCATTGTCGTGCCCATTTAGGGGTTCGTCGTCGTCGTCGTCGTCCGTTTCAGGTATTGCGAAAGGAGGACTACTGACTCTGTCGTCGTCATCTGAAAGGACGACTGGGCTGTTACCGAGATTCTCTATTCTAGCTTCGTGCTCTCTTTCTACGGCCACGAGCATGGCATCGATGGGGTCGTACTGACATACGAGACAGCGCGGCACTGCGGTCAAACAAAATCAGTATGAGATTCCCCCTCACGAAACAATGCTCACGTTTCCTTTCTGTTGAGGAACGCTTGAGATCGATGATGAGAGAGGATGGGATGAGTTCCTGTGTGTGTTCAGTATCATGCTGTGACAGCGGCTATTGGTTCCTGAAAAACAATGTCATACATAGAATACAGTCTCACAGCAGAGACGGTCAACTTACATTTTAGTCCACGGAACGACTCACGTCGTGGATGGATGGATGGATGCCCCTCGTGGGCTTTCGATCAATCGACGTAGAACCAGCGCACCTTTTATAGTCGCTACACCGCTCTCCTCCTCCTCGCATTGCGACGGTGTCGTCTGTACTTTGACCACCCCGCCTTCCGTCTTTCGCGCCTTTTTGCGATGTCGCATATGACAATGATACCATCGGCGTTGAATAAAATATTACACTAATTTCAAGCTAACACTCTGGGGCGACTTGTATATGACGACGAGAACACCCAGAGTGGGATTCGAACCCAGGATCCTGCTACGCTGGGCGCGACACACTAACCACCAGTCTAATTCGTACTGCGTGACGTTTTTCGTATTGCGGGGTTCGTGTCTCCACACGTCCAAACATGTTCAAACATGTCCAAACATGTTCAGACATGTTCAGTGACGTCACAACATGTTCAGACACGTGCAATGACGTCATAGAGAGGGTGAGAGGAACGAGTGTGTCGAGGGACGACTTCGACGGTTCGCCGCCCGTGTCCGAACATGTTCAAACTCGTCTTAACATGTCCAAACATGTTCAATGACGTCATAGGGAGGGAGAGGCTTTGCTATAAATATCGAAGCGAACGTTCGATCGTCATTCTCGTGCCATCATGATCAGCTTGGTAGATCCTCGTAAGTAATACCCATGACGTCATCATCGTCGAAATGTTTGAAGAGTTTCGTTTCCAGTGTACAACACTTTTGCTGCGCGTGAAGTCGGTTTTTTCCCGCCTCACATATTTCGGGAGATTGGCAGCGCCCGCTTCTTCTGCACCAATTGCGGTGGATTTTGGTCCAAAGGTACGCTTCCTCGTTATTTTTTTTTAAATGCGTTCTATAATCGCTCACATTTTTTTCCAGAGCAAAAGCATTTGACGGACAGATTGATTCGCCCGTTTCTCGGCTGTCGGACGGTAGCGTTCGACGTACGTTGCGAAGGACTTCGACTATTGAAGGAAGATGGAGAAGATGGACCATCAGTGTCACTCTGTGACTGAAGAAGATTGTACGTGTGTTTTTGAGATATAAAAACACGCATTTCTCACACTCCTTTCGTTGCAGATTACGAATGGCTACTGACGGGAGATCTACCTCTGGTCCTAACCTTCAAACCCCCACCGAAGACCTTCTTTTTGCGAATCGGCGATCAACTGACTACCTGTCGCTGCGGTGGACTCTGGTCGAGAAACCCCAGCCATTGGTTAGACTCGAGCCTTCGTCCGTATTTGGGCTGTCTTCCCGGCTACGAAACCAAAGCTGGAGCCTAATTCATGTGTAACGAGAAATAAAAAAAGGTTGTCTACTCTCATTCCGTCTCAGTCATGACGCCCGAGCAGAGGTTTGCCACCTTTGTGCAAACGCGAATGTATCGAGACTTGCTGCGATTACGCGATTATATTCACGGCGATAGCTGCGAGGGAGACTTTCGCTAGATTCTCAAGACGATACCCTTACGTCTGTTCACCGTCAGTGGGAAGATTGCAAAGAAAATGAAGCGTTTCGTAGATTACAAGCTCGAGCTGTTGGAGAAGTATAGACGAGGAGAGACAGTCGACCCGTGTCTCATGAACGCGGGTTTCAACCGACCTATCGTCCGTCGCTACTGGCTTCTCCACACATCCCTCGACGTCACGGTGCAGACCGGCGACGACGAGCGACGGGTCAGCACGTTGGAAGATCGTCTCGCAAGCGTCTTGTGTATGTCGTGAAAAAATAAATAGTCTATTTTTACGAAACGAGTTCGCTCACGAGGAGACGTTTTATTGTTTGGTCATTTTCTTCGAGGTTACAGGAAAACATGGATACACAATTTTTCAAGCTGTAGCGTTTCGACATGCGCGTGGCTACGTAGATACAAAAAAGCCCGCAGTAAGGCGAAAAAGGCGATTGAATACACTTGTTGTTATACTCGTCCACTACAGGTAAAGTCCTTCGAAGGTTTGCTTCGATGGGGGGAAGTCCGTAGCTGTCGAAAAACCCGGCAGACTCGTCGTAGTTTTTCAGCTAGAGCACCCAGTGCTGCCCGCGCCTTCTTCGCTCTTCCGTATTGATGATTAAATAGCCGGGCTTGCGTAAAACGAAGGCTCCGTCGGAAGCGCAAATGCCTCTCAGCATGGAGGAAGCGAGGGGGTTCAGGGACACGAGTTCCAAGATGTCGCTCTCGTACATGTTTTCTTATGGGAAGGTGACCGTACGGTCCTTGTCGACGCACATGAGCTTGGGACACTCGGAAATCAAGAGGACGGTGACCGCGTGTGGAAGGGCTTTAGCGAAGCGTAACTGCAGGCGAACGTTTCCTTTTCGACACTCGTTCAAATGCGAAGGAGAAGAACACTTGTCCACGTCCAAGTTGAAGTAGAGAAGGAACCCGTTCGTTTTAAATCGCTCGTAGCTATACTTGAAATGTTTCTCTCCCAGTTCTTGCAAGAAGTTAAAGTAGGGAATTTTGACGAGGTCGTTCTGAAAGTCGTACTCGGCTCGCACTTGCTGGCCGTCCACGGAGAGCATCGAATGAGACAGGTCGTAATGACGGAATTTGTAGGGGTTCGATTGGATGTCGCCGAGAAAGTCGGACGTGGCCAGCAGGGCGACGCATAATTTGGAAGGCACCCTTTCGGGGTAAACGTTTTCAAAGTGAGCGTCCAAGCTCCCGGCACTCAAGCTCCGCACCTTGGTTTCCAATCCGCGTAACACGTAGATGGCTGGCGTGGTCTGAAGCCGCCGCTCGTATTCCAAAAACAGGGAAGGTGCCAGCGTCACCTTTTTCAAGTGTAACGTCATTTCTTTAATGTCCGCCTCGTAATTGTACGTTTTCTTGTCGTTGGGGGCCGATACGAGTTTAAATTCGTCGTTGTTTAACAGGAAAACGACGCGAATTTCGACGGCAGGTACCATCAGGCGCGCCTGTTGAAACAGGTCGGTATTGATCTGACCGACCAGGTTAAAGTATTTTCCACCCTTCGTCGCTTCGTAACGCTGTTTCGGACCGCGAGACGAGACGTCGTAATCGTTCTTTAAATGTTCGTCGTCCTCGACATAAAGTCCAGCCGCGTGCACTGTTTCTTGAGCCATGGGCGTGGAATGAAGCACGACGTCCAAAATACTCCTGTACTCGTACAACTCGTTGGAACTGACGAGCTTGTTGTTTGCATAAACGGTGACCGTCTTAAACATGCCGCTCAACAGGTGGTTTATTGGGAAAACGACATCTTTCTCGTCCATTTCTTCCCCGTCGTCGCGAACAATGCGCACGGTCAAAGACACGAAACTGCCGTAGAGATCCAAGTGTGCCCTTTGCAAATTTTGAATAGAAAATTCGATCACGGAATTATTTACTCCATTGACAGGATAAAAGAGTTGGTACGAAGTATCTTCCACGCCGTATTGAATGGAAGGGGGTTCGAATATCATCACGTCACTCGTAAGACAATGCGGTGACCGTTGCGTCTGTATTTTTGCTTTC
Organism: Ornithodoros turicata; assembly: GCF_037126465.1. NCBI lineage: Eukaryota > Metazoa > Arthropoda > Arachnida > Ixodida > Argasidae > Ornithodoros > Ornithodoros turicata. The sequence continues at coordinate 27,970,967 of NC_088206.1, read as the reverse complement.
GTTGACGTCATGACGGAGCGCGGAGAGCGGACGTGTGACCGGCGTACCAAAGATATCTGCAGGTGCGTCGTGTGTCGGCGCCTTTTGTTGTCTTTTGCGGCGTTTCTTTCCATTGTTGTTGTTTCCAGAGCCCTCCATGGAATCCAGCACGTCTCTCCCCGTTGCTATGGCCGTCTTTTTTACTGCGCGCGATATTCCTTCGCCATCGGCCAAATTCCGCGCCAAGCGCTTCAGCGTTCTCTTGGCGATCGGTTTTATTTGCTGCCAGATTGAATTGAATTGAATTGAAATTTATTTACCATGAGCTATTATGTACATGGAAGACGGCAGGGCAAAAAGTTGCTTAAGCAACTTGACAAGGCCCCCGACACCATAATTTCAGCACCACCAGCATGTGTTTATACAGACATTGGTCAACAAACTACCAACACTTGAAATAATTAAAAACCCACAAACGTCCTTGTACAATACTAAACCACAATAGAATGGTGCCACTTGCAGGTACTTAAAAACCTTTAGTGGCTGACACTAAATGTGAAATAATAAAGAAGAGAATTAACCCAAGCAGCACACAATATTGGACCCATATTGGCTGGTCATTGGCGATACGGGTCCAATATGGGACCCGTTTCGCCAAGATTTTCCCCATATTGGCTGAAAATGGGCAATATGGGCCCCATATTGCCCAGTTTCAGCCAATATGGGGAAAATCCTGGCAATATGGGCCCCATATTGCCCACTTTGAGCCAATATTGGGAAAATCTTGGGAATATGGGCCCCATATTGCACGCGTACACCCCACATTGACTGAACAGGGTACGTAGCCGTGTTGCACAAATGCCCAAGCAGAACGGCAAGATTGAACGTTGAAGCGTGTGAAATACCCTATTCACTACATCGTTACATTCAACAACTTCCCGCAGATGATACACATTGTTCGAAACAGTCAACGTACTTGGCATTCCCAACGTAAAGTTCGCTAGAGTTCGACACCTCAACATTCCACGTCTTGAAAGTCGCCGCCATCTTCCTTCGCGATGCCAATGCCAATCGGTCGAGCCGACTGTGAGCAAGCGAGTTGTTTGAGCGTAATCACGCGTCCTACAACTAATGCGCATGCGCGACAGCCCGAACGGACGTTTCATAGGGCTAAAATGTCGATGGGTGCTGTAATGGTAACGAAATTGCGGCAGGTCAAGTACAAAAAAAAAATGTTTGATAAGAAGGGATGGCTATTCTGTAAAGTTAGGTGATTTCAAGTTGCTGCAAGCAGTGTAAATCGCTCTGGCGTGTGTCCGTCACCGCCACGAAAGTGTTTCGCTGCTTTGTATTCTCGGAGCGGGTGTGGAAATTGTTAGTCCACAGAATATTGCGATCCCAATGAAGGCTTCTGAGGGATCTTAGGTATTGGCAGTTCTGTGGGATTGCTTGTGATCTTCAACGCGGGCGTAGCACCTGTTCTTCGTTTTTTGTGTGTGTGTGTTTGGGCAATGCCGTGTTTCTTTCCTTTTTTTTTCGTTCTTTTTTTTGCAGTGATGTGAACGTGGATCAATTAGATCCGCAGAAATAAAAAAGCAAAACTCATACAAAAGTAGTGAATATTTTACAGCATAATGCTTTATTATTACACGGGCTCCCTGTAGGTGTTATCACAGAAATATTGGCAATATTGGCGCAAAATGGGCTTGCCAATATGGGCAGCCCATATTGGTCCAATATGGAGCCTGGTTGCACTCCCCATATTGGTCCAATATTGGCAGCCCATATTGGGCCAATATTGGCAATCTTGGCAGCCCATATGGGTCCAATATTGGACCAATATTGGCGTGCTGCTTGGGAACCGTATCAGTGCACTAATGATTGACGAAGAAGGTTCGAAGATAGCTTTTGTTTAGTATGTTTGTTGTTTCGTTCTGATCGTTTAAGTATGTGTTGAGAACAGATGGCAGATTGAAACGGAGTGTTTGCTTGCCGTAGTTTGTACGGCAAAAGGGGACTTTCCATTGATTAGCATCACGGAGGCAGATGAGGCCACTAGAACAGTTTTGTTGGATCTCTGATAGAGCTTCGAGGAACTTCTTGTATGCGTCACTTCTAAATTTGTGTGCGCAAAGTAACATAAGGGAAAACATTGTGCGCTTTGATTATACCAAGTTCCTCAAAAACACCTTCAGTTGTGTGTAAGTACGGTATGTTCATGATATGGCGAACTATTTTCTTTTGCAAAAGTAAAATCTTTCCTAGGTTACTTTTAGTTGTGGTTCCCCAGACTAGTACGCAATATGTCAGATGTGAGTGAAATAAGGCGTAGTATATTTGCTTTTTAATGTGAGTCGGCAGGAACGAGCGAGTTCTTGCGACAATACCAACGATTTTTGATAACTGTGACGTGAGATGATCGACATGTGCGTTCCATGTCATATTTTCTGGGAAATGAACCCCGAGCGTTTTGAACGATGGGACAATGGCAATGACCGTACCACATAGCGTAAGCACTATGGTCGTATTCACGTTTTTATTTTTGGGATGAAACAGAACTGCCTTAGTCTTGGAGCAATTTATTGTTAACTTGTTTGCGGTTGTCCAGTTCGCAAGGTTATTTAAAACTGAGTTAGCTACAGAGATCAGTTCATCTGCGTCCGTGGATCTGAAGAGCAGAGTTGTGTCATCAGCAAAAATAACATATGTTGGTTCCATGCTAATAGTCGTTATATCGTTGATGTAAACGTTAAATAGTAGAGGACCTCAAATACTACCTTGTGGTACACCGGAAATTAATTGCAGTGGGAGAGACAAGTGGCCATCAATGATTACTGACTGTGTCCGGTTCAAAATATATGATGTTATAAGAGATTTACAAACGCCCCTGAATCCATAGTAGTCCAATTTGTACAGAAGAATGTCATGGCATAAGGTATCGAAAGCCTTGGAAAAATCTACGTACACTGCAAGTGTGAGTATTCTGTTTTCAAAATTACGCAGAATTGTTTCCTTTGGGCAGATGGGAACGATAAACTTGGATATGTTGCTCAACACACCACCCCCTCGTTGGAAAAGGGGTCCCGTGTACACGGGAATTATTTGGGGGAATTACGATACATATTTGAAATGCAACGTTAAATTGGTTCTGCCTTTGGACCGCAACGGCTAACGTCTTCCCGTTTCGTCCGCGCGAACGATCGTCACTGAGGGAATTTCGAATTGTGACAGGTTAAAATACTGGATGTTATCTAACGTGTAGGTGACGATGTGCTTGTCTTTCTCGTAATAAAAGGGTAGTACTTTTATTATTTTTTTTTTTCCCGCTCCCGACGTACGTGGGTTCCACGATATCGTGTAGACGATTATGTTGTGAAACGAGGGTTCCAGGAGTACCTCGACGGAGCTCGTGGCATCCTCCTCCTCCCCCGTGAACACGGTACGCGATTCGAAGCCCAAAAGCACGGCCAGGTACTCGGAAAGTCTTAGGGTGGAGGTGCCCTCGGAAAGCCGAATTTTACATTTCTGTTCGGTTCCCTCGAAGCTGAAGCGCGCGCGTTCGCCTACGCGCTGGTTAATCGCATCCAGAAGTGCTTGCGGCGTCGCATAATAGCCGGGAGACAGATGTACTTACAAAGATCGAGGAATTTTCGTCTTGATCGTGAACGAAAATTGGCGCGCTACGGGGAGAGAGACGCGTAGCGTTTCTCCGTGTCCCTCGACGGGTGTGAGATGTAGCAGCTTGACAAAGGGTTCCGGTACGTGCAACCCTTTCGGCGTTTTCAGAGAGTAGACGTTATCCGCGAATTTTAGCGAGGCGTCCAGCTTGTGCGTCTGGATATACTTGTTGAGTGTGTTCCAAAGGGACGTGGTTTCCGAATTCAGAGTGGCGTCGCCGAAAGCGACGGGTGCGGCGTGCTCCAATAAGATGGAGGTGGCTTCGCGTTCGCTCAATTTGGGAGGTATCACCGCACGACCTGCTTCGCGGGACGCTAGCGAGGCGTCGAGCGCCTGTGCGAGGCGAGGGTCCAGTTCCACGGTTTTCACGTCCACGGGTAAGACGAAGTCGTATCGCGATTTATTGTACGCGAAAGAAACGTTAAATTCTGAAAGGGCTTTTCCCAAATCCCTCTCGAGATCCGAGGTGACACGAAAAGTTCTCCCGGCTTCGACCATGTCCTCGAAAGAAACCTCGATTTTCGCATCTTGCCTTTCGTACCCGATATTTAAAAAATCGTTGCTTATGCTGAGATCCATCAGACCGACTTTATAGCGGTTCGAGAGCTGAAGCGGACTATCGAAAGCTACCGTGAAGGCGTTGAGTTTATTCGAGGGAAACTTATCCATGCTGGCATTCGAGAGCAGGTGGATGTAGATGTCTGACGTCATTTCCCAATCTTGACCACGTCGCTGCTCGGAACCCAACTGTCGTGTTCTTTGTCGTAGCCGAACCAGCGAACCAAGGAGAAGCTCTGACCGTTCAGTTGCTTCTTTCTCAGCACTTTCGTTACTGGACAAAGCTGATTGGCGTCTCGGGTTACGACGAGTACCTCCTCCGGGTAGAAAGATCCGTCCACTTCCTTACCCCGGTAATCTTCCAGGTGTACGACGGGAGGAGAGGTGTCTCTCAGGCGGGGGACGGTGAAAATCTGAGGCGATCAACTCCCTTCCGAGCTCTTATGAAAACCTTTTCTGTGTAGTAGGACCCTCACTTTATCCCCCACTTTGAGCTTCTTTTTCACGGAGGGTACGACGGGCTTCCCATTTATCTTATTGAACAGCTCCAATTCGTTTTCGGGTGTGACTTCGGATGGGCTGATGCCCAAAGTCCTGTGTTTGGTGTTGTTGTAGTCGCGCACGATCTTGGGAAGCGGGGAAACGAAGTGGTATTTTCCGGTTACTCTAAAATAGCGGAATATTCTGTCGCGTAAAGTGCGTATCACGCGTTCAGCCTGCGATGCTTTGATTACTGGAGAGAAGGTAGAATACATGTGCACCTTCTTTCGTGAGAGATACTCCTTGACGGTCTTGTTGTAGAATTCCCCTCCTCTGTCGCAAAAGATGCGTGTAGGTACGTTACCTCCCCGAAAAAGTCTTATCATGGCCCTTTTCATTTCGGCGGGGCGCTTCGTCTTTAGCGGGAGTGTGCGCAGAAAGCGGGAGAGGGAATCGATTGCCACGAGAATGTAGCGGTAGCCACCGTTGAATCTCTTGTATTTTGAAAAGTCGGCGAGATCCATTTGCCACACGTCGTTGATCTTGAGCGCGATGATGCGTCTCCTATTAAACTTTCTTCTGACCGGATGGTGTAGCGTGTAGGCATTCAGCTTTCTGAGAATATTGAGGGCCTTCTTTTTGCTCAAGTGATGCGCTTTTCTATAGCGGTCCACACCCCCCAAACCACCCTCTGCTTTTTCATATCCCTCCATAAGTCGTCCACGCAATGGAGGCCTGCTGCTGCTGATGATGATGAGGCTCGCGAGATTTGGGCAGAGAAATCAGGCGCAATAGTTTCGAGACTTTGGGGAACCAGGAAGGTTTCTTTCCCGTCTTACATTGCAACAAATAATTGACGAGTTCGTAAACGGAGGAGTGCCTGATGGGCTTGCCCGACACGGAGACACAACCCTCGCGATTCCAGGAAAGCACCTTCTTTAATTCCGAGACGACCCTTTCCGCTTCCTCTTCGTCCACCTCTGGAGAGAGGAGCGAATAGTCAAAGTCATTTGTAGCATCGGACGCCTTGTTTTTATTGTCGTAGGGGTCAAATCCGTACTGCTTCAGTATGCGATACAGTGCTTGTAGTATGAGTTTCACTTTGACGTCGTCACTCTCCTTCGAGGAAAGAATGTTTCCGATGGAGGAGGTGGTCACTTCAATTCTCTTGGCCATTGGCGAAAAGGTTCAACACGGCGGAAAGCAGGAGAGGAACCACCGACGAAAGAACGCCCTGTCCTCGCTGCTGAGACAGATAGCGCTTCAAACGTTGCGGATTCTTGTGAATCTTTTTGCAGGCGAGCCGTCGTAAAAAGCGTTTGTGCTTCTTCAAACGCGCGAACGTATCTGGAGCTAGAGCCACCTTTCCGTTCAATACAATGAAGCAAATTTCGGGGAGGTGTTTCATGTCGAACGAGGACGAACGTCTCAAGACGTCGCGACGGCGTGGAGGGGGTAGAGTGGAGAGTACTTTGAGTAAAGTGAGGTGAGGGCGGAGATTAATTTCGGAGCGTAGATATATTGACGTTCTCCCGGAAAGATATTGCTACGCAACCTGTGATCCTCGTGTGTATAGTTGTGAAGATCCATGAGTAAATATGCGTGGGGCGACGACATCGCTTGTTTATATGCGTCCAGAAAATACTCCAATCTTTTTCTGCCAAATAGCTGTTGGCTAAAATGGTCCATCTGGTGCACGCTGCGCACGGTGCGCCACAGGACGACGTAACTGGCGTTGTAGGATATTGTTCTAAAATGGCTACTGTCGAAAAAGATGTTTTGAACGAGTAAGGAGATCGACGCGTTGGCGTGGTGAGAACCCCGAATGAAAAGATCGGTCACCTCCTTCAAGGAACCGGCGTCGGTCATGTGATCGTCGACGACGATCAGCATAGCACGCGACGTGTCCCACTCTCGCGGTAGCTCCTTGATAAATTTTACGGAGTCCCCGAATTCGTCCTGCATGCTCGGCGAAGCATATTTCTGCACGTAGAATATTTGTGACAAAGGCTTGTCCACCACGTCGTTCAGGTTCCTCAGCACGTTAGCAACGAAAGTAGATTTGCCGCACATGGAGGCGCCGCTTAAGATACAGCGAAAAGGATGACGGAAACGAAAAGGTTCGGGGGAAGACATGTTGCGTGCGTACACGTTGCACGAAGAGAAAGAAGAGACTGAGACTCGAAGAGAAATGCATCGCTTTTATTTACACGTCGTCGTCCTCTACATCGGAACTGCGTTCCCAATACAGATTATCCAGGCTAAAGTTGGACTTCTTTTTCGTCAGTCTGTCCGCCGCTAAGATGCGGTCGAGCGTCTTCATCTTGTCCTGACACATTTCTTAACGCGCTTGCAACCATTCCAGGCGGTGGACTTGAAAGACTCCCTCCACGATGCCGCGTATAAATTCGCGAAGTTCTTCGTTTTTTGTCTTTTCCTTGCGACGACGAGAAACGCAGGAGAATAAACCACACATGGCGTCTTCCACGTATCGGTCAGAATGATGACGCGAGCGCGGTGCACGCTGCCTTTATACAGATAAACGCGCGCGCGCGCGCAAAGAAACGAGAATGAAACCGAAACTGAGAAGCCACCCGTCGCTGCTAGGAGCGCGCGCGCGCGCAGCAGAGCATCGAAACCGAAAACACCCGCGGGTGGCGCAGATGGCGCTAGGAGCGCGCGCGCGCATGCACGGTCGAGTGGAGCAAAGGGCGCGGACGCATCCATAGCTGCCGCTGCGCGTCGCCTCAGTCAGTTTCTCTCTGGCTGTCGTGGAAAGCAGACGTGCGCTCCCCGCGCTCGCTCAGTTTCTGGCTGGCTGTCGTAGAGAGCAGACGTGCGCTCCCCGCTCTCGCTCAGTTTCTGCCTGCAAGTCGCCGCGGGGGAAAAGGTGAGTGATTTGACACGCTCTTTTTCTCGCATGTTTGCCGTGTTTAGCGGTGACCAACGAGTGATTTGACCGCGCTCGTGTTAAGCCTTTTCTCGCATGTTTAGACTTGTTTTGCGGTGAGCAAGCCTTTTGTTCGTGTTGACGCATGTTTAGCGATGTGTGCCCAGTGGTTCCCGCCTTGTGTTAGCTGCGTAGTGTTGTGACGTTGTGGTTAGGCCTAAGCGATCGCCCCCGTAAGCCTTTTTCCCAGTGTGTACCGTTTTCTCCGTGCTGTTTTAGCAGTAGTGATTAGACCTTTTCTCTCGCATGCCTAGACTTGTTTAGCAGTTCTGACATTTTTACCTGCCGCTAGTATCTTGTTCTGTCTTTCTCGTCTAGAGCTATGACGGTGGCGCCATCTGGTGTGATGCCTTGCAACTAAGTGGCCACCTGTCGTCGATCTTCGCAACTGCTGGGTGCCAACTACCAACATGGCGGGCGCTGGTCACTCGGGTGTTGCGGAGCGGCTTCTTCGCCACGGCATCGTTGATTTCAGAATAAATTGTTTCTCTCCACTCTATTTCTATCTGTTTTATTTTCTGTCTATTTTTTATTTTTTATGGACTCTCGTAGTGTACAACGCTCAGGGTGGTCGGGACACGTCTTAGACGTTCCCCAATTAGTGTGGTGGCTCCCTGGAGGGTGCTGATTAATGTGGGGGGTCCCAATTAGCTCTAATTGCTAATTAAACGTGTCCAGAAGCCTTGTAGCGTTGTGCACTATGAGAGTCCAGTCATTACTACTGAACACAAGAGGAAATAAAATCTATACCACTACAAAGAAGATATTCCACTTCACCACGTAGCACACTCCTAGCAAACAAACAGAACAAAGAACGACACGAACACAAGATGAAATAAAATCTATACTAATACAAAGAAGATATTCATCATTCAGAAAATCAGAAGAAAAAATCAAACTCATCAGAAAGTAGGAAGGGAGTTGCCTCAGGACAGGAAGTATCAGAAAGTGCCATCAGAAAGTAGACATGTTAAAAATGAACTTCATCACATAGCACGCTCCTAGCCAACAAACAGAACACGAACGACACGAACACAAGAAGAAATAAAATCTATACCACTACAAAGAAGATATTTCACTTCATCACATAGCACGCTCCTAGCCAACAATCAGAACAAAGAACGACACGAACACAAGAGGAAATAAAATCTATACCAATACAAAGAAGATATTCCACTTCACCACATAGCACACTCCTAGCCAACAAACAGAACAAAGAACGACACGAGCACAAGAGAAAATAAAATCTATACCAATACAAAGAAGATATTCCACTTCACCACATAGCACGCTCCTAACCAACAAACAGAACAAAGAACGGCACGAACACAAGAGGAAATAAAATCTATACCACTACAAAGAAGATATTCGACTTCACCACATAGCACACTCCTAGCCAACAAACAGAACAAAGAACGACACGAACACAAGAGGAAATAAAATCTATACCAATACAAAGAAGATATTCCACTTCACCACATAGCACACTCCTAGCCAACAAACAGAATAAAGAACGACGCGAACACAAGAGGAAATAAAATCTATACCAATACAAAGAAGATATTCCTAATCAAAACAACATAGTAATCTATCATCCAGTAAATCAGAAGAAAAAATCAAACTCATCAGAAAATAGACATGTTAAAAATGAACTTCACCATATAGCGCGCTCCTAGCCAACAACCTGATCTAATGATATCTGACCTGCATGATTTGTTGAAGACGGATGCCGATAGATGTATGGAAGACCACGGAACAGGAGCGACAAGGGGAAATAAAATCTATACCACTACAAAGAAGATATTCTTAATCAATAGGATTACAATCAAATTACAAATTGTATAATAAAAGTCTGAGACGTGAGAACCATCTTTGCAATAGCGTGAATATTTGTCATAACATTTCGAGCGCAATAGGGAATCTCAGTTTCATATTCCAACATTACTCAACTTTTAATATCTTATTAAGTGAACAGCATAGACGTAAGGAAATAACGAGAAACAACACAATCATCAGCTACAATTAATAGAGAGCGAAACCTGCGCACCATCCAACACATAGAGAAATAATAGCTAATCAATCTATCAATGGCGAAATAGCACAGACTTAACGCTGAAGAACAGAGGAACACGCGGCGACACGTAAACATCAACAGAGGAAAATAATCTATCATTAAACCATCATAAAATCGATCAATATACAATTTTCATTCTAACAAACACTACGAACCTTGATGGAGGTATCCAAGACATAGGAAATATGCACGGTTTTCACTCTTTTCCTCAAAGCCGGGAGACTTTATGTCTATATCTATGTGACCATAGCACAGCGCATGCTTTATCACTCAAAGGGTTAGGGGCTATATTACTTTGTCCAGCAAACGGGGCGCTCTAGAGGTCAGATAAGAGAGTTCAAAGGCGATATAGTTTATTGTGCAGCGCAAATAGACGTCGATATCACTCGCTGGGGTCACTATCTTTTCGCATCCTTTCCCTGAAACGGAAATCTTTCGTCAAAGTGGTTGACAAGTCAGCTAAGTTTATAGAGATGCGATATTGTTATTGAAGATGTAGAGAAAGTCCAAATTATTAATTGGTAGCAATGATACTCAATCAAAAAGAGAAACAAAACTAATTACATCAATCTTTGTAATATCTTGCAACAGAAATTTCTAATGGACCACACAGAAATATCAAATGTGAAATGCAACTCAGAGTTATGAGGCATTCCAATCTTAGAGGTACTTAATTATGTCAATCGAGTGAATAATTGAAGCAAATGCAAGACAATAATTATTTCAGGCAGTAAGTTCACAACTCATAGAGTATCAGACGAGTGATTACTTGAAACAAAATCAAAACAATAATTCTCACGACAGGTGGAGATTATAGCATTCTAAACCAGATAATAAAATTTTAATCAATAAAATAAACATAGATATGCTTTTAATTAAGTGTAGATGTGCACTTGAAAACAGAAGAGACAATTGCTCTACATTGAAAAAATGGACAGATTTTGTACTCGATACCATAAGTCATGGGAAGGTGTGATAAAAAACTGCTTCGAAAAAGAGGAGCCGCGAAACGATTTCATTATCGCTGCATTTCAATGCGTCCTAGACATGGTCGTATTCGGAGATATGGTACAAACTACAGAACTGAAGGTGCAAGAATTTATATGCCGAATCTGCAATACTTATAAAAATATCTGCACATCAACGTCGGAAGGGCCATTGGGATTGATGGCGGAGTTTTTGAGGTTTGCCAACGAAGAATTGAAATACACTAGACCAGATGTAATTGCAATCATTGCAATGGGCATTGCGTACATCAAGAAAGCAGTCGGATCAAATTATCATATACAAGCGGTCTATATCGCACGATTCATTACGGATTTGTTGAAATTACACATATCTGAGATGGAAAGTACATAAAATCTTATCACGTGATATATTCCACTACCACGGCAACGCAATTATTTTCTTCTACCAGTCTCTGCAACGATGTCGAATCAACAGAAGTTCAATATTGTCGTGCAAGGTCTGATGTATTATCACCTGTTGAAACTCGACAAACATATCAATTGCGGTGGACCACCGGACGATTTTCATCTAATACTCTCTTGTACGCCATTCAAGAACCTTCATACAAAGAAAGGAAGCATCAATAAGAGACTGTGCAAGTTCATCGCGACAAAGTGCAAGTTGTTGAAGCAATACAAACACGCCGACAACATAGCGCCTCCGTTAATCAACGCTGGATTCAAGCGCCCAATAATCAGAATAAACTATTTAATGTCTTCGGAATTGATCAATGAGGACAACAAACGAAAACTTCAGAGTTTGAAATAGAACTGTAATTTATCGAAATAAACAAGTGTATAAATGAAACAATAATTGTAATCTTTGTCATCATTATAATGAATTCTTCGTATCACAATGAAAAACACTTTACATTTAGCATGGCTAGACTGAGAACAATGATCGCTAAGGAAACGAATATTCCACAATTTGTGTAAGAATTCTCATATGGAATGAGACCTGACCACCAAATAGGTTTTACTCGACTACACTCTGTACAAATTCAACACCCGATGGATAGAATTGCCGGAGAAGGATCGGTCATTGAAATTTAGAGACATGATACATCGGTCTATGATTACAAAAAGGATCACTAATCTCATGTGAAAACTTATTCATCAATGAGGACAACAAACGAAAACTTCAGAGTTTGAAATAGAACTGTAATTTATCGAAATAAACAAGTGTGTAAATGAAACAATAATTGTAATCTTTGTCATCATTATAATGAATTCTTCGCATCACAATGAAAAACACTTTACATTTAGCATGGCTAGTTCTATATCTATTTCTTCTAGTGCTATATCTATGTTACAACGTTATGAGCTAAATACTTATAAAATTAAAGTATGGCCTTTCCATTTGTAGTGCCCAGATGCCATGACACAAAAATAATGTGATAGGTTTTCTGTATGGTTACGGGAAAACCCCGAGTATATTTTGTGAATTGGATCTACGTTTATGTGTGACCTGCGTTGATCCGGTTATTATAATTAATATAACATATCTTCCATTGTGTTTATGCATAACGCTCAATTGTACATTGGTTAAGCACTTCTGATGGCTGTTGTGTGATCCGCTTCTCCCAAAATCTGATTGCCACTTGGAAATTATTTCATATACGTTTGTGTGCCGTGTGTGGATTTGAACAAAAAGGGATGAAAACAGTGCATATTTTCTATGTCTTGGATACCTCCATCAAGGTTCGTAGTGTTTGTTAGAATGAAAATTGTATGTTGGTCGATTTTATGATGGTTCAGTGATAGATTATTTTCCTCTGTTGTTGTTTCCATGTCGCCGCTTAGTGTTCCTCTGTTCTTCAGCATTAAGTCTGTACTATATTGTAATATTTCTCCTTTTGATAGATTGATTAGCTATTATTTCTCAATGTGTTGGTTGGTGTGCAGGTTTGGCTTTCAATTAATTGTAGCTGTCGATTGTGTTGTTTCTCGTTATTTCCTTACGTCTGTGCTGTTCACTTAATAAGAAATTGATTAATTAAAAGTTATGTAATGTTGGAATTGCGCTCGAACTGTTATGACAGAAATTCACGCTATTGCAATGATGGTTCTCAGGTATAGGAATATTAGACTTTTTATAATACAACTTGTAATTTGATTGTGATCGTATTGATTAGGAATATCTTCTTTGTAGTGGTATAGATTTCCTCTTGTGTTCGTGTCGTTCTTGTCGTTCGTGTTCCGTGGTCTTCCATACATCTAACGGCACCCATCTTCAACAAATCAGGGCAGATATCATCAGAGCTGGTTGCTGGCTAGGATCGTGCTATGTGGTGAAGTTCATTTTTAACATACCTATTTTCTGTGTTGGATTCATAAAACAAACTAAGGTTTGTAGTGTCTCTTAGAATGAAAATTGTACAGTGTTCGATTACATTATGTCACGAGGATAATTTTATGATAGTTAAAATGATAGATTATTCTCCTCTGTTGTTTTGATTAAGAATAACTTCTTTCTAATTGTATAGACTTTATTTCCTCTTGCGTTCGTGTCCCATGGTCTTTCAGGGTCTGTGCTGTTCACATTTAAATACATACAACTATCAGAACTTCCCGCTATTGCACTGATGGCTCTCACGTATAGGAATATTATACCTTTTATAATACAACTTGTAATTTTGTTTGTAATCACATTGATTAAGAATATCTTCTTTGATTAAATGCGGTGTCCGTTTCTCGTTTTGATATGGTATTGTGTAGCTATTATTTCCCTACATGTTGGAGAATACGTCAGTTAGGTTCTCTATTAATGTTATGTGTTGATTCGAATTATTTCCTTATGTCTGCGCTATTCACTTCATAAGAAACTGACCAATTAAATTTGTGTCATATTGGAATATTAAACTTGGCTTCCATATTGTGCTCAAAATTACTTACATCTATCAGGTTCTCACATCTCAGACTTTTTATAATAAAACTTGTAATTTTGATTGTAATCGTATTGATTAAAATATCTTCTTTGATTAAATGTGATGCCTATTCAATGCTATTGCATCATGCCTGTAATAAGTATATTCTTGCAAGGAATATATGTATATATATAATATATGTATGTATATAATATATATATATAATATATATATATATATATATGCAAGGAAGCTTTGCAGGCAGACGGTACGACAGCGTTGGGTCCATACTTCCCAAAGAGGACCTAGTTGGAATGTCGTGTTGCCACTGTAGGGTAGACCAGGAATCGGAGAAATGCCTGAGGGGGGATCTTCTGTCTCCTCTCGAGAGTATAATGGGCATAGATGGCCGTTGTTGGTGTGCAGCGGCAGCGGCAGTGTCGGCCTCGTGGTTCCCAGTTATTCCGCAATGCTTTGAAACCCACTGAAAGGCAACGTAGTGGGAGCGATCTTGTAGGGACTTCAGGGCGCACAGGATGTGTATCACCAGTGAGGAAAGGGAACCGCGGATGCTCATGTTTTTAATGCACAGGAGAGCTGCTTTGGAGTCGCTGTAAATTACCCAGTGCCGCGGTTCGCAGTCTTCCGCATATGTCAAGAATAACAAGATAGCATAAAGTTCAGCGGATGTCGATGAGGTACGGTGAGATAGACGACACCCACGTGTAACAGACTCTGATGGAATGGCAAAGGAAGATGAAGTGTCCCTGGTCGACGATCCATCCGTGTATACAGCGGTACTGTTGCGGTATTGAGCCTCGATGAAGTCAAGTATAAGTTGCCTAAGAATAAAATCAGGATAGCTCTTTTTGTTGTTCTTGAGGCCGGGGATGAAGACAATGACAGGCGGCGATGGTAACGTCCATGGAGGCACTTTTGGGGCACTTCTTCTCATTCTGGCGATGCACCGTAGGTCACACAGTCACGGGAAATACTTTTGTCGTTACGAACACTCTCTTCTTAGTCACTGTATTTGAAAATGCGACAGCGCTCGAAAGTGTTCCTCAGGCGTCAGCTCACCAAGCATTCCAGTTCCGACCCGGCAAAAATGTCCGTAGGTTGACACTTTATCAGAGATCAGTACATGGCCAGAGTCACTATAGCTCACGAACAAACCCGCGCGTACACTTCCTCTTTGGTCGTTGTGGTCAACCGCCATCGGCGAGCCGCGGAGACGCAGCGACCTTGCTTGGAGCTGCCCTCCTGGCCGACTGCTCAGACTGCCCGCGAAAAGTGAGCTGTCAGATATTTCGAAACGTTATCAACCAATCCCGGAGCGCGCATCCTCCTTTGGCCAATGGGCATCCGTCATGATGCCTGACGATGTAATAACACGTGACTGTGACGTGATTTTATTTTCCTACTGCCGCAAATGCGGGGAGCTGTGGAGGCCTGGTTCCGCCAGTCCTCCTCAGGTAACCGAGGATGCGGCTGTAGAGTATGTACCACTGCGCCAATCTACAACGTTGCAAGCTCATTGGCCCAGACTGCGTGCGCGCTCCGATTGGTCGACAACGTTTTGAAATCGCATTTTGTACGCGCGCATGTGTGTGCAGCGTCCCGGCGGCCGTTTCAGCAGTTTCAGCATAGTTTCGAAATAGCTCGCATCGGTCGGCACGGCGTCCGTCCTCTTGTGTTCCGTGTGTCGGTGATGTCAATCGGTGGAACAGTTTGTGATTCTACGCGTGTTGTGCTGTTCCTGGACACGACTATTATCCCACGTACAGTCTATGAACTACGGAACTGGAATGCTTCGTGGGCTGGTGCGGTTGGGGCGTGAAGAACGCGTTCGGGCGCCGTCGGATTTTGAGGCAACTGACTTTGAGGATATGACAACAAAGACAGGATTACGATTACATGCCACACAAGCGCCTTTTCCGCTCTGCAAACAACGAAAGAAGATGCTCATCATAAAATCGGCCGGCAAGGCATCCTCTTGTGTTTCGTGTTTCGGTGATGTCAATCGGCAGAACAGTTTGTAGAAGTGTTCGCTGGTTTATTCATGCGTCGATGTGATTCAACGTGTGTTGTGCTCTTCCTGGACACGACTATTATCCCACGAACAGTCTATCAACTCCGGAACTGGAATGCTTCGTGAGTTGGAGTGTGAAGAACAAGCGCGGGCCCCGTCGGATTTCGAGAGCTGTGTTCGTTTTGCTTCAAGTTCGAACCTAGTTACAGTGCGTCAGCAAAGCAGTGAACTTTGTATTCACAATGCATCCATGTATCAGATCTTTGAATCAGTGCTTTGTGTCAAATAAATATTTCTTTTCGCCAAAAGAAGCTTCAGTTATTTTGAATGTCGGGTAACGGCGGTAGGCGTGAAATCCGGTAGAAGTCGATGGTAGCCAGAACCGGTCGAAAGGTCAGCCAAAGTTAAGGCTCCTGATTGGCCGACTGGCATTGCATAATTTCTACAACGTTGCACTCTCATTGGTCGTGTGCCCAGTGTTGTGTGAATTATCTCAAACTATGGGCTCTATGGGGAGCTGTTGGAGCCTGGTTCCGCTACGTTCGCTTCATAGTTTCTCGTCTCTCTCTCTCTCCACTCTCCTCCAGTCGATGGTGCGCGTGTCGCCATCTATGTTCGCCGCTGTAAAGCAGTGTTGAACGCATGCGCAGTAGTTAGGCAGGCGAAGCTCAGCGCGCGTGGCCCGAATATCTGATGTGTTAGTTCAAATTAGTGATGGGCAAGTCAGTTCACTTTGGTGAACTAATTGATTTAGTTCAGTTCACTCCACTGAACTGTCTAAAAGAATAGTTCATTCGTTCACCTGTTCTCAATTAAACACAATCAAGTAATATAGTCCCAAACTTTAAAGTGGCTCGACCAAGAGCGATACAACAAAATGATGTTGCAATTCAGTTTTCCAAAGGTTCGAGCACATCAACATAGCAAACGTAATCTTTCAGGTCGCTTTTTTATTTTGCTTTAATTTTCTACGTATATTTTTAACGAGAAAAGTAATGCACAGATCAATATGCAAGGTGCCGTCGTCGTTCAATGTTACAATCGTGTATTTCTGATCACTTACGTCTGTTTGCTGCGAACCTGAGAACACAGAAGTGTGATAGAGTAACCGCAGTTTCAACTCATTTCATTCAAATGCATGAGGGAGCTTGAAGAAAAGTACAACGTCTAGCGTTGTGGAGGAAAAATTGGGAAGCTTGCAGTGTATTGCCGCAAAAATAGCGTGCCCGCTCCAGGGTGTGCCAGCCACAAGCAGTCAGCCAGAAGTCAGAACATAACGGCGCCACTAGCAGTCCACAACTGCGAGAAGGAGCTCAGAGCGATCTCAGCGCAAGCAGTTCTAAATGATTTACTCTTGTTCAGCGTTCGCCGTTCATATAGGCCTGTTGCGCTCAAGTTTGCCCGGCGACGCGAGCGCCAATCGGGACCCAAGCGGGAGCGGGAGCAGTGACTGGTCCGCACAGCCAGGCAGCCAACCATGTATCGTGGTTAAATATGCCGCCTTTCAGGTTGCCAGCGCACGGCAAACCACAACACAAATCGGGCACACAGTACTGTTGCGTCGTTGGCTACCATAACAGATTCCAAAACGTAAAAAAATCGCTTCCTCGGAAACCCTTGGGAGACAGAAAGGCGGAAAGCGTTAATTGCGTCTGTACACCGTAAAAACACCGCGAAGTTTCCGCTCCGCATTCCACCTGGAGATAATGTAGAGTTATACCCAAACAACTTGCGGTAGAAATTTACTTGGATATATCACAAATTCTGCCAAACAGTTATTACTTTCTAACATAACGCATGCAGACTACCCAAACGGAACAAAACTACCCATTGTGTTCCTGGGGATAACCTTTCCCGGAAATTCGGATCTCCCTGGGAGACAGACGTCCCCCACATCTCCGAGTGGCCACGGTTTGGACTTCCCACGAATATCCGTCGTTTGTCCTCACAGGAAATTACACGGAGATACCCGGATGTTGCACGGACTTACTTCTGTACGCAGGGCTCTGCATTTTCTCATTATTATTCATACTGCTTTATTGAGTTGCCACGTAAGTGGACAGATTCTTGGTAGACCCGTAGGCGTTTTTTCCGACATTTTCTTTCGGGTTCGGCCACTGCATCGTTGCTCCTTTTCGTTTGTTTCTCGTATTTCCATTACGGACAATGAGCATGAAGTTTTAGAAAGCAAAAATAAAGACGTACATATACAATCTCTTAGAACCACGAAGATCGTTTAGAAAGGCAGTGGCATACCTTTCCAAAGCGAAAACAGATACTATATATATTGATTGTCTCGCAAGCTTCCACAAATTTGAGAGTCCAGTTTGCCTGCGAGTCAAACTAAAAGGTGGGGTGCTTAAGTTTAACATGATTGTGTATACCAATAACAGTGGACTGAAGAACTGCTTGGCGCATTAACTCTTTATGATGCAACATTTGTGTTTCTTACTCCTTTTGGTATACGGCGTTTAGTTCTTTCACCGAAAGTCGAACTCACTCCGCGATGCGCCTTGCCATGTTTCTCTCTCTCCTGCGATAATGCTCCGCGTAACATCCCGTCAGGGACCCTATTTGGACAATTCTTCAACCGGTCGTTACGGTACATCCTGGGGATGTACGGTAAGGGATGTCCATTCATGTAGCTCCGAGGGATGTCCACCTGACATCCATTTCAGGACATGGATGTTGGGATCCACTCCGGACATCCGCAGGAGATAGTGTTCTGTCTGGGTAGAGGGAAATATGAAAGGCTTAATTACTGTGGGCATCGATTCCCGCCGGTTCTTCTTACTGCTATGTTCGAGGGTCTTCGTGCAGTGTGATGTTTACTTCAAAAAAAGCAATGACCTTACTTACTTATTACTTACTTACCGCTATGAAGCTACCCCCTGGCATTTTTGTTGGAATGCTATAATGGAACACCGTGCGTGTCCCTCTCATGACATTTAGGAGATCAAATAGATTCTCCGTTTGCTCTCCCGTTACCACATCGTCGAAAATGCCGTTCGGAACCTCTTTACAATCCCACTGTAAGGTCCCCCTCTGTTCAGACTCAAGGACCTCAGCGTGTGGACAAACTATGCCTGGGTACGCGTGAATGATATCACCAGGCGGTTTTTGCAGCGGGGAGACATTTCGTTGATATATCTGTACATGTAAACATTAGACAAACAAGGAGAAATATATCAGATGCAAGCTGTTTATTACCAAGAGCAATAAAGCATTGTTTTGAGGCACCGTAACAGGTACACGATACAATACTGGTTGATGAAACATATAAAATGCTGAAGAATTACCAATAACAGAATAGCCAACGATTAACGATGCAGCAGGGTACAGTAGCAGCATTCAGTAGAGAAAGATCATTTGCAAATGATCAACGATGCAGCAGAGATGACTGTAGCCTCATCAGCTCTAAAAATACAACATGAAAGGTCTGCACCCGAGCTTCTGTCTAAAGGAAAGCACATTGTCCACATTATACACACGTACTCGGAGATAAGTCGGCGATACCCTTTGTTGTCACGCCTGCGGCTTTGAGCTTGGCTTGCCCCTCTTTTGTGGCTGCCCGTACATGTCGCGTCTTCTTCCTTGTTCAGCTAGCAGCACACTGCTGCCGCGTGCTTACATTTCCCCGCAATTCCTGCTTTACAGGTACACGACGCAACATAAACTGTTCACGGGCACTTGGACACCTGTGATGGAGAGGTACTGAAATCGAGTTAAATCAACTGTCAGTGCGGGTAAAATGTGCATTCAACGTTTTTCTTATCAGGTATATCATTTGATGTACAGTTAACAATATTACGTACGATCACGCCGACTCACCTCGAACCGGATGTTATAAACCACGCTGTCCTTCACTTCTTCCGACATGCACTTCGCTTTAACGACGATTTCGTTACCGTCCGATGCTTCGTCGACGCCGAAAATATTGACTAGTAACTGGCCCTTCGAAAGGTGTGCTTCTCTGAAAAAATCGTCAATGGCCTCCAGCGTTTCAAACCCACGCAGGATGTCAGAGCGAAACCCGTGAAACCGAAACACTCTTGAGTGCGGACCATTGTTTCGATTTGCTTCCACATGAGGCGCTGTCGTCCACTGATCGCAACGCCGCCTGGCCGAGAGCTACAGGCCCATAGTTCACTTGCCCACAGTACTTGAATCCATATGGCGTTCAAAGCCGCTCTGCTGGCTCTCCCTCCCCGCGCTTTTCCTTAACCGCATGCGCCGTGGACTAGCACCTTCTCTGACGGGCAACGGCAGACCCAGCGAGTGCTTCAAAACGTCCCGCGGCATCGTTTAGTTCTTTAGTTCATCCAGTTCTCTTCCTTCACACCTTCACTAAGTCCACTTGAGGCTCCTCGCCGCACCGCCCGCGCTCTTCCTTAAGCGCATGCGCTGTGGACGAGCAGCAGTTCTGACAGGCAACGGCAGGCTCTGCGAGTACTTCAAACGACTCGCGACGTCGTTTAGTTCTTTAGTTCATCCAGTTCAGTTCCTTCACACCTTCACACAGTCCACTTCAGCGCAGCGTCACAGCCACTCAAGGCCACAGCGTATGCGCCGTGGTCTCCCGCCCTTCTTCTTGCGCGCATGTGCTTTGTTAGCTTTGCAAAACGTTCGTTATATGGCGCGGATGTCACACATGGAAGCGTATCAAAACGTATGGCGGATGCGTTGTGGGTGTCGAGGCCCAATGAACTGAATTGCGGAACTAATGTTTTGGTTGTTGTTGAACTAGTTCGTTCAGTTCACCCGAATGACTAGTTCAGTTCGAAGGGTTCGTCCACGAACGACACATCACTAGTTCAAATCAGTGAAGATTAGGGACTCGTTCGAAAGATTCGTTCGCGAATCATTGACGCCAGTGGGTCATGTGACCCTTATCATTACTAGTTTTTTATGCGGAGGCTCTACCGTAGCCACTGAGGCGCCAAATTCGAAGTAGGCAGGCACCAGGGGACTGGTTTAAGATTTTTAAGTACTGATCATTACTAAATACGTACATGAAAAACATGTCCGCCATCTCACATACTAGCCAGAAAGGGCATTTTCCGGTATACCTGACAAATAACTTGGATTTATCGAGTGCGGATCACCACCAAAGATACGTATAGCGAGCCGATCATAAACAAAAAATCAGAAAACACGTTTTTGATTCTGAATACTTCCACCCATACGACGTCCACCACAAATCTCGATATCGACGCGCCGTAGTGAACCAACGCTAAGATTCCAAAGGAGACCAGCAAGAACAACGCAGCGAGTCGCGGAGAACGCAGCGACGCGCCGTAGTGAGCCAACGCTAAGATTCCAAAGGAGACCAGCAAGAACGCCACAACGCAGCGAGTCGCGGAGAACCGAAGAACCACTGCGAACCTTCGATTCAGCTCGCGAGTGAACGGTTCTCCTCGTTCTCCTATTCCTTCGATTCAGTTGAGTTCTCTATCGTTCATCGTTCTTCGATCCCCGGCTTTGCGACTCGCCTTCAGTGCTCTCCGATTCATCCCAGATCGTGGGGCTTGGCCAATCACAAACCGGTAAGCTCTCAGTGTGGCCAATCGAGCTCGTAGCCTGTCATATTCAAGCTTCAGAGGAATGCCGACAGATGGCGCCCGCACCGGAATAGTTGAGTGTTGATTAGTTCGTTCGACCGCCGGGAACGGCGGAAACACTATCTCGAGCGGGAAGTAAGCTCGATCGTGGGTGGCTTTGGATTTTTACCAACAGGTTGCAGTGAGTCTCGCTGTTTCCCGTAGACTAAGTTCATTCTTTTCGAAAGAAAAGTGCTGCACAGGTCCATCACCAGTTTTTAAATACATGAGAGGTTCATGGCGAAAAGAATGTGAGAGGGTTGCACTGCTTGAACTTGTTCAGGGCCCGGGTGCAGGCGAAAAGAATGGGCCTACTATGAAGGGGACCAAAAAGTAACTATGAAAGTGAATTTGCGTGACCAAAGAAGCCCTGCCGAGAGGCGGAAGCAAGCGGAAAGTGGACTGAAGAAAATGTAAACTACGAGAGAATTACAGTGCGGCAGAATGAATTGTTTATTTTCTTCATGACAGCGAAAGACGGTCCCATAAACATGCATCCGCTTATCGCAACATATGACCAATATGGCCGGCAGGTGACTGTCAGATTTAACGCGGTAATGTGTTGTACAAACACCCCCCCCCATCATGGAACACACCCACCCACAAAACAGAACTCTTACTCAGTGACTGTCTACAACCTACAACCCTGCACATAATTGCGAATTTGTTTTTGTTGTTGTTTTTTTTTTACATGCTTTGTTTCCTTGTCTTTTTCCTTGCCACTCCGTTGTGTAATACCCCCTGGGGGTCCTCAACGTATGTAAATAAATAAATAAATAAATAAGTAGATGCCGGTTCGCCGTTGAGATCGGTCACATGATGTTATGACGTCATGGAAAGATGAACGAAAGAACGAATCCTTTGAACGGTTCAGTGAACCAAACTGAAGTGAACGAACGAGTTCACCAAAGTGAACTGGATTGCCCATCACTGTTCAAAACACACACTGATGCAGATGGCGCTTAGTTTGCTCCTCTTGCCGACGACGAAGCCCGTAAAGTTTTGGTTTCAAACTCAAGTGAAAATTACGCAAAGTTTGATTTCGGTACGCTGCGCGCGAATGTTTCTGGTATATTTACCGACAAAAAGTAACTTGGGCGAATTGCGGTAGGACCATAAACGATTGATATATTATGAAATGTAAATTAAAATTATCATTTGTCTTGCAAAAACGCCCAGTGAACATATCTGCGCATACTATTTGGGCAGCTGTATGCACCTGCAAGGAACACAGAGCGTCTTCAATTCATCCCGGTGAAGATTCGCGTAGTTCTAGGGCAGGTGTCAAAATGACAGTGACTCAGCGGTACTGGCTTCTGGGCTTCAAAGTGGTATTTCCAATATCAAGTGGGACGGTGCAACACTGGAGCCAGACCCCCCCCCCCCCCAAAGGAACCTGGCTTCAAGTGGGTTGGTAGGTTGTGCTCCCAGGATGGACATACAGAGGACCAGGCATCCTACTCTAAATACCACAATGGGACCTGACTTCTAGAGGGATGGCTGGACGGGGCCCAGCATGGAGGCACACTGGAACCACTCATGCTACCCAAGCATCCACAATGGGACCTGACTTCAAGTGGGATGGCAAGCTGGGGCCCAGCCTGGCGGCACACTGGAACCACTCATGCTACCCAAGGATCCACAATGGGACCTGAGTATGCAACTCTGGAGCTGGCTGGGACCGTCCTGAACCCAACTGGAACAACTGTGGTGCCAGTCTGGGACCACCCTAGACTTTTGCCTGGGGAAGCAGCCGAGCCATCGTCATTCCTTCGCCAACTCCATTTGACAATGTCCCAGCTCTGACCTTCCCCAACCCGGCGACGCCTTCGTAGCCATCCCTTCATCAGCCCCGAGCTTGAAAGCTGTACACATGTTTTTGTTCGCCGGGATGCCGTTCGTAAGCCTCTTCAGCCTCATTTCGACGGCCCATTCCAAGTTCTCCACCGATACGCCAAGTTCTACCGTGTACAGCTTAGTGGCCGCGAGGACAACATTTCCATCGATAGGCTGCAACCCGCTCACCTAGACCCCTCATCTCTCGCGCATTTCACCCAGCTGGAAGTTTCTTCCGACTCTTCGAACGAGCCTTCCGCACAGCATGACGATCGAGCCGCCCTCTCAGCCACATCTCGACCTTTCCCAGTGCGCCCAGCTTCCAGCAAGCACATATCGTGGGATCTGCACCGCACTGTCCAGCCTGCAGCTTCAGTATCATCTTTCTCCAGGGGAGGGAGGATGATGTAGCAGCACTAGCTGCACCACCATCGCCATTGGCCACATGACCCTTTTCTGGCCTGCCACCTCGCGCTTGCGAGATGCGAGCCAGTTTTAGTTCTTCCACTCGAGCGACCGGCCAGAGCGGTCATTAAAATAGTCTGGTCCGACTTGCCGAGTCTTGTCTCCTGGCCTCACTAACTCGCGACAGCATCTAACGTGCGCTGAAGACGCTGACGGAGTGCTGGACGGGAAGTGCCTGTAGTCCAAATATAGATGTCATCGGCATACAGGGACAAGTTGACTTTCCGCTGAATGCAGGTTCCAATACCCGCCATAACGGCATTAAAGAGGAGCGGACTTAGGACGCTTCCTTGTGGTACCCCGTGAGAGATGGGGAATTGCTCTGTGTCGCCTTGTCTTGTCCGGACGACACACACACACACACACATAGAGATACGATGATGAGATGGGGCTGATGCCGGCCAGCAGGCTGGGCGCTGCCCCAGTGCCACTTGTACGTGAGGAGAGATGATGATAAGGGATCCGGTAATCAAAGCAGGGTGGAGAGGCCTGTTGATGACAGGAAGTCCCAAAGGTGACGCAGACTTTGGCGTGTATGAGCGGGACTGGACCATGGGCCCAGCACCTTGCCTATGGTAAATGGGCGATGATCGATCGCATGCAGTTCGTGCTGCAAGATCTCACGCTCCTGCTGGTAGCCCGGGCAGTCCATAAGTAGGTGGTGCAGGTCTGCACGCACACTGCATGCTGCACAAAGGTCCGAGGGCGCACGGCCAAGACGCTGCCTCATAACTGGTGTAATAGCAACATTCAGCCGCATGTGGTGAAGAAGGGATGCGTAGTGTCGCGGCCGGAAGGCGATGAGGAAGCGACAGTGAAAGAGAAGGGTCCACTGCGTGGAGCAGAGAGCAGAGTGTAATGTCATGCAGCCACTGTGATCTTGTCTTGTCTACAGAGAGAGCACGGACGAGGGCCTGACGATCACCTTTGGGCGAGATGGTAGAGTGGGCTGAAGCTATACGATGACCCCGCAGGGCCGCCCGGTCGGCCTCTTCATTGCCGGGTACGCCGACATGACCAGGTACCCACTGTAATACTATGCAGTGGCCCAGGTCCAGCAGCTCCTTGTAAGTTTCAAGCACGTCAGCAACAATGGACATGAGAGGGCCTCGAATGCCCATTGTTGCGAGGCATTGGATAGCAGCTTTCGAGTCTGTGTAGAAGACCCATGGCCGAGCTGAACACTGCAGGATCTTTCGAATGGCAAAGAGCAAAGAATGTAGCTCAGCACCTGTTGACGACGTCAGATGCGACAGACGGAAGATACCAGTTATGTCTTCGGACGGAATAATATAGGCGCATGCAGAGCTGGCTTTTGTGGACGAGCCATCCGTAAAAACAGGAGTAAAGCCTGCATACAGCTCGCTCATCATATCCAGTGTGAGCGCCTTGGACACACCTACAGCGACATCATCATTTCTCTGCAGCCCGGGAACGGATAGTGAGGCAGATGGCAGAGGGAGGGTCCAAGGTGGAGTCGAACGCGCCTGGGGTTCAACTTGAAAACGTCGCAGGTGAGGCTTTAGCTGTTGAATGCAGGACCTGAACTTGTTATTTCTGCTACGGGAAAGCTTCAGCAGTAAAGGGTGCCGCCGGTGATGAGCCAACAAACGGAGATAGTGACGGCTTGTCTCATTGAAGCGCTGGATAGCAAGCGGAGTCTCTCTGGCTTCTGCCATGACTAAAGAAGTATCCGTTGTTCTTTGCACGCCCAGACACACACGAAGGCTACGACACTGAAGCTTGAACTCGGAGGATGGCGAAATCTCGTGTAATACTGGAAGGCTGTATAGGACCACGCACCAAGGCTCGATGAATGGCCAAAAGAGATCGCGCATCGCAGCCCCACCTAAGGCCAGCAATGTGACACATTACAGCGATCCCTTTGGAGAGTTTCGCCTCCAGGCCCGCTATATGTCTTCTCCACGAGAGTCGAGAGTCCAGCGTTACCCCCAAGAACTTACATGAGGCGGAGTACTGGAGCTGCTGTCCAGCCACAGAAAGACGATATGGAAGCATGTTCCTTCGCGTGAAGGCGATGACGTCTGTCTTCTCCCACGAGATATCTAAGCCTGCCGTCAACAGGTATTGGCGTATGGAGTTAAGGGTTGACTGCAGTCACCGCTGAATGGCGGGGCGAGATTTTCCGGTAGTCCACATGCAGATGTCGTCAGCATAAAGACAGAAATATACTTCCCTCCCTATGCAGTCCTTAAGACCGGCCATAACCACGTTGAAAAAAAGCGGGCTAAGCACACTTCCCTGTGGCACCCCGTAGTCAGATGGAACAGGCGCAGTATCTCCCTCAGCTGTGCGGATAAACAGGGGCCTACCGCGAAGGAAATCCGTGATCCAACGCATGGCCATTAATGGCAAAGAAGCACAAGTAAGCATGTATAGGATGAAAATGCGACTGGCGGTATCATAGGCCCGTTTCACATCGAGGAATACAGCCGCCGTTATCCTTTTGCGGACCTGCGGACACTGAGTACATGATGGAATCCAGCGCTGAGCGGTACTGACGGAAACCCGACATTTCATGGGGAAAAAAGGACCTCTTTTCGAGCCATCATTCAAGTCTGTGAAGGATCATGCGCTCCAACAGCTTCCCGACACAACTGGTTAGGCTTACCGGCCCAAAATGAGGACAATTGTGAAGGGATCTTGCCTGGTTTCAGCAACGGAACAACGCGTGCGCGTTTCCAGGCTTCGGGCAATTTACCTTTCCTCCAGGACGAAAATACCTCGTTGACTGAGGAAATCAGCTATCCAAAGCAACGTTGTAGAGCGCAGCACTGTATAAAGTATGTAAGATTGATGGATGACTAACGGTGTGGTATGTTCTCTTAACATCAAGGAATACCGCCGCCGAGATCTTCCTGCCTCGCCGTGCCTCTTCCACCGACGTGACCAAACAACAACTTTATTTTTGACATTGGAGAGTGGGGAGTTTCATCGCCACAGGCCACAGGACCAAGTCGAGGACAGAATATATCGAACTGCGGTGCCGTCGAAACCCAGCTTGCTCTTGAGGGAAGAAGGCAAGGCTTTCAAGCCACCACTCAATTCTACGCAAGACCATTCTTTCCGTAACTTTCCCCATGCAGCTGGTCAGAGCTACCGGGCGAAATGATGCCAATTGAGACGGGTGTTTTCCTGGTTTTAGCAACGGTACCACTTGGCCGACTTTCCACTGCCTAGGAACCTGTTTATGCCTCCACGAGTGATTGCAGATGTTCAGCAGGGCCTGAAGGGAAGTAGGGTCAAGGTTTCGCATCACTGTGTATGTAATGGCGTCCGGGCCTGGAGACGACTTCTTGCATGCAGCTGAAATGGCTGACGAAAGTTCTGCCACGGAGAAGTTCATATCCAAGGCAGGGACAGCTGATGGGTTGGCATGCTCGAGAATAGATGTCACATGGACTGTATGGGTTAGGTACTCCTCGGTGCTGGTTACATTGGCTCCCTTCGTAATGACACGGCAGAATTCCCTCGCTACCTTCTTCTCAGACGTAAATGTTAAGAGCGCAAGAGCTCCGAGTGGGTTCCGAACTGGTCCTCCTTTCAATCCCAGAATTCGCGGTCACCCCCACCCCCCGTCGACGCACTCCTTCACTATACTCAGCCGTTATGCGGGAAGCGGCCTTACAGGATGTGAATTCAATGGGAGACAGCGTTTATGCCAATTAACAGCAAAACAGAATAAAATTTTTAAGATGTCATCGTCTAATAGAGAAGAACACCATGTAAAGAACCCCTGGAGACATGAAAGGCGCCAGCAGAATATAAGCCTACTGCACCCTGGCCAAATGAATTTTAATGCATTGCTCCTATGGGGATTCCGTCGATTTTTGCACATCGCCCATGTTTAGACTACGATTTTTCGACAAAAGCAGTCAAATTCTGGAAATGTCATCGCCTATTTTCGTTCAGTACGTTCTCCAGGCCACGTACCAACCAAGGCACGATGTGTGAGTGGTAATCCTGATGCACCCAGGGCCGTCAAAGTTGCGACTCAGACAGAGTTCCCCTCCTAGGCGCTCGACGGACTAAGTCCCAGTATTATCGTAATACGCATGCGCTGAGACTGTACGGCCGGTCTGAAGGAGTTCGAAACGAGAATGGTCATTTTTTTCCAGAACTCGAAGGGGCTGACAGAAGAGACAACTTTATTTTGAGTGAGTAATATACAAATGATACCGTTTGGTATTTTATATCGCTTTTATATTGAACTACCCTATACAAATTGATAAAACTGTCCATTTCGAGTGCCGTCTTGGAAGTGATTTTGTCAAACGCGACCTTTCAGGGTGCAGCAGGAGAACAAAATACGGGGTTCAAACCCCGTGATCTTACTTTCACATATACATATTACAAAATCAGCTTAGGACATCTCTAATATTATTTTTATATCAAATGATATTAAAGCCCCGAAGTTGACGAAATTGGCCACTTGGCCATTTCGAGTGCCGCTTTGGAAACGATTTTGTCAAACGCGACCTCTCAGGGTGCAACAGGAGAACAAAATACGGGTTCAAACCTCGTGATCTTACTTTCACATATACATATTACAAAATTACTTTAGGACATCTTTAATATTATTCTTATATCAAATGATATTAAGCCCGAAGTTGACGAAATTGGCCATTTCGAGTGCCGGTTTGGAAGCGTTTTTGTCAAACCCGACCTCTCAGGGTGCAACAGGGGAACAAGATACGGCGTTCAAGCCCTGTGATCTTCCTTTCACATATACATACTACAAAATCACCTTAGGACATCTTTAATATTGTTGTTATATCCAATGATATTAAGCCCCGAAGGTGATGAAATTGGCCACTTGGCCATTTCAATGCCGCTATGGAAGCGATTTTTTCAAACGCGACTTCTCAGGGTGCAACAGGAGAACAAGCTACGGGGTTCAAACCCCGTGATCTTACTTTCACATATACATACTACAAAATTAGCTTAGAACATCCTTAATATTAATTTTATATCAAATGATATAAAGCCCCAAAGTTGACGAAAATGGCAATTTCGAGTGTTGTTTTGGAAGCGATTTTGTCAAACGCGACCTCTCAGGGTGCAACAGGGGAACAAGGTACGGGGTTCAAACACCGTGATCTTACTTTCACATATACATATTACAAAAGTAACGTAGGACTTCTTTAATATTATTTTTATATCAAATGATATTAAGCCCCGAAGTTGACTAAATTGGCCATTTCGAGGGCCGGTTTGGAAGCGATTTTGTCAAACGCGACCTCTCAGGGTGCAATAGGGGAACAAGAGAAAGGGGGTTCAAACCCCGTTATCTTACTTTCGCATATACATACTACAAAATCAGCTTAGGACATCCTTAATATTATTTTTATATCAAATGATATTAAAGGGACTATGAAACAATTTTTTTCCTGGTTTCGTTCGAAATAAGACATTTTTCTGAGTCTGGAACCGAAATTTTACCTTCGTCGCGCGAGCGGTTTTCTCAGGAGCGAATTTAAATGGAGCGGCGAAGGGAGGACAGCTGGCGCCGCGCTGTGGCGAGCTGCCGAGCGGAGACACAGCGGGCAACTTGACGGGCGGCTCAGCAACACGTCATCGTGACGTGTGGCCGAGCCGAGGAATCCCGCCAGGAGCATGCGCCGTAGGGTCCTGCGTATGCGTTCATCGGGAGTGGAAATCTCCATGACGGCATCTTTCGCGCGATGGTCGCATCCTGTGATTTTCGTCGACATGCCGAGACGATGTTGGATAGTTGGTTGCCCCAATTTACGTCAATATTCGCATGGTATCCAATGTTTCATGCTTAACAGTGACGAGACGGACAGCTTTTGACGCCACAAAGCAATCGGACCGCCGGAGTGGAAAGACGATGCGGTGCCATCGACTAGCTGCTCGTGTTTGTAGCGGACATTTGCATGATCGAATTTACGAAGCGTACGCTGAACCTCTTCAACGTACTGGATAACGAGGTTAGTGTCGTCTGAATCAAGGTGTAGCACCACCACAATACCTGTCCACACCGGGAAAAGAACATCCACCTAAACGGCGCAAAAGTGTGAGTATTTTTCGTTATTGGAGCTAACAAAGGTCTCTCAGTCCGTGTGGTTCAAATAGAGTCATAGATTTCAGGATTGTGTGAATGGGTTAATTCTCATCTGCGTGACTCTGAACCTTGCCGCCGCTTACGGCACAGAGAGAGTAAAAAAAAAAAGAGAAAAACAAAAGAAGTTACTGAATCTAGTCCCTAAACTCAGGTGGTGCACTGTTGATAAAAGTACACTTCGTTTAGCGTGATCTTAGAAACCATATTTCAACAGAATATTTATGTGATATGTTGAACATACGTATCCGTTCTTTTCTCTTCACTAACCTGTTTTCATGTTCACAGGTGACTTCCTCAGCGGAGCCTGAAACCACTTAGGTGAGACAGCATGATCATTGTAACCCACTATTCAGAGCAGACAAATGCTGTGCATCCTCTTTCCAGATTCTTCTTTAATGCAGTGTCTTGCCTACCATTCGGGCTCTGTATATTGTTCACAAGTTAACCTTTTTTGTTATTTGATCTACAGTTTGCTTTATCATGTGCACAAATGTGATATTGAGGGGGACATTTTCTTGTTTACACTTCTTATCTTATAATCATTGCTCAAAAATAACAAAGACGGTTAAGAGCATCAACTGTTTACTATATACATAAAAACAAGACTTTCGTGCAGTAGGCTGCACTTCTTCAGGTTTGGTTCCAAACCTGAAGAAGTGCAGCCTACTGCACGAAAGTCTTATTATGTCGTCATGTTGTTATGAAAGTCTTGTTAAAATAATTATGCATGTATAGCATATAATGTGTATATGTAGATGTTAGGTCTTAGTTATTGTACTATTTAAGCTAAATGTCGACATTTCAGCTGTTCGACCCTGATGTCCTCGTCCCTGACGCACATACAAGTGCGCCCACACCTTCGGAGGAGCCTGCATAGCGAGGACTCGGTCCCGGTGGCAAATGGAACAGTTCTTTCACAAAGAAAGCAGATTTCCGCCAGAAGACCAACAAGCAGTTTACTTGAAATAGTAACAATTACTTGTCGTTTTTCGAATTGCAAAATACTGGGCACACTACGCCAGTACTGGGGGGTTTTGCTTCTTTCCAGTTACTCAACTGGTGACTTCAAGCTTACGTAACACAATAAAAAAAAAAAAGGGGCAACAAAGCAGGCGAACTGGTGTCGCGAGATTGTGTCCCCCAGTCTTAGGGTTATGGATGTATTACACAGTATTGGAAACCTGGTTGAACAATAAATTTGTTAAACGACAAACACTTATCAGAAATCAATACGATGCAGAATACCCTTACAGAATACGCTACAGCTGAGTTTTTGTAGGCATGGTGGTTGGCAACGCTAAATGTTCAGATTTACGACGTGTTCAACATTGAATACAGAATACATGACGTGCTCATAAGTAAATTCTTGCATGAAACATAATCTGCCACCTGTAGAACAATAAATGCAGAGTAAATCAAAATCGCCTAAAGGCGCGAAGCTCCTTTGAATAATAACAGTAATTATGTAAATGTAATGAGTTGAAACAAAGTAAAACAAAACAGACCATTAGATCACCCAGTCTTTTACGATAATTCGTGCAAACAAATCGAGCAACAAAGGGGGCGTCTTCCAAATATCACAGTCTCACTTCACAGCGTACCTCCTTTGTTGTCAGATTGCTAACATGTAAACGTAACTGCAACTGACGTAAATATAACTCCAAAGCCAAGCAACCACCAGACACTTTCCATTGGTGACGGCGATACAACCAATACATGTTGCGGTGAATCGTTAGAGGCCCACGTAACTCGTCAGCAAAACTCTCAAAGCCACGGAGGTGCGTGAGTTCCTTGTTGTGAACGGCCGCAGATCAGACGACGAATACATTCGATGAAAAAAGTACAGCTCACATGTCATACTTGCCAGCTCAACTGTAGCAAACGATTCACATGCAAAAAGCTGTTCATTATAGCGTCTTATCCGAACGCCTCCAACCAAGAAAACGTAATGCTTCAACTTCAACCCTCAGACGCGACCAGAGACCTTGTGACCTTGTATGTGCGACCGGACGGCGGCAGCCACAGCGCGAGCTCGCAGCATTACTTGCCGTAGTGCAACCCCGGTGACGTAACGGGGAACTGAAGTGCGGTCCGTACAGTTACATCATCGGCAGGGAAATATGCGCGGGAGAGGAGGAACGCGGCAGAGACATTTCGAGCAAATCGCTCCTCGCAGAGTGGAGCGATTTCGTCCGGAAAAATGTGTGGCATATTAGTTTCTCTGCGGGAAGAACAGTTTCCAGCGAAAAAAAGTATGGGGGTTCGGGAAATTTCATAGTCCCTTTAAGCTCCAAAGTTGACGAAATTGGCCACTTGATAATTTCGAGTGCCGTTTTGGAAGCGATTTTGATTTTGGAAGCTGCTGTATTCTGAAATGAATAATAACCATAGTTAGTCCTAATTTTGGGGAGACTTAATGAGTACATCCCATGGCTCCTTAGTGGAATAACACTCTTCAATTCCTTTAGATTAACAAATGGTATAAAACACATATCATTTCTTAATTTGTAGACAATTGAACCCCCCCCCCCCCAACCTACGCATTAGCAACACTTTTACTTGAGGGACGTTCAACGATTGAAAGGCGAAAGTAACACTTTCCTGCCTTGGGGGGGGGGCAGTGATAATATAGCGCGCAGCGCTTTGTTTTGCGCAAGATAGATGGGGTTCGTTGTTGAGTCGTAAGTGAGGGCATAGCATTCTATATTGAATGAGGGACATATAAACCGTTCTGAGCAGCGACAAAGGGAAAAGAAATCTCAATTTAGTTATTACATAGATACCCGAATAAACCTTTTTGCAAACATGCGATGTATGTTCATGCCACGATAAATGTTCGTCAAGAATTATGCCTAAGAAGTTGACAGATGAGCGTTTACTAATAGTATCGGAGCCGAGCACTAAATTGGCACTGAACCCTCCCGTTGACATTTGAGGTGATTTAAACACAACATAGGATGACTTTGACGAGCTGACAGTTAGATCGTTGGACTTCAACCATGTATAGATCTTAGAAACTTCGTCATTTGCTTTAGCGTACAGATCCGTGATGTTGGAGCTTTGAAGGAATATGGAGGTATCGTCAGCATATAAAATTGTTGGTACGTTTAAGTTGGAACTCAGATCATTGATATAAACCAAAAACAAAAAAGGACCGAGAATTGACCCTTGCGGGACACCCGCTGAAACGTTTCCTAGCGATGAAGCGGCGTCCTCCAGTTGTACGAACTGCCGTCGGTTACTTAAATAACTATGTACTAATTTAAGCGCTACGCCACGTATTCCATATCGCTCTATTGCGCACATTAAGGAATTCCATTGCGCACATTAAGGAATGGTTAATTGTATCAAACGCCTTCCAAAGGTCAATAAACACGCCCATAGTTAGTAGCTTAGATTCAATGTTTCCTTTAATCAGTTCACAAACCGAAAGGGCTGCTGTTTCAGTGAACTTGTTTTTCCTGAAGCCAAACTGGCTATCCGATAGCAAGGAGTGTTTTTGAAAAAAATCTTGTAAACGCGTGAGCATCAAACGTTCAAGCACCTTATTGATTGATGGGAGAATCGCAATCGGTCTGTAATTCCCTGGAACCAACCGACTGCCTTTTTTGAAGATAGGACATATCTTTGAAATCTTCATTTCATCTGGGAATGCGCCTTCACTGAATAGCGAGTTTACAATGGAAGACAGTGGCCCTGCTATCAGTGGAGCGACGTTCCTAAGCAGTTCAACATTTATCTTATCATGTCCTATGGCCGATGTATTCTGTAAGTTTCGAATAACGGATAATACTTCTTCCGTGCAACAGGGGAGAAGAAACATGTGCGGTGATGTCGTTTAGGAAGGATGGTGCTTTGAGAAGTTTCCCCCTCTCTGTCGAATGTGACCGTGGTAGCAACGTTGAGGAAATAATCATTTAAGACATTACATATAGCTTCATGGTTGCTGGTCGCGTTTCCAGAGTCGTCTATAATACTTACAATATTGTGCGTTGGCTTTACCTTTCCCAAAGCGAAGTTCACGAGGTCCCACGACTTACGGGAGTCACCAAACGCCTCGTGAAATTTTTGGTGGAAGTAATTAGTCCTAGCAACGCGCAGTAATTTCGTCGTTAAATTGCGATATTTCACATACTTTTCCTTTAATAGTGTACTGGTCGGGTTTTGCCGATATTTTTGGTATAAATTGGACCTGCGTTTTATTGATTGTAGTAACCCGGTCGTAAGCCATGGCTTTCTTTTGATTTGCCTTTTAGAACATTGTTTGATGGTTGATGAGACCTCCATACACTCAACGAGCGCTGGTAAATCAGCATCCACAAACTGCCAATTTACTCCCGATAAAAGTGACCTTGCTAGTTCAAAATTGTACAGACGTGTAGTAGTTTTTGAACAATTGGCTGAGTAAGTGGAGTCCTTCTCAATCGCATATATAATATCGTGGTCCGTCATGTCACAAGGCAGCACACCGGAAGTGAAAGCATCCAAATGAAAATTAGATAGCGTGTGGTCTATTAGTGTACGTTTGTGCTCCCCATGCAGGCGGGTGGTCAACCGAATCCATTGGTCAATCCCATTTTGCAGCAACATATTTTGGTAAGTGTTGGACAGATTGTTGTCGAACATGTTAATATTCATGTCTCCCATTATTATGATGTTGCATGGTTCGCGTACAACGTTATTAAGAATGCTGTCCAGTTGTTCAACGAAGTCGCTAAGGTTGCTTTGTGGAGATCTATATAACACACCTATTACAACATTTTTGTTTTTGTGTAGCAGAGAGTCTCGTTTGAAGAATTTGAACGGAACCTCAATGAACAGGGATTCGCAAAATGCACCGTCTAGTCTAAGGTCGTCCCTTAATTGGTAAGGCATGGAAGCGTCAATAAGTAAAGCAACTCCACCGTGATTCCCGAACGTGCGACTCGAGTACTCATGGTTATAACCAGTGAATGAGTAATATTGTTCCGTTTCTTTTTTTAACCAAGTTTCCGATAGACCGAAAATGGATATACGGTGTTTGAGTAAAGACATCATAATGGACAAATCATCATAGTGTTTATTTAAGCTACGGATGTTTAGATGGAAAAATAGAAAAACCAGAATGCAAACATTTCTCGTCCAGATCCTGTAGAGACGCATAAGACACACAAGTTTACACACTGTATTGTTGATTGTGCTTGCATTTTCAACGTGAAAAAGAAAAAAATCAGGGAAAGAGACATAATTAAAAATTTTCACACGACCACCCTCGTAGATAACTACTCCATCTATTTTTTTTCTTTTTCTTTTTTCTCTGTGCTTCTCCGTGCTCCGTATATAGTTTTTCGCGCATGATATCCGGAGAGGCTGCTGCTATGCTGTAAGCCCATAAAGTTTGTGCAATAATTAAGATGATGTCATTCTCTGCACTTGTCTCCACTATTACTTCTCAATTATCATATTACTTACAGTGTAGTTTATCAAAACGCACGTTCAGACCAAATCGCTATAACTACTTGTTGAGGTTCATGAGTCACAAGAACTGCTCGAATGTGAGTGTACTTCCTAACGTCGACAGGAGCAGCCCTACATCGAGCAAGGGTAAAAACAATGCCTGAAAACCTGGTTTCATTCCGAATTCTTCATTATTGGTGTGTGCGTGTGTGTGTCGGGGGAGGGGGGGCAGCTTTATTCTATTTAGTGGTCAAGAGCCCTCGGGACACAGAATAGCTGACTGCAAGCCATGCACATGCGGCCCGCGTGTGTGAGCGCCCTGATTGCCCTGATCTAAGCATTGCTTCATCTTAAGCGAGAAATAAAGAATGTACTCGAGGGAGCGTAGCACTTGTTTAGCGTTATCTGCAAATCTGGTATTTAGTTCTGCTCCAAGATCTCTGGTTCAACGAGGTCGCGTTTGATCAAATCATTGCCACTCGGAGACGTCACCACTCGCATCGCCACGGCACTCGCAGACGCCAAATTGTCCATATCTTCCATTTCATTTAGTAATAACTCTGGATATAAACGTGATATCGAAGATGTCATCACTTAGTTATGTAGTCTGTATATCCATGCTTAATAGCTACGAGTCCGCGGCCCATACCTGTTTCCCTTGCTAGAGCCTGCGAAGTAGCGTTTGGTCAAATCATTCATTTTCAAGCGACCGAAGAACAAACAGGAGACAAGATCACACACAAGTCGCTCTGTTGTTGTTTCGTGTTTGTTCTTTGGTCGCTTGTGGATTTACACCAACCAGCCCAATCTATATACTTCAGACATTTTGCCAAATCGTCGCCCAAGTGGCACTCACGGGCGCCAATTTGTCAGTTTCCTCTATTTTAGCTCGTAATAACTCTTGATACCAATTTGATACTGACGGTATCATCATAAAATTACGTAGTCTGTGTATCTTCTGCGGACCGTAGCTGGTGTCCTTGCTGCACTCTTAGAACTCGCATTTAGTCAATTTGTCGTCCAGAAGGCTATCACATGCGCCAACCTTCCAATTTCATCCGGCAATCTCCCGATATCTGGAAAGTCTCCCCAAGCAGCACAATGTACTGAAAGTCGAGTGCAATAGGGGTGGACGGTATGTGTCTTATCAATGTTCTTTGTTTCACGAGTGTGTTCAAGGCCTTCCACCTATACCCGTCTACCCCTACTGCACTCAACTTTCAGTACACTTTGCTACCTGGGTCATGCTCGTTCCCACAGTTGTACATCACGTCTTATTCTTTATCTTATGCGAATGCTCCCGGGCGTGTTATCGGTGTTGTTATCAGGCCGGGGCGCGAAAAAGGAATTGTTCGCCTCAGATATGTCCTCCTCTCCCTGCACAGATCTGTTCCTCCTCACGTACTCACGCACCACCCTGTAAACTTATACCCCTGTCAGACGTACTAATTTAGTGTCACTTAGTTGAAATGCACTCCGTCCCGTAATGTCACTTTCACTACGCTCCTGCTACACGGTATAAGTAAGTGTCACTAAGCAGTCATGGTGATGACGATGGGCGAGCTTGAACTCCCACCAAACATCGGGGAGTGCAATATACTTTCTCGGTAAAATCGTTTTTCTTACGTCTAGAAACATTTCATAAAGATTTTCTTCGCAGTTGAAGTCGATTTAATGTCATAAATATAATTGTTGGGAACCAACACAACTATATTTATTTGACAAATTTTCAATCTTCTTCTTCACCTCTTTGGTGGTCTTTACTATGTCTTGCGCGTGCAACTGGCCCGCGATGTCAGCATACACTTTCGCGTTTCGCTTGGTCCTCCCATATTCTGATAGCATGGGTTTCTATCTCAGACCATGACACCCTGTCTTTTTTGTCTTCCGTTATTCAGTGCTTCACTGCGGGTATTTCGCGATTTCGCCGGAAACACTTAACCACCGTGCAATGTCAACAAATATGGCTGCCGCGAAGTGGATTACGAACTCTACTGGGCAGTCTGTGAACGAGAGTACCGGTAAATCCTTACGTCTTTCTTATATAAATCAGCGCTGTCTTAACAAACTTGTCCAAATATAAATTCCGGTTGGGTTGTTTCTTTCCTTTTCCAAAAATAAGCATTTGTTACGCAATTCCTGCCGTCGAGGCTACGTACTTGATTGTTGCAGGCAAAGTGAAGTGAGTTTGGCGAACTCACTTCATCGTAAGTGTACTTTGCATCTAGTGTCACTAAAAGATGCCGTGTGACTCGTAAAGAATGACACTTATTGCAAGTGTACTCGCTGAAAGTGACACTAAATTAGTACGTCTGGCAGGGGTATTAGCTTCCTTGCGTAGTCCTCTGCTCTCAGGACCTGCCGGGTTTCAGAGGGGGTGTCCCTGAATGCTGCTCCTGAAACTTCCTGCGACTCTCCATATCCGAGCAGGGCTCTCAAAAGGTGATAAGGAGCAACAAAAGTGCCACCACCGTTGACGGTCAAGGTTTCGGAGTTCTTTCTGTACAAGCCTACTCGCGCATCTTGCTTCCTGTATATCAGAAAGATCTCCTATGCGTCGAGCTTTACGTTCAGCGCGCCTTCGGACAGCACGTAGTTGCTCCACACGAGGGTTAGACCCTAAGTGACCAGAACACACGTTGACTGTTTTAGAGGACGAGGCAAGGGCATCGGCAATGACATTTTCTAGCTGGCCCACATAAACCAAAGGGTGGGCTCTATCTCCACATGCTGTACGAAACGAACGCCAGTCTGTTAATTTCGCCGCCCTACATCCCGCTCTCGTTGAATATCCATCATACGTCATGTATATGGGCACGTGGTCGCTTCCCCTGCCATCAAGGTCCGTGTACCAATGGAGCTTCCTATAGATATCTCTTGCGCAGAAGGAGACGTCCAGAACGTTTGTAGTGAAAGACCTCCGCAAAAAAACGTGTGTGATCCATCATTCAGGATGCAGAGATCCATGCTCTCGATCAGCTCCATCCATATTTTCCCTCGACGATCAGTTTTGGATCAGTTTCAGGAAGTCAGCTGTTTGCAGTTATAGTTATTTGTGCAGAAATGGTTGCATCTGAGCGCAGGACGGAAATTCCTAGCACACCACCCTTAGTGTAAATTAATTATTTTGGATGTGAGACTGCTTCACTTCATGACAAGGCTGAAATGGGAAGAGAGATAAAGTGAAGCGTTTGATTAATAGTGACCCAAGTAACAGGGCAATTATAGTTTCCATAGAAAGTAGAATTTTAAGGCTGCTAATTTACAGTCGAGCGTAGTGCGGACTTTTTGTGGTAGTCTTTCTAAACTGCAATGCAGAAATCATTAATATAGTAGGAATGCACTCACATCAGATTTCTGTTCCCGTAACGGCGATCTGTCTAGTCCTCCGTCGAGCGCGAATGGAACTTTGCCCCCAGGCTTTCGCGGCTATTTGCTTGCAGGTGTAGCCTCAGACAACGAATATATGAGCATAGAAAAGGTCACGTACTACATAAGCCTGGTGATGATGTTGAGTGTTCCATGTTCCATCAACACCTGTGCAATTGAATTTACAAAAAAAAAGAAAGAAAGAAAAAGACAGTCTGAGAAAGCAGCCGCGAACGCCGGACACGATGCTCTCGTGACGTGGTGGCCTTGTTTCTTAGTTTTTTCTTTGGAGCTCCCGCGCCGCTTATACGTCGTCGAGCTGTGCCGCTGGATGTGACTGGTCACGCGAGGGGAGCGAAGTCCTCTCGTTCTGCGATGCGCTCTTTTCACGAGGAGAAGGATTTTTCAAAGGTGTACGAACAGAGCCCTCGCGCTCGCTCTGTAGCTCACCTACACTCATAGACTTTCGCAGGAATTTGTATTAATTATTAATTATTAGAGTCACAATTATTATTTCAAAGAGCAGTGGTAGTTTACTGCTGTTCTGATTCTACTGACCATGATAAGCCTTTACAGTGAAAATCGCTATGATCAGCGTTCATGCACGATACTTTTTTAAATTTTAATGTAAGAATGAATATCATTAAGAGTAGGAAGAAAGAAATAATACTGCGATTCAATAAATAATAGGAGTGTTTCTCTTCGCCGCTGCCTTCTTCGGACACGATGTGATGACGTGTGGCCTGACATGCAGAACCCACTGAAAGGCAACGGAGTGACAGCGGTCTTGTAGAGACTTCAGGGCCCACAGGATATCTATCACCACTGAGGATAGGGAACCGCGGTTGCCCATGTTGAATCATGAAATAAGTCGGCCCTGAGTATCCTTTTTTTTTACTTTTTAGAGGTTTTTGAGTTGATGCCGGTTACAAGACGGACAGCAGTAGGCGCCTGTGTCCTTCACAGGAAAAGCGGCAAGAACGTCGTACACTCGTCGCCTTTCCTGCGAAGGTTTTATCTAAAGGTGAAGTGGTCGCTATCGGAACTCTCAATGCTCTCGGTATTGTTGCCATGGGTACACCACGGCTTATAATCACATCACACTCATCAACTTCATCTACCCATTGCGACTGGCTGCAGCAACGCTTACCCTGCTTTTCGTTCGTGCGTTTGGCAAGCAGCCAGCGGAGCGCACACTTGTGTCTTACAGGTATCACACGCCCACCTAGAGAACTTACCTGTTCTACTTCCGTGTCTCTATTTGCACGTGAAAGAGGGGGAATTTCCACGCGAAATGATCCAGCGGACCTGCTCGGCCCTCACAAAACTATCTCGAACTTTTACGATTTTTTAGCAGTCCCTAATAGTGCGAAACGACACACCACGAAACATTCCTCTTCCCAAATCATTCTTTTTCCCAAACATTCTTACCAAATCTCAATGTTGCGGGTGGTACACACGAGCAAAGTTCGCAGCACTGGCGAAAACCGTGCCTGGCGTGAACAGCAGCTGCGGCTCATAGAAAACACCTAGAACTGCGCGGTTTACTTTTGCGTATAGAGGAAACCATGCTTTACACAGCGTTCAAATCCCGGCTGTCGCGCTGTAATCGGTGCTGGTATACAAAGGGTGGAATTTTCGCAATTTTCCTCCTACTTCGCGATTTTTTTGTGGAAAATGAAACCATTAAATTTTAGTGAATATTTTTCCCTGACAAGGCCTCGTGGAATACTTCAACAGGAAAAATCGCAAGACACGTAATTCTTGCAGTCATTGCAGGAAAAAAAAAAGAGGAAGTATGCGATTTTTTGAAAATTCGCTACAATCGAGCGTAAAACACGCAATGAAGAGGTCGGAAGAGACGCCTGAAACCAACGCACTTTTATAGAACGAGCCTTCATATTAAAAAATCTCGAGGGTGTTTTTTCGTATACGGGATAAAATAATTTTTTTGTAGTAGAGGGTATTACCGCCACTGACCCACGTTGCATGTATCTGGTGGGGTGCTATATTTGTTTCTTGGGCTCCCGTTTTAATACTTCGTATTTCCGATTTTTTTCTTTTTCTGGTTGGTTTTGAATATGACAGCCACCCGGACCAAAGGAACATGGCTCCAGTTGAGCGCTGTGGAGTTTCAATTCACCACTATGAGTATTATAGGCGCGTAGATGCAGGTTCAGTTGATGAAAGTTTCCTTTAACTGTCACATTTAAATGCTGAACAATTCAGCAAAAATATTAACCATGAAAAGTCCAATAAATTGTAATGCTAGAGGAAAACACGAACGTGCAAAAAAGTCGGAAACGACGAAATCTCGTGGTGGTGGTTCATCGTCCATGCTGTCCTAGGTTCCAGTGAGGCTCACAGCTATATAAAGCCTTGCACCACTCGTGTATGGAAGCGTATACCCGCGGATATCCGCAAGGAACTTCTGCGTTCGGGTGAAATATGGACGGTTGTTGTGATCTGTGGATCGTACATGGATGGCGCCGGATCAGGAGCGGGTCAGACTCGGATAAACCGCGAGATTGCGCCTAGAGCACTGCACGGGCCTAATTTTCAGGCCCGTGTCCGGCCCAGGCCCGGCTGCTACGGCCCGTACCCGGCCCGGGCCCGAAGTGTTCTATATATTTCCAGCCCGGGCCCAGCCCGTACCCGACTGTTTCCATGCTCAGGCCCGGTCCAAGCCCGCCTCTGCTGTATTTGTTCTCGAGGTTCGAAGGCGTATTTAGATTTACTAAAGAGCACAACGCAGCAAGGAAAATCACGCAGCTAATTGGTGGAGAGTCAGGAGGTACACTCGAACGCAGCAGCGGCTGTGTTTCTCTGCCGGCAAGCCGCTCTGTGCTTGGTGGTTGCTTGTTTGGGAAAGCAGCGCGCAGCGGCGCGTGGGCGTATGTACATTGCTGTTCAAGAGAGACTCATCGCCGCTCTATTGCACATGCTCCGGTGTTAGTTCCTCTTTCTTGAACTCTCCCGCGAACGAAATATATGTCAGAACACCTAACCTAACCGACCCTCTTGCCGGACTCTCATAAAAACTAAATATGTCAGAACACCTAACCTAACCGACCCTCGTGCCAGACCCTCACGAGAACGAAATATGTCCCAACACCTAACCTAACTGACGCTCGTGCAGGACCCCACACCAATCGTCCCCAAATGTGTGTGAGTGCACGCGTGAAACCCAGACTCATTCACGAAATAAGCATGACCACATGTAAAAAAGTGATAGTTCTCAGATGAGAATACCTGATATCCCATACCCAATGGGGAAAAAAAGTAACGTGAAAATTCAGCTGTCCAGACTCGTGAAATGAAGTGAAGTATGACTTCTTCACTTCACTCGTGAAGTGAAATATGTTTGTGTACATGCCCGACCATGTCTGGCGTTGTCAAGCCCGTACCCGCCGGGCCCGGTGGCTGAAGCCCGGCCCAGGCCCCCCTAAAAAACGCCAAGCCCGGGCCGGTCCGGGCTCGGTCTTTCGGGTAAGCCCGGGCCCGTGCAGTGCTCTAATTGCGCCATCAGTTTGCCTCACACTAGGCACAGAAGATAGAATACAAGGTGTACGAAAGCCGCTCGCGCATCTGAGAGAGACCTCTGGCGTCTCGAGTCGAGGTGCGCGTTCGGCGCCGATCTTGCGTTTCACTTGCAATAAACTCTACTTATCCCGTTTTGTGCAGAATGTGTTGCTGTGCTTGGTGCCGTATAATCTTTCGTGGAAGCTAAATCTGTAGTTGCTGTCGTGTATCCTTTGGTAGCATCATGGACGCTCAGGACCTATCCTCGCTACAAAAGCTATGCCGCTCCGGGGTTTTCACTGTCGGAACGAGAGAGAGGAAGTCGCCCGTGTGGATGAAGTTTGGTGACAGCTTTTTTTGCTGCCCCTCCCCTTTTTTTCTGTTTTGTGCTGACGCGAAATAACGTTTATTTCCTGGAAAATTGGCCTCGTATATCGAGCATAGAAACTGAACTATTCCTGCGTGCGGTGGTAGACGCGGATTTTTCGGATAGGATGCGGATGTGAAAAAGCTCATCCGTGCAGGGCTTTAGCTCACACGACAAAAAGTATTACTTAGACGTGGCCATCACCGCTAATCCCCAATCTCCGTTGCCGGCACCGTGCACACCAGAAACAATGCCATAGACTTAACCACCCAGGATTGCAATACGTGTGTTATGCTACAGAAGCAAAGGCTATGGTAACCTTGCAGAAGTCTGTGCCACAGCATATTGCTTGCCCATTAAAACCCAACAAGACCAGAGAAACACTGAAAATAAAGGGAATTAAAACAGGAGCACAAGAAACAAATATAGCACCCCACTAGACACATGCAACGTGGGTCACTGTGGTCGTAATACCCTCTAAAAAAAACAAAATCTCCTGTATACGAGAAAACACCCTCGAGATTTTTTAATATGTTGTAGAGGAAGGCTCGTTCTATAGAACTGCGTTGGTTTCAGGCGTCTCTTCCGACCTCTTCATTGCGTGTTTTACGCTCGATTGTAGCGAATTTTGGAAAAATCGCATACTTCCTCTTTTTTTCCTGCAATGACTATGAAAGTTACGTGTCTGGCGATTTTTCCTCTTGAATTATTCCTTGGGGCCTTGGCTGGAAAAAATATTCATTAAAATTTAATGGCTTAATTTTCCACAAAAAAAAAAAAAAGAAACGCGAAGTAGGAGGAAAATCGCGAAACTTCCGGCCTTTGTATACCTGCACCGATTACAGCACGACAACGGGGTTTGGATGCTGTGTAGAGCATAGTTTCCTCTATACGCAAAAGAAAACCGCACAGTTCTAGGTGCTTTCTATGAGCCGCAGTTACCGTTCACGCCAGGCACGGTTTTCGCCAGGGCTGCGAACTTTGCTCGTGTGTAGCACCCGCCACATTGAGATTTGGGAAGAAATGTTTCGTGGTGTGTCGTTTTGCACTATTGGGGACTGCTAAAAAATTTTTCGTAAAAATTTGGGATCGTTTTGTGGGGGCCGAGCAGGTCCGCTGGATCATTTCGCGTGGAATCGCCCAGGGATTATATCATGTTCGCGTACGTCTAAAATACCTTGGTGGTTCCGGTGCAATGCTCGAAGCCCTGTTTGTGTTTTGCGCCTGCGCAGAAGGGTAGGTGATAGAGTACGATGTATTAATACGCCTGAGACACTCGCCGAGTTTCACGGCCAGCACCAAAAGGCGCCACTGTGGAACTGGAGTAAGCGCCACGACCTTGATGAACTTCTTAGATGTTTCATTCATTATTGTTGTGAGTATTTTCTGTACTGTTGGCGCAGTATGATAGCACGAAGAAAATATTTCCTGGATGAAATAAAGCATCGGTGGTTTTTGTTGAGCGTATGTCACATGATACCGGCCGAAACCTTTGCAGACCTTGGACCTTGCACCCGCGCGGAGCGACGCGCGTTGTATGAACCGGCCAAAGTAAACGGACGGATTTCAAGCAGGTGGCCGTTTTTCATGCGTCGTCATCGCGTTTCCTTCGAAAGGGAAGAAAAATGCCTTCAGGACCGGGGAGGCACGTCAATTGCTGCGCTAAATGGTGCAACAATTCCGGGAGACAGCGCAGAATAACATTTTCGCGAATTCCTGTGGATGAGAGGTACGTACCGCCAGTTACGGAACAACTGCCTGCATGCCAAACTTTTTGTTATTAGAGAAGTGAATGTTACTGAATTGTTATTCCACGTCGAGCTGTGATACGTAAAATGTTGAGAGGGGAAAAGAATAATTGTAAATGAACTTATAGTGACATATAAATGGACGACAGGCGCACAAGCGTTCGGCTGTAGTTGTCCTTTTCTGGGTCCATGCATTTTTCTATTCACGTTCTCCTTCTCTCAACTCTCTAGTTAGTAGCTTGGACAAAATTCGTACCTAAGCACAATGTCACTGCGTGCGCTTCAAATTGTGAAGCTGTACAGTGTCTGAGCTGAACGCAATCTGATATCTTATTAAATGTAGGGATTCATGTTCGCGTTGCTTCCTTTTTGTACAAAAATTGTAAGCTCCTGAGCCTGTTG
This sequence comes from Ornithodoros turicata, assembly GCF_037126465.1. Lineage (NCBI taxonomy): Eukaryota > Metazoa > Arthropoda > Arachnida > Ixodida > Argasidae > Ornithodoros > Ornithodoros turicata. Next base: position 27,926,491 of record NC_088206.1, on the reverse strand, counting down.
TTTGCATAAAAGCTTCCCTACGAATATTTAATCTTTCTACTTGAGGTGCTCTCTGATTTCACTAATGTCACTTCTGAGTGATGACGGTAACTGTATTATAATTTCTGACAAGCAAAACTAAGGAAAATATAGTGGGGGCGGGAATGCATGGGCAGATATATGAGCACCATTTTGACATTCCACATGGAAAAGTGAAAGGGAAACATTGTAATCTTACTACAGGTTTGAAACATGGCTGAGATATGCTAACAGGCCAGACTTACTGGGAAGGGCTAGGAGGGCAGGTGAATGCCAGCTACAGTCTGTGCTCAGCACATTTCAAGCCTAGTGACTATGCCGATCCAGCTTGTACGCGGTTGAAAAAATCTATGGTGCCAAGTGTTCCACACACACACACACACACACACATACATTGGATGGTGATGGGGCGGGCGATTCACCGCCGCTGAGGCGGTAGACTGCCCTATTTCGCGTTGGGAGAGGATGAAGGGATGATGATGATGGGGGCTTTCAAAAAACCGTCGCCAGACCGGTGAGGCACAAGTACTCCGCCAGAAGACGAAGGCCCTGCGTGTGGTGGGCAGTGTTCGACCACGGACCGCGGATCTTCGCTAGGTTGCGACTCTGTCTGCTTCTTTGTTGCCGCTGATACCGACATGTCCGGGGATCCACTGCAATACTACAGTGTGCCCTGCAATGGTTGCCTTCTTATAAGCTTGTAGATTGTCCTGCTTCTAGGAGACAACAGGACCGAGGAATCCACGTATGCCCAAGTTGGCCACACACTGGAGCGCGGGTCTAGAGTCTCTAAAGACGACCCAGGACTGAGCTGGACTGGCTGATATTTTTTGCATAGCAAATAGAATGGCGTAAAGCTCGGCACACGTAGGCGATCTTCTGTGAGGGAGACGGTGACCACAGGAGACTGACTGAGATGGAATGACAAATGCCGAGAACGATCAACCCCGAGTAGATGACCCGTCAGTGAAAACTGACGTTGACGCCGTGTAGTTGTCGTTCATCATGCCCAGGGTAAGCTGCTTGGCGACACACGGGGCTGTATCCCTTTTCCTTCCATGCAGGCCAGGAACAGTTAGGCGGGTAACTGGACTTGACAGAGACCATGGAGGGGCACTGGGAGCCACCTCTTTACTGCGAAACGCGGGACGCTAGGCTTCAGCTGAGTCATCACCGAGTGGACCTTGCAGTGCTTGCGCCTCAAGATCTTCGATACGAGCGGGTGCCGCCGATGATGGGATAAAAGGCGGAGGAAAAGTCGGCAGGTCTCACCGTAGCGAAGAACATCCAGCGGGGTGTCCCTCGCCGAGGCACACACGAAGGCTTCGCGCCAGGAGGCACTGCAGCTTATGATCTGAAGATGTCGGCAGGCCATTAAGCACCGACAAACTATGCGCGAGGGACGCTCGAGCCAAAGCCCTGTCGACGGCCAACAGAGACCTCGTGTCACTGCCCCATCTCATGCCTGTCAAGCGACGGATCACTGCAATCCAACGGTGGATCTTGATCTCCAAGCTTGCAATATGCTTCTACCAAGAGAGCCTAGCATCAACAGTGAGACCGAGGAACCTATGGTGAGACACGTGCTTCAACGGTATGCCAGTAACGGAAAGCTGGAAGGGCATGCTCCGCCTTGTAAAATGAAGTATTACTGTCTTCTCCGTCGATATCTCTAAGTCCGCCAGTGACAGGTAGTGCTGGATAGCATCGAGAGCGAGTTGGAGGCGTCGCTGGAGGGCAGGACGGCATTTACCGCTGGTCCAGATACAAATGTCATCAGCATAGATGGAGATAGCCACTTTCCTACCGACGCAACCTCGAAGGCCAGCCATAACAATGTTAAATAAGATGGGGCTCGGAACACTCCCCTGGGGCACCCCATGTGTCAAGTAGACAACGTCTGTATCCCTCTGGCTTGTGCGGACGAACAGTTCCCGTCCATGAAGGAAATCAGTAGGCCATGAGAGAGCTCTGGAAGGCAGGGCGGCATCAACAAGACCGTGGAGGACAGAAGCGTGGCTGACAGTATCGTACGCCCGCCTAACATCGAGAAAGGCAGCAGCACAGTCTTCTTGCGCACCTTTGTCTCTTCCACAGAAGTGATTAAATCGAGTACCGAGTCTGTTGCTGCTCTGTGCCGTCGAAAGCCTGACATTTCTTGCGGGAAGACGTGGCGATGTTCGAGCCACCACTCCAGTCTAGCGAGTACCATGCGCTCCATCAACTTCCCAAGGCAGCTAGTCAGGCTCACTGGTCGAAAGGAGGATAGCTACGATGACGGTTTGCCTGGCTTCAATAGCGTAATAACACGTGCGCGCTTCCAACTGTCGGGTACTTTCCCTGACCTCCATGATCTATCAAATACCTCCAGCAGATACTTCACACATTTCTGATCGAGGTTGCGGAGAGCCCTATAGGTGATGTTATCCGGCCCAGGAGAGGACTAAACACGAGACAGCAGCAGCGCGCTTCTGAACTCAGCCAGTGAGAAATCCATATCCATGCCCGGGTCAGTGACTATGAGCGCAGCTTGAATCCGTTCGACTAAGGTAGTCACATGGGAAGAAAACCACGTTGCACTTGCAGCCTTCGAAGGAGCGGCAATGGTGTTGCAGAAGGCCTGAGCCACCTCTGCTTCGGACTTTGAGGAGGACAGCGCAAGCGCACCTAATGGATGCTGGTTCGTGGGGGGTTCGCTTAAACTTCTTGCTACTCGCCAGATCTTCGCAGGGCTGTCAAAAGATGACAACGATCCGCAGAACTGCCTCCAGCGCTTACGATCAATCGCAGCCAGCGCCAAGTGTTCCAACAACAACAACAACAAAATCATGACTATGGCCTGGGGTGATTCACCGCTTGAGAGCAGTACACTACCCCATTACACGAGAAGCATGAGATGTGAAATATGAAAATGAAGTTATGTGCAAGTACAACTCTTGAACTCCCGTCCTCTGGTTGCGCAACGCTACGTCACACAAAGGTTCACCACCAGTGTCACCCACCACGTCACACCAAGTGTTCCAGAAGACAATGCAAGAGTGCATTTCTTGGTTAGCAGTGGTACGTAAGATTTATTTCCTATCAGAAGGAACAAACTTAACTTACAGAGGAATCCATACAGGTGTTTATTAGTTTTCAGAATAATTACAGACTGCTTGTGTCGGTTGTGTGAGGAGCCTGTCGAGCTTAGTGTCATCATACTTTCCACTCATTTAACTTCTAGGTCATGCTTACAGACGCACAGCAAACCCAGCCACCAGAGTACATCTGTGATCACAACTATGCAAGACTCCTTAAACAAGGCATTCAAAATATCATGGGTAAGAAGAGCTGCACGAGGTAAAACTAATAATATGCAAAGCCCTGATAACATCATTTGATACAGGTGCAGAACCCATAGAAAGTCACCAGATTCAGCCAACGACTGGTGAGGCAATGGAAACTGACGGAAAGCAATTCAAAACCAAGTTCAAAACCAAAGAAGAGAATAATAAGGAAAATATCTATTGGATGTAACATTGTGGGTGGATCTGACTTTGTTGCAGTTATAGGTGACATGGAGCTGTCATGTTCCTCACCACCACCAAATCAAGGACAAGACACAGCGGATGCGTCACCACCACTTATATCCTCACCGCCACCTGTGTGCATGTCAGAAGGTGCTATTGGTAAGCACGCCACACTATATTTGTCACATACAACTTGTCACTGCATTTTGCCACATAAATTTAAACCCATAAATGTAAAAGTTTCCGATAATAAAATTTGATAATGCTTTTATCACAACATCACAAATACTAGCATCAAAACATAGCATAAAGAAAAAATCTCACTTTAATTAGCAAAATGTGAAATTCTTATGCTTAACACGATGTATTACGATGTCGGAAACAGCTGTGCACATCCCTCTTGTCCATCGTCTTTCCAGCTAAAGACTCCTATGCTGAAGAAATCCCTTCAGTGCCTTCAGTGCCACTTGAAGCAACAGGTGAGCTTGAATCAATGACGGCTTCATTTATGACATGTACTGTTGAGGGGAAACCAGTTTACTTAAACAAAAGAAATTGCACAAACAATGTAGAATTTCGTATTAAATGCCCTCCGTAATGGTAACTCTGAGGGCATTTGAAATAAAATAATACAACATTGTCATTTATAAGCTCTGTTTTCTAAGGAACGCACACACGTGTTCAACAGATTTTTTTTGTATGTACATTGCTAACAGTAAGACTAGCAAAGTCTCCAAGGAGCTCACAAACACAGTCGCCTGATCCACGCCTTCAGCGTCGCCTTGCGAAATTACAAGAGAAGGTCACGAAGTACAGGAAGGCTCTCAACAGGTTGAAATCTCAGCAGGGAGGAAGGAACTCACAAAAGAGGATGCCTTGCAAACCCTCAAGAAGTTTATTCCTTCTGAATTATACCTGTTGCTCAGCACTCAGATACATCTCCTGTCCGTGAAGAAAAAAGGGGGGAAATATGGACCAAAGAAGTGAAAGAGTTCGCGCTGCAGTTCTACTTCCACAGCCCGAAGGCATACAGATTTGTGTCCTTCATATTGAGGCTGCCCACACCGGAGATGGCTCTCTGACATCAATATAAGACCTTGCCTCATGCCTGGCATCATGCCTGGCATCATGCAGATTATAAAAAAATGCACAGAAACCTGGAGCAGGCAGGAACGAGCATGCTGCGAGATGTCAATTGCACGTCTTCTTCAATATGATGTCAAGAATGACGTTGTGCTTGGCTTCCATGATGACGGTATGAAAAAGAGTCCACGAATAGCAAACACAGCGTTGGTGTTCCTTCTCTCTGAGATATCGAAGGTGTGGGTTCAGCCAATAGCGCACATGGTGTCACAGAATGCAACCCCTGCTAGTACTATAAAGCCTCTCCTCTGCAGCATTATTAAGAATCTGCAACAAATTGATATATTTTTCAAGGTCATTGTGTGTGATCAAGGGGTCAACAACGTTTCATTGGCGGCACTGCTTGGAGTGTCAGCCGAAAAGCCGTACTTCCACCTGAACGGCCAAGAAATTTATTTTTCTTTTGACACACCACACCTCTTGAAAGGCGTTCGGAACAACTTGTGTGCACACCAGCTACAGATTGGACCCGGCATCGTAGACTGGGCTTACAACGTGTCACTTTATGAAAGCACACACCACTTACGTCCCCGTCTATCTCCTAAACTGACAGAAAAGCACACTTACAAGTATCCGTTTGCCGATATGAACGTCAGCAGGGCAGCACAAGTACTGAGTGCCACAGTATCCCTTGCAGTTCTTGTCCTGATTTTACTGAATGAGTTTCCACCAGGTGCAACAACAACATCCAAATTCCTTGAAAAGATGGACATGCTATTCGACTGTCTCAACAGCTCCACAATCAAAAAAGGCAACAAGCTGCGCTATGCAATGGCTGCAGATTCTGAGCATATTGCCTTTCTCAAAGAATGCCTCCAATGAATATCAGCCTGGAAATTTAACGGACCAAAGCAGCCGCACACTATTGAAGGACTGAAGATTACTATCCGTATCATCCTTCTGCTGTGGCAGGACCTCCATGAAAACTTTGACTTTCAACATCTATGCACAAGAAGAATCCAACAAGATCAACTGGAATTTTTTTTTGGACTTACCCGGCAGCAACACAGATGCAATGAAAACTCAAACACATTTCAGTTTGTCGCTGGTCTCAAGCATCTATGGATTTCAAAATTAATGAGACTGTCAAAACAGGGTAACTGTGAAGACAAAAATTCTTCACTCCTATGTGAACTGGCACGAAGCAGGGCATCTTTGGGTCCCTTGCGCAAAACCCTCCTAGCAGCTTCAGTTCCTACTTCCGCACAGAGTGAACCGAAAGGTGCAGCCTAGATTGCACACGAGAGTCGCAGCATTGTTGAAGAGAACGTCCTCTACTACCTGAGCGGCTCCATTGGCAAGGACTTCATATCAACAAAATGCAGAGACTGTATGTGTGAACGTTTTTTAAAGCCGAAAGAGAATGATGCAACATTTGGCTCTCACCAGTTCATGGCAATGTTGAGGGCACATGATGTCCCTAATGAACTGTATGGAAATGTAACTGTGCCTTCTGAAGAGTGCTTCAGGGTTGTTCAAGAAATGGGAAAGCGTTTTCTTGACGTAATCGGCTGTATTGCACATGCTGCTAATGTGTGTTAAGAACTCTGTAGCATACTTCACTTTGAGACTCATTTATTTTGTACAACAGAATGTCACTGCAGGTTCATAAAATTGTATGCATTGAAACGCCTGAAATGGCTCATTAGATTTGTTAATCGTTTCGGCACCAAAATTGTTAAATATAGGAGACCTGAAGAGCGTTGAATCCCTACGTTTATTACCGGTCAGTTCCAAAACTGAGAATGCCCAAAAGCTCGTAATCAAAAGTGCGCGCTAGCCGTTCTCGTTCATCGTCTTCCTCTTCATTGAAATATTCCACATCCTCCCGCGGCGAATGACGAGTTCTAAACTTCCAGATGAAATAGGCGTTGAGCAGCAGTCGTGACGAACTTGCCGTTAGTGTGTTTGACGACACATAATCGCACAGTGCCGTCTTGCCCAGGGAACGTCTTCACCACCCTTCCTAAGTTCCACATGTTCCGTGGCAACTTGCTCTCGATGAGGACAACATCGCCCACCGCTAACTTCGTCGTAAAGGATGAGGAAAAGTGATGAGCTGATCGTAGTTGCAATAAATAGTCTCGCTTCCAGTGTTGCCAAAAATCATTCATGACCTTTTCTCGGTATCTCAACCGACGCGTAAACTCGTCCTTTCTTGTGGTCGAGCAGTCATTGTTCGATGAGGTGACCGATGGAGGTAGCGCAATACTTCTTTTGCCCAAAAGAAAGTGAGACGGTGTCAGGGCATCAAACTCGTCTGGGTCGTTTCCTACGTAGGTGATGGGACGAGAGTTTAAAACCGACTCTACTTCTGTCATCAACGTTCGCAGCTCTTCGAACTGTAGGCAAGCTTTCCCAAGAACTTTTCGAAGTGTATTCTTCACGGTCCGGATCAACCTCTCCCACCATCCTCCCCACCAGGGAGCTCCAGGGGGGATGTATCTCCATGTGATTTTGTGACGCGTGAAGTACCCGCAGACATCTGAGTCTGTTGTCGCTTTCCATAGAATGCGAAGTTCTTTGTCGGCCTTCTTGAAACTCAGAGCATTGTCGGAATAAACGGTTGTCGGTAGTCCTCTTCTGGAAACGAATCTGCGAAAGCTCATCAGGAACGCTTCAGCGGTTGCCGCCGACGTAACCTCCAGATGAATGGCGCGAGTAGAAGCACACGTGAACAGGACTATGTAGAACTTATCATTACTTTTCTTTCCGTATAGCGGGCCAGCGAAGTCGACGCCGACCACTGTGAAAGCTTGATTCGCTTCTATCCTAAAACTCGGAAGGGAGGCCGTAGGCACAACGACACGGCGAGCTCTGAACCTTGCGCAGATGACACATTTTCTGATAATTCGCTTCACTGATTGCCGACCCCGCTGAACCCAATATTCTTCTCGGAGTTCCGCGAGAGTGCTCTGAACGCCTCCATGAAGTACTCGAGTATGGGCCTTCTGTACCACCAGCGCCGTAAAATGATGATCGGCCTGCAGGATGATTGGATGCTTCACTTGTTCAGACGTTTGTAGATGTTGAAGGCGTCCTTTGGCTCTAATGATGCCTTGGTTATCAACAAAGCCGTTCAATTCTGCGACGTCTAGTGACACCCCTGGCTTCCCGCCAACGGACAACCGACATTCTTCCCCCCTCTATGTTGAACAGAGTTGATCCCACGCTCGCTTTCCGCATGCCACGAAACACATCTCGTCAGGATGCTGCATTAATCCACCGCATGCGCCTCGATGTGGCCTTTACAGCTCAGTGGCGTTACCGCTTGAGACAAATTGATTCTCCCACCTGCTGCCACTGTGGTGCTCTTGAGGATCTGGAGCACATTCTTCTTCATTGCCCTCACTACGAACCTTCCCGAACCACACTCTCCGAGTCTCTTCGTCAGCTGGACTCTCGCCCTTTCTCCCTACCGAAATTGCTTGGTCCCTGGCCCAATCCAGCCCAGCAACGCTCTGCGCTCAAAGGTCTTCTGACCTTTCTGGACACCATCGGACTTCGATCGTTATTGTAAAGGGGCACGTTATTTTATTCCCCCCATTCCACCAAGCACTGGGGTAGAGTATCGCCTGTTGCGATGAAACTCCCCACTCTCCAAGGCCGAAAATAAAGTTGTTGTTGTTTGTTCGTTCGCTCAAAAAACAAAAGTCGCGGCACTCAGCAGCAGCACGCAAGATGCGCAAGCTTGCCACAGTAGAAATGGTGCAACATAAGGCAACAATGCATAGCACACCACAGCAAGAGTAAACAAATATGTGTATATGCAGTCAATATTTGCAGCATACAGTGGGTATTCCTTGTATTGTGTTCTTCTGTCCGTGATTCATTCAGTGTGTTGTACATTATGGAACGGTAGCTTTTGTACATATATATATGTATACATAATCCTGTGAGTGTATAGCTGACTGAACATTTTCATTCATTCATTCGATAATGCATATGTCATCTGCATCCTATATTGTTCTTTTTGCTACAACTCAGTGGTACTTATTCAGTGTTGTTAGTGTCATGTCAGCGCCACCATACCCACCATCTCTGCTTGTCAAGTCGCAGCATGTTATAACACTGTTGGCTGTTGGGGCTTTTTCTACCACTTGCTCACTCTCAATTTTCTTATGACCAGAGTTGTAGGTAACGCGTTACTAGTAATTGCGTTACTAGTAATCAATTACTTTTTCAGTAATTTTTTAACGTAATCAATTAATTTTGTGAGCAAGTAATTTTCCAAGTAATCCGATTACAACCCAAGCAGCAAAATGTACAGAAAGCTGTACTGTACTGTACTTTTCAGCAAGCCAACCTGTTCTTCTGTTCCACCACCAGTTCGACTGAAGCAATGACGCAGAGGTCACTGTGAAGGCCGTCTCTAGTGCACACGTGTTATACACACGCGTTATTACCACCGTAATATGATACAACCGCGATAATATGATGATATGATAATATTACAACCGCGACCTACTAGAGCAACAGTAAAATAGGTGACTGTATTGATAAATTGTGGGGGCTGAACATAACAACAGTAACAAAACGAAGCCGAATAAACGCGGTATGTGTTTTGTATATTGCTTTCAAATCTATTTGTGAATTGCACTTATCATGTATGTTGGTGTCTCATATTAGAATTTGCAACAAGAGCTGCATGGTGGCATTCACTGCAGGCTTCTTGGCTTTGCTATGGCCCACAATTTAAAAGTAACGGGAAAAGTAACGCGTTACATTTTTAATCGGTAACGTATTACATTTTTGATTAAGTAATTTGTAACGGTAAAGAATTACTTTTTGTGCAGCAGTAACAGTAACTGTAATCAATTACTCTTTCGAGTAACCTGTACGACTCTGGATTTTAGTAATTGCGTTACTAGTAATCAACTACTTTTCAGTATTTTTAATGTAATCAATTAATCTTGCGAGCAAGTAATTTCCAAGTAATCTGATTACAATTTTGGTAATCAACTACTGAGTAATCGATTACTTTCTTAACCTTCTGTGAGCAATGGCAACCCTTTTCAGCAAACCAATCTGTTGTTCTGCTCCACAACGAGTTCGACTGAAGCAATGACGTAGAGGTCACCGTGACGGCCGTCTCTGGTCCACACGTGTTCCATGCACACCACAGTAATATGATAACCCCTTACAACGCGACCTAGTGGAGCAACAGTAAAATAAGTGACTGTATTTATAAATTGTGCGGGCTGGATAGTAACAAAAAAAGAAAACAGATGTTTCGATGTTGCTTTAAATGTGTATATAAATGTGTAATAAATGTGTGTATGTGTTTTATATGTCGCTTTCAAATGTATTTGTGAATTTCACTTATCGTGTATGTTGGTGTCTCATGTTAGAATTTGCAACAAAGCCTGCATGGTTGTATTCACTGCAGGCAAAGTAACGGAAAAAGTAACGCAAGTAATGTATTATATTTCTCATCAAGTAATTTGTAACGGGAAATAATTACTTTTTGCGCAGTAATAACAGTAATTGTAATCAATTACTTTTTTTCAAGTAAAGTGTACAACTCTGCTTATGACGATGTCTGCCCTTCACTACTTGCGTAACACCTATAGCACTCTCACAAAGAAACCGGATAGTAAGAGTCAAACATCGTCAAATTTTTGACCCATATTCTAAGGGTCAACACCTTACGCATACAAGAATGACGGATAGTAAGCATAAAAAATCGTCAAATTTTTTACCCTTACTTTAAGCGGTGTTTGATACCGGTTATTCTATGGGCTGTTTGGCTATCCTTATAATACCGCTTACTGCACCCAAAAATACCACGCAGTATGCGTCAAACCTGAGCACCTTAGATGTCACGTGACCTCAGGTCCTTGCACAAGCAATGGCTGTAATTCTGAAATGACCCGCAATGCGGTTTTCCGGAGGCTGTTCAGGAAACGGATATGTGGTTCCCGATTGCCAAAAGCATCAGAAAGCAGTTTCCAGAGCAGTAACCGAAAAATCGGATTGCGTGTCATTTTTGCATTGTACCTATTGCAAGCCCAAGGGACGCTGACATCAGGCGGCGCCTAAGGTTTCCAGATGTGATGCGTACTGTGTGGCATTCTCGGGGTGCAATTCGATGTGCAAAAACAGCATACGATGCAAAATCATTTCATAGGAAAAAAATAAAAAATGAACAGCTGCTTCATCAGGATCTCGATGATACGAATCCCACAGGGCATGAAAAAGGAATTCGTAACATCCGAGATTCGTCAACAGTACTACATAGGTGCACAAAGCATGTATACGCACGGAAGCCCGTTCACTTTTATATGCTATCGCTTGAAAGATATCCGTGGTATAGGCATAGCTTGTTGCTCATCCAAAAGACGTGGCAGTTGACAGTCACGTACGCCACAATGGCTAGGCGTACTGCACTGCAAATTCCTATGGCATATACAAACACATCCGGCACGTGAATAACAGATAAAAAAGGCACATCCTTGCGCAAAGCAAGCAATATACCAGGGTCCTTGTGACGGTCAAAAGAAAAACAAGATGCACGATTGCATCACTTGAACCAGGTTCATCCTCTCACCATTGCCGGCGTACGTCACTGTCTCATTTAGTAACCCAGAACATCTGAATACCTGGAAGTATTTCCCACAGCGTTAATAGCACGTGTCTAAACCGTAATACAACAGAAATTCGCCAAATAAGTCCACTTTATTGGAGGAAAGAGCCCAGAATAATAGATACATGTGTTTATAGTATACTGCACCTATGTCCTGAAAATGATGAGGTATAAGGCGCACGTGACCGAACATAAATAAAAAAAGAGTACAGCATACTAGCCATAAACCAACAGATTACAATACCTACAATATTTTAGACTAATATGAAATGACATTTGTGCATCTTCACACTTCAACACTTCAACACAACAAGATATAAATTGTAGACTTGCTATATGAGCTAGTAATTAGATTAAATTACCTTTATAATGGTAAAAACATTTAATAAGGGTTATACCACAGTATAAGGCATCGAGGTGCACACAATATGAGCCATATACAAAAAGAAATCCACAACAGACAGGTCATAAACTAATTATGACTATAGGGTGATAATGACTGTAGGGTAAGTATCACTATAAGGTGATTTCACGCCGGTTCAGGCAGGGTGGTCCGGCGACCTCTTATTTTTTTCCCTTTCAAACATATATTAAAGCCTCGTCCCTAGGAGGCATATTGGCGGTGAAGGTAGTTGAAAATAATTGATGGTTATTTTTTAATGAAATATCATTCACATGTTGCCATTTCCACCATTGTGCTTCCTACGCAGTTTGACGCCATGTATCTTCATAACTATTTGACATATTCAGCTGACCTTTTTTTTTTTTCACGTGTTGTCTGGGGTGGGCATTGCATCCTAAGTTGTGAAGATCCTAAGGTTTGCTTTGAGGCGATAACAAATCGCAACAATTTGCCTCGTTTGTAAAATATGGTACGTTTTGAGAACCTCACAACTCGTCCCCCAATTGTGATACCCGAAAGTAATCTGCATCATTGTGTTCGTCTCGAAATGCCCTTTCTTAGCATAGCTAGTACATCGTATTATGAATTAGGGCAATGCCCCCAACAGTCTTTTTCTGAGGGGTGTTGACAGCGCGCATTACATATATCGCACTCGTGACATCGTTCGTTTTACTCACAAGCGTTCATCATGACCACTCAAAACAGCGCGTAAAAAAATAATTGCTTCAGAGATGGTCGAAGTTACGTTCGTAACTCAACGGCGTTCGCAACTTCGACCATCTCTGAAGCATTTTTTTTATGTGCTGTTTTGAGTCACCATGAAGAACGTTTGTTCGTAAAATGAACGATGTTACGAGTGGGAATATATGGGATACGCGCTGTCAAATTTACGCATTTTCCGTAGACACCCTTCACAAAAAGACCGTTGGGAGCGTTGCCCTGATTTGCAATACGATGCAGAGTTCGAGGTAACTCGTTACAAGTAACTCGTTACTGTAACTAAGTTCCTTTTTTTGGTAACTTGTAACTTAACTCGGTACTTTTGCGGCGTGGTAACTTTCAGAGGAACTCGTTCCTTTTTCAGGTAACTTTGCCAAAGTAAGTTAAGTTATGTTCCAAGTTGCTTTTAACTCGCTTCTCACTCACGTCCACATATTTTCTTGCTTTCTCTCTGGTTCTTTCATGGCATTTTTTTGCCATAAAACGTGATAATCAATGAATGACAGTATTTTATTGAGGAAGTAAGAACCGCTGCCATTGAAATGAAGCTGAACCATTGTGCGCCCACAGGGAGTAAGATGCAAAGCGTCCGAATATTACCAGAGAAACGTCATCATGACATTGGTAGATAGACTGAAACCGAAACAGATCGGAAGGAGAGGGCTGGGTTCCACAAACGGGCACTTGTTCGCTACCTCCCATTGAAAGAAAAGTAGGACTGAGGGTCGCGTCCCTTTAAGGGACCATATCGTAATCCCCTCAAGACCGTGGCTCTCGGGCACGACCTTGTTCACCTCTAGCTTTGAGCGTAGTTCAATTCTACCAAATTTTGGCGCTGTCGAACACTATGACGTCATTTGTTTACAAACAGGGAGAGATCTATTGTTGGACATAAACGAAAACGACCTAAGCGTGTTGCACTCCTCCGCAGGCAACTCAAGGTCTAAAACTCAACTGCTCACACGCACTGCACCTGCGCACTGCTGTTTTGTGGCCGAAGTAACTTGGAAGTAACTCGTTCTTTTTTTTAAGTAACTCAGTAACTGCGAGTTACATTTGAGACTGAAGAACTTCGTTATTAACTTAGTTACATTTTGCACACCGTAACTGAACTTGTAACGAGTTCTTTTTGACGGGTAACTTCTCAATCTATGATACGATGTACTCGCTATGCGAAGAAAGGGCATTTCGAGACGAACGCAATGATTCAATTCAATTCAATTCAGTTGTATTTCATCCTTAGGATGCGGAGATGGCGAAAAAGAGCTGTAGTGTAGCTTCACAGTTTCCCATCTCCAAAGTTTACGCTGGGAACTAGCACAAAAAGAAACAATGCCAAAGTTTAGGCTTCAAGCTAGCACAATAACAAGAAAACAATGCCCAGTAATCATTACACACTACACCTATGATAAAATAAATATAAAACACACTATCTGCTATAAAACACACTATCACAGTTCCAGGGGTGACTGCAACCCGAGAAAATGAGATGGCTCAACTTCAATGCCGTGTTCAAAGCTTCTATTTGAGATAAAAGCTAGACTGTATGAGAGTGATTGCTGACCATAATTTGTAAGTAAACGCGGAAGCTTCCATTTTTGTTTTTGCTGAACATTAAGGGAAATCATTTGCCTGTAATGTAAATAGATAAGAAAATTTAGGCTTTTTCGTACGTACATATTAAGCGATATAGATTTAATACAATTATGCTTATAAATATGCTTTCACAGAGTCACAATAACCAATATTGGCCACGGTACAAATTATCTTATTTTACGTTAGTAAAAGCCTATTCAGATTACTTTTAGTTGTCGTATCCCAGAGTAAATGGCAATAGTTTAGGTGAGACATAAACAGTAAACGGTATAGTAGTAGCTTAATTCGAAAAGGAAACGTGTGTCTATGCCTTGCGCTGATACCTAATATTTTGCACAGTTTATTCTGAACGTATGCAATGTGTTGATCCCATAGCAACTGTTCGCTAAAGATCACAGCAATCCCAAAATTCGCGGGCACCCCCCCCCCCCTCCGCGCACTTTCCGCCGGCGCACTCCGTCACTATACTCAGCCGCTATGCGGGAAGCAGCCTTACAGGATGTGAATTCAATGGGAGACAGCGTTTATGCCAATTAACAGCAAAACAGAATAAATTTTTTTAAGATGTCATCGTCTAATAGAGAAGAACACCATGTAAAGAACACCTGGAGACATGAAAGGCGCCAGCAGAATATAAGCCTACACTCTAAACCAGGTAACGCATATGTAACGGTTAAGTACCGCTTGGCCAAGAGGTACATTTTTTTTAAATGTACCTCTTAAATTTAAGAGGTACACGCGCCCTCACATGCGGTACATGTAACGGATAGCGCGCAGCGATTTAGGCCTACCCGTCGGGGTGGTTCCCCTCCTCTACGATATATTAACAGCCCCAGGAAGCTACGCTGTACGATAAATATCACAAACAAATACCTTTATTTGAAAATTACATCCATTTCAGGTGTGATGCTTGTCCATCGCGAGCGTGCATTGTCATGATCCACAAACGCAGAACACACTGGGCACAACGTATATGGATGCACGCTGACCACTGCATCTCTCCTTCACCGTTGCAGCTGCTCTGTGGTCACGCTTCTTTATCTCTTCCACACCTTTGGATTGCTGTTCTTCCCCAACTTTCATATCTTCCGCAGAACGTAACACCAACCACAGAAGATGATTGACTCACCCATTTACGACATCGCCAGGACGTAACCTAGGAGAAAATACAGTGTAAAAAAATCCAACAATAGAAATAACTTGCCTGAAAAACATGCCTACTTGCTTGTGTAATCCAGGTATAAAGTGCAATGTAGGCTTCTCTAATACACGCATCAACGTTCGTGCATGAAGCGCGAAGTTCGTTGTCTTCGTCCCTCAGTCGTTGTGTCCAGCCTGCCGGTGATCAGGACCACTGGGAATCAGAGCGAAGATGAACGAAAATGCGTCGTGCGGACGAATAATTACTTCATAGATATAATACGCACCTTAAGTGACTCCAATCTTGAAAGCGTCGAACGAGTTTCTTCAAAGATCGAGCAGACTCGTCCTCGCTCCCCGACGTTTCAAAACAAACTGATTTGCCAGCGGTTGCAAGAAACTCATTCTTCCCAAACGTGCGATCCCTCACGGTCACAGGTTCTAGTTATTGCACTTGTTTGATAGAATGATAGTGCTGATCAATTACGGCACTGCTGCATAAGGGAATTTATAAACTGGCATTCGAAATCACGCGAAATATTTTTGCAGCGCATGGAGATCGTGAGAAGGCGTTCGTACTCATGCGCCGGAAACACGCGGTACACATGAGGTACAGCTGCTACAGATCGTGATTAAAAGGTACCTAGCCGGTACGGATGGGTCTCAGAGCCCTTGTACCGTTTGAATTTCGCAGTGGTCGCGAACTGTACCTGCTGGTTGAGGACTGTACCTCATGTGTACCGCTTGGCCCAGGTGCGAGTCCTCTTCCATGCGGTACATATCGGGTGCCGGATTTAGAGTGTAGTGCACCCTGGCCAAATGCATTTTAATGCATTGCGCCTATGGGGATTCCGTCGATTTTTGCACATCGCCCATGTTTAGACTACAATTTTTCGACAAAGGCAGTCAAATTCTGGAAATGTCATCGCCTATTTTCGTTCAGTACGTCCTCCAGGCCACATACCAACCACGGCACGATGTGTGAGTGTTAATCCTGATGCACCCAGGGCCTTCAAAGTTGCGACTCAGACAGGGTTCCCCACCTAGGCGCTCGACGGCGACCAGTATTATCGTAATACGCATGCGCTGAGACTGTACGGCCGGTCTGAAGGAGTTCGAAACGAGAACGGTCATTTTTTCCAGAACTCGAAGTGGCTGGCAGAACAGACAACTTTATTTTGAGTGAGTAATATACAAATGATACCGTTTTGTATTTTATATCTCTTTTATATTAAACTATACAACTCGATAAAACGGTCCATTTCGAGTGCCGTTTTGGAAGTGATTTTGTGAAACGCGACCTTTCAGGGTGCAACAGGAGAACAAGGTACGGGGTTCAAACCCCGTGATCTTACTTTCACATATACATACACATATACATTACATTACATAATCAGCTTAGGATATCTTTATTATCATCGTTATATCAAATGATATGAAGCCCCAAATTTGACGAAATTGGCCACTTGGCCATTTCGAGTGCCGCTTTGGAAACGATTTTGTCAAACGCGACCTCTCAGGGTGCAATAGGGGAACCACGTACGGGGTTTAAACACTGTGACCTTACTTTCACGTATACATATTACAAAATTAGTTTAGGACATCGTTAATATTATTTTTATATCGAATGATCTTAAGCCCCGAAGTTGACGAAATTGGCCATTTGGCCATTTCGAGTGCCGGTTTGGGAGCCATTTTGTGAAACCCGACCTCTCAGGGTGCAACAGGGGAACAAGATACGGGGTTCAAACCCCGTGATCTTACTTTCACATATACATACTACAAAATCAGCTTAGGACATCTTTAATATTATCTTTATATCCAATGATATTAAGCCCCGAAGTTGACGAAATTCGCCACTTGGTCATTTCGAGTGCCGTTTTGGAAGCGATTTTGTCAACCGCGACCTCTCAGGGTGCAACAGGGGAACAACGTTACTGGGTTCAAACACCGTGATCTTACTTTCACATATACATACTACAAAATCAGCTTAGGACATCTTTAATATTGTTTTTATATCAAATAATATTAAGCCCCGAAGTTGACGAAATTGACCATTTGGCCATTTCGAGTGCCGGTTTGGAAGCCATTTTGTCAAACGCGACCTCTCAGGGTGCAACAGGGGAACAACGTTACTGGGTTCAAACACCGTGATCTTACTTTCACATATACATACTACAAAATCAGCTTAGGACATCTTTAATATTGTTTTTATATCAAATAATATTAAGCCCCGAAGTTGACGAAATTTGCCACTTGACCATTTCGAGTGCAGTTTTGTAAGCAATTTTGTCAAACGCGACCTCTCAGGGTGCAACAGGAGGACAAGGTACGACGTTCAAACCCCGTGATCTTACATTCACATATACATATTACAAACTTAGCTTAGGACATCATTAATATTATTGTTATATCAAATGATATTAAGTCCCGAAGTTAATGAAATTGGCCATGTGGCCATTTCGAGTGCCGTTTTGGAAGCGATTTTGTCAAGCTCGACCTGTCATGGTGTTACAGGGGAACAACGTACGTGGTTCAAACCCCATGATCTTAGTTTCAGATATACACATTAGAAAATCAGCTTTGGACATCTTTAATATTATTGTTATATCAAAATATATTAAGCCCCGAAGTTGATGAAATAGGCCATTTGGCCATTTCGAGTGCCATTTTGGAAGCGATTTTGTCCAACCCGAACTCTCAGGGTGTAACAGGGGAACAAGATACGAGTAGTATTGATTAATACGGTATAATAACCGTTACGTACAACGACATCCTTTTTCTAATCCAAGATGGCCGATTCTAAGCCAACACAATCCAGTTCTAAGCCAACACAATCCACTTGTAATCCAAGCACGAGCCAAATCCAAAGCCATCTGATTGGCCGCCATTAGCCCCGCCCACTTCACGTTGATTGGCCACCGCGCCCCCCAACTGATCTTTGAATGGCTGACCGTAGATCCGCTCCTTTATGCTAATTAGTTGGCTTGGCTCCGCCCAGTTCACACTGAGCGGCCCGTGCTAAGCCTTGACTGATCATTGATTGGTTGACTGTAGCTCCGCCCCCCTTATGCTAATTACTCGGCTCTGCCCCCACTTCACACGCTGATTGGTGCACGCGTATCGCTGACCACAGCTCCGCCCCTTTATGCTAATTAACCGGCTCCGCTGATTGGTCCATTCTAAGCCTACTGATCACTCTCCCAGCCGCCGCCGCCGCCGCCGCCGGACGCCCCGCTGCGGCCTCAAACTTACCCGGGTGGCCGCCGCCAGATGGTGCGCGGGTCGCTCGCCGGCGGCTTCATCTCAGATGTTCAAACTTACCTTGGGGCGTCCGCCCACTTCATGCTGATTGGTTCATTCTAAGCCTACTGATCACCCTTCCAATGTAAGCCTGCCGATTGGCCCGTTCTAAGCCCACTGACACTGGATGGTGCAACCCTTTACTGGCTCCGCCCACTTCACGCTGATTGGTCCATTCTAAGCCTACCGATGGCTGGCCCTGATTGGTCCACGCTAAGCCTACTGAACGGTGATTTGCTTACCTGTCGCTCCTAAGCAGCTTCAGATAAGACACACACGACAATTGTTGATTTCAACCTTTATTTGGTACAACAGCCTCCTGGTTCAGCTGTGGGTATAGGTTCAGCTGCATCAGAGAGATCATTGGTCTATGTGGACATCTCTCACGCTCACTCAGCTCCCTCGGTAGATTCCAACTGTTATTGGTTCATCTGACTGTGCACGTGGCCGCTCACCCAGCTCCTTATCGGTTCTAGTTGGTCACAGCTCCCTCATAGGCTCCAACTCCGATGGGTCCATCTAACAGCAAGTGGTCACTGCTATTGATCCATTGAACTGCAAGCCACTCATTGGTCACTCACACTCATCTCTAGACGAGATAAATTTAACTGTGGAACTTTTACCATAAGATAACTTTAGCGGGGGGGCTGGTAGGCTCCAACGGCTATTGGCCCGCGCCTCCACCCATTGGTTCACAACGCGCATGCTCTGACGGCGCCGAAGAAGCCTACTGATCACTCTACCAGCGCTCTGATTGGCCGCTACCAATTGGCCCTCGTTCTAAGTCCACTGACACCAGATGGCGCAACTCTTCACCAGCTCTGCCTACTTCATGCTGATTGGTCCATTCTAAGCCTACGGACTTCTAAGCCGAACCACGCTAAGCCTACTGATTGTCCCTTCACACCAAAGCCTACCGGTGTCTGGCCCTGATTGGTCCACGTTAAGCCTACTGAACAGTGATTGGCTAGCCTGTCGCTCCTAAACCACAATGCAGCAGCTTCAGACAAGACACACGACAATTGTTGATTGCAAACTTTATTTGGTACAACAGCCTGTGGGTTGGTTAAGCTGCGTCAGAGAGATCCAGGTCATCTCTTGCGCTCATTGGTCACTCAGCTCTCTCGATAGACACCATATGGCTCATCTAACTGCAAGTGCTCATTGGCCCATCTGACTACAAGCCTCGCATTGGTCACTTATGTCTAGAGCTCCCTAACAGGCTCCAACTGCCCATGCCTGCATCCGCGACTGCTCACTGGCTCACAATGAAACTTTTTCACATGCTCTGCCCTACACTGACAAGAGATGGCACCACTTGTCTTTGCAAAGATGGACAGCTGCCATTGCATTGGTGACTCATTTCTATCCAACTGGTTCTAGAGAGCCAGCGTTCTGAACAGCGTACATGCCACCGCCTGTTCACGTAGACGCAGTTGAAAAAAAAAAAAAAACATTTTCAGGGTACACATCTCAAAACACGCTCCACACAAGTAAAGTTGGCTTCCCCCGGTTGCATGCCTGCGTTAGGCGAAGCCCGTCCCATCTGGCTGCTCACTGGTTCACAATGAAACTTTTTCACATGCTCTGCCCTACACTGACAAGAGATGGCGTCGCTTGTCTGCAGCTGCCATTGCATTGGTGACTCATTTCTATCCAACTGGTTCTAGAGAGCCAGCGTTCTGAACAGCTTACATGCCACCGCCTGTTCACATAGACGCAGTTGAAAAAAAAAAAAAACATTTTCAGGGTACACATCTCAAAACACGCTCCACACAAGTAAAGTTGGCTTCCCGCGGTTGCATGCCTGCGTTAGGTGAAGCCCGTCCCATCTGGCTGCTCACTGGTTCACAATGAAACTTTTTCACATGCTCTGCCCTACACTGACAAGAGATGGCACCACTTGTCTTTGCAAAGATGGACAGCTGCCATTGCATTGGTGACTCATTTCTATCCAACTGGTTTTAGAGAGCCAGCGTTCTGAACAGCTTACATGCCACCGCCTGTTCACATAGACGCAGTTGAAAAAAAAAAAAAAAACATTTTCAGGGTACACATCTCAAAACACGCTCCACACAAGTAAAGTTGGCTTCCCCCGGTTGCATGCCTGCGTTAGGTGAAGCCCGTCCCATCTGGCTGCTCACTGGTTCACAATGAAACTTTTTCACATGCTCTGCCCTACACTGACAAGAGATGGCACCACTTGTCTTTGCAAAGATGGACAGCTGCCATTGCATTGGTGACTCATTTCTATCCAACTGGTTCTAGAGAGCCAGCGTTCTGAACAGCTTACATGCCACCGCCTGTTCACATAGACGCAGTTGAAAAAAAAAAACATTTTCAGGGTACACATCTCAAAACACGCTCCACACAAGTAAAGTTGGCTTCCCCCGGTTGCATGCCTGCGTTAGGTGAAGCCCGTCCCATCTGGCTGCTCACTGGTTCACAATGAAACTTTTTCACATGCTCTGCCCTACACTGACAAGAGATGGCACCACTTGTCTTTGCAAAGATGGACAGCTGCCATTGCATTGGTGACTCATTTCTATCCAACTGGTTCTAGAGAGCCAGCGTTCTGAACAGCTTACATGCCACCGCCTGTTCACGTAGACGCAGTTGAAAAAAAAAAAAAACATTTTCAGGGTACACATCTCAAAACACGCTCCACACAAGTAAAGTTGGCTTCCCCCGGTTGCATGCCTGCGTTAGGTGAAGCCCGTCCCATCTGGCTGCTCACTGGTTCACAATGAAACTTTTTCACATGCTCTGCCCTACACAGACAAGAGATGGCGTCGCTTGTCTGCAGCTGCCATTGCATTGGTGACTCATTTCTATCCAACTGGTTCTAGAGAGCTAGCGTTCTTAACAGCTTACATGCCGCCGCCTCCCGCTATTCACATGGCCACAGTTGGAAATGGGAAAAATTTTTTTTTCAGGGTACACATCTCAAAACACACTCTACACGAGTAAAGTTGGCTTCCCCCGGTTGCATGCATGCGTTAGGTCAAGCCCACCCCCCGAGAACAAGCTTAGTGTCGTTTAGGATGTGTGTGCTTTGCAGTTCAACCTAAAAATTGTTTCAATCAAGCAGAATGGCAAATGATGCAATGAAGCGCGTTCATTCTTGAGAACGAATTTTGTGACAGAACATAAACAAAACAAAACATTTCAATGTGCAAAAAACTCGTCGTGATGCTAATCAGGGAAGCCAGCACGCGTTCGAAATAAGCAAGAAGAAGCACATGATCGAGAAAACAACGATAGTTGATGCTGTGCAGAGAAGCTGGTTTGAGGGAAAAACAGCTTGTATGATCAACAAACCCCATAGAGCTTAGGCCTGTTTTTATTTTAGACAGCGCGCATTCAACACGCGAAACTGAAACGCGTGGACAGCTCACGCGATTTTAGCCTGCCCATATCGGCGTATATTGCAATTTTTCACCTGAGAGGCATGCACACACCGTTATCACGTAGCTATGAATACACACACACACACAATACAATTTTGAATGCGTAATCTGCGCGACGCACGAGCTCAACATGCGCCCGACACGCCAAACTATCGCGCGCCTTCCCGGTTTACAAAGCTACATCACGTCGCAAACGTAGCCGACGTGTATTTCACGCGACACACCTCCGCGTTCGCACGAGCACTACTGAAGAAATATAAATATAGGATGATCGCACTCAATCTTAAAAGGCAGACTCAACCCAAGCTGAGTATGAAGAAACACAATTGCTCTCCCAGAACATTACGTGCAAACATAGCCAGCGCACGCAGAGCACAACTGGAAGCACCATTAGAAATATTAGGATAGTCGCATTATGAACAGGTTCATCTCGGAAAAAAATGTGCTCACCTTCGCTGACGGCATGCAGCAATATCTGAAACATGCGGCCAGCTCACGCGACTTTAGCCTGCCCATGCCCGCGTATATTGCGGTTTTAGACTTCAACATAAGAAATTAACTAAATCAAGCACAGTGATGCTATGTCGTGACTGACGCTTATTAAACAATGCTATGCAGTGAAGCTTCGCACGTACTCAATGTTAAAAACGGACACTCAACCCAAAACTGAGTATGAAGAAACACAATTTCAGATTGCTCTCTCCCAGAACACCCCGTGCACCTCCGCGTTCCTTCTCTATACTGGAAGCAGCAATATTAAGATCGTCGCACTATGAACAAGTTCATCTTATCAAAAGAAAGGGCTTACCTCATCACACCGGTATTACGCACGTAGACTCTTGTCGCGCGACGCGCTACAGCAGGGTAGGGAAACACGGCCGCGTGGACAGCTCACACGATTTTAGCCCGCCCGCGCACACAGGCTCAACATGCGCCGACACACCAAAATGCCGCGCGCACCTTCCTGGTTCACCACTTACCGTGCCAGCCGCACGGAAAACTTGATAGCCGAAACACAGGCGCGTAACACACCCCTCCGGTTGGGACCATCTCTTTTATATCAGTGCTCGCTCGTTTCCGCAAGGTTGCAAGCCCGAGAAATTGGGTCACCTTGAAGATGAGCTATCTGTTTTATATCAAAAACGCACTTCATGGCCAAACTCTGCGGCGGACCCTAGCGGAAAAAAATGTTGCGTCAAGGTGATGTAACGAGAAACTGGGTCACCTCGTAAATCATGTTTTCCGAGGCCGCACGTATTAAAACCAGTGATCACACCACGCTATGAGAAGGAAAAAAAATATCCCTATGAGTCCACCTGCTCATTGCCGAAACAAGCACCGAGAACAAAGGGTTCGCTTATGCAGTTTCCAAATGTCCCTCGCAGCTAACGGGCGCGCATCACGGGCACGATTGTGTAAACAAAATCGCACCACCCTCCAAGGGCGCATTTGAGTTCCGTCCGTCGGTCGACTCTGGGTTAAGCGCACAACGAGGAAGATGAGGAAAGTTTTCAGTTCATTCGGCAGTATTTCCTGTTTTTAGGAGGGAAAATTCTTTGTTGTGTGATGGAGACGCTATATAGATAGGTGATAAGGAGAAGGATTATATAGCACGTACTCATCGACTAAGCGAGTATAGTTTGTGGAGAGCGCCACGCTATTTTAAAGTAATTTTATATCATATCCCAAACGTTCTGCGCGATCAAACGGAAAGAAGAAAACCGTTTCACGCATCACGGTGCGTGCGCGTGCTCATACAAGTTCTGGCTATTAGTAAAATGTTTCCAGCGCATCAGGCAACAACGTAAACTGTTCTGCGCGATCAAACAAGTCCCGCTCCAACGCGCGTACCATATCATAACTTGTTTCAGCGGGCTCAAACAAGTTCTGGCTTTTGTGGTCGTATGATGGTGCAGATTTGTAAGAAACACTGAAGAGAGTCAAGGATGATCCTCCGACATGAGAAAAGTGATGAGCAGCGACTTGACAACCGCGAAACTGCGAAGCCTCAGTGTGTCGTGTGAGATAGATCATTTCGTATGCAAACGCATGCTGGCAGATTTACAATGCCTACACAACTTTTTAAATGGACACGGAGAAGAGAGTGATTTTAGTGACATTTTGAGAGCTATTCCCGTGCGGAGTACTCATAAAATAAGACAGTTTGTGAGATACAAGTTGGAACTGCTGGAGCGATATAGAAACGGAGAACCCATCGACGAGACAATCATAAATGCCGGGTTTTCCATCCCCGTGGTGCGCGACTACTGGAAAAAGAACCACACGAGCTTGGACATTACCGTCATCGAGGGAAATGAACGTGTTGTCTCCACGTTAGAAGACATCCCCGCTAAAGTGTTGTGAATACAGTGTTTAGCAGTACCGCGGGGTCTCTATGAAGCTTTCATCGGGAATCGATTCACCACCATCGATAGGGTAGACGATGCTGTGGACGAGATCCTACGAGTATACCACGAAATTGAGCTAGAAAAAGGAGATGCGAACCTATTCATGATATCACGCGAAGTCCTAAAGAGATACGGCTACAGAGACATCGCGGGCATAGATATTCTTCAAGCTCTTCATCTGCTGCACGTCTTAGTTTACCCGAGTGAAACAGAAGAAGAAAAGGCGTCTTTGACGAGCAACCGATTGGAGTGCGGAACAAATAAATAAATATTTTGTCAACACAGTTGTCCGTTTGTATGACTGGATAGGAAAAGCACGATATTTCTTGCATTTTTCTAAAGATATAGATTAAAAAGTTGTGCATATACTCACACATACTATACAAGATATATGATTGTGGATTAATTGCTAAAATTTATCGATCCACATTCAGGAGAAGTGGTGACTACCACACATCAGTAAGAGTTTAATCACAATTTGAACAAGTGTTGCGATTTATGATCAGTGTTGTAGAATGTGTAATTTCACAATACGCAAGCTGTAATTCGCTCACTTTGACGAGCACTCTTTCACGATGACAGAGAATTTAATCCAATGGATTGATATTTTCTATATACACTATAACATAATGCGAATTCTTTATGTCGTGGATATTAAAAGTTACGAATATTTTCCGAATGAAATTTACTTAAAACTCGAAGAAAGGGTCACCCGCGTCGACGAACCCGTTTCGGCAACACGCCGGGTCGCGTTTCCCGGTTTTCTTCTTTCCGTTTGATCGCGCAGAACGTTTGGGATATGATATAAAATTACTTTAAAATAGCGTGGCGCTCTCCACAAACTATACTCGCTTAGTCGATGAGTACGTGCTATATAATCCTTCTCCTTATCACCTATCTATATAGCGTCTCCATCACACAACACAGAATTTTCCCTCCTAAAAACAGGAAATACTGCCGAATGAACTGAAAACTTTCCTCATCTTCCTCGTTGTGCGCTTAACCCAGAGTCGACCGACGGACGGAACTCAAATGCGCCCTTGGAGGGTGGTGCGATTTTGTTTACACAATCGTGCCCGTGATGCGCGCCCGTTAGCTGCGAGGGACATTTGGAAACTGCATAAGCGAACCCTTTGTTCTCGGTGCTTGTTTCGGCAATGAGCAGGTGGACTCATAGGGATATTTTTTTTCCTTCTCATAGCGTGATGTGATCACTGGTTTTAATACGTGCGGCCTCGGAAAACATGATTTACGAGGTGACCCAGTTTCTCGTTACATCACCTTAACGCAACATTTTTTTCCGCTAGGGTCCGCCGCAGAGTTTGGCCATGAAGTGCGTTTTGATATAAAAAAGATGGCTCATCTTCAAGGTGACCCAATTTCTCGGGCTTGCAACCTTGCGGAAACGAGCGAGCACTGATATAAAAGAGATGGTCCCAACCGGAGGGTTATATTATGCGCCTGTGTTTCGGCTATCAAGTTTTCCGTGCGGCTGGCACGGTAAGTGGTGAACCAGGAAGGTGCGCGCGGCATTTTGGTGTGTCGGCGCATGTTGAGCCTGTGTGCGCGGGCGGGCTAAAATCGTGTGAGCTGTCCACGCGGCCGTGTTTCCCTACCCTGCTGTAGCGCGTCGCGCGACAAGAGTCTACGTGCGTAATACCGGTGTGATGAGGTAAGCCCTTTCTTTTGATGAGATGAACTTGTTCATAGTGCGACGATCTTAATATTGCTGCTTCCAGTATAGAGAAGGAACGCGGAGGTGCACGGGGTGTTCTGGGAGAGAGCAATCTGAAATTGTGTTTCTTCATACTCAGTTTTGGGTTGAGTGTCCGTTTTTAACATTGAGTACGTGCGAAGCTTCACTGCATAGCATTGTTTAATAAGCGTCAGTCACGACATAGCATCACTGTGCTTGATTTAGTTAATTTCTTATGTTGAAGTCTAAAACCGCAATATACGCGGACATGGGCAGGCTAAAGTCGCGTGAGCTGCCCGCATGTTTCAGATATTGCTGCATGCCGTCAGCGAAGGTGAGCACATTTTTTTCCGAGATGAACGTGTTCATAATGCGACTATCCTAATATTTCTAATGGTGCTTCCAGTTGTGCTCTGCGTGCGCTGGCTATGTTTGCACGTAATGTTCTGGGAGAGCAATTGTGTTTCTTCATACTCAGCTTGGGTTGAGTCAGCCTTTTAAGATTGAGTGCGATCATCCTATATTTATATTTCTTCAGTAGTGCTCGTGCGAACGCGGAGGTGTGTCGCGTGAAATACACGCCGGCTACGTTTGCGACGTGATGTAGATTTGTAAACCTGGAAGGCGCGCGATAGTTTGGCGTGTCGGGCGCATGTTGAGCTCGTGCGTCGCGCAGATTACGCATTCAAAATTGTATTGTGTGTGTGTGTGTGTATTCATAGCTACGTGATAATGGTGTGTGCATGCCTCTCAGGTGAAAAATTGCAATATACGCCGATATGGGCAGGCTAAAATCGCGTGAGCTGTCCACGCGTTTCAGTTTCGCGTGTTGAATGCGCGCTGTCTAAAATAAAAACAGGCCTAAGCTCTATGGGGTTTGTTGATCATACAAGCTGTTTTTCCCTCAAACCAGCTTCTCTGCACAGCATCGACTATCGTTGTTTTCTCGATCATGTGCTTCTTCTTGCTTATTTCGAACGCGTGCTGGCTTCCCTGATTAGCATCACGACGAGTTTTTTGCACATTGAAATGTTTTGTTTTGTTTATGTTCTGTCACAAAATTCGTTCTCAAGAATGAACGCGCTCCATTGCATCATTTGCCATTCTGCTTGATTGAAACAATTTTTAGGTTGAACTGCAAAGCACACACATCCTAAACGACACTAAGCTTGTTCTCAGGGGGTGGGCTTGACCTAACGCATGCATGCAACCGGGGGAAACCAACTTTACTCGTGTAGAGTGTGTTTTGAGATGTGTACCCTGAAAAAAAATTTTTTTTCCCATTTCCAACTGTGGCCATGTGAATAGCGGGAGGCGGCGGCATGTAAGCTGTTAAGAACGCTAGCTCTCTAGAACCAGTTGGACAGAAATGAGTCACCAATGCAATGGCAGCTGCAGACAAGCGACGCCATCTCTTGTCTGTGTAGGGCAGAGCATGTGAAAAAGCTTCATTGTGAACCAGTGAGCAGCCAGATGGGACGGGCTTCACCTAACGCAGGCATGCAACCGGGGGAAGCCAACTTTACTTGTGTGGAGCGTGTTTTGAGATGTGTACCCTGAAAATGTTTTTTTTTTTTCAACTGCGTCTATGTGAACAGGCGGTGGCATGTAAGCTGTTCAGAACGCTGGCTCTCTAGAACCAGTTGGATAGAAATGAGTCACCAATGCAATGGCAGCTGTCCATCTTTGCAAAGACAAGTGGTGCCATCTCTTGTCAGTGTAGGGCAGAGCATGTGAAAAAGTTTCATTGTGAACCAGTGAGCAGCCAGATGGGACGGGCTTCACCTAACGCAGGCATGCAACCGGGGGAAGCCAACTTTACTTGTGTGGAGCGTGTTTTGAGATGTGTACCCTGAAAATGTTTTTTTTTTTTTTTTCAACTGCGTCTATGTGAACAGGCGGTGGCATGTAAGCTGTTCAGAACGCTGGCTCTCTAGAACCAGTTGGATAGAAATGAGTCACCAATGCAATGGCAGCTGTCCATCTTTGCAAAGACAAGTGGTGCCATCTCTTGTCAGTGTAGGGCAGAGCATGTGAAAAAGTTTCATTGTGAACCAGTGAGCAGCCAGATGGGACGGGCTTCACCTAACGCAGGCATGCAACCGGGGGAAGCCAACTTTACTTGTGTGGAGCGTGTTTTGAGATGTGTACCCTGAAAATGTTTTTTTTTTTTTTTTCAACTGCGTCTATGTGAACAGGCGGTGGCATGTAAGCTGTTCAGAACGCTGGCTCTCTAAAACCAGTTGGATAGAAATGAGTCACCAATGCAATGGCAGCTGTCCATCTTTGCAAAGACAAGTGGTGCCATCTCTTGTCAGTGTAGGGCAGAGCATGTGAAAAAGTTTCATTGTGAACCAGTGAGCAGCCAGATGGGACGGGCTTGACCTAACGCATGCATGCAACCGGGGGAAGCCAACTTTACTCGTGTAGAGTGTGTTTTGAGATGTGTACCCTGAAAAAAAATTTTTTTCCCATTTCCAACTGCGTCTATGTGAACAGGCGGCGGCATGTAAGCTGTTAAGAACGCTAGCTCTCTAGAACCAGTTGGATAGAAATGAGTCACCAATGCAATGGCAGCTGCAGACAAGCGACGCCATCTCTTGTCTGTGTAGGGCAGAGCATGTGAAAAAGTTTCATTGTGAACCAGTGAGCAGCCAGATGGGACGGGCTTCACCTAACGCAGGCATGCAACCGGGGGAAGCCAACTTTACTTGTGTGGAGCGTGTTTTGAGATGTGTACCCTGAAAATGTTTTTTTTTTTTCAACTGCGTCTACGTGAACAGGCGGTGGCATGTAAGCTGTTCAGAACGCTGGCTCTCTAGAACCAGTTGGATAGAAATGAGTCACCAATGCAATGGCAGCTGTCCATCTTTGCAAAGACAAGTGGTGCCATCTCTTGTCAGTGTAGGGCAGAGCATGTGAAAAAGTTTCATTGTGAGCCAGTGAGCAGTCGCGGATGCAGGCATGGGCAGTTGGAGCCTGTTAGGGAGCTCTAGACATAAGTGACCAATGCGAGGCTTGTAGTCAGATGGGCCAATGAGCACTTGCAGTTAGATGAGCCATATGGTGTCTATCGAGGGAGCTGAGTGACCAATGAGCGCAAGAGATGACCTGGATCTCTCTGACGCAGCTTAACCAACCCACAGGCTGTTGTACCAAATAAAGTTTGCAATCAACAATTGTCGTGTGTCTTGTCTGAAGCTGCTGCATTGTGGTTTAGGAGCGACAGGCTAGCCAATCACTGTTCAGTAGGCTTAACGTGGACCAATCAGGGCCAGACACCGGTAGGCTTTGGTGTGAAGGGACAATCAGTAGGCTTAGCGTGGTTCGGCTTAGAAGTCCGTAGGCTTAGAATGGACCAATCAGCATGAAGTAGGCAGAGCTGGTGAAGAGTTGCGCCATCTGGTGTCAGTGGACTTAGAACGAGGGCCAATTGGTAGCGGCCAATCAGAGCGCTGGTAGAGTGATCAGTAGGCTTCTTCGACGCCGTCAGAGCATGCGCGTTGTGAACCAATGGGTGGAGGCGCGGGCCAATAGCCGTTGGAGCCTACCAGCCCCCCCGCTAAAGTTATCTTATGGTAAAAGTTCCACAGTTAAATTTATCTCGTCTAGAGATGAGTGTGAGTGACCAATGAGTGGCTTGCAGTTCAATGGATCAATAGCAGTGACCACTTGCTGTTAGATGGACCCATCGGAGTTGGAGCCTATGAGGGAGCTGTGACCAACTAGAACCGATAAGGAGCTGGGTGAGCGGCCACGTGCACAGTCAGATGAACCAATAACAGTTGGAATCTACCGAGGGAGCTGAGTGAGCGTGAGAGATGTCCACATAGACCAATGATCTCTCTGATGCAGCTGAACCTATACCCACAGCTGAACCAGGAGGCTGTTGTACCAAATAAAGGTTGAAATCAACAATTGTCGTGTGTGTCTTATCTGAAGCTTAGGAGCGACAGGTAAGCAAATCACCGTTCAGTAGGCTTAGCGTGAACCAATCAGGGCCAGCCATCGGTAGGCTTAGAATGGACCAATCAGCGTGAAGTGGGCGGAGCCAGTAAAGGGTTGCACCATCCAGTGTCAGTGGGCTTAGAACGGGCCAATCGGCAGGCTTACATTGGAAGGGTGATCAGTAGGCTTAGAATGAACCAATCAGCATGAAGTGGGCGGACGCCCCAAGGTAAGTTTGAACATCTGAGATGAAGCCGCCGGCGAGCGACCCGCGCACCATCTGGCGGCGGCCACCCGGGTAAGTTTGAGGCCGCAGCGGGGCGTCCGGCGGCGGCGGCGGCGGCGGCTGGGAGAGTGATCAGTAGGCTTAGAATGGACCAATCAGCGGAGCCGGTTAATTAGCATAAAGGGGCGGAGCTGTGGTCAGCGATACGCGTGCACCAATCAGCGTGTGAAGTGGGGGCAGAGCCGAGTAATTAGCATAAGGGGGGCGGAGCTACAGTCAACCAATCAATGATCAGTCAAGGCTTAGCACGGGCCGCTCAGTGTGAACTGGGCGGAGCCAAGCCAACTAATTAGCATAAAGGAGCGGATCTACGGTCAGCCATTCAAAGATCAGTTGGGGGGCGCGGTGGCCAATCAACGTGAAGTGGGCGGGGCTAATGGCGGCCAATCAGATGGCTTTGGATTTGGCTCGTGCTTGGATTACAAGTGGATTGTGTTGGCTTAGAACTGGATTGTGTTGGCTTAGAATCGGCCATCTTGGATTAGAAAAAGGATGTCGTTGTACGTAACGGTTATTATACCGTATTAATCAATACTACTGATACGGGGTTCAAACCCCGTGATCTTACTTTCACATATACATACTACAAAATCAGCTTAGGAAGCTTTCTGCTTAGGGAGTGTCGTTTCTTTCGAGAGCAGTTTCTTCAAACGCGACCTCTCCATGTACGGCCTGGCACCAGGATTAAAGGGGCTTCGCACGTTTTAAAGGGCTCGATCTGCTGCCGAACGTTGCGGTAGCCTCTGTTACAATCCCAGTACAAGCCGTTTATAGTATCTTTTTAGCACCATGATACATATCATTTGAGTCATTGTAAAGGGCCCTGCTGCCGCCTTTTCCAAATTTTGCGGTGGTTTCCGATGCAATCACAGGAGAGGGGCATAACATCAGCCGTCGCGTCTTTATATGTGTGTAAAATCTCTGCCACCATGATTAAAGGGATTTTTGTCCGTTTTAAAGGGCTCTGCTGTAGTATTCCAGTAGAATGGCAATCTGGAGGGCTATGCTGAGCGGTCGCCTGTGCTATGATCTCGGTACAATGACATAGTATAAGTTGTTGATAATATGTCTTTGACAGCATGACACAAGGGGTTTTGCTCGTTTAAGAGGGCTCTGCTGCCACGTTTTCCGAATTTGGCGATCGCCTGTGTTATAACTCCGGCAGAATAGCATTGCACAAGCCACTGATAACTTCCTTTCTTTCGCTCCATGGTACAGGGAGTTTCGCCCGTTTTAAAAGGCCTTGCTGCCGCCGTATCCAAATTATGCGGTCTCCTCTTGCGCAATCCCGGTATAAAGGCATAGCATAAGCCGTCATTAATATGCCTTTGGTACCATGATACAAGGGGTTTCGTACGTTTTAAAGGACTCTGCTGCTGCCTTTTCCGAATTTTGTGGTCGCTTCTGTTGCGATCCCTGTAGAAGAGCATCATAAGCCGTTGATAATATCTGTTTGGAACCATGATTAAAGAGGTTTCGCCCGTTCTAAAGGGCTCTGCTGCGGTCTTTTATGGATTTTGCGGTCGCCTCCGTTACAATCCCAGTGGGAAGGGCAATAGCATAAGCCGTCTCGAATATGCCTTTGGCATCATGATACAAAGGGTTTTGCCCGTTTTAGAGGGCTCTGCCGGCGCCTTTTCCAAATTTTGCGGTCACCACTGCTAAAATCCCAGTACAAAATCCCAGGGCCTAGTATAAGTCGTTGATAATGGCTTCGCTATGCAGAATACACCAGTGACTCTTTGTGGTGTATTCCTTGGGGGGGGGATATGTTTATTAAGAAAAAGAAAGGAAAGGTCAATGTATTCCTTGGTTGCCCCTGCCATCATCGGGGTTGCGGAAAGGTTACTTTTTACTTTTCTCAAATAATTTGGCAAGTGATGCAATGTTTCAGAAGGATACTGCGGGTCATTTCTTGAAGGTCGACATGTAAGCGAATCATGGACTTCTTTATGCGTGCTGCACTTCGAGAAAAAATTGTTGATTACCATGAACACTGAAATTCAAACGGCTTCGTAACGGATATGATCTCAAGTGGTGAACCACCCCAGGCCATAGTCATGATTTATTTGTTGTTGTAACGAATATGTATTTTCATCTATGATGTCTTTTGTTCAGACTTTAGGACCAGTGCTCGTAGGTGTCTGTTGCCGTGTAAATGTTCGGACTGCCGGCGATTTGCTGTGCAAGTTCATTTTTGTGCCCCGTATCTTGGCAAGTTTTTTTTCTTTGCCATATCGTCGCGGCTCTGTCATGCTGAATTCAAACGGAAGGTATCAGCCTTTGGTCCGTTGCGCAACTCGTATCAGCAGCGAAGAGGAACGACAATTTCTTCTTTGTCATTGTTGTTGCGGTTGGCACTATCACCAATGCGCATAGAAGCCGAGATGCGGTACCCTGCGTGATAAGATGTCTGCGTGATTTCGAGTGGAGAGAACCATAGGAGGTATATCTATATGGATACATATCTATGCGTATATGCATTGGTGGCCAAGGTGTATCGGGAAATCTCATGAATTACAGGGGAGTGGTTGGAAAAATTCAGGGGGAGTTTACACCTCCCTGGCGGGTGGGGGTAATGACCTTGGAAAGGACCGCAATTATAGCAAAGTACCTTAGCGTAAACAGCTGAGCGGTATAGTTATTAGACATTCGCATATACAATTCGTCACTGAAAAACTTCACTTGACACACCAGCAGAGACAAATGTGCTTCTTTTTCAAATGAGACATTGAAAATTTGAAAGGCGTTGCAAGTTCTTCGTACATAGTTCTTCACGAACGCTTATCCCAACGTTCAGGAGCACTGAAATTGTCGGTTTACACACTGTATTGCTGATCTTGCTTGCATTTTCAACGTGAAAAATAAAAATAAAATCGAAGAAAGAGAAATAATTAAAAATATTCACACAATGACCCTCGAAAATAACTACTCAATATTTTTTCTTTTTTTTTCTCTGTGCCTTTCTGTGCTCAGTATACAGTTTTTTCGTGCATGACATACGGAGAGGCTGCTGCTATGCTGTAAGCCCATAGACTTAGTGTAATAATTAAGATGATGTCATTCTTTGCACTTGTCTCCACTATTACTTCTCAATTATCATATTACTTACAGTGTAGTTTATCAAAATGCACGTTCAGACCAGATCGCTAATCGCTATAACCACTTGTTGAGGTTCATGAGTCACTGGAAGAACTGCTCGAATGTGAATGTCCTTCCTAACGTCGACAGGAGCAGCACTACATCGAGCAAGGGTAAAAACAATGCCTAAAACCTGGTTTCATTCCGAATTCTTCATTATTGGTGTACGCGTGTATGGGGGGGGGGGCAGCTTTATTCTATTTAGTGGTCAAGAGCCCTCCGGACACAGAATAGCTGACTGCAAGCCATGCACATGCAGCCCGCGTGTGTGGGAGCCCTGATTGCCCTGATCTAAGCATTGCTTCATCTTAAGCGAGAAATAAAGAATGTACTCGAGGGAGCGTAGCACTTGTTTAGCGTTATCTCCAAATCTGGTATTTAGTTCTGCTCCAAAATATCTGGTCCAAAGAAGTCGCGTTTGATCAAATCATTGCCACTCGCATCGCCACAGCACTCGCAGACGCGTCCATATCTTCCATTTCATTTAGTAATAACTCTGGATATAAACGTGATGTCGAAGATGTCATCTGTATATCTTAATATCTATATA
Source organism: Ornithodoros turicata (assembly GCF_037126465.1). Taxonomy (NCBI): domain Eukaryota; kingdom Metazoa; phylum Arthropoda; class Arachnida; order Ixodida; family Argasidae; genus Ornithodoros; species Ornithodoros turicata. The sequence goes on along the minus strand of NC_088206.1, from coordinate 27,892,634 downwards.
TCTTAATAGCTATGAGTCCGTTGGCCCATACCTGGTTCCCTTGCCAGAGCCTGGGAAGTAGCGTTTGGTCAAATCATTCATTTTCAAGCGACCAAAGAACAAACAGGAGACAAGATCAGACACAAGTCGCTCTGTTGTTGTTTCGTGTTTGTTCTTTGGTCGCTTGTGGATTTACACCAACCAGCCCAATCTATATACTTCAGACATTTTGCAAAATCGTCGCCCAAGTAGCACTCACTGGCACCAATTTGTCAGTTTCCTCTATTTTAGCTCGTAATAACTCTTGATACCAATTTGATACTGACGGTATCATCATAAAATTACGTAGTCTGTGTATCGTCTGCGGACCGTAGCTGCTGTCCTTGCTGCACTCTTAGAATTCGCATTTAGTGAATTTGTCGTCCAGAAGGCTATCACAGGCGCCAACCTGCCAATTTCATCCGGCAATCTCCCGATATCGGGAAAGTCTCATGCTCGTTCCCACAGTTATACATCACGTCTTATTCTTGATCTTACGCGAATGCTCCCGCGGGCGTGTTATCGGTGTTGTTATCAGGTCGGGGCGCGAAAAGGGAATTGTTCGCCTCAGATATGTCCTCCTCTCCCTGCCCAGATCTGTTCCTCCTCACGTACTCACGCACCACCCTGTAAACTTAGCTTCCTTGCGTTGTCCTCTGCAATCAGGTCAAGCCGGTTTCAGACGGGGTGTCCCTGAATGCTGCTCTTGGCGAAACATTTGATGGATTTCACAATATCAAGAGGACCATTAGGATATACTACACCTTTATTTAGACTAACACTCTTCTTTTTTGGTCGAAATATGACTGCTTTAGTTTTACTACTATTAGTGCGTAATGCGCTTAAATTAACATTTTTTTTTTCCAAAACGACGATAAAAACCGGAAACACGGAACAGAAAAAAGACAACACGACACGTTCTCAGACACAGCAACCCATTTAATGACAACCTACACTCCCAATAACCTCCTAGTGGGTGGAAAGGGGGAAACAGACGGAACACTAACACAATTGCCTCATGACTTAATCTCTCTGCATTGAGCTAAGAATCGCCCAAACGGGTCATGCACCTTTTTCAATACAATGGTCTCTTGGAAAAGCGGGAAACAATTGTGACAATCTCTCAAGTGTTTGACCAATTCAGAATTTCCTGAAAGGCTGTCTGCATTCCTTTTATGCTCTAAGAGCCTATTGTTTAAGCATCTATCAGACTGTCCTACGTAGCAAAAACCACATGCAAAAGGAATATAATACACAACGCCTGCGCACTCAACAAAGGGGGTCTTGTGAGAAATACGGCAAACTGACTTATCAGAACTTATCAGAACTACGTAGGACAGTCTGGTAGATGCTTAAACATTATCTCTCAAGTGTTCGACCAATCCAGAATTTCCTCGAAGGCTATCTTCATTCCTTTTATGCTCTGAGAGTCTAATGTGTTTGCTGCGTGTTTTGCTGCAGCACCACCACCACCTGAACTACATTATCGAAAATCGTGACCGCTTTTTACAAGTCAGAAAATCCATTTGCTTCCTGTCAACACATCCTGCTGCGCTATAATCAGCAATAATCATAAGAACTCCTAATACAAAAACGGATTGAGGAATCTGTAACACAGATGCTTCAACGGCGAGAAATGCACGTCCGAGGAAAACGAGAGCGAAAACAGTCTCACCTATAACAAAATGGTCTGCTCGTAGTTGACCATCACGCATAAGGCACCAGCAGGGTGCCGCATATGGGCACCATGGGCGTACGCATATGAATTTGTAGCGCAGAGATAGCTTGGAGAATCAAAACTGTTAAGCAGCTTCCGCGTGCCTTGCCCACTACGTCATACGATATTGTCTCGTTATATGCATACATACACCTCGTGGAATATTGCATACATACACCTTCAGTGTGCACCTGAACTGAATGTGATTTGTTTTTATTGCCGTTCTGCTTTCACTAATGCTGTGCATTTTATTTTATATCCATATTGGAGGCCTTGTAGTTTGTTTGTACGGATAAACTTTGCGAGTCTATTCGGGTCATGAATGGGTTTGTTGATGTCTACAGTATTCTATGCATTTTCCCAACAAGTTATATTTATTGTCTACGCGAAACATTTTTTGTGGGATTTGCTACTTATCGCCGTTTTGTAGTTGACACCTTGACAACAGCCAGGGAGTGAAACTGGAACGAAACTGAAACCCGTTTGGAACCCAATTTTTTTCAAGTACCGTAACGGCAATTCACCGTCGGAAATTAGCCGAAACCGTAACCTGTTCCGATTCATATAAATCAGTTCAAGCGTGAACGCGAACAACTTTGAATGCGATATATTTGCATAGATATACAATTCAACAAGCGTTGTATATAGTATGTGCTTCTACTAAAGCTTTTCGTTTATTACGTGTGTAGACAACATACCATATTATGCGCTTGAACCAAAATATCGGATGACATACGCATCGTATGACATGTACTGCGTACATCGAGTTATGAACTGCATTATTGGGATCCTTTAAGACAGCAAGCGTTGCATGTTGTTTCCGCAAATATTAAAATGGAATTTACCGTAACCGTAATGGAACCAATAATCATTTCGGTTTATAAGAACTGAGGTTTATTATTTTTGCAGATGTGTTATTTTTATTTCATGTTGCGAATAAAATACATTGTCACTTTATTGGAATGAATTGTGGATACACACTACTTGCATGCCAAAGTACAAAGCATACTTACCAGAAAGTGCGTGAGGAAACGGGAAGCAGCAAAACCGACGGTGGATACGTATGTGCAATAACGTCCGACGCAAGCCTCAGCCTCAACGAGCTACGCATCCCTCTATCCACATGCTGGGAGTCTGCGCATGCACAGTAAGTGTCCGTCATCCGCAAGGGGCGCTGTATCGCAGGAAATACTGGCTCCATTGCAGCCAAGGGAAGCGTCACCCGCCAGGTATTAATACTGGCTATTATCAGTGTTCCTACAGTCGTCGTGGTGAGTCGTCGAAGGTGAGTGTTAAAATTTAACTTTTGCATTTTTAAGGCCTGTGAAGGCTTTAAGATATGTGGACGTTAACACATTCTCTTCAGCTTCTCTACCTTCAGATTAGATTCATCACTCTGTATACATGCCACATGCACAGGAATGCGCACATGTTTTCTCCAACCGTTTTAGACCTTTATTTTGATAATCGCATAAAAAATATTCGTGTAAGATCAGCCCCCTTTTCTTTTCTTTTTTTTTTTGGGGGGGGGGGGCACTTGCATAGCGCATCGTCGGCATCTACCAATTTATTACCCGTATAATTTATTTCGATCGTTATTTTCATTACACGTTTGAGACTGCTTTCCTTATTTCTGTTGAAGTTATTTGGATGCAAAGGTGCTGGTCCACAAGAGGCACAAGCGGAAATAACCACATTATGCGGCGCGAATAATCCAACACATTTTTAGAGAGAGCGATACGACACAGTATTCTTTCTGTAAATCTACTATATACATACTGAGATTTTAGAATATATCACACACTTTTCTCGCCGCTTGGGTGTGCACGGGACAAGACGTGTACGTGTGCACTGTGCTCCGGCAGTCTTGGTGCCCGGAGACATCAATTTTTACATTGCGCTGGTGCCTGTCGGCAAAAGTTTCACCTCAGCTGTGTCAACGTCACCGCATCCGATGCCGAATTCAGCAAGGTAAAAGCGTATGGAAGTGTCCAAACTGTACTCGTCGACATGGGCGGTCACCCTCCGCAAGGGCTAGGCGCGTCCTCGAAGACGTTTCGGCAACACGCCGGGCCGCGTTTCCCCAATGCCGTACCCGAAACCGAACGCGATTCTGCGCCCGACGCGTTAACGCGGGCACCGCACGCGAGCATGATGCTTTTTCCGGAAACTGGTTCGTGGACGCGGGTGACCCTTTCTTCGAGTTTTAAAGGTCAGCTCCGGAGGAAACTCACTGCCACAGATTACTACAAAAACTCGCAGGCACAAAGGTTGATGTCTACTGAATGTACTTCCAGAATAGTTTGGGCGAATACCCTGTATTTACTGCGAAATCTGTTTTTTGGTTTGCCGTCCGATCGTCCGCTTGAACAGCTGACGTCACGCTCAGCTTTCGCTTTGGCTCCTCTTGGCTTGTTTGCTGGCTCGCAGTTTCGCAATCGCCAGCAATCACAACTCGTCACTAGTCAGACTGAAAGCGAAATCGAGAGTCGCGTACGTACGGGCACCTTTCTCCGCGTCTTAATTTGATCATCTTTTTACTCCGGCTAGTCAGTACACACAACCTCATCTAAGTTGTCACTTTGTGAGAGATGCAGCGTGAGTGAATTGTGAGAATGCCGTGCTTCTCGCAGTACGAGCAGGTACGCTACTAAGAAAGATGTTTCGTGCCAGGTTCCCAGATGATATTGTGCGTGATTGAGTGGTACGAAACCAGTGATTGAGTGCTCTGAACTTATCAAGGCAACTGTCGTGTGTGCTCGAAGCATTTTGCATCAGAATGTTACGAGGTCGTTCACCTGACGGCCGATTTGGACTGTAAAAGTCGCTCGAAAGGGATGCGGCACCTGCCTCGTTCGTCGACAACAAAGAGGACAGGATAGCACCAAAGGACCGAAGTTTCGGGTAAGTGTCCGCACGAACTTGCAGTATGGCTTGCACACAATGTAAACATGTGAACGACAAATATGGGACTGCTAAACCCTATAATCCGCGGTTGTATGTAAAACTACGCAGTTTCTCAGAGAAACTGGTTGAGAAATTACATGAGTTTGGAGAAGTCCGAGCTTGGGCACAGGGAAGACAAAACAGTCACAGCAGCTGAAATCAGCAGCAACTTAGGAGTTCCTGTTTTTATTTTTATTATTTTTTATTTTATTTATTTTGAGGGTACCCATCAACGACCGTGGGGTCTAACGGATGGTGCACCAAGACACAGGGAACACAATACAAAGCATAAAACAACAAACAGCAAATAATGAAATGTTAAGGGTTAAACGGTATTTTCATGAAAAACAGGTTGGGATCGCAAGTTACGCAATGGTAGATGAACAGACACCGAAGATAACAAATCAGGGCAGTCAATGATGCCGTGCACAAGCTTGAGAAGGAAATGAGAGGCGCGATGTCCTTCGATGAGCTAAGGTGGGTAGGTTAAGTTTTTCAAGAATGTGGTCGTAGTTATAATACATAGTTTTACCAATGTATCGGTCGTGGTAAATAGCAATGAATCGTCTTTGGACTTTTTCAACATCAGATGTGAGAGATTTGTTCAAACAGTTCCATACAACAGAGGAAAACTCGATGAGAGGGAGAACCGTGGAAAAAAATAAGCGAAAGAAGCATAGGGGGTGCGAGAAGTTTTTTGTAAGTCTCGAGATGACACCTAGTTTAGAGAATGCAAGATTTGTGATATACGTAATGTGCGTTTGAAAAGAGAGATGACTATCAAAAGTGATGCCCAAATCTCTTATACAGTTAACACGATTAATGGTGGTTGACGCCATAGAGTAGGTAAAGTGGATGGGGGTAGTTTTCCGAGTGAAAGTGATTACATGAGATTTAAGAGCGTTGAGTTTCAACATGTTCCGTGTAAACCAAGACTGTACACGAGTGATGTCATTTTGTAAATCCAAACATTCGTCAGCATGATTAATACAACAAAACAACTTGAGGTCATCAGCGTATTGAAGAATGTTACTGTGTTGCACACAAGTGGAAAGGTCATTGACAAAAACATTAAACAGTAATGGCCCAAGGATAGAGCCTTGAGGAACACCGGAGGTCATCAAGTATGAACGGGATTGGGTACCTCTGTAAATAACAACGTTGTTCCGGTTACTTAACGACGGTGACGATGCCCACTTGAGTGCGGCCAACAACGGCAAGCTACCTCGACACCCCCCCCCCCCCCCCGGTTACTTAAATAAGAAGTGAACCAGTTGCATAAGTTTGATGAAAATCCATAGATGGATAATTTATCAACAAGTAATTGATGACTCACAGAATCGAACGCTTTCGATATATCGAGGTAAACAGAATCTACTTGCATGCTTTTACCAATATGATGCGCTAGAAAATTCATATATGTAACAAGATTGGTTTCGACAGAACTGCCAGGTAGGAAGCCATGTTGTGTAAATGTAAGAAAATGTTTACAGTAGAAAGATAGTCGCGAAAACATAACCTTTTCAAATACTTTCGAGAAACAGGGTAACAAGGATATGGGCCTGTAGTTTGAGACTTCAACTCGTGAACCACCTTTGTGTATAGGAACTATGAGAGATTTTTTCCAGACCTCAGGAAACTGAGCGCTTTGTAAGGAGCGGTTAAAAAGGGAAGTCAGCACAGGCACGAGGACATTGGCACAACCCTTGACAATGAAATTAGGGACATTATCTATGCCAGAGGACAAGGTTGATTTTAATGAAGACATGGCACGAGAAACCTCCTGTTCACCAATAACAATGTTCGAGAGGCTAAGATTAGAGGAGAGGCTTGAGCAGTGATTGTGGGGGTAGATATAGAGAAGACAGAAGAAAAGAAATCGGAAAACAAGTTCGCAACTGCCAAAGGCGCCGAGACAAAATCGTCATTGTGTTTCAGTATAATGTCGCCAGCACGAGAGGTTGTTCTATCCTTAACAAACCTCCAGAATTCCTTTGGGTTAGCAGATAGAGATGCTTGGACGAAGTCCTCGTGTGTTTTTCGGTCCCTTTTGTAGATAGTTTTGACGAGCTTACGTGTTTCTTTGAATTTTAGATACCAGTCGTCGCGTTTAGTCCGCACGTACTTTCCATGAAAGTGCAGCTTTTTCCTTAGTAGTCCTTTAACTTCATGGGAGAACCAGGGAGGATACTTAGGCGAGTGAAAATGTTTCTTTGGAACAAACTGTCCTATAGCGGACTGCACAACATTAGTAAAGAGCGCAGCAGCATTATCAACGTTAGCGCATTCTCCCAAGCAGCACAATGTAGTGAAAGTCGAGTGCAATAGGGGTGGACGGTATGTGTCTTATCAATGTTCGTTAGTTTTACGAGTGTGTTCAAGGCCTTCCACCTACCCGTCCACCCCTATTACACTCAACTTTCAGTACATTGTGCTGCTTGGGCTATCACAGGGCGCCAATCTGTAGAGCAGAGGCAATTGTATAGCGCAAGGTAGTCACCACGGGGATAATCGTACCGCGGAGAGACAAGACGTTGATTGGTATGTCGTGAAGATAAGGTAGTGACTGGAAAAGTAAGGTTGAAAGGTGGGTGAAACTTATCAGAGGGAACAAGCGGGACTTGGACACCCCGAAAGATATCGAGTGTGAAGTTAGATAACACCAGGTCCAGCGTGTTGTCAGCAGAATTTCTTAGTTGATTAAGCTGCAGGAGACCGTGGAAACTGATAAAATTAAAAAGGAAAGATGCCTTAGATCTCGTCAGACCAGAGGCGCGAGAGATATCAAGGAGCCCCCACTCGATGTTAGGAATGTTGAAATCACCGTACAGCTGAAACAGATGACTAAAAAGGTGGGGAACACTCCCTATTGTCTCCAAAAAGGAAGTGAAGTAGGGAAGGTCGCATTTAGGGTGGAATGTAACAGTTACCTATAATGAGGGGGGCGTTAGGACCAAGGGTTATTTCTACCCAGACGGCTTCATGTTGAGTTGCCAAGTCAAAACGTTGATGAGCAACAAGAGAAGAACGAACGGCAGTTACCACACCGCCACCAAAGCGAGCCCCAGAATTTTCGTAATCGCGGTCACATCGAAAAACAGTGTATTCGCAAGGGAAATATTCACTGCTGTGAAAGGAACTGTTGAGCCATGTCTCCGTTAGGCAGATCACGTCATACTCAAGTGAAATTACATTGGTTAAAAATTCAGCAGACTTTGTTCTAAGACCACGCACATTTTGGTAATAAATGGTAGGAGGGCACACCATTTTGAAATTAGGTGAGGCTACAGAGGCGGTATTTCAGGATCAGAGTTAGCCGATGCATCGGGAATCTTCCCCATGAACACGCGGTATAAACATCCTTCAGGCCACACGTTGGCACAGTTGGTATCTGTGAAACTTAGTACGTCTGTCACCACACAGAAAGATGCGTAAGAGTCATGTCGAGTGGCTAGCTTAACACAACGAAACGGTTTATCCCGAAGAACTTCTCTTACGACATGTGAGACGTCATCCTCAGTGGTGTCCGGGTGGAGCCTTGACACGAAGAGTGCACGGGTAGGGGCTGGCCGAGTAGCTTGTCGAAGAGCACACGAAGAAGCAGTCCCGGTGGAAGCGGGAAGACGTTGTTTTCGCCTATATCTGACGGTAGTAAAACCAGCATCTTCACTTTGTTCGTCGATAGTGTCTCTTGGAGGGTCGGTTGAAGACAAAGTAGTTGTCGACGAGGCCATGCCTTGATGGACCTGGTTTTGTGAAGGGCCGGGAGCAGCGGCGTTCTTCGCGACACGCGAAGAAGGCAAACTTTCGGTCGAAGGAACGGTGGGAAAACGAGCAGGAATCTTCTTAACAACCGAAGAATAATTTGCAGGGGAGTTCACAGATGTGGCATATGCATAGCGCAAGGAACCTAGCTTCTGGTTGAAATCGGTTCTCTGTTTTGAGACACTCTGTGTCTATCTGGACTTCTGTGTGATCACACTCCGCCTTTTCCCAACCATGGAACTACCTCATATCCTGCATACATGTTAGCATATCGTTGTTCCTCTTTAAAAGCCGGGCTGTGTCTGTGAGTGCTGTGTATTCAAGTTGTAATGTAAAGTTATTACGTGCCAGAAATTCCATTCTGTCCTTCTATACTCATGGAGTTGACTCCAGCAACTGAGGACCTTGACCAGCAAGGGATGACGATCACCATGCTCGTCACAGATTAACAGAAATAGGTGAAGTCATGAGAAAGACTCATCTACCTGTGAATCATCGTTTTGACACATGGCACATTGCAAGAGGGCCACATTTGCTTTGTAGCACACCGTCATAACACATATGTATGCTGTCCATTGGTTGACAACATATTTCCTATTAGAAGGGGTGTAGCTGGGGGCAAGCTATGATGTCAACATTGTTGATCACATTTAGTAGCTCTTAAATATGTAGATGCTTTGTTGCACTTTTCCTAACAATATTAGCCTTAACAGGTATAATTATAATTTCTGCTTCTCCTTGCTCAGGCCCCAGGAAAGAGGTACATACAGAAGCACTGGTGAAGCAACATCTGGTGCTACAATAATGGTGCCACAGTATCCTGAACATGTACATGTGTGCGCACATGGACAAGCAATGATAATGGCAACCTGTTTCCGGTAAAATGGCTCATGCTACTTTGGCATGGCATGGATATTTGGATCATAACGTTGCTTCCTATATTCATGAGCATCAAAGTCACCATGCAAGATGTGCACATCAAGACATTGGGAAGCTGCTTTGGCCCCACGAAGGTGATTTACAGTATTTCAAGCTAGCAGCGATTACTAAGCAATTGTCCTGCATTCCTCACTTGGAACATTCGAAGTGTTGTAGGGGATAGTGGGTGTGCTTCCCATTCTGAAAGACATCCCGCCATTGTGTGCACTAAAAGTTTCCTTGTGTCAGTGCTGTTACTCGGTCATGTATCTAAGTATGTCATGGTAAGTAGGTCATGTATAACTTCCACCTTATCGGTGTGCCACATATTAGTAGTATAGAGATAGACTGCATAATAGTGGTGCGGCATAAAAACCGAGTGGCATAAGAACCGTGCGCTATAACGACATCCTTTTTCTAATCCAAGATGGCCGATTCTAAGCCAACACAATCCAGTTCTAAGCCAACACAATCCACTTGTAATCCATCACAAGCCAAATCCAAAGCCATCTGATTGGTCGCCATTAGCTCCGCCCACTTCACGTTGATTGGCCCACGCTAAGCCCCACTGATCGTCGATTGGTTGACCGTAGCTCCTTTATGCTAATTAGTCGGCTCAGCTCCGCCCCCACTTCACACGCTGATTGGCTCATGCTAAGCCTACTGAGCATTGATTGGTTTACCGTAGCTCCACCCCTTTATGCTAATTACTTGGCTCCGCCCTCCCACTTCACGTTGATGGGCCACCGCGCTAAACCTACTGATCACGCGTTGATTGGTTCACCATAGCTCCGCCCCTTTTATGTTCATTACTTGACTCCGCCCCCTGCTTCACGCTGATTGGTGCACGCCCCGGCGCACTAATTAACCGGCTCCGCTGATTGGTCCATTCTAAGCCTACTGATTACTCTCCCAGCCCCCCCATCTGATTGGCCGCCGCCGCCATCGATTGGCCCGTTCCAGGTCCACTGATTGGGGCCCGCTGAACATAGCCTTCATTAGCGCCCGGCAGACGGCAGCGACCCCGCTGTGGCTTTATCTCGGATGTTCAAACTTACCCGGGCTAGCGGGTGGCCTAGCCTTCACCGGCGCCCGCCAGATGGTGCGCTCGGCGGCGGCTTCAGATGGTTCTAACCTATCTCAGATAGTTCTATGAGATCGAACAGACAGGGAAAAAAATACCTTTCAACGTTTATTGAGTACATGTTTGAGGAAAAGCATGGCAGTCTTGGAGAGGTTGATTTCTTTGATGCTGGGCGTGGTTCCACGGAAGTGACGGATCATGTAGACGTCTCCGGGACAGCGGCTGAGAAAAATTTCGTCCTCCGTGAGTTGACACTTCTTCACTGGATATCTTCGTAGCAGTCGCTCACGTCCAGCGAGTGAAGGCACGTACGCAACGATCCAGTAGCGTTCCTGTCCAGGTTAATGCCGGATCGCATAGGTACCACGTGCCACTCACTGATGGCCAAGATGTCGCCGGGGCATTCGTGCGTGTACGTGTGCTTATCCTTCTCGAGCTTGATGCTCGCCGTACAGTTGCCGGCGTCCAGCGCCAGCGCGCATGAGACGAGCCAGAAGAGAACGAGGTGCCACATCCTTCCAGTGACGCAGGTCAAATGATGCTACTCCTACTCATCCACTGCATTATCTGTGCGGCGGCGGGGGAGAGAATGCCGGGTGAAATCCCGCTATCTACGTCATCCACTCGAGCTTACCATATTCGCAGCTTCCGTACGGGTAGGAGTCTACGTCATTGTAGAGATATCGTTTGTCGTCGTACGCCATCAGACTTCTTTTCACATTTCTGATGGTGTACATGCACTGTTTCTTTCCCACTATTGACACCTGTTCGTGCGATACGCTAGCGTGCTTGAATAGGGTATCGCGGTACGTATCATGGAGGAGGTGTTTGCGCACAATGTTCCTTTTGACCCCTTTAGCTCTTGCAATCTGTTTTCCCCCGGCTAATTTGATGGAATACATTTTAGCTTTCAAGCATACTACTTCCTCAATGGGTACGCTACCCGTTTCACTTTTGAACGCGCCAAGTCTAACGCGATTCCTCTCGCTGTACAGTGGATGATCACGATCGAAGGAAGACAAGTCTAAATGGTCGTCGGCGATCGCACGTAACTGATCTTCGTAGTCCTTGCAGAATAGGCCGAGGATCAGAGAGTCCGTGTCAAAGTAGCAGGTAATCACCGGACAAGCGAGCTTACTCAACAGGGGGGGGGGAATATGTTTAATGCAAAGTAAGAAGGAAAGGTTAGCCACGGTGTGGGCTTGCTATTCCCTAATGCTTTCAAGCAAACAGAAGAAAACAGCTGGGGTACAGAAAATTATCAAAAAATACAGAAGTAACAGCTCCTTCACTAATCGTTGCGCATCAGAGAATGCCCAGGAGTTTAGATTCCCGAAGGAATCGTGTCAGCGCAGACGTGACTTCAGCGTTTCAGGGTTTCATAGTAGAACGAGTACATGGTTAACTTACTCAGTTCTAAAATCGTGAAGCCAATCTGCAGGGGGAAATCACATCGCACTTTTCTCTTGCGCATTTCGTACATGACACAATCGGGGGATAAAATTTCCATTCGCGTGCATTCCACCTGACTCCCGAGGCGACTCGCCGTCTCCTCATCGAAGGCTACTCGAATGTCCCGCATATTAAATTGATTTAGCAACGTACGCCCGAATACCGCATTATTTGAGATTTTCTAGAAAATTTTCTCGAACATCGTGCTCGAGGCGACGCGTCTGGCAACATTGTCCTCAATGTAGGGACGCAGGAATGGTGCCTGACGAAATTTTAGAATTCTGTGAATTTTTGTCACCCGCGTGCCCAGTCTACAATAGAGCGCGAGCAGCGCGTAATGAACGACGTACTCGACCTTGTCCTTGCACGTGAGCAGCAGCTTTTTGCTGTTCGCCGGCTGATACATTAACTCTTCGAGGAGCCCTCGCTGGAATGGTGAGAGCCATTCCTTCGGAACGACAGCCTTTTCGGGAGCCAGGGGAAGTACCGCGTCAGTGCGTGGATAGATTTTGGATACTCCAAATCGCACACGTACACGTATCCCACGTCCGAATCTGTGGGATGACGCATAAAATCCACGGAACTAAAATCCTTGACCCATTCGAAATCGCCGACGGGGAGGTGCTTTATCATACTGAATCCGTAAAGATTGTTGCAATCTATGTACGATATGTACACCTCCTATTTATTGGGATCGTAGCCACTGCACAGCGGGCTGTTAGCCCGTAAATGACGCCTGCTCGCCTGACAGAGTCCGCCTCTAACACCCGATTCGATGGTCCGGTACATGTCCTCGTCGATGATCAGCTCCAATTTTGCCCGCGTGTAATTTAGAGCGCATTGCCACGAATAGGATGCCAGCGAAACACAATGAAGCAATTCCAATCCGCGCGCGTCGTAGCACAGGCGCCGGAAGTGCTGCATTACGTCAGCATGTAACAGGGCATCCGTTTTCAGGTACAATGCATTATAATCCCTCAGATTCGAGCATCCAAAACGTTCAAATACGTGCAGCGCGTACTGATAGTCTTCGTCGCTTATATCCTCCCCCGTCAGATCGTTTCGGAAGGCGGATTTTGCCGGTAGAGCCAATTCGTCGTAGACCGCGAACGAGCTAACGTGGCTGTACGGGAATACACCTTTACGAAACAAAATTTCGTAGTCGTCTCCAAATACCTGCTTCAGGCATTGGAACGCCTCTGCGCCCCCCATGGATTTGACGGTTTCCACGAGCTCTCCCAGCGACGAATTTAGGTACTGCATGGTATCTCTGAATAGGAAGGTGCCAATTTCGAACGATCGCATTTTTTCCATGGAACTGGCCACGATGAAGGGAGCTCGCTTCCACTCGAGAAGGTGAAATTCCCGCAGTAGTCCGGCCAAATCGTAGGCCAGATTGTGCACCATGATGGGCAGTTTTTCCCGCGTTGTGCACGCCACGTTACAGGGGTTGCACAGCGTCACGATGTAATTTGTCTCGCCGGCAGTACAACGCTTGGAATGGTCGTGGTGCCGGACACGGGGTAGATCTTGCGCGAACTCCCGCCCGCAGTACGCGCAGTGGGTGGCAGCTCTGTGCCGTGCTCGTTGCTCATCATTCAGCACCATTTCCGCGGGGCAGGCGTTCAGGGCGATCATCTCGTCCCGCATTTCCATCAAAGCTCTGACGCACTGCCTCGCGGAATCTTCACCGTGGTGCGTCCTGATGCGCATCACCTTCGAGTCGTGGGTGCGTACGAGCACGGCACAGAAGCTCGAGGTGACGTGACGCTGCACGCCAACACCACTGGGCGCGAGTACGCTCTCCGTGTCCAACGCGACGACGTAGTTATACTGCTGCTTGTACTGTATTTTAGTAAATTCTACAAAGTTTTTGCCCGGTTCGCAAAATTCCAATATAATTTCGTTTACGTCCGCGCACAGGCGAGGATGTTTCGCCATGCTCTCTTCCTTGTTAAAAGAGCGCGTGCAACGCTCGCATAGAAACGCCTGTTGTCTCTCATTAGTAAGCGCTCGAGAGACTTGATTCCGAAAAAATTTTCATCTACAGCCGATAAGTGAATTTTTTTTTCATACTCGAGTTTTGGGGATCGCGACACGTGCACTCCCTGATCGACGTACTCGTATACGTACACGGATAGCTTGTTTTTGTCTTCGAATTCGTCCAGATCAGAGTAGGAAACGGGGAAGCGACTAGGCCACCAGTACTCCGCGGCATAGTTTTCACATTTTTTCCACGAATTACTTTCCTGTGGGTGCAGGAGGGCAAGCGTATTGTATTTAAAACACTCACCCTCCTCATGTGCTGGTAAATGAATATTCGTCAGCACGTTCCTGCGTTTAGCCAAATGATCGGGAAGTGCCCCTTTGCATCCGAATTTTTTAGTTTTCACCGCGGAAATGCATATTTGAACGTTTTGGACGTCGGCGGACACGAACCCACTCCCTTCCCGCTGATAATTTTCGACGCGCCCCGTGGACTCCTGAATCGCGTCCATCAGGGTATTCGCGACGGCTCCGTCGCTGTGGACTTCGCGAGCAAACGCCACAAAGTGGGCTATGTGCGCGGTTATCTCCCCCCGAGTTTCCTTCACCATTAAAACATCGGAACAAATGCAAAACCTAAAGGGTATTCCTTGCGCTCTCAATATGGCGAGCATATCGTGAAAGTGACTCATTAAATATTGTCGCAAATCCTCTACTCCCTGATCGTGAACAGATGCCAATAGCGTGAATCTTTTGACGATACCTCTAAATGCGGCGTCAGTCTGGAAGAAGGGCAGGAAGGATGTATCCACGTCGGGGTGCGATCGCATCACGTGAGCAGATAGGAGGTGCGCCGTCCCGAGAATCGTCGTCGTACGATTCATCCTCGATATCGTGAGGATCAAAAAAGCAGAACACACCCAGGCACTGAAAATAAACGCGGATCCGTAAGAAACGTGCAACAAGTAAAGGAGGGAATAACTTACTTGTGAAGCGAGTGAAAGCAGACTGTTCCCCCCGTGAGGCGATCGCGCGGCTTATAAACCAGCATCCACGCTACATGCGCCAACACGTCGGGGCTCGCTTGTTTCCACGCGGTCGTAAATCATGTGGCACATCGAGGATGAGGCCGCGTTGGGGCCATCTGTTTAATATCAGAACGCGCGCAGCCGCAATGGTGAGCATTCACCGTCGAAGAAAATGTTGCGTCAAGGTAATGTAAATAGGTCTTCCCCGAGAAATTGGGTCACCTTGAGTCGGTTGTATGTTCCAACACGTTGGGGCCGCCTGTTTTATATCAAAATGCGCTTCATGGCCGAAATGAGTTTATACTATAGAACGGTGAGCTTTGTTTTATTCTCGGGGAAGTTGCGTCAAGGTAATGTAACGAGAAATTGGGTCACCTTGAGACAAGCCCCAACACGACGGTGCCATCTGTTTAATATCAAAAACGCACTTCCACCCATCCTGGCGGGCCCTAGCGAAAAAAAAAAATGTTTCAAAGTTTCTCCGAGAAACTGGGTCACCTCGGAAATCATGTTTTCCGAGGCCACGCGTATTAAAACCAAAAGTAAACTGTTGTGCTTGCTGAGACAAGTCTATCTGAAGGAAAATATCCCTATGAGCCCACCTGCTCATTGCCGAAACAAGCTTTCTGTAACCAAAAACAAAGGGTTCGCTTATGCAGTTTCCAAGAAGTTCCAAATGTCCTTCGCGCGCGCATCATATATCACATGCTGTTCGTGATTGTGTAAACAGAATCGCACCACCCTTGCGCTCCTCCAGGGGTGCTTTATATAAAAGTTGCGATATATACAACTCATTTGAGGTCTGTGAAGCCGTCGGTCGACTCCCGGTGAAGCGCACAACGAGAAAGGTATGTTTCACTGTTGTCTTCAAGATGAGGAAAGTTAGGTAATAGTTGTCCTCATTTTCAGTTCATTTGGCGTGCGTAGAAACTTGCACTGAGAGATATGTCATCTATTTTCGAGAAGCTGGATAAACTAAAGAAACCCGGTGATGGGGACATTCAGAAAATGAGCACTGTTCCGAACAACGAAAAGCTCGACGTGTTGGACTTGCGCAAAGTGGACACTATCTATGGGGAGTCCGTGTACGTGGAACTCCTGATGGACAATGATAAACACGTAAAGGTGTACCTACCCAGTCGTTTTAAGCGACTCACGGATGAAGATTTGCAAGAAATGCGAGAATTACCAGATCTGAAACTAGAGAAGAAGGAGAGATTCAGGGATGGTAAAAGAGTCGCATCGCCCGACATCATCTTTACTCACGCGAAGAAGAAGTGACCGCGAGACGAGCGAAAGTCCGCATCCCATATGTAATCAGCGGGAAAAATAAAAATACATATATTTCTGATTTTAAATGTTGCGTTGTTGTGATGGATTAGGAAGATAGGCTGATATGATGGGACGCTCTATTGATAGAATGATATGATAGGGAGCTATAGCGCGTATTCATTGACTAAGAGAGTGTAGTTTGTGGGGAGCTATAGAGAATAAAGGACACCAGGCGTTTTTAAGCGACAAACAACTTTTCTAGCAGCTTTATTGATTTTAGGTCATTAGCGGCGAGATTATCGGAAAACAGGGATACAATGCTCTTCAGTGATTTCCCTTTCGCCAACAATGTCGCCACAATACAACAGTACACACCACACATTGGAGAATACAGGCTTTGGATACAGACATCATTATATTCGTCGACGGTGAGGCGTTTCAGCTCGGGTTCGATGGGCGGCAATCCGAAGGAATCAAAGTAGATGAGGTCATCCTTCATTTTCGCGTACAAAATCCAGTGCTCCCCAGCTTGCTGTCGCCGATCGGTGTTCACCACGATCATACCCGGTCTATCCAGTGCGGGCAGACGATCGTCTCGAGCGTATACACCGCGGAAGAGTGCCGAAGTGTAATCGTTGTACTTCAGGAGTCTCTCGATATCTTGCTCGAACATCGCTAATCCAGTGTGACGTTCCTGTTCTTATCGATGGACATAATTCGCACACTCTCGGACAGTATCAATACGGTCGTGGGTTCGGCCAAGGCACGTCGGAACTTGAGTTGCAGACGAACGTTTCCACGCCTGATCGGTGACAGGTGGACGGAGGATTGATCGGATCCAGGTCGTAGTACAGTAGGAACTTGTTTCCAACGTAGTGGTCGTATTCGTAGGAGACGTGCTTCTCACACAGCTGCTCCAGGAGGTTGAAGTAGCTTCGGTGGTTCAGGTTATTGTTGAAGTCGAACGTGTCTATTCGCTGCGTCCCGTTCACGGTGAGCGTCGCCGACTCAATGTCGCAGTTCACGAATCGGTACGGGTCCCGATTGAATGCTCCCTGGTAGGCTAGGGTGGGCACGAATGCGACCACCACCTTAGACGGTATCTTCTCAGGAAATAAATCTTCCAGGCATGCATCCAGGTTGCCAACTGGTAGCGAACGAATACGCGATTCACTTCCGGCCAGTGTGTAGAGAGCCTTGCGCTTCTGCAATTCCGTTTCGTGTCCGAGGAATAGGCTGGGAGACACGGTGATTTTCTTTATGTACAAAGTGGCACTCATGATTTCCACTTTATGCGTGTGCTGCTCCTGATCGGTCTTCATAATGCGGAACGCGTCGGAGCCTTGATAAAAAACAAGCCTAATTTCCACTCCCGATATGAGTAGCTTAGGCTGCAGGAAAATGTCCGAGTTGATCTTGGAAACCAGATCGATGGTCTTGCCGCCGCGTGTGAGGTTGTATCGTTCGGCCGGTCCACGAGCGCGAATGTTGTTTTCCGTTTGACGCGCTTCTTCTTGCGTGTACAGACCTGCTTTATGCACGGTATTTTGCTCCGTGGTGCTGGCGTGAAGCAAAATATCCAAGTAGCTTCTATAGCTATACAAATCATTATTCGTAATCATGGTCTGATTCAAGAAGACGGCTACGTTCTTGAAAAGCGAGCTGGCGAACGCGTTGACGGGGTAGACCTCGTCGTAGGTCGTCCGATCGCCAGCCTGTGTTTCCGGTAGCGAACCATCGTCACGTACGATGCGGACTTTCGTCACTATGTACGCGGAGTTCAAATCGAGATAGTGGTGCCCCAAATTCGAAAGCTGGAACTCTATGACGGAGGATATGTCAGCGACCGGGTAGAATACCTCATATTCCCCCTTCAGTATATGCCACTGCGTTCCCGGCACGGAAAATAACTGTGTTTCCGACTTATCCAACAGAGGAGTGTCGGGATGTACGACGTTAATCGTGTCCATCTCGCAACTAAATTGTGGCCGCGCAACCAGCGTGATTTATGCCGTCGAAGACGTCCGGTTTTCTCCTCTTTCTTCGCACGCCCGCCCCTCCGAGGTCGCGGAGAATTTCACGGCCCGTATCTTTCGCCGATCTCTTAAGCGCACTTCGGAAAGAGTCTCCCTCCGACAGATTTTTGGCCACGCGCTTAGCGGCCGCAACAGCAGTCTTTTTTAAGTATGGCGATACGCGTTTAAAGAGTGGAATAGCGAAACGCCCGAGCTGAGAAAAGAAATTGCCTCCCCTCTGGTACAGGTGCGACCTGTATACCGTTGGAACGCCAAATCCGTAGATTGGTACCGCTTTAGTGTACATGCTTAAAGTGCAGCGTCAGCGTCGATCTACCGCGATTTTATAGCGGTAGCTTGCGACCCGTGTCGTCGCGTATAGAGACGGTGATTGAGGAAATTTCGCGCTGCACTAACTTAAAATACTGAACGGGTAGAAAGCTGAAACTCAGTTGTTCTTTCGTTCTATCGTATACGAATGGAATTAATTTCAGTATCGGATGCCGACCGTTTCCCACTACGGAGGGCGTGACGAGATCCGTGTATATCATAATACAGTTAATGGGAAGATCTATGGTCACTTCGTCGACACCCGTATCGTTTTCCGTAAATACGGTTTTCGCGCCGAAACCCAGTAGGTACGCAAAGTAATCGGATAATGTAAGCGACACGTTTTCCCGCAAGCTCAACGAACACTTCCTCGCCCACGCATCGTACGTGAGGGAAGCCTCCGGCTGCAGACGCTCATGGATGGCGCTCACGAGAGCTTCGGGTGTTTCGTAGTAATTCGGTGGAAGTGAAATGCGCCGACTTTCCGTCTCTTGAGTGTTTATGTGGACGCGGTACGTCTTCACTATGGGATTACACGTGATGCGCTTTCGGGATCCTTCAACATGGATGTGCTTCACCTGAATGAGGTCCAGGAACTCGGTCGACAAGTTGAAATTCGTCGGGAGAGAAAGCGAGTAAGTGTTGTCTTTGTATTCCACCCGTGATTCTGTATCGTTCATCGCTCTGAAGAATTCGTTGAATGTGTCGGTAATGAGCGATCGGGGTTCTAAAATTAGATCGTTATTGATCACTATCACCCGGCGAAC
Source organism: Ornithodoros turicata (assembly GCF_037126465.1). Lineage (NCBI taxonomy): Eukaryota > Metazoa > Arthropoda > Arachnida > Ixodida > Argasidae > Ornithodoros > Ornithodoros turicata. Next base: position 27,873,336 of record NC_088206.1, on the reverse strand, counting down.
TCGCATCATAACGGCTCTTTCCTCCGCGAGCGGTAACACGTTTGGGACGGCGCGTACTCTACCGCCCTCCGGGTGATCTCCATCGATGTCGACGATTCCAAAGGCGAGATGCAGCGGTCTGTCGATTAATTTTACCGAGCGCACGCGCGACGGTAGCTTAAACACGTAGTGATCTTCCTCGTAAGTCCGCTCTATCCCATATTCGGGGAATATTTTATTCAATAGCGTGTCCGTGTCTTGGAACGTGAGCTGTTTTGTTTGCCACTTCTCCGTTGATAGCGTTATCAGATTATCAGGCGCTTGGTTCATGTTCAGGAAGCTGTTGGGAATGGAAAATCCCTCTAGACCGACGACGTACGAATCATCCAGGTGTAGCGGCTTATCTAACGCGATCGTGAAGTCATTCAGCGTCTTGGACGGGTACAGGTCCATGCTGGCGTTCGAGAGCAGATACACGTACAATTCATTTTCTGACATCGCTGGCGGGAACCCAAGAATCGTGATCTTTGGCGTATCCGAACCAACGAACCAAGTAGTGCAATACTCCGTTAATTTTCTTCTTTCTAATCACCGCGAATATGAGTCGCTTATCGTACGAGGAAAGATGGTGGACGGGCTGCAGCTCCTGCTCGTAGAATGATCCCAGTATTTCTTTTCCCGTCGAATCTTTCACGTACACTACGGGCGGATCGGTCTTTCTCGTTCGCAACACCTCGAACACTTCGGCCGTCCACCTTTGATCGTAGCCTTTGGCGAACACACCGCGATCTAACGCGAGCCTCACCTGGTCCCCAGATTTATACTTGCTCTCCCGCGGGGTCGTCTTACGATTCAATCTGTTGAACAGAGCTACTTCATTTCCGGCGTTCACGTTTTTCGTCTTTTCGCCCGTGACGGAGTGTACCGAGTCGTTATAGTCGGCCACTATCTTCGGCAGCGCGTTGATATAATTAAACTTCCCCGTACTAGTGAAATGCCTGGCTATTCTTTCTCTAATTGTTCTCTGCACGCGTTCACAGGAGGCCGCTTTCATTCCGCTTTGCGTGCTATAGTGATTTAGTAGCGACTGAAAGTACTGACTTACGGGGGAACCCCAAAATTCGCTCCCGCGATCCGTGAGCAAATTCTTCGGAATTCCGTGACGGAAAACTCGTTGGACGGCTTCCTTTACGTCTTGCGGGCGCTTTGTGCAAATGGGGACCATGTACAGGTACCTCGATAGCGTATCTATGACCGTTAGGATGTACCTGAAGCCCTTGTTAAATTTCTGATATTTACGCATATCCAGAAAGTCTGCCTGATATAAATCCTGCACGTGAGTTGCAATGATGGAGCGCCGCTTAAATTTTTTCTTCACTGGCTTGTGAAGGGTGTAAGCATCTTCTTTTTTCAGCTGTTCCACGGCTTCTGCACGCGTGAGCTTGTCGGTACCGATCCACTCCACCTAACCCTTTCTCCTTGATCTTTCTATAGGGCCCCATATTTGCTCCAGTGAGCAATTCGCTGTATTTTCAAAGCGCTTATAATTTTCTATACTTTTTTGTACCAACTGGGTTTCTTGATAAGCGCGCTACGACGTGCTAAGTAGTTCACGAGAGCCACAATGTTTGAGCGATATATTCGCTTCCCTCTATATACTAGCACATTATCCGCCTGCCAGGTGAAAACTTTCTTCAATTCTTTTAGCACAGATTTCGCGCGTGCTTTATCAACGCCGGAGGGTAGAAGATTAAAATCGAATGGATTGGGTTCCGGTTTGGGGTCCGAATGGACAGGTTCCAGAGGAGGAGGAGGAGGATAGTGAGCACGCTTCAGCAAGTAATAGAGGGCTTCCAGTATTTTGCCCACTTTTACATCGTCCGAATCGTTCGATTTCAGAACTTCACCTATTTCTATTCTATGAGCCATGACCGATGGCTTTGGATATCGCTCGCCCGGCGACTCCCGCCACGAGACTTGATAGCCGTGAGAGGAGCAGTGGAAGTATGGGAATGAGACCACCTCGTTGTCCCCTAATATATTTCTTCAACTGCCAGGGGCACTTATGAAGTGACTTGTAAGCGAGGAAGCGGAGGATTTTTTTGTGTTTCTTCAGGTTTTTATGAAGTTCCGTCGAAAGCGGGATATTTCCGCGTAGAATGTTCAGACAGATTTCCGAAAGGATTCAAATGTCGTCGCAGCTGAGCTCTTTAAGTAACTCTGCGCGGTGCGTCGGTTTGCTGGCGGCCAGTACTTTGAGGAGCGTGAGATGTCTTCGATCGGCCGTCAGATTCGCGGTCGTAAAGACGGCCGCGGTCGTAAAGATAGGCCGTCATTTCGCGGGCGTAAACAGGAACTGCCAGTCGTGCGGTAAAATACCCGTTCGCAGGCTACGAGAGGGAGGTGTTTGCGCGAGCAGATCCACAACTAAATAACCGTGCGCCTTCTCCGTCGCCTGGTTATATGCGTCGAGGAAATAGGAGAGCCCCTGTTTCCCGAATACCTAACGTCCGAAGGTTTCGATCTGTTGTACGGACCGCGCGTTCCGGAACAATACGATATAACTGGCGTTCAGCGATATCGTCCGAAAAGCGGCGTTGTGATAGAACAAGGCTCGTGTGATCAGGATCACGGACGCATTCTTATGGTGGCTACCACGTACAAACAGCGACTCTACCTCCGATAGAACCCCCTTTTCCGTGATTTGATCGTCAATAACTATGAGAGTGGGATATCGCTCATCCCAATCTGTGGGTATCCGGTCCATAAACTCCACACCGTCGAAATCCTTTTCCCAGCCGGCTGCATACTTTCGTACGTAGAGTATCTTCTGCGGTGGAATGCTAAATAATTCAGGGTGTCTCATTATATTCTGCGTGAGCACCGTCTTCCCACACATGGACGCGCCGGAGATGAGAATTCGGGCAGGGTGCTGGAACTGCATGCGCATCGTGGAATAACTTGAGCAGACTGTGTAGCGAGGTGTGATGCATCTTTATTTTCATCCATAGCTCCTAGAGCGATTGATGATCGTCTCCAGGACTCTTATTTCTTCCTGACATAGTTCCTGAAGCTCGCGCAGTGATTGCTCCCTGTAAGCCGACAGGTACTCGTCCAAGATTTCGCGTATGATTTCCCGCAACTTGTTTGCGGTGATATGGGAGCGCAATATGTGGCAGCACATCTCGACGAGGTTCTCTCGCTCGTGTGACGCCTCGAAGCGGAACCGCGCGGAGTTGATGCACCTGAGTCGCGCCATCTGGTGGCACAAGGTAAGTTTGGACGTATGAGATAGAGACATTGGGTTAGGACCATCTGAAGCGGAGACGTCTACATGATCCGTCACTTCCGTGGAACCACGCCCAGCATCAAAGGAATCAACCTCTCCAAGACTGCCATGCTTTTCCTCAAACATGTACTCAATAAACGTTGAAAGGTATTTTTTTCCCTGTCTGTTCGATCTCATAGAGCTATCAGAGATAGGTTAGAACCATCTGAAGCCGCCGCCGAGCGATCCGCGCACCATCTGGCGGGCGCCGGTGGAGGCTAGGCCACCCGCTAGCCCGGGTAAGTTTGAACATCCGAGATAAAACCGCAGCGGGGTAGCTGCCGTCTGCCGGGCGCTAATAAAGGCTATGTTCAGCGGGCCCCAATCAGTGGACCTGGAACGGGCCAATCGGTGGCGGCGGCCAATCAGATGGGGGGCTGGGAGAGTGATCAGTAGGCTTAGAATGGACCAATCAGCGGAGCCGGTTAATTAGCGCGCCGGGGCGTGCACCAATCAGCGTGAAGCAGGAAGGCAGAGTCAAGTAATGAACATAAAAGGGGCGGAGCTATGATGAACCAATCAACGCGCGATCAGTAGGTTTAGCGCGGTGGCCCATCAACATGAAGTGGGAGGGCGGAGCCAAGTAATTAGCATAAAGGGGTGGAGCTACGGTAAACCAATCAATGCTCAGTAGGCTTAGCATGAGCCAATCAGCGTGAAGTGGGGGCGGAGCTGAGCCAACTAATTAGCATAAAGGAGCTACGGTCAACCAATCGACGATCAGTGGGGCTTACCATGGTCCAATCAACGTGAAGTGGGCGGAGCTAATGGCGACCAATCAGATGGCTTTGGATTTGGCTTGTGATGGATTACAAGTGGATTGTGTTGGCTTAGAACTGGATTGTGTTGGCTTAGAATCGGCCATCTTGGATTAGAAAAAGGATGTCGTTATAGCGCACGGTTCTTATGCCGCACCAATATTATGCAGTCTATCTCTATACTACTCATATTGTATCTACACATAAGGAATGTGTGTGAGAAAACTACTGAAACAGAGAATTGCATTGCTTCTTTACTGCACAAGCCTGTTCTGTGTGTTTTCGGAATTCTAATAATGCTAATTTTCATGTCAGGGTATGTCCAGGGGCTTTCTGGTGCTCTGCTCGATCTCTGTCGACGATAGCTGTTCATGAGCCCCCGAACAGAAGGAAGAGACTACACAAGGCGGGCTCACCGCAAGAGTTACAGTGAATGAGTCACTACAACGCTGACAACTCTGCAAGGCATTAAATGCAAGTCGACAGCAGAAGAGCTTCAGCGAACGTGTACAAACAGTCACATACCTAGGATTTTTAGTTTTTGGCATTTCATTCGCCATTAATCGGTGGCTTCTGTAGAAGCGTAGGGGATGGGGAAACAAACACAAGATTTTGGTGCACACAGTAAATGGTACTCCATGTTCCTTAGCCGTTTTTACTACATGAAGTGCCAGGGAAAAATCAGAGGGGTTGGGACGCTTTCATAGACGTGGTTTGTTACATCATGGGTGCATCATGCATTGCGCTCCATAATACTGATCAATCTTTTTTTTTCATGTGTCATACTTTGCGAGATAAAAGCTCTTGAACAGATGCCTGACTAACGCACAAATGTCAAGGACCTCAGAGATACAGCCAATTCCACTGATAGCCCTAAGGTCTGTGACGTCAGAGCTGCTTGAGTTTTGCTATTCAAGGTGCACATTTTCTACGCTCTATTCCAACCTTGGTTTGTAAAACACACATTGGTACGAAGAAGCATTTATGTTCATGTGGGATGGTGGTGTTACAACCCCTTTCACTGGTTTGTGGGGAATGACCTTATTCTGCACCTAAGACTTACCACAGAACACCTCAACTGACACCTGTATTCTGTCCATCTTGCAGTGTACTTGTTTACCTGTTGCGAGGGATTATGGGGGAGTCAGATAGTTTTATGATCTCTCTGTATTCAATAAAATTATGGTCTATTCAATGCTGCGTGTAAAATTACAGTATCTGTGGAATGTGTGGAGATGTGCATTGATTCAAGAAGTAAATCGGCTCCTGAAACCAGCATGCAGATCCAGATGTAATACTGGTGTCTTTGACATATGGAAGCAACTCATCTTCATTTCTTTTCTTTCTTTTTTTGTGGTTGATTAATGTGATGGCTCATGGCTACACTGCACTAGTAAACCAGCCGAAATAAGGTGCAAGATATCCCTGATAATTACACTTGCACGGTGTCCTTGTACTGTGCAGTTTATTTTTGTTTTCGTTTATTTTTTCCTTCCTTTTTTTTCTGTTCGGCTCTCATAAGCCACGTATGCCCTCATGTAAGTATCTTGTTCTTGTATCTGGTGCTTGCTCTCACGACAGTGTAAAATTTCGGCAAAACACGTTCATCGCGAATCTACACTAAGGTTGTCATTCAAGTCCAGTTCTTACGTACGTACCTGCAGTGTGTATACGATAACATGGCGTTGCCATACACAACTCGTTCACCCGGTTATAATGCCAAGAAATGTGATTACTGCTCCTGTAACGTCAAACGCCAGGTATTCGAGAGTGAGAAAGATATGCGCAAGTGATGCAGCAGTGGTGAGCCGTAACTATAAGAGAGCGAAGTCTTCAATTAAGCGATGAATTGACTTACTTTATCAAAGGCACCTACAATGCGAATAAAAATATATTTCGTATGTAGGCGTAGCACAGCTCCGTTGACGATATACGTGACGTTCATTGCGTTCTTAGCCAGTCTGCCGCTGGCCGGAACGCGACAGCATAATTGCACGAATCCTAACTGCACACGTGGTATCAACAGCGTGTTTTGGCGTTGGCAGATCATCCCAAATATAAAAAAAACGATGCGATCAAGAAGCCTACGTCGATCGAGCAGACGCTCTCTGCCACCATCGTTTGGTTACATTCCCGTATGCTCCGTAGAGAGGGAGGGAAGTCTTGAAGAACACTGATATCACTTACGTCGGCGATATAGACCGCGTGAACAGCTGCCGTCATAAAAATGGCGGCCCCCATGTCTGTTTCGAAATGGTTAATTTACGATTATTTAAAATATGGGGCTGTTTTGTGGAAATAAAGGGTGCTTTCAGACACAGTTCGATATGGGCTTCCAGAATATTGTTATAGTTTCAAGAAGTCAAGGTATCTCCGGAGCTGACCTTTAATGGGGCCGTACACTGTCACCAAACATTTCTGAAATAATGATACCCCATGAAAGAACGCAGATCATAATACCTAAATATACATTTCGTTCGGCTCGTGCCAGCTCATTGACCCATATAACTGCTTTCAAAGATGAGTAACTAACGAGCCTCTCTCCACCACGCATACGTCACATGGCTACGTAGGGTTTTGCCGTCCAATCGGGGGGCCGAGCTGCGCACATGACGTTTCAAATTACCAACCAATAAACATACTTCGTTATCAGCTGTGAGTCGGAGCGCTCAGTTTGTTTGTGTGAAACGACGTTTTGCGCTCCGTGGTTCCGAAATTCAACGTCATGACATCTGCAACATCTCCGGCTGGCGCAAACGTCAACAGTTGGGCTGCTATCACATGACGCGATTCGAACCCGGGTTCCTCCCAGTCACGACGTGATATGGCCAGCACGCTATCCACTGTACCACGCGAGCTGGGGACGCGATGCCGCGTGGCTCAAACCAAAGAACGGCAGCCCAGTTGTCGGAACCATTCGAAGATGACGAAGATGTTCCATCGCGCACCTACCTAAGATTCCGGAACTGTAGTCCCGGATATTCATTCGCGCTCGTTGTGTGTTGCGTGCTACTGCCCAGAAAACGCAGTGCGCGTATGATACCTAAATTAAACGCATTTCTTTTTCAGTTTGAGGCTATAACTGTTTAGATTTTCAATAGAAGAGGATTCACGTTCATCTAGTCCAATTCCGCATTTGAAATAAAATCACACGTGGAACACTCGATCGTAATTGGTGAGGAAAGTGCTACGTCAAAATGACGTAAAGTTAAAGCGCGGGGCGGAGCTTAAATGCGAAAGAGTGCAGTGAATATTTCATCCGTATGCAAGCGCCTTTTGTTTTTGAGCGTTAGTAATTGCAAGGACTTTTCACTGCGTAAGTTTCAATAATATAACACAAAGAAATGTGCACCTTTTTGTACCTGTTTACGGCCCCTTTAAGTAAATTTCGTTCGGAAGATATTCGTAACTTTTAATATCCACGACATAAAGAATTCGTATTATGTTATAGTGTATATAGAAAATATCAATCCATTCGATTAAATTATCTGTTATCATGAAAGAGTGCTCATCAGAGTGAGCGAGCTCAAGCTTGCGTATTGTGAAATTACACATTCTACAACACCGATCATCAATTGCAACACCTGTTGAAATTTTAATTAATGTCTTACTGATGTGTGGTAGTCACCACTTCTCCTGAATGTGAATCGATAAATTTTAGCATTTAAGCCACAATCAAATATCTTGTATAGTATGTGTGAGTATATGCACAACTTTTTAATCTATATATTTCAAAAAATGCAAGAAATAGCGTGCAGTTTTGACTTTGAAAATTGAAAGAAAATGCTCTTTAGTGTGGAATTTGCGTTTTACAACGTATGAGCTATGAACTTATAAAATTAAAGCATGGCCATTCTGGTGCCCGGATGCTATCACACTAAAATAATGTGGTAGTTTTTCTGTATGGCTACGGGAAATCTCGAGTACATTTTGTGGATTGGATCTATGTTTATGTGTGACCTGCGCTGATCTGCTTAGTATAATCAATATAACATATCTTCCATTGTGTTTATGCACAACGCTCATCTTCATTGTATACTGGTTAATCATTTCTGGTGGCGGTTGTGTGAACCGTTTCTACCAAAATCTGATTGCCACTTGGAAATTATTCCATATACGTTTGTGTGCCGTGTGTTAGGAAGATTACGTGATTAGAAATGTAGACTTGGCCTGCACATCATGCTTGTAAAATCTTCCATTTCCATCGCAGCATTTGATAATAGATTCGCTTTTCGCGAAGGCTTCGTATTATCTCGCAGGCACTGAACCCGAATGCGATTGTAAAAGTTGTCGCGAACGCTTTGACTTATCCCGCCGCAATCAGTTATCTTGCCTTATTTCCTGTTTTGCCCTATCTTGGACGGCTTCTTTTTCCTATCCAGTCATACAAATGGACAACTGTGTTGACGAAAATATTTATTTATTCCGCACTCCAATCGGGTTGCTTGTCAAAGACGCCTTTTCTTCGTCTTTTACTACGTCTGGGCTAGTGCAACTGTTTGAGAAATATACATGCACTGTGGAATTTAATTCATGAAATATGATAAGTTTTCACAAGAGATTAGCTTTTTTGTAATCATAGACTGATGTATCATGCCTCTAAGTTTCAATGACCGGTCCTTCTCCGGCAATTCTATCCTTCGCATGTTGAACTTGTACAGAGTGTAGTCGGGCACAACCTATTTGATGGTCAGGTCTCATTATGAGAATTCTTACACACAGTGTGGAATATTCGTTTCCTTAGCGATCACTGTTCTCAGTCTAGCCATGCCAAATGCAAGGTGCTTTTCATTGTGATGCGTAGAATTCATTATAATGATGACAAAGGTTACATTTATTGTTTCAGTTATACACTTGTTTATTTCGATAAATTACAGTTCTATTTCAAACTCTGAAGTTTTCGTTTGTTGTCTTCATTGATGAATTCCGAAGACATTAAATAGTTTATTCTAATTATTGGGCGCTTGAATCCAGCGTTGATTAAAGCTCAGCTCCGCCGATTTTCGACTGCGACAGAATGGAGCCATGCTTGGGCTGTGCGTTCGTTTCCGCACAGGGAGCATACATGTGAAAAATTTTCACCCATTTGTTTGTAGTTTTTCAGAAAACAATTTTTTAAATTTCCCTGGCACGGCGGTCCTGTGGTCGGCAAACCCTGACCAATCACGGCTTCGTCCTGGCTTAGCCGCGCTCGTGGCTCGCCATCGCATCGACGATTTGGCGTTAGCCAAGCCACGAGCGCGACTAAGCCAGGACGAAGCCGGGATTGGTCAGGGTTTGCCGACCACAGGACCGCTGTGCCAGGGAAATTTAAAAAATTGTTTTCTTAAAAACTACAAACAAATGGGTGAAAATTTTTCACATGTATGCTCCCTGTGCGGAAACGAACGCACAGCCCAAGCATGGCTCCATTCTGTCGCAGTCGAAAATCGGCGGAGCTGAGCTTTAATGAACCGTGCGATATAGACCGCTTGTATATGATAATTTGATCCGACTGCTTTCTTGATGAATGCAAGGCCCATTGCAATGATTACAATTACATCTGGTCTAGTGTATTTCAATTCTTCGTTAGCAAACCTCAAAAACTCCGCCATCAATCCCAGTGGCCTTTCCGACGTTGACGTGCAGATATTTTTATAAGTATTGTAGATTCAGCATATAAATTCTCGCACCTTCAGTTCTGTAGTTTGTACCATATCTCCGAATACGACCATGTCTAGGACGTATTGAAATGCAGCGATAATGGAATCGTTTCACGGCTCCTCCATTCCGAAGCAGTTTTTTTATCACATCTTCCCATGACTTATGGTATCGAGTACAAAATCTGTCCATCTTTTCAATGTAGAGCAATTGTCTCTTCTGTTTTCAAGTGCACATCTACACTTAATTAAAAGCATATCTATGTTTATTTTATTGATTAAAATTTTATTATCTGGTTTAGAATGCTATAATCTCCACCTGTCGTGAGAATTATTGTTTTGACTTTGTTTCAAGTATTCACTCGACTGATATTCTATGAGTTGTGAACTTACTGCCTGAAATAATTGTCTTGCATTTGTTTCAATTGTTCACTCGATTGACATAAGTAAGTACCTCGAAGATGGGAATGCCTCATAACTCTGAGTTGCATTTCACATTTGATATTTCTGTGTGGTTCATTAGAAATTTCTGTTTCAAGATATTACAAAAATTGATGTAATTAAATTTGTTTCTCGTTTTTTGATTGAGTATCGTTGCTACCAATTAATAATTTGGACTTTCTCTACATGTTCAATAACAATATCGCATCTCTACAAACTTAGTCGACTTGTTAACAACTTTGACGAAAGATTTCCGTTTCAAGGAAAGGATGCGAAAACATAGTGATCCCCGCGAGTGATATCGACATCTATTTGCGCTGCACAATAAAATATATCGCCTTTGAACTCTCTTATCTGACCTCTAGAGCGCCCCGTTTGCTGGACGAAGTAATATAGCCCATAACCCCTTGAGTGATAAAGCATGCGCGGTGCTATGGTCACATAGATATAGAAATAAAGTCTCCCGGCTTTGAGGAAAAGAGTGAAAACCGAGATGAAAACAGTGCATATTTTCTACGTCTTGGATACCTCCCATCAAGGTTGGTTCAATGATAGATTATTTTCTTCTGTTGTTGTTTACGTGTCGCCGTGTGTTCCTCTGTTCTTCAGCGTTAAGTCTGTGCTATAGTGTTAAGTCTGTGCTATTTCGCCTTTTGATAGATTGATTAGCTATTATTTCTCTATGTGTTGGACGGTGGTTTAGCTCTCTATTATTTGTAGCTGTTGATTGTGTTGTTCCTCGTTATTTCCTTACGTCTATGCTGTTCACTTAATAAGAAATGGATTAATTAAAAGTTGAGTAATGTTGGAATATGAAACTGAGATTCCCTATTGCGCTCGAAATGTCATGACAGATATTCACGCTATTGGAATGATGGTTCTCACATATAGGAATATTATACTTTTTATAATACAACTTGTAATTTGATTGTCATCATATTGATTAAGAATTTCTTCTTTGTAGTGGTAGAGATTTTATTTCCTCTTGTGTTCGTGTCGTTCGTGTTCCGTGGTCTTCCATACATCTATTGGCACCCGTCTTCAACAAATCAGGGCAGATATCACTAGTTGTGTTTGTTGGCTAGGAGCGTGCTATGTGGTGAAGTTCATTTTTAACATGTCTATTTTCTGATGAGTTCGATTTTTCTTCTGATTTTCTGAATGATAGATGAAATGATGATTTTCTGACTGATGTTGTTTTGATTAAGAATAACTTCTTTGTAGTAGTATAGATTTTATTTCCTCTTGTGTTCGTGTCCCATAGTCTTCCAGGGTCTCTGCTGTTCACAGTTAATTACATACAACTATCAGAACTTCCCGCTTTTGCACTGATGGTTCTCATGTATTGGAATATTAGACATTTTATAATACAACTTGTAATTTTGTTTGTAATCATATTGATTAAGAATATATTCTTTGATTAAATGCGGTGTCCGTTTCTCGTTTTGATATGGTGTAGCTATTGTTTCCCTGCATGTTGGATGATTGGTTCTATATTAATGCTATGTGTTGATTCGAATTATTTCCTTATGTCTGCGCTATTCACTTCAATAGAAATTGATTAATTAAATTTGTGTCATATTGGAATATTAAACTTAGCTTCCATATTGTGCTCGAAATTACTTACATCTATCAGGTTCTCACATCTCAGACTTTTTATAATAAAACTTGTAATTTTGATTATAATCGTATTGATTAAGAACATCTTTGATTAAATGTGCTACTGCATTTTAATTCTGATTCATTGAAAACTTGTGTGTATGATTACAGTTCATAAAAAAATATTGTGTTTGATCAGTGATACCTATTCAATGCTATTGCATCATGCATGTAATAAGTATATTCTTTGTTATGTGTATTGTGTTTCTTCTGCATCAGGTTTTTTGGCTGGGTTTTTCTCCTTCACACAGAGTCATAACATAATTTCTGACACTAAAGACTTTAATAAATATATTTTCACTTGTACTTTTGTGTATGGCTATCCTTTGCATGTAAACAGCCTACTGCACACCTGTTGTAGCTGAAAAAAAAATTACGAATGAAGTCGGCATAGATTGAAAAATTACGAAAGAAGTCGACCCAGGCTGAAAAATGTGAGCGGGTAAGCCCTCACGCAGCCCTCCAGCCACGCGCCACCCACTGGTAAGCGCCTCCACCCGAGCGCCGCCCGCCGGGTGCGGGAAAAAATACGCGAACCAAGTCGGCCAAGGCTCAAAAATGTCGAAAGAAGTTGGCCCAGGCTGAAAAATGTGAGAGAGTAAGCGCGCACGCAGCCCTCCCCCAGCCGATAAGCACGCGGACAACCCTCCGCACGCGCGCAGCGCGGGGAAAAATACGAGCAGGGCTCAGGGCAGAGCCCAGGGGTCCAGGTTGCTGAGTGGACCGGCCGTAGTTTCTCACCCAACTATTACTACTCTTCTGATTCGAAGAGCGAGGGGGGCGTATAGCAATTTGGATATGTGATAATTGCTATAAAAATGCCTATGTCCCCCTCTCTCTTCAAATCAGAAGCGATAAGCATATCATTCGTGGCTGTAGTTGGCGCACAACATGCTATGCGGTGAAGTTCTGTTCTGAGAGTGTAGGCTCTGCGCAGATGGTCACACAGCGACCGACAGCGTTCTTATACAGTCGGTAACACTGGCAAAAATCCTCCTTGGCATTTAAAACGTATCTTCATACACTCATGATAAATAGGGAGTCAGAGGCGCAGTAGTAAAGGCACGGCAATAAAAGCGGCCGCAGTCTTTCTAACAAACTTCAAAGTTCGTCACTATCTTTCCATAAACTTTTCTCGGTGAAAAATTGCGCAACGTCATTTTGACGCCACGGAACTTCTGCCAAAAGCTGCATCTTCTTTTCATGAACTTTGGTTTGATTGACAACACGGGCCGTCACGCGGGGCAGGGAAACGGTCCAACGGCTGTCTTTCCCCATATCTCCCGAATTGTTTACATTGTCGAAATCTGCAAAGACACCATCCCCCGGGACAACCAAAACGTGATTTTGACGTCATGAAAATATTTCGAAGTGCCCGCGTCACGGTAACCTTGACCTGAGGTTTGATTGACGAGCGCTCACGTGGGCTACGGAAAGCATGCAATGGTTGCCCTACCTCCCATCTCTTGAACTTTCTTCGTGTTTCAAGATACGACGAGTCTACCACCCCTGGTTTGCCTCGGCCATTTGTCCTTGTTTACGACACTTGCGAAAACAACAGGCACGTAAAAAAACTTGGTGAGCATTTTTACGCTCTGGGCTTTTGGTATTATAACAATAATCGGTTGTTTACGTCGCGAGACAACTGAGATCATGAGCGACGCCACAGCGGTCGGTCTGTGGATTGCTTTTGCCCACCTGAGGGTTCTTTAACGTGCGATGAAAGCTCATCACACGGCACCCCGTATTTAACGTCCCTCGCGGAAGACGGCGTGTCTAAGCAACTTGTACCCTGCCACCAAGTTGCTGGCGTCCTCGGTCGGGTTCGAACCCGCGATCTCGGGATCAGAAGGCGAACACGCTACCGACTGAGCCACCGAGGCCTCTGGGCTTTTGGGCGGTGAGCAAATGTCCGGTGCCGCTCTGAGTCTACCACAATTGTATCACTTTTGTCGCGTGATTGAACGTTATCTGAGAGGTATTAAACATGTTATAAATTAACATAGTTGTTTGTAAATTTTAAACTGACATGCGAATCTCTGAAAACCGTGGTTGCTTTCTCCGCTCTACCACCTTCTACAGAGAAAATCGCAACATGCCACGCTGGCATGGTAGTTGCCACTGGTGGCATGTAACGATGCATATTGTATTTACAGCATTTTAAAAATACATCCATGACGTGGTTGACCCTGCTTACTTCTGGAATTCATTCACTCTGATTTTAATATTCTTTGTGTTTTCCTTCTTCTCTGCGGTAGTAAATTCGTAAATAAATTGGACGCAACAATGTTTTATTGTCCTTTTACGAAGGGGTTCAAGTCAAACCGGGACTTTTCATTTTTCGCAAAAGTAAAATGAACTTACAGGCGAGAAATTATTTTTCAACGTACTCTCCAGCGGCACTAATGCACTTGTCCCAGCGTTTCACGAGGGCTTGGATGCCAGCAGCGTAGAAATCCTTACCGGCGCGTAGCAGCCCAAATCGGACCGGGTTCTTGACTTCGTCGTCGCAGCTGAAGTGGCGGCCCCCAAGGAACGCCTTCAGTGGCGTCTTCCGTCTCGGAACCGTTTGCACCACTCAAACGCTTTGCTGCGACTAAGTGTATCGTGGCCATACTGAGCCTGAAGTTTTTTGTGAATTTCAGATGACTTTACGCCTTCATTCACGAGAAACTTCATGACAATTCGCTGTTCGATGTGCGCGCTTACCTCGTTGTCGGCCATCTTACCCAGCACGAACTACTGCCTAGAAATCTCCCCGTGCCCTTCTTCCATGCCCGTGCCTTTGATTCCGCCATTTTAGAGCAGAGCTGATGCCTTAAAATCTGCACATACCCTTCCTTCATGCCTGTGCCTTTCATTCCAGCATTTTGAAGCGGAGCTACCGCCTTGAAATCTCACTGTGCCCTTTCTTCATACCCGTATCTCTCAGTCCGGGATTTTTGACGTAGCTACCACCTTGAAATCTCCCCGTACTCTTTCCCCATGCCCATGCCTTTCAGTCAGCCATTTTGGAGCGGGGGTACAGACTTGAAATCTCCCCGTGTCCTTCCTGCATGCCCGTGCCATTGATTCCGCCATTTTTCAGCGGAGCTACTGCCTGAAAAGCTACCCATGCCCTTTCTCTATGTCCGTGTCTTTAATCCCAGCATTTGGGAGCGAAACTACCGCCTTGAAATCTCTCCATGCCCTTTCAACATGCCCGTGTCTTTCATTCCGCCATTTTAGAGCAGAGCTGACGCCTTAAAATCTCCACATGCCCTTTCTCCATGCCCGTGCCTTTCATTCCGGCATTTTGGTGCGGAGCTACCGCCTTTAAACTTCCCCGTGCCCTTCGTCTATGCCCATGACTTTAATTCCGCCATTTTGGAGCGGAGCTACTGCCTTAAAATCCCCCCATGCCCTTTCTCCATGCCCGTGCCTTTCATTCCAGCATTTTGGAGCGGAGCTACCACCTTGAAATCTCCCTGTGCCCTTCCTTCAAGCCGGTGCCTTTGATTCCGCCATTTAGGAGTGGAGCTACTGCATTGAAATCTCCCCGTGCCATTTCTACATGCCCGTGCCTTTCATTCCGACATTTTTGAGTGGGGGTGCAGCCATGAAATATCCCCGTGCGCTTCCTCCATGCCCGTGCCTCTCATTCCGGCATTTTGGAGCAGAGCTGATGCCTTAAAATCTCCACATGCCCTTTCTCCATGCCCGTGCCTTTCATTCCAACATTTTGGAGCGGAGCTACCACCTTGAAATCTCCCTGTGCCCTTCCTTCAAGCCCGTGCCTTTCATTCCAACATTTTGGAGCGGAGCTACCACCTTGAAATCTCCCTGTGCCCTTCCTTCAAGCCCATGCCTTTGATTCCACCATTTCGGAGCGGAGCTACCACCTTGAAATCTCCCTGTGCCCTTCCTTCAAGCCGGTGCCTTTGATTCTGCCATTTAGGAGTGGAGCTACTGCATTGAAATCTCCCCGTGCCATTTCTGCATGCCCGTGCCTTTCATTCCGACATTTTTGAGTGGGGGTGCAGCCATGAAATATCCCCGTGCGCTTCCTCCATGCCCGTGCCTCTCATTCCGGCATTTTGGAGCAGAGCTGATGCCTTAAAATCTCCACATGCCCTTTCCCCATGCCCGTGCCTTTCATTCCAACATTTTGGAGCGGAGCTACCACCTTGAAATCTCCCTGTGCCCTTCCTTCAAGCCCATGCCTTTGATTCCACCATTTCGGAGCGGAGCTACTGCCTTAAAATGTCCCGATGCCCGTGCCTTTGATTCCGGCATTTTGGAGCGGGGGTACAGCCTTGGAATCACCCCCGTGCCCTCTCTCCATGCCCGTGCCTTTCATTGCGACATTTCGGACTGGGGGTACAGCCTTGGAATCTCCCTGTGTGCTTCCTCCATACAAGTGCCTTTGATTCCGCCATTTTGGAATGGAGCTACCGCCTTGAAATCTCCCCGTGACATTTCTGCATGCCCGTGCCTTTCATTCTGACTTTTTTGAGCAGAGCTACTGCCTTGAAATCTCCCT
Source organism: Ornithodoros turicata (assembly GCF_037126465.1). NCBI lineage: Eukaryota > Metazoa > Arthropoda > Arachnida > Ixodida > Argasidae > Ornithodoros > Ornithodoros turicata. The sequence continues at coordinate 27,857,010 of NC_088206.1, read as the reverse complement.
GTGCCCTTCCTTCAAGACCATGCCTTTGATTCCACCATTTCGGAGCGGAGTTACTGCCTTAAAATGTCCCGATGCCCGTGCCTTTGATTCCGGCATTTTGGAGCGGGGGTACAGCCTTGGAATCTCCCCGTGCCCTCTCTCCATGCCCGTGCCTTTCATTGCGACATTTCGGACTGGGGGTACAGCCTTGGAATCTCCCTGTGTGCTTCCTCCATACAAGTGCCTTTGATTCCACCATTTTGGAACGGAGCTACCGCCTTGAAATCTCCCCATGTCCTTCCTCCATGCCGTTGCCTTTGATTCTGCCATCTAGGAGTGGAGCTACTGCATTGAAATCTCCCCGTGACATTTCTGCATGCCCGTGCCTTTCATTCGGACATTTTTGAGCAGACCTACTGCCTTGAAATCTCCCTCTGCCCTTCCTTCAAGACCATGCCTTTGATTCCACCATTTTGGAACGGAGCTACCGCCTTGAAATCTCCCCGTGCCATTTCTGCATGCCCGTGCCTTTCATTCCGACATTTTTGAGTGGGGGTGCAGCCATGAAATATCCCCGTGCGCTTCCTCCATGCCCGTGCCTCTCATTCCGGCATTTTGGAGCAGAGCTGATGCCTTAAAATCTCCACATGCCCTTTCTCCATGCCCGTGCCTTTCATTCCAACATTTTGGAGCGGAGCTACCACCTTGAAATCTCCCTGTGCCCTTCCTTCAAGCCCGTGCCTTTCATTCCAAGATTTTGGAGCGGAGCTACCACCTTGAAATCTCCCTGTGCCCTTCCTTCAAGCCCATGCCTTTGATTCCACCATTTCGGAGCGGAGCTACCACCTTGAAATCTCCCTGTGCCCTTCCTTCAAGCCCATGCCTTTGATTCCACCATTTCGGAGCGGAGCTACCACCTTGAAATCTCCCTGTGCCCTTCCTTCAAGCCCATGCCTTTGATTCCACAATTTCGGAGCGGAGCTACCACCTTGAAATCTCCCTGTGCCCTTCCTTCAAGCCCATGCCTTTGATTCCACCATTTCGGAGCGGAGCTACCACCTTGAAATCTCCCTGTGCCCTTCCTTCAAGCCCATGCCTTTGATTCCACCATTTCGGAGCGGAGCTACCACCTTGAAATCTCCCTGTGCCCTTCCTTCAAGTTCCTTCCTTCCTGTAGTTGGCGCACAACATGCTATGCGGTGAAGTTCTGTTCTGAGAGTGTAGGCTCTGCGCAGATGGTCACACAGCGACCGACAGCGTTCTTATACAGTCGGTAACACTGGCAAAAATCCTCCTTGGCATTTAAAACGTATCTTCATACACTCATGATAAATAGGGAGTCAGAGGCGCAGTAGTAAAGGCACGGCAATAAAAGCGGCCGCAGTCTTTCTAACAAACTTCAAAGTTCGTCACTATCTTTCCATAAACTTTTCTCGGTGAAAAATTGCGCAACGTCATTTTGACGCCACGGAACTTCTGCCAAAAGCTGCATCTTCTTTTCATGAACTTTGGTTTGATTGACAACACGGGCCGTCACGCGGGGCAGGGAAACGGTCCAACGGCTGTCTTTCCCCATATCTCCCGAATTGTTTACATTGTCGAAATCTGCAAAGACACCATCCCCCGGGACAACCAAAACGTGATTTTGACGTCATGAAAATATTTCGAAGTGCCCGCGTCACGGTAACCTTGACCTGAGGTTTGATTGACGAGCGCTCACGTGGGCTACGGAAAGCATGCAATGGTTGCCCTACCTCCCATCTCTTGAACTTTCTTCGTGTTTCAAGATACGACGAGTCTACCACCCCTGGTTTGCCTCGGCCATTTGTCCTTGTTTACGACACTTGCGAAAACAACAGGCACGTAAAAAAACTTGGTGAGCATTTTTACGCTCTGGGCTTTTGGTATTATAACAATAATCGGTTGTTTACGTCGCGAGACAACTGAGATCATGAGCGACGCCACAGCGGTCGGTCTGTGGATTGCTTTTGCCCACCTGAGGGTTCTTTAACGTGCGATGAAAGCTCATCACACGGCACCCCGTATTTAACGTCCCTCGCGGAAGACGGCGTGTCTAAGCAACTTGTACCCTGCCACCAAGTTGCTGGCGTCCTCGGTCGGGTTCGAACCCGCGATCTCGGGATCAGAAGGCGAACACGCTACCGACTGAGCCACCGAGGCCTCTGGGCTTTTGGGCGGTGAGCAAATGTCCGGTGCCGCTCTGAGTCTACCACAATTGTATCACTTTTGTCGCGTGATTGAACGTTATCTGAGAGGTATTAAACATGTTATAAATTAACATAGTTGTTTGTAAATTTTAAACTGACATGCGAATCTCTGAAAACCGTGGTTGCTTTCTCCGCTCTACCACCTTCTACAGAGAAAATCGCAACATGCCACGCTGGCATGGTAGTTGCCACTGGTGGCATGTAACGATGCATATTGTATTTACAGCATTTTAAAAATACATCCATGACGTGGTTGACCCTGCTTACTTCTGGAATTCATTCACTCTGATTTTAATATTCTTTGTGTTTTCCTTCTTCTCTGCGGTAGTAAATTCGTAAATAAATTGGACGCAACAATGTTTTATTGTCCTTTTACGAAGGGGTTCAAGTCAAACCGGGACTTTTCATTTTTCGCAAAAGTAAAATGAACTTACAGGCGAGAAATTATTTTTCAACGTACTCTCCAGCGGCACTAATGCACTTGTCCCAGCGTTTCACGAGGGCTTGGATGCCAGCAGCGTAGAAATCCTTACCGGCGCGTAGCAGCCCAAATCGGACCGGGTTCTTGACTTCGTCGTCGCAGCTGAAGTGGCGGCCCCCAAGGAACGCCTTCAGTGGCGTCTTCCGTCTCGGAACCGTTTGCACCACTCAAACGCTTTGCTGCGACTAAGTGTATCGTGGCCATACTGAGCCTGAAGTTTTTTGTGAATTTCAGATGACTTTACGCCTTCATTCACGAGAAACTTCATGACAATTCGCTGTTCGATGTGCGCGCTTACCTCGTTGTCGGCCATCTTACCCAGCACGAACTACTGCCTAGAAATCTCCCCGTGCCCTTCTTCCATGCCCGTGCCTTTGATTCCGCCATTTTAGAGCAGAGCTGATGCCTTAAAATCTGCACATACCCTTCCTTCATGCCTGTGCCTTTCATTCCAGCATTTTGAAGCGGAGCTACCGCCTTGAAATCTCACTGTGCCCTTTCTTCATACCCGTATCTCTCAGTCCGGGATTTTTGAGCGTAGCTACCACCTTGAAATCTCCCCGTACTCTTTCCCCATGCCCATGCCTTTCAGTCAGCCATTTTGGAGCGGGGGTACAGACTTGAAATCTCCCCGTGTCCTTCCTGCATGCCCGTGCCATTGATTCCGCCATTTTTCAGCGGAGCTACTGCCTGAAAAGCTACCCATGCCCTTTCTCTATGTCCGTGTCTTTAATCCCAGCATTTGGGAGCGAAACTACCGCCTTGAAATCTCTCCATGCCCTTTCAACATGCCCGTGTCTTTCATTCCGCCATTTTAGAGCAGAGCTGACGCCTTAAAATCTCCACATGCCCTTTCTCCATGCCCGTGCCTTTCATTCCGGCATTTTGGTGCGGAGCTACCGCCTTTAAACTTCCCCGTGCCCTTCGTCTATGCCCATGACTTTAATTCCGCCATTTTGGAGCGGAGCTACTGCCTTAAAATCCCCCCATGCCCTTTCTCCATGCCCGTGCCTTTCATTCCAGCATTTTGGAGCGGAGCTACCACCTTGAAATCTCCCTGTGCCCTTCCTTCAAGCCGGTGCCTTTGATTCCGCCATTTAGGAGTGGAGCTACTGCATTGAAATCTCCCCGTGCCATTTCTACATGCCCGTGCCTTTCATTCCGACATTTTTGAGTGGGGGTGCAGCCATGAAATATCCCCGTGCGCTTCCTCCATGCCCGTGCCTCTCATTCCGGCATTTTGGAGCAGAGCTGATGCCTTAAAATCTCCACATGCCCTTTCTCCATGCCCGTGCCTTTCATTCCAACATTTTGGAGCGGAGCTACCACCTTGAAATCTCCCTGTGCCCTTCCTTCAAGCCCGTGCCTTTCATTCCAACATTTTGGAGCGGAGCTACCACCTTGAAATCTCCCTGTGCCCTTCCTTCAAGCCCATGCCTTTGATTCCACCATTTCGGAGCGGAGCTACCACCTTGAAATCTCCCTGTGCCCTTCCTTCAAGCCGGTGCCTTTGATTCTGCCATTTAGGAGTGGAGCTACTGCACTGAACTCTCCCCGTGCCATTTCTGCATGCCCGTGCCTTTCATTCCGACATTTTTGAGTGGGGGTGCAGCCATGAAATATCCCCGTGCGCTTCCTCCATGCCCGTGCCTCTCATTCCGGCATTTTGGAGCAGAGCTGATGCCTTAAAATCTCCACATGCCCTTTCCCCATGCCCGTGCCTTTCATTCCAACATTTTGGAGCGGAGCTACCACCTTGAAATCTCCCTGTGCCCTTCCTTCAAGCCCATGCCTTTGATTCCACCATTTCGGAGCGGAGCTACTGCCTTAAAATGTCCCGATGCCCGTGCCTTTGATTCCGGCATTTTGGAGCGGGGGTACAGCCTTGGAATCACCCCCGTGCCCTCTCTCCATGCCCGTGCCTTTCATTGCGACATTTCGGACTGGGGGTACAGCCTTGGAATCTCCCTGTGTGCTTCCTCCATACAAGTGCCTTTGATTCCGCCATTTTGGAATGGAGCTACCGCCTTGAAATCTCCCCGTGACATTTCTGCATGCCCGTGCCTTTCATTCTGACTTTTTTGAGCAGAGCTACTGCCTTGAAATCTCCCTGTGCCCTTCCTTCAAGACCATGCCTTTGATTCCACCATTTCGGAGCGGAGTTACTGCCTTAAAATGTCCCGATGCCCGTGCCTTTGATTCCGGCATTTTGGAGCGGGGGTACAGCCTTGGAATCTCCCCGTGCCCTCTCTCCATGCCCGTGCCTTTCATTGCGACATTTCGGACTGGGGGTACAGCCTTGGAATCTCCCTGTGTGCTTCCTCCATACAAGTGCCTTTGATTCCACCATTTTGGAACGGAGCTACCGCCTTGAAATCTCCCCATGTCCTTCCTCCATGCCGTTGCCTTTGATTCTGCCATCTAGGAGTGGAGCTACTGCATTGAAATCTCCCCGTGACATTTCTGCATGCCCGTGCCTTTCATTCGGACATTTTTGAGCAGACCTACTGCCTTGAAATCTCCCTCTGCCCTTCCTTCAAGACCATGCCTTTGATTCCACCATTTTGGAACGGAGCTACCGCCTTGAAATCTCCCCGTGCCATTTCTGCATGCCCGTGCCTTTCATTCCGACATTTTTGAGTGGGGGTGCAGCCATGAAATATCCCCGTGCGCTTCCTCCATGCCCGTGCCTCTCATTCCGGCATTTTGGAGCAGAGCTGATGCCTTAAAATCTCCACATGCCCTTTCTCCATGCCCGTGCCTTTCATTCCAACATTTTGGAGCGGAGCTACCACCTTGAAATCTCCCTGTGCCCTTCCTTCAAGCCCGTGCCTTTCATTCCAAGATTTTGGAGCAGAGCTACCACCTTGAAATCTCCCTGTGCCCTTCCTTCAAGCCCATGCCTTTGATTCCACCATTTCGGAGCGGAGCTACCACCTTGAAATCTCCCTGTGCCCTTCCTTCAAGCCCATGCCTTTGATTCCACCATTTCGGAGCGGAGCTACCACCTTGAAATCTCCCTGTGCCCTTCCTTCAAGCCCATGCCTTTGATTCCACCATTTCGGAGCGGAGCTACCACCTTGAAATCTCCCTGTGCCCTTCCTTCAAGCCCATGCCTTTGATTCCACCATTTCGGAGCGGAGCTACCACCTTGAAATCTCCCTGTGCCCTTCCTTCAAGCCCATGCCTTTGATTCCACCATTTCGGAGCGGAGCTACCACCTTGAAATCTCCCTGTGCCCTTCCTTTAAGCCCATGCCTTTGATTCCACCATTTCGGAGCGGAGCTACCACCTTGAAATCTCCCTGTGCCCTTCCTTCAAGACCATGCCTTTGATTCCACCATTTTGGAACGGAGCTACCGCCTTGAAATCTCCCTGTGCCCTTCCTTCAAGCCCGTGCCTTTCATTCCAAGATTTTGGAGCGGAGCTACCACCTTGAAATCTCCCTGTGCCCTTCCTTCAAGCCCATGCCTTTGATTCCACCATTTCGGAGCGGAGCTACCACCTTGAAATCTCCCTGTGCCCTTCCTTCAAGCCCATGCCTTTGATTCCACCATTTCGGAGCGGAGCTACCACCTTGAAATCTCCCTGTGCCCTTCCTTCAAGCCCATGCCTTTGATTCCACCATTTCGGAGCGGAGCTACCACCTTGAAATCTCCCTGTGCCCTTCCTTCAAGCCGGTGCCTTTGATTCCGCCATTTAGGAGTGGAGCTACTGCATTGAAATCTCCCCGTGCCATTTCTGCATACCCGTGCCTTTCATTCAGACATTTTTGAGTGGGGGTGCAGCCATGAAATATCCCTGTGCGCTTCCTCCATGCCCGTGCCTCTCATTCCGGCATTTTGGAGCAGAGCTGATGCCTTAAAATCTCCACATGCCCTTTCTCCATGCCCGTGCCTTTCATTCCAACATTTAGGAGCGGAGCTACCACCTTGAAATCTCCCTGTGCCCTTCCTTCAAGCCCATGCCTTTGATTCCACCATTTCGGAGCGGAGCTACCACCTTGAAATCTCCCTGTGCCCTTCCTTCAAGCCGGTGCCTTTGATTCCGCCATTTAGGAGTGGAGCTACTGCATTGAAATCTCCCCGTGCCATTTCTGCATACCCGTGCCTTTCATTCAGACATTTTTGAGTGGGGGTGCAGCCATGAAATATCCCCGTGCGCTTCCTCCATGCCCGTGCCTCTCATTCCGGCATTTTGGAGCAGAGCTGATGCCTTAAAATCTCCACATGCCCTTTCTCCATGCCCGTGCCTTTCATTCCAACATTTTGGAGCGGAGCTACCACCTTGAAATCTCCCTGTGCCCTTCCTTCAAGCCCGTGCCTTTCATTCCAAGATTTTGGAGCGGAGCTACCACCTTGAAATCTCCCTGTGCCCTTCCTTCAAGCCCATGCCTTTGATTCCACCATTTCGGAGCGGAGCTACCACCTTGAAATCTCCCTGTGCCCTTCCTTCAAGCCCATGCCTTTGATTCCACCATTTCGGAGCGGAGCTACCACCTTGAAATCTCCCTGTGCCCTTCCTTCAAGCCCATGCCTTTGATTCCACCATTTCGGAGCGGAGCTACCACCTTGAAATCTCCCTGTGCCCTTCCTTCAAGCCCATGCCTTTGATTCCACCATTTCGGAGCGGAGCTACCACCTTGAAATCTCCCTGTGCCCTTCCTTCAAGCCCATGCCTTTGATTCCACCATTTCGGAGCGGAGCTACCACCTTGAAATCTCCCTGTGCCCTTCCTTCAAGCCCATGCCTTTGATTCCACCATTTCGGAGCGGAGCTAGCACCTTGAAATCTCCCTGTGCCCTTCCTTCAAGACCATGCCTTTGATTCCACCATTTTGGAACGGAGCTACCGCCTTGAAATCTCCCTGTGCCCTTCCTTCAAGCCCGTGCCTTTCATTCCAAGATTTTGGAGCGGAGCTACCACCTTGAAATCTCCCTGTGCCCTTCCTTCAAGCCCATGCCTTTGATTCCACCATTTCGGAGCGGAGCTACCACCTTGAAATCTCCCTGTGCCCTTCCTTCAAGCCCATGCCTTTGATTCCACCATTTCGGAGCGGAGCTACCACCTTGAAATCTCCCTGTGCCCTTCCTTCAAGCCCATGCCTTTGATTCCACCATTTCGGAGCGGAGCTACCACCTTGAAATCTCCCTGTGCCCTTCCTTCAAGCCGGTGCCTTTGATTCCGCCATTTAGGAGTGGAGCTACTGCATTGAAATCTCCCCGTGCCATTTCTGCATACCCGTGCCTTTCATTCAGACATTTTTGAGTGGGGGTGCAGCCATGAAATATCCCCGTGCGCTTCCTCCATGCCCGTGCCTCTCATTCCGGCATTTTGGAGCAGAGCTGATGCCTTAAAATCTCCACATGCCCTTTCTCCATGCCCGTGCCTTTCATTCCAACATTTAGGAGCGGAGCTACCACCTTGAAATCTCCCTGTGCCCTTCCTTCAAGCCCATGCCTTTGATTCCACCATTTCGGAGCGGAGCTACCACCTTGAAATCTCCCTGTGCCCTTCCTTCAAGCCGGTGCCTTTGATTCCGCCATTTAGGAGTGGAGCTACTGCATTGAAATCTCCCCGTGCCATTTCTGCATACCCGTGCCTTTCATTCAGACATTTTTGAGTGGGGGTGCAGCCATGAAATATCCCCGTGCGCTTCCTCCATGCCCGTGCCTCTCATTCCGGCATTTTGGAGCAGAGCTGATGCCTTAAAATCTCCACATGCCCTTTCTCCATGCCCGTGCCTTTCATTCCAACATTTAGGAGCGGAGCTACCACCTTGAAATCTCCCTGTGCCCTTCCTTCAAGCCCATGCCTTTGATTCCACCATTTCGGAGCGGAGCTACCACCTTGAAATCTCCCTGTGCCCTTCCTTCAAGCCGGTGCCTTTGATTCCGCCATTTAGGAGTGGAGCTACTGCATTGAAATCTCCCCGTGCCATTTCTGCATACCCGTGCCTTTCATTCAGACATTTTTGAGTGGGGGTGCAGCCATGAAATATCCCCGTGCGCTTCCTCCATGCCCGTGCCTCTCATTCCGGCATTTTGGAGCAGAGCTGATGCCTTAAAATCTCCACATGCCCTTTCTCCATGCCCGTGCCTTTCATTCCAACATTTAGGAGCGGAGCTACCACCTTGAAATCTCCCTGTGCCCTTCCTTCAAGCCCATGCCTTTGATTCCACCATTTCGGAGCGGAGCTACCACCTTGAAATCTCCCTGTGCCCTTCCTTCAAGCCGGTGCCTTTGATTCCGCCATTTAGGAGTGGAGCTACTGCATTGAAATCTCCCCGTGCCATTTCTGCATACCCGTGCCTTTCATTCAGACATTTTTGAGTGGGGGTGCAGCCATGAAATATCCCCGTGCGCTTCCTCCATGCCCGTGCCTCTCATTCCGGCATTTTGGAGCAGAGCTGATGCCTTAAAATCTCCACATGCCCTTTCTCCATGCCCGTGCCTTTCATTCCAACATTTAGGAGCGGAGCTACCACCTTGAAATCTCCCTGTGCCCTTCCTTCAAGCCCATGCCTTTGATTCCACCATTTCGGAGCGGAGCTACCACCTTGAAATCTCCCTGTGCCCTTCCTTCAAGCCGGTGCCTTTGATTCCGCCATTTAGGAGTGGAGCTACTGCATTGAAATCTCCCCGTGCCATTTCTACATGCCCGTGCCTTTCATTCCGACATTTTTGAGTGGGGGTGCAGCCATGAAATATCCCCGTGCGCTTCCTCCATGCCCGTGCCTCTCATTCCGGCATTTTGGAGCAGAGCTGATGCCTTAAAATCTCCACATGCCCTTTCTCCATGCCCGTGCCTTTCATTCCAACATTTTGGAGCGGAGCTACCACCTTGAAATCTCCCTGTGCCCTTCCTTCAAGCCCGTGCCTTTCATTCCAACATTTTGGAGCGGAGCTACCACCTTGAAATCTCCCTGTGCCCTTCCTTCAAGCCCATGCCTTTGATTCCACCATTTCGGAGCGGAGCTACCACCTTGAAATCTCCCTGTGCCCTTCCTTCAAGCCGGTGCCTTTGATTCTGCCATTTAGGAGTGGAGCTACTGCATTGAAATCTCCCCGTGCCATTTCTGCATGCCCGTGCCTTTCATTCCGACATTTTTGAGTGGGGGTGCAGCCATGAAATATCCCCGTGCACTTCCTCCATGCCCGTGCCTCTCATTCCGGCATTTTGGAGCAGAGCTGATGCCTTAAAATCTCCCTGTGCCCTTCCTTCAAGCCCATGCCTTTGATTCCACCATTTTGGAGCGGAGCTACTGCCTTAAAATGTCCCGATGCCCGTGCCTTTGATTCCGGCATTTTGGAGCGGGGGTACAGCCTTGGAATCACCCCCGTGCCCTCTCTCCATGCCCGTGCCTTTCATTGCGACATTTCGGACTGGGGGTACAGCCTTGGAATCTCCCTGTGTGCTTCCTCCATACCAGTGCCTTTGATTCCGGCATTTTGGAATGGAGCTACCGCCTTGAAATCTCCCCGTGCCCTTCCTTCAAGCCCATGCCTTTGATTCCACCATTTTGGAACGGAGCTACCGCCTTGAAATCTCCCCGTGTCCTTCCTTCAAGCCCATGCCTTTGATTCCACCATTTTGGAACGGAGCTACCGCCTTGAAATCTCCCCGTGCCCTTCCTTCAAGCCCATGCCTTTGATTCCACCATTTTGGAACGGAGCTACCGCCTTGAAATCTCCCCGTGCCCTTCCTTCAAGCCCATGCCTTTGATTCCACCATTTTGGAACGGAGCTACCGCCTTGAAATCTCCCCGTGCCCTTCCTTCAAGCCCATGCCTTTGATTCCACCATTTTGGAACGGAGCTACCGCCTTGAAATCTCCTCGTGCCCTTCCTTCAAGCCCATGCCTTTGATTCCACCATTTTGGAACGGAGCTACTGCCTTGAAATCTCCCCGTGCCCTTCCTTCAAGCCCATGCCTTTGATTCCGGCATTTTGGAATGGAGCTACCGCCTTGAAATCTCCCCGTGCCCTTCCTTCAAGCCCATGCCTTTGATTCCACCATTTTGGAACGGAGCTACCGCCTTGAAATCTCCCCGTGTCCTTCCTCCATGCCGGTGCCTTTGATTCTGCCATCTAGGAGTGGAGCTACTGCATTGAAATCTCCCCGTGACATTTCTGCATGCCCGTGCCTTTCATTCTGACTTTTTTGAGCAGAGCTACTGCCTTGAAATCTCCCTGTGCCCTTCCTTCAAGACCATGCCTTTGATTCCACCATTTCGGAGCGGAGTTACTGCCTTAAAATGTCCCGACGCCCGTGCCTTTGATTCCGGCATTTTGGAGCGGGGGTACAGCCTTGGAATCTCCCCGTGCCCTCTCTCCATGCCCGTGCCTTTCATTGCGACATTTCGGACTGGGGGTACAGCCTTGGAATCTCCCTGTGTGCTTCCTCCATACAAGTGCCTTTGATTCCGCCATTTTGGAATGGAGCTACCGCCTTGAAATCTCCCCATGTCCTTCCTCCATGCCATTGCCTTTGATTCTGCCATCTAGGAGTGGAGCTACTGCCTTGAAATCTCCCCGTGCCCTTCCTTCAAGACCATGCCTTTGATTCCACCATTTTGGAACGGAGCTACCGCCTTGAAATCTCCCCATGTCCTTCCTCCATGCCGTTGCCTTTGATTCTGCCATCTAGGAGTGGAGCTACTGCATTGAAATCTCCCCGTGACATTTCTGCATACCCGTGCCTTTCATTCTGACATTTTTGAGCAGACCTACTGCCTTGAAATCTCTCTCTGCCCTTCCTTCAAGACCATGCCTTTGATTCCACCATTTCGGAGCGGAGCTACTGCCTTAAAATGTCCCGATGCCCGTGCCTTTGATTCCGGCATTTTGGAGCGGGGGTACAGCCTTGGAATCACCCCCGTGCCCTCTCTCCATGCCCGTGCCTTTCATTGCGACATTTCGGACTGGGGGTACAGCCTTGGAATCTCCCTGTGTGCTTCCTCCATACCAGTGCCTTTGATTCCGGCATTTTGGAATGGAGCTACCGCCTTGAAATCTCCCCGTGCCCTTCCTTCAAGCCCATGCCTTTGATTCCACCATTTTGGAACGGAGCTACCGCCTTGAAATCTCCCCGTGTCCTTCCTCCATGCCGGTGCCTTTGATTCTGCCATCTAGGAGTGGAGCTACTGCATTGAAATCTCCCCGTGACATTTCTGCATGCCCGTGCCTTTCATTCTGACTTTTTTGAGCAGAGCTACTGCCTTGAAATCTCCCTGTGCCCTTCCTTCAAGACCATGCCTTTGATTCCACCATTTCGGAGCGGAGTTACTGCCTTAAAATGTCCCGATGCCCGTGCCTTTGATTCCGGCATTTTGGAGCGGGGGTACAGCCTTGGAATCTCCCCGTGCCCTCTCTCCATGCCCGTGCCTTTCATTGCGACATTTCGGACTGGGGGTACAGCCTTGGAATCTCCCTGTGTGCTTCCTCCATACCAGTGCCTTTGATTCCACCATTTTGGAACGGAGCTACCGCCTTGAAATCTCCCCGTGTCCTTCCTCCATGCCGGTGCCTTTGATTCTGCCATCTAGGAGTGGAGCTACTGCATTGAAATCTCCCCGTGACATTTCTGCATGCCCGTGCCTTTCATTCTGACTTTTTTGAGCAGAGCTACTGCCTTGAAATCTCCCTGTGCCCTTCCTTCAAGACCATGCCTTTGATTCCACCATTTCGGAGCGGAGTTACTGCCTTAAAATGTCCCGATGCCCGTGCCTTTGATTCCGGCATTTTGGAGCGGGGGTACAGCCTTGGAATCTCCCCGTGCCCTCTCTCCATGCCTGTGCCTTTCATTGCGACATTTCGGACTGGGGGTACAGCCTTGGAATCTCCCTGTGTGCTTCCTCCATACAAGTGCCTTTGATTCCGCCATTTTGGAATGGAGCTACCGCCTTGAAATCTCCCCATGTCCTTCCTCCATGCCGTTGCCTTTGATTCTGCCATCTAGGAGTGGAGCTACTGCATTGAAATCTCCCCGTGACATTTCTGCATACCCGTGCCTTTCATTCTGACATTTTTGAGCAGACCTACTGCCTTGAAATCTCCCTCTGCCCTTCCTCCAAGCCCATGCCTTTGATTCCACCATTTTGGAACGGAGCTACCGCCTTGAAATCTCCCCATGTCCTTCCTCCATGCCGTTGCCTTTGATTCTGCCATCTAGGAGTGGAGCTACTGCATTGAAATCTCCCCGTGACATTTCTGCATACCCGTGCCTTTCATTCTGACATTTTTGAGCAGACCTACTGCCTTGAAATCTCCCTCTGCCCTTCCTTCAAGACCATGCCTTTGATTCCACCATTTCGGAGCGGAGCTACCACCTTGAAATCTCCCTGTGCCCTTCCTTCAAGCCGGTGCCTTTGATTCTGCCATTTAGGAGTGGAGCTACTGCATTGAAATCTCCCCGTGCCATTTCTGCATGCCCGTGCCTTTCATTCCGACATTTTTGAGTGGGGGTGCAGCCATGAAATATCCCCGTGCGCTTCCTCCATGCCCGTGCCTCTCATTCCGGCATTTTGGAGTAGAGCTGATGCCTTAAAATCTCCACATGCCCTTTCTCCATGCCCATGCCTTTCATTCCAACATTTTGGAGCGGAGCTACCACCTTGAAATCTCCCTGTGCCCTTCCTTCAAGCCCGTGCCTTTCATTCCAAGATTTTGGAGCGGAGCTACCACCTTGAAATCTCCGTGTGCCCTTCCTTCAAGCCCATGCCTTTGATTCCACCATTTCGGAGCGGAGCTACCACCTTGAAATCTCCCTGTGCCCTTCCTTCAAGCCGGTGCCTTTGATTCCGCCATTTAGGAGTGGAGCTACTGCATTGAAATCTCCCTGTGCCCTTCCTTCAAGCCCATGCCTTTGATTCCACCATTTCGGAGCGGAGCTACCACCTTGAAATCTCCCTGTGCCCTTCCTTCAAGCCGGTGCCTTTGATTCCGCCATTTAGGAGTGGAGCTACTGCATTGAAATCTCCCCGTGCCATTTCTGCATACCCGTGCCTTTCATTCAGACATTTTTGAGTGGGGGTGCAGCCATGAAATATCCCCGTGCGCTTCCTCCATGCCCGTGCCTCTCATTCCGGCATTTTGGAGCAGAGCTGATGCCTTAAAATCTCCACATGCCCTTTCTCCATGCCCGTGCCTTTCATTCCAACATTTAGGAGCGGAGCTACCACCTTGAAATCTCCCTGTGCCCTTCCTTCAAGCCCATGCCTTTGATTCCACCATTTCGGAGCGGAGCTACCACCTTGAAATCTCCCTGTGCCCTTCCTTCAAGCCGGTGCCTTTGATTCCGCCATTTAGGAGTGGAGCTACTGCATTGAAATCTCCCCGTGCCATTTCTGCATACCCGTGCCTTTCATTCAGACATTTTTGAGTGGGGGTGCAGCCATGAAATATCCCCGTGCGCTTCCTCCATGCCCGTGCCTCTCATTCCGGCATTTTGGAGCAGAGCTGATGCCTTAAAATCTCCACATGCCCTTTCTCCATGCCCGTGCCTTTCATTCCAACATTTAGGAGCGGAGCTACCACCTTGAAATCTCCCTGTGCCCTTCCTTCAAGCCCATGCCTTTGATTCCACCATTTCGGAGCGGAGCTACCACCTTGAAATCTCCCTGTGCCCTTCCTTCAAGCCGGTGCCTTTGATTCCGCCATTTAGGAGTGGAGCTACTGCATTGAAATCTCCCCGTGCCATTTCTGCATACCCGTGCCTTTCATTCAGACATTTTTGAGTGGGGGTGCAGCCATGACATATCCCCGTGCGCTTCCTCCATGCCCGTGCCTCTCATTCCGGCATTTTGGAGCAGAGCTGATGCCTTAAAATCTCCACATGCCCTTTCTCCATGCCCGTGCCTTTCATTCCAACATTTAGGAGCGGAGCTACCACCTTGAAATCTCCCTGTGCCCTTCCTTCAAGCCCATGCCTTTGATTCCACCATTTCGGAGCGGAGCTACCACCTTGAAATCTCCCTGTGCCCTTCCTTCAAGCCGGTGCCTTTGATTCCGCCATTTAGGAGTGGAGCTACTGCATTGAAATCTCCCCGTGCCATTTCTGCATACCCGTGCCTTTCATTCAGACATTTTTGAGTGGGGGTGCAGCCATGAAATATCCCCGTGCGCTTCCTCCATGCCCGTGCCTCTCATTCCGGCATTTTGGAGCAGAGCTGATGCCTTAAAATCTCCACATGCCCTTTCTCCATGCCCGTGCCTTTCATTCGAACATTTAGGAGCGGAGCTACCACCTTGAAATCTCCCTGTGCCCTTCCTTCAAGCCCATGCCTTTGATTCCACCATTTCGGAGCGGAGCTACCACCTTGAAATCTCCCTGTGCCCTTCCTTCAAGCCGGTGCCTTTGATTCCGCCATTTAGGAGTGGAGCTACTGCATTGAAATCTCCCCGTGCCATTTCTGCATACCCGTGCCTTTCATTCAGACATTTTTGAGTGGGGGTGCAGCCATGAAATATCCCCGTGCGCTTCCTCCATGCCCGTGCCTCTCATTCCGGCATTTTGGAGCAGAGCTGATGCCTTAAAATCTCCACATGCCCTTTCTCCATGCCCGTGCCTTTCATTCCAACATTTAGGAGCGGAGCTACCACCTTGAAATCTCCCTGTGCCCTTCCTTCAAGCCCATGCCTTTGATTCCACCATTTCGGAGCGGAGCTACCACCTTGAAATCTCCCTGTGCCCTTCCTTCAAGCCGGTGCCTTTGATTCCGCCATTTAGGAGTGGAGCTACTGCATTGAAATCTCCCCGTGCCATTTCTGCATACCCGTGCCTTTCATTCAGACATTTTTGAGTGGGGGTGCAGCCATGAAATATCCCCGTGCGCTTCCTCCATGCCCGTGCCTCTCATTCCGGCATTTTGGAGCAGAGCTGATGCCTTAAAATCTCCACATGCCCTTTCTCCATGCCCGTGCCTTTCATTCCAACATTTAGGAGCGGAGCTACCACCTTGAAATCTCCCTGTGCCCTTCCTTCAAGCCCATGCCTTTGATTCCACCATTTCGGAGCGGAGCTACCACCTTGAAATCTCCCTGTGCCCTTCCTTCAAGCCGGTGCCTTTGATTCCGCCATTTAGGAGTGGAGCTACTGCATTGAAATCTCCCCGTGCCATTTCTGCATACCCGTGCCTTTCATTCAGACATTTTTGAGTGGGGGTGCAGCCATGAAATATCCCCGTGCGCTTCCTCCATGCCCGTGCCTCTCATTCCGGCATTTTGGAGCAGAGCTGATGCCTTAAAATCTCCACATGCCCTTTCTCCATGCCCGTGCCTTTCATTCCAACATTTAGGAGCGGAGCTACCACCTTGAAATCTCCCTGTGCCCTTCCTTCAAGCCCATGCCTTTGATTCCACCATTTCGGAGCGGAGCTACCACCTTGAAATCTCCCTGTGCCCTTCCTTCAAGCCGGTGCCTTTGATTCCGCCATTTAGGAGTGGAGCTACTGCATTGAAATCTCCCCGTGCCATTTCTGCATACCCGTGCCTTTCATTCAGACATTTTTGAGTGGGGGTGCAGCCATCAAATATCCCCGTGCGCTTCCTCCATGCCCGTGCCTCTCATTCCGGCATTTTGGAGCAGAGCTGATGCCTTAAAATCTCCACATGCCCTTTCTCCATGCCCGTGCCTTTCATTCCAACATTTAGGAGCGGAGCTACCACCTTGAAATCTCCCTGTGCCCTTCCTTCAAGCCCATGCCTTTGATTCCACCATTTCGGAGCGGAGCTACCACCTTGAAATCTCCCTGTGCCCTTCCTTCAAGCCGGTGCCTTTGATTCCGCCATTTAGGAGTGGAGCTACTGCATTGAAATCTCCCCGTGCCATTTCTGCATACCCGTGCCTTTCATTCAGACATTTTTGAGTGGGGGTGCAGCCATGAAATATTCCCGTGCGCTTCCTCCATGCCCGTGCCTTTCATTCCAATATTTTGGAGCGGAGCTACCACCTTGAAATCTCCCTGTGCCTTTCCTTCAAGCCCATGCCTTAGATTCCACCATTTCGGAGCGGAGCTACTGCTTTAAAATGTCCCGATGGCCGTGCCTTTGATTCCGGCATTTTGGAGCGGGGGTACAACCTTGGAATCTCCCCGTGCCCTCTCTCCATGCCCGTGCCTTTGATTCCGGCATTTTGGAATGGAGCTACCGCCTTGAAATCTCCCCGTGCCCTTCCCTCAAGCCTATGCCTTTGATTCCACCATTTTGGAACGGAGCTACCGCCTTGAAGTCTCCCCGTGGCCTTCCTCCATGCCGGTGCCTTTGATTCTGCCATCTAGGAGTGGAGCTACTGCATTGAAATCTCCCCGTGACATTTCTGCATGCCCGTGCCTTTCATTCTGACTTTTTTGAGCAGAGCTACTGCTTTGAAATCTCCCTGTGCCCTTCCTTCAAGCCCATGCCTTTGATTCCACCATTTCGGAGCGGAGCTACTGCCTTAAAATGTCCCGATGCCCGTGCCGTTCATTCCGGCATTTTGGAGCGGAGCTGCCGCCTTGAAATCTCCCGGTGCCCTCTCTCCATGCCCGTGCCTTTCATTGCGACGTTTCGGACTGGGGGTACAGCCTTGGAATCTCCCTGTGTGCTTCCTCCATACCAGTGCCTTTGATTCCGGCATTTTGGAATGGAGCTACCGCCTTGAAATCTCCCCGTGACATTTCTGCATGCCCGTGCCTTTCATTCTGACTTTTTTGAGCAGAGCTACTGCCTTGAAATCTCCCTGTGCCCTTCCTTCAAGACCATGCCTTTGATTCCACCATTTCGGAGCGGAGCTACCGCCTTGAAATCTCCCCGTGTCCTTCCTCCATGCCGATGCCTTTGATTCTGCCATCTAGCAGTGGAGCTACTGCATTGAAATCTCCTCGTGACATTTCTGCATGCCCGTGCCTTTCATTCCGACTTTTCGGAGCGGAGCTACTGCCTTAAAATGTCCCGATGCCCGTGCCGTTCATTCCGGCATTTTGGAGCGGAGCTGCCGCCTTGAAATCTCCCGGTGCCCTCTCTCCATGCCCGTGCCTTTCATTGCGACGTTTCGGACTGGGGGTACAGCCTTGGAATCTCCCTGTGTGCTTCCTCCATACCAGTGCCTTTGATTCCGGCATTTTGGAATGGAGCTACCGCCTTGAAATCTCCCCGTGACATTTCTGCATGCCCGTGCCTTTCATTCTGACTTTTTTGAGCAGAGCTACTGCCTTGAAATCTCCCTGTGCCCTTCCTTCAAGACCATGCCTTTGATTCCACCATTTCGGAGCGGAGCTACCGCCTTGAAATCTCCCAGTGTCCTTCCTCCATGCCGATGCCTTTGATTCTGCCATCTAGCAGTGGAGCTACTGCATTGAAATCTCCTCGTGACATTTCTGCATGCCCGTGCCTTTCATTCCGACTTTTTTGAGCAGAGCTACTGCCTTGAAATCTCCCCGTGCCCTTCCTTCAAGACCATGCCTTTGATTCCACCATTTTGGAACGGAGCTACCGCCTTGAAATCTCCCCGTGTCCTTCCTCCATGCCGGTGCCTTTGATTCTGCCATCTAGCAGTGGAGCTACTGCATTGAAATCTCCTCGTGACATTTCTGCATGCCCGTGCCTTTCATTCCGACTTTTTTGAGCAGAGCTACTGCCTTGAAATCTCCCTGTGCCCTTCCTTCAAGCCCATGCCTTTGATTCCACCATTTTGGAACGGAGCTACCGCCTTGAAATCTCCCCGTGTCCTTCCTCCATGCCGGTGCCTTTGATTCTGCCATCTGCTAGCTACTGCATTGAAATCTCCTCGTGACATTTCTGCATGCCCGTGCCTTTCATTCCGACTTTTTTGAGCAGAGCTACTGCCTTGAAATCCCCCCGTGCCCTTCCTTCAAGACCATGCCTTTGATTCCGGCATTTTGGAACGGAGCTACCGCCTTGAAATCTCCCCGTGCCCTTCCTCCATGCCGGTGTCTTTGATTCGGCCATTTAGGAGTGGAGCTACTGCATTGAAATCTCCTCGTGACATTTCTGCATGCCCGTGCCTTTCATTCCGACTTTTTTGAGCAGAGCTACTGCCTTGAAATCTCCCCGTGCCCTTCCTTCAAGACCATGCCTTTGATTCCACCATTTTGGAACGGAGCTACCGCCTTGAAATCTCCCCGTGCCCTTCCTCCATGCCGGTGTCTTTGATTCTGCCATTTAGGAGTGGAGCTACTGCATTGAAATCTCCTCGTGCCATTTCTGCATGCCCGTGCCTTTCATTCCGACATTTTTTAGCAGAGCTACTGCCTTGAAATCTCCCTGTGCCCTTCCTTCAAGCCCATGCCTTTGATTCCACCATTTTGGAACGGAGCTACCGCCTTGAAATCTCCCCGTGCCCTTCCTCCATGCCGGTGTCTTTGATTCTGCCATTTAGGAGTGGAGCTACTGCAATGAAATCACCTCGTGCCATTTCTGCATGCCCGTGCCTTTCATTCCGACATTTTTTAGCAGAGCTACTGCCTTGAAATCTCCCCGTGCCCTTCCTTCAAGCCCATGCCTTTGATTCCACCATTTCGGAGCGGAGCTACTGCCTTAAAATGTCCCGATGCCCGTGCCGTTCATTTCGGCATTTTGGAGCGGAGCTGCCGCCTTGAAATCTCCCGGTGCCCTCTCTCCATGCCCGTGCCTTTCATTGCGACGTTTCTGAGTGGGGGTACAGCCTTGGAATCTCCCTGTGTGCTTCCTCCATACCCGTGCCTTTGATTCCGGCATTTTGGAACGGAGCTACCGCCTTGAAATCTCCCCGTGCCCTTCCTCCATGCCGGTGCCTTTGATTCTGCCATCTAGGAGTGGAGCTACTGCATTGAAATCTCCCCGTGCCATTTCTGCATGCCCGTGCCTTTCATTCCGACATTTTTGAGGAGAGCTACTGCCTTGAAACCTCCCTGTGCCCTTCCTTCAAGCCCATGCCTTTGATTCCACCATTTTGGAACGGAGCTACCGCCTTGAAATCTCCCCGTGCCCTTCCTCCATGCCGGTGCCTTTGATTCTGCCATCTAGGAGTGGAGCTACTGCATTGAAATCTCCCCGTGCCATTTCTGCATGCCCGTGCCTTTCATTCTGACATTTTTGAGCAGAGCTACTGCCTTGAAACCTCCCTGTGCCCTTCCTTCAAGCCCATGCCTTTGATTCCGGCATTTTGGAACGGAGCTACCGCCTTGAAATCTCCCCGTGCCCTTCCTCCATGCCGGTGCCTTTGATTCTGCCATCTAGGAGTGGAGCTACTGCATTGAAATCTCCCCGTGCCATTTCTGCATGCCCGTGCCTTTCATTCTGACATTTTTGAGCAGAGCTACTGCCTTGAAACCTCCCTGTGCCCTTCCTTCAAGCCCATGCCTTTGATTCCGGCATTTTGGAACGGAGCTACCGCCTTGAAATCTCCCCGTGCCCTTCCTCCATGCCGGTGTCTTTGATTCTGCCATTTAGTAGTGGAGCTACTGCAATGAAATCTCCTCGTGCCATTTCTGCATGCCCGTGCCTTTCATTCCGACATTTTTTAGCAGAGCTACTGCCTTGAAATCTCCCCGTGCCCTTCCTTCAAGCCCATGCCTTTGATTCCACCATTTCGGAGCGGAGCTACTGCCTTAAAATGTCCCGATGCCCGTGCCGTTCATTCCGGCATTTTGGAGCGGAGCTGCCGCCTTGAAATCTCCCGGTGCCCTCTCTCCATGCCCGTGCCTTTCATTGCGACGTTTCTGAGTGGGGGTACAGCCTTGGAATCTCCCTGTGTGCTTCCTCTATACCCGTGCCTTTGATTCCGGCATTTTGGAACGGAGCTACCGCCTTGAAATCTCCCCGTGCCCTTCCTCCATGCCGGTGCCTTTGATTCTGCCATCTAGGAGTGGAGCTACTGCATTGAAATCTCCCCGTGCCATTTCTGCATGCCCGTGCCTTTCATTCCGACATTTTTGAGGAGAGCTACTGCCTTGAAACCTCCCTGTGCCCTTCCTTCAAGCCCATGCCTTTGATTCCACCATTTTGGAACAGAGCTACCGCCTTGAAATCTCCCCGTGCCCTTCCTCCATGCCGGTGCCTTTGATTCTGCCATCTAGGAGTGGAGCTACTGCATTGAAATCTCCCCGTGCCATTTCTGCATGCCCGTGCCTTTCATTCTGACATTTTTGAGCAGAGCTACTGCCTTGAAACCTCCCTGTGCCCTTCCTTCAAGCCCATGCCTTTGATTCCGGCATTTTGGAACGGAGCTACCGCCTTGAAATCTCCCCGTGCCCTTCCTCCATGCCGGTGCCTTTGATTCTGCCATAGTAGTACTACTGATTAACCCTACAGCCAGGAAATGACGTCAAACAGGAAATGACGTCATCAAGGACGTATGACGTCACTCCAGGCCGCAGCCGCTCCGCCCTCATATCAGTGAGGTCAGTGGATAAGATAGTTAATCAGTGACGTCACATAGTTAATCTTAGTGATATGATATCAATGATAAGATTAAGTAACAATAATGACGTCATGGTGAAACACACTAGGAATCGAACTTTGGTCCTTTAGGTTGTCAGACGAGCATCTTAAAGGGAGAATCCGCATAAGGTCCCTTCCGAGATTTTCGAATATTCGTCACCTTTAGCCATCAACGACCATGCCTGTAAAATATCTCCTTCGAAAACTGTGTCAAACTTGATAAAAATGATTTTCTTCTATGACGCGCTCGGTGACAGGGTAGTGCGAGCCACGAGCGCTTTTCTGCAAGCAACAGCGAGCGAGATATCCCGCGCCGTCCGCCTTGCTTTGCTGTGTGTTTTGGTAGTTTTGCCGAAGGAAATTTTCCGTAGCAATTGTGTTCGTTACGTCGCACACTGGTCTTACACCCACCACGATGGCCGGTAAGACATGCTGTATAATCAGTTGTGGCAACAGGTCGGATACAACAACAGACGTAGCATATTTCGAGTTTCCGACGGCCAAACAACGTCGTTTGGAGTGGGAAATGGCGCTGCGCAAAATCAAGTGGAGGAAGACCAGCTCGAGAACGATATGTTCTCATCATTTTAAGTCAGGAATGGTCGACACGA
Source organism: Ornithodoros turicata (assembly GCF_037126465.1). Classification (NCBI taxonomy): domain Eukaryota; kingdom Metazoa; phylum Arthropoda; class Arachnida; order Ixodida; family Argasidae; genus Ornithodoros; species Ornithodoros turicata. The sequence continues at coordinate 27,835,293 of NC_088206.1, read as the reverse complement.
AAAGACGGCTCATGCGCGAAGTCGGAGTGGCACCTGCGGGATGCACCGACCGCATGTGCACCTGCAACATGTTTCATATTACGCGTGCACCCGTGGCACTTATACAGGGTGTCCCAGAAAACGTGTCATTGAATTATAATAAAAAAAACTACGCCACCTAGAATCATGCGGTCAACAGCATTTGTTCTTATTAGGTTTTTGCCACCTCCTAATGTGAATGTCATTACTCCAAGTTTAATTATGTAAATATTTGCGAACTGAACTCGGAAATTTGCCAAGTAAAGGTCACTTTTTTACCACACCAATATGAAGAGCGTGCACAATACACTCAAATTCATGATAATTCACAGTGATATTCACGAGCTATTCCATCGGAAAAAATAGCCGAATATCATGCTTTTCGGAGCACCGGACAATAGCGCGCGATGACGTTTTGAGCGCAATCGCTCTCAGTGCGACGAAAGGAGGTTCCGAAGCCAGCCCACAGAGTGATAGTAGAAAAAGTAACAGTTCCTAAAATTGGGAGAGGGAAAGCAAAATCCCAGCGAAAGTCGGACATGATAAGCCGTGCCTGTTTTATCTGTTTCTGTGATGTCGGGGAGGGCTGGGTTTCCAACCTCCTTTCGTAGGACTGACAAAGATTGCGCTGAAAAATTCATCGTGCGCTATTCTGTGCGACCTCCGTAGAGTATGATGTTCGGCTATATTCTCCGATGGGATAGCTCCTGAATATCCCTGTCAATTATCATTAATTTGACTAAATTAGACACGCTCTTCACATTGGCGGGGTTACAAAGTTACCTTTACTAGGCAAATTTCCGACTTAAGCTCGCAAAAATTTACATAATTAAACTTACGTTACACGACATTCATATGAGGAGGTGGCAAAAACCAAGTAAGAACAAATGCCATTAACCGCATGACTCTAGTTAGTGTAGTTTTTTTTATTATAATTCAATGACACGTTTTCTGGGACACCCTGTATAAGCATGTAGGACAACCTATTTGAAACTCATCATTAGTTACTCCGAGTTCGACAGTCTTCAGTGTATGGGTCCGAGGCCTCGGTTTCAAGCGACGCGCGCACTGGTACATGGTCCGTCGAATACGGCGAGTCGTTGTGGTTTATGGTGGCGGTCAAGTCATTCTCCTCATTAGAATACACGTCTGAATCTGGCTGAAGTCCCGTGGAGTTCTATTCTGATGCGGAGTCGGTTTTCATGACTGCACGTTGAGCGTAACTTGCTTCCTGGCGTCTTCAATGCAATACAACACATGGGAATCACGGCAGACGAATCTCGCGACTGACGTCACGGCGTGGCGCTCCTCGATTCCAATGCCGCCGCCTGCTCTCATAGTTTCGGTTTCGGTTTATCGTTTTCGCTGTTTGTAAATTATACGCGCACGTTTATACGAAACGGAGGCTGTTGTCAGCATCTGGGGGGTGGTCTCTGCTGAAATCAACTTTCACTTAATTTTGGGCACAACCGTTGCGGACCCTCCCTTTAAGCCACTGGGCCACGGGCTCTACATGTTTACTTGCGTCGCTAATCAGAATAGAATCGTGTGGGGTGGAGAGGTCGTTTGATTTCTTTTACGCCAGGTGGCGTCATGGGGGAGTTGAGTTCGTTCATCTAGAGATGGCAGCACTTCCAGCAAATTTACCGCCGTTCAACAGATGGCGCTACCTGCGCCCCCAAATCTTATCTGTCATTTTAGACAGATGGCGAATTCACTTTTGCCTCAACAGATGAAGCTATGACGAATTTAAAAAATTCCCGCCATTAGTCCATTAGACTCCTCACGATGATTTCGTTCAAAAAAAAAATTACGAAGCACTTCTACGTCAGTTTCCTGTCAAACGGCTCGAGTGATGTATTTCTTAGCAACACAAGGAGCAAGTTTAGAATGAAACTCGCTCACTCAGTGCAATTAGATCGAAAGTGGCAGGTTGCTCTGACTGAGATGAATATTCCATTTGCAATTAACAATAACACGAGGAGAGCCCCTCCTCGATACTGTAAGCATGAGAGAGCAAGCAAAATGTGGGAGAAAACATTATTGTAAATTTTTCTCCATCCCTAACGAAACAGTAAAAAATAACGAGTATAAAAAAGAACAAATTCATTCGCTTTTTCATGACTTATTTTTATTATAACAGTTAGATCACAGTTATCTTTCAAGTCTATAGTCATTTCAAAGAATGAGCAAAGCATAGTGCTACTCTAGTTTACAAAACAGTTGAGCTTCTTTGACATTTGGATTTTCATACTCTAATTCACTGTGTTATGCAAAGTAAGTAACGGACATATTGTAAGACAATTACACACATGTCTCGCTGTAGGGATAAATATTCCTTCTATTGACGTTACATGACACAGTCAACCTAACACAGCATCGAATCGACATTTAAATTAAGTCGATCCACATACCGTGTGAGGACGACGATGAGGCAATGTTGATTTTGTGTTGGTGATATCCAAAGCGAACAAAAAGTCCAACAGATCACTGGTCTCTTTGCGGAGATTTTCCGACAAAAGGAGGTCATCACACTCAAGTCTTGACTGATGAAGTTGTAGGACAACTTTCCCGTTGCATGAGAGAGTCTTAGAAAAGGTGTCTCGCTCCGATGAGGAGCAAAGTCGCTCTACACATGATGCCGACGAGCCGCTGAAGTTTCTACAGTGAGCCAGACGGTATGGGGAAGTGACGGAGACAATCATGAACCGTTCGTACTGCATTTCCGTGAATGCTACAATGAACTCGCATACAGCAGCCTCAGATGATTACGCTCGAAGACGACAGAGTCCACTCGTACATCAACTGTCTGACCTGGCTTCTGTACCATGGAGTTGAAGACGGCTGGATGCTATGAACATTGAGTAAAGCTCAGTCTCACCAGAGAGGGGCTCGCAGTGACGGCGAAAACATAAGGATTTGACAGGCAGGCCACATGACTGCCCCCCCCTCTCTGGATTCGACGCTGTGCTAGGAGTTCTGTTGAATGTTTCAGCCATCTTTATGTCAAGGTTTTCTTTCCCATACTTTTATTGACAACTTCCACGTGACAACAGCGTGCCTTGTAGACGTCATAGACACTAATCACCTCTTTCCGCAAACTCATCGCTAGCCTAATCTCACTTCGTTCCGCTTGACAACTTTTGCGCATTCGACATCGTGTTACATCTTTTCCTTCCACGTGATCGCTCCATGCATATGGCTTCGTGTTACATCGTTGCAGTCAACGTCCTCGTTACTCACGGTCCGCAAACTCTTCGTTAACCTTTTTTTCTTTTTTCCTTTTTTCCTTTGCAAAGTAGAGCGTGGGTAGCACTTTCGAAATCTGCTTTCGCAAAGGAAGAGATCCAGCGTCGTCTGCTTTTCATCACTTTTCCGAAGAGAGGCGAGCATGGAACGATAGCGACACATGTTAAGAACTAAAACAAAAGAAACAAGTTGAAACGAAATAGTAATGTCTTCAAAGAGTGCTTGATTATTATGTACATATTTCTACTCACTTAAAAACAAAATAAAATAAACTAGTGATTCTCCGATTAAATCTTTTTATTGAGATACTTTAACAACAATATAACAGCCCTCTTCGACAGCGTAATTCCATATCCAGAATGATGTTGGCCAAGTGTTCGACCGAGTGTGTATACATTTTGTGGGCAGCGGTGAACTTTTAGCTCCCGATCCTCACACAAACAACATACTTCTACACATTCCTGATCGTAAAAGCTATGACTGACATTCACCAATCTCAAGCACATCTGTAGCTGTTGTGTTTCATTGTGTGTGAGAGTAACTCCATAGCGTGTTGGAAGGCCAGTCTTGTCCCAAAGTCGTAACGCCAGCAGTGATGCATTAGGAGGACACGTATGGGCATAAACGTATTCTTCCAGCTCAACTTCTTTGCTACAGTTACCTTGTCGAAGTGAAGATGATGACTTCGTTAACTCAAAAGTTACTATGACGAGAAAGAATATGTGACACAGAAGACAAAATAGAAAACACACCCTATCCATTTCGCTCTTTTATGATGAAGTGAGAAAGTCTTAGTATTGAGGATGAATTTATTTCTTATTGACGATACATTTTTCTTATTCACAAACAAGACGATTTTTCAAAAGGTCCAGAGTAAATAAAGTTATGTACTTGGCAGTTGAATGGAATCCATGCTTTATGGCAGTGTCGATAAAACACAGACTCTTTGTAGCAAGTTGCATGGCATCGAAACGAGTCGAATAGTCAAATAGCTCACTCATTTGCCGTGACCATTCGGTTAGTAAAACGAAGGATGAACTTGTTAAAAACGAATCGTCTGTATGAAGCATGGAATACATTTCCTTTGCAGTTTCCCAAATGACTTGATTTGGAGGATTATTCGGTAGAGCTCGAAACAGCACAATGTTCATCACAATTTGAAAAGCTTCCGCTAATGGCGTCCTCTTGACCGTTGTTAACCCACAATTTGATAGCTGATTCCAAGAGGTATGTTTCTCATTACATGGCAGATGGAGTTGAAATATGTGGGACCTCCTATTCCATTTACCGCATTCATCTTCTCCTTTTTCCGATTGCTCTGTTTCATCGTCTGTGGACCATGAATCGCCAGGCTGGGTTTCAACGTCGGACCATGCTGTACTGGTCATTTTTTTTTTTTCAACCGAGGTAATTTTCTGCTATCCACTTCTTGTCTGCAGCTCCACTGAATCTAACTAAATACTGGAGCTTTCCATTTCTAACTCGTCTTTTTATAATCTTTTCTACTTTCGGTACTTCTCTCACTCTTACCATTTCACTCTCGTAGAAACTACCAATGATATCTTCATTGTTAAGGTCACGCAGTGGGTATGTATTAGGATAACCTATTTTGATTGCTCTCACCGAAAAAATCTCTTTCGTAAATGACTGTAAATATCTCTTTGTTAACTGGTGTCTATATTTGGCAATTCTAACGAGATTACCAAGATTGTAACGTGGTATCTTTGGGGCTTCAGTTGGGGTGGGATAAAGTCTTTCTCGGAAAATGTGCTCGTTTTCTTTGGTTACATCCACAGGTCTCGCAGAGAGAGTCCTGTGCACTCGATTGTTGTACGCTTTGATTACTTGAGGTAGAATCTTCACATAACGTTTATGACCCTGATAGGTAAAGATACGGTAAAGTGTAGACACAATACTTCGCTGACATCTCTCAACGATCGCACATTTATAAATAGACATAGAATGACATAACGTTATGCCTTTTCTTTTCAAGAACTCTCGCACTACCTTGTTCGTAAACTCTGTTCCTCGATCACTATGTATCAGCCGTGGAGTACCGATCCTCTTAAATGCAACTTTAAATGCTCGAAGAATTTCAGGAGATTTTTTATTGCGAATGGGTACAACAGCGAGGAGCCGGGAAAAAGCATCTATACAGAAGAACAGATAGCGAAAACCATCATTTTGCCCTTTTAGACACTGCATGTCCTTTAGGTCGATTTGGAACATTTCCTGCTTTCCGAGTGCAATTATTTTCCGAAAGGTCTTGGGTCGCTTGTACTCCTTATGTAAGCTGTAAACATCACTTGTCTCCAGATATTTAGCAACTCTGCCCTTCTTTTCACCGATGGCTTGAGCGAGTCTCTGCACTCCACCAAAACTGCCGGCATGTTCTGGGTCGTAATAGGCGGCCATTAGTGCTTTCTTCTGCTGCGAACTCGAAGAGCGTCAAGGGATAGATAGGCATTTATTGTAGCTGACACGTCTCCTCTCATCCAGGAAGGTTGTCTGTTGTGAAGTTCATACTTCAGCAATTCGACAATGGACGAGTGTGGCACTACCTTCCCGTGACATATAACTCTTCCATACTCGTCGTAAGCTAGAACAGTTGTTATCAGTTTGAGTATTGCTAATACCTTTTTATGATGCCTTGGAGGGAAGTGCGACAATATGGTTTCATCTTGAAAATAGTCTTTCTGTTCCTCCTGCACAGGCTTCAATATGGGCTCCATGTTAGGTTTCGGCGGGCACGCTTCGCAGCACGTGTGATTGCTGGCGAGGCACCTTCAGGTGTGCTTGCTTCACTTGTAACAGGCGATGCTCGACTGCTCGATGCTCCCGTTACTCTGTGTTTTTTAAACGATTTGGATGCACAATAAGTGTTGGTAGATTCAGTTTGACCAATAGCGGCAAGATGCGATCGAAGTAAGGAGGAGTTGGAACATTTCTCGCTCTTGAGACAAGATAATAAACGAGATCGATTATATTACTATTCTCCAACGTTTGACCGTCAACGATTACTTCGAAGGTTTGCGCATTCCAGGAGATTGTTGGTTGTAGAAGTTGCAGAAGTTGGTTTGCTCTGACCTTATAACCATTACTCATAAAACCAACAATTGTGTCACTTTTCTCCCCCTCCTCGGTCTGTGTTCCTTCTTCTCGCGATCCAGGAAGTGTTTCGCTTGTATGTTGTTTTGCAGCTCTACTTGAATGTAGCAAAGAGTGAAGATACTGAATTATCTCTTTTGCCTTGATGTCATCCGGTTCATCTTTCTTCAATATATTTGGGATGTGATCTTCTCGGTAAGGTACAAGTTCGTATTTCTGCATCGATTATACTCCGATTGCTTTTGCAATCGCTCTTCCACCCAATGAGGAGATGAGACCCAACAAAGGTGGTAATAGAAACTGCAGAAAACCACCTGATTGTTGCAAGACCTTTTTAGCTTTCTTGACCCCCGTTGCGTCTCGTTTTGCCAAAATGCGAATTGATGCTGCGTAAGGTTTTAATTGCTTTCTTACTCTCGGAGTTACTGTGACGTTTCCTTCACAAAGGTTCATACAAATTTCTCTGACCGTATTCAACTGATCCTTTGTAGCATGCTCCAAAAGATAATAACGTTGCTCGGGTGACGTAGTTTCTGCGAGCAAGTGAAGAAAATGAATATTCTTCATTACACGTTTCATGTTTTATATACTATTTGGCGATGATCGTCGGGAAATATGTTCGACCACACTCGATAGTGGTCTGAACAATTTTGAGACAAGTCAATTACGATGTATGAATACGGTTTCTTACAAGCATCCTTATATGTGCTTGTCAATAAGTCGCTTTTGTTCCGTCCAAACAATTGTCGTGAAAGTATTTGTAATTGATCCACAGTTCGAGCAGAACGACATAGAATTAGAGCACTGCTATTGAACTGAATACATCTATACAGAGGATCATTAACAAATAAATATTGAGTAATGAAGATGGCCGAACAGTTGAGATGGTGGCATCCAGCTACATAGAAGTTACAGATTTCTTTAAGCCTTTTCTTGTCAGCCAAGCAATCGTCAAATATGATTAAAGAATTTCTAACATCCTCCAGGTTAGTGGGAATATCTTGACTGAAAGTTACCTCGGGAAAATCGTCAAAAATAGGTTGCTTGTACAAGTATATGTATAGTATACGATCGAAAGGTTTATCGAAGACAGTGGCTCTATATGCTTGATCAAACGTGTAACGAGTGTCATCTTTCCACTTTGACTTTGTCCAGATATAGTCATTGAGACAGGAGTGATAAACCTATAAGGTCTAACCTCAGTCATCTCTTCCAAGTAAATGAAGACTGGTATAAATAGCACATTACATAAGACTTTTACTCTTTTTTTCTTCAAGCATGTGTGTTTTTTTATGAAAACGATAAATGGCAAACAACACTTAACCTTTATACACTCCTTTAGTTGTCAATGTTGGATATGGGAGCTGAGAAACTCATATCTGTATATCTTGTGCAGCAAGTCGGTGTAGAATTCTCAAGTTCTAGCACTTTCAGTTTGTGCAAACACGCAATATGAGTCTGTGACTGTATCTTTTTTTTTCGGAACAAGTCTGTTCTAGACGGTTTTTTTTCTTACTTTTTCCTGTTCAAACTTGTCTAGACATGTGATGAGCACATGATTGATTACGTCAGAGAAGGTAACCAACAAAGTCAAACATGTCTATGCATGCACTGTTCGCAAAGCGCTATATAAGACTGCCCTCCATGACGATTCTTCGCACAGATCCTCACAGGAGGAAGGGTACGTTACACTTTTTTCCTTTCGCTCCGATATGTGGGAAAGTGTGCTTATATTTATTCTTATTTTCAGCTTCACTCTGTGTGTAGAAAAGAATAAGTGAGCCAGAGTGAGAAGTCACCACAAGAGAAGGTATGACATCTATTTTGGATAAGCTCGATAAACTCAAGAAACCTGGAGATGGAGATATTCAGAAAATGAGTGCCCTACCGAAGAATGAAAATCTAGAGGTCTTGGATTTGCGAAAGATTGACACGGTGTACGGCGAAGCGGTCTATGTAGAAGTGTTGATGGAGAACGACAAACGTGTAAAGTTCTACCTTCCTAGTCGCTTTAAGCGTTTGACAGAGGATGATCTAGAGGAGATGAGACAACTGCCAAATCTTAAAATTGAGAAAAAGGAGAGATTCAAAGATGGCAAGAGAGTTGCCTCGCCCGACATTCTATTCACTCATGGGAAGAAAAAGTGATGATACATCGACATATCGGCAGCTCCTATCCTGAGACACTTCTCTCCACATCATGGTGACCTGTCACTTATGTCCTCAACATGAACGTCAGTACTATGCAACAATAGAGGGACTCCAAATTCCTCTGGCAAACGTTCACGAACTCCAGACACCCTGCATACCATTTTGTGAGACTCTCTGCACACTACAGAACTACACGAAACGCTTCGAGTTGCATCTACATGACAGAGACGAGGCGGGGCATGAAGTGACAACGTTTTTTCATGAGTATGAACACTATCTTGCTAATGTATTGCGTCACTTTGGATTCCCACTGCGCTACTTCACATTTCTTAAAGTAGAACTTGGGCGACATACGCCCGATGAGGAGTTACGACTTGAGATTCATTTTGTACCTTCTAAAGTGAGAACTGTTTGGTCAGAGGGAGATGTACTGCCTTCGATTGCGCAGTCGAGTAGTGAGATAGCACAAACATTAGAAAACTTAGAAATTCAAGGCTCCGGTTTTTTTCTCTTTCGCATTCTTGCTTGTATTCTAAACATTGGACGTTTGGCTCCTCAACTAATTGGATATTCCCAATTTGAGTTACCGAGTGAATTGAAACGAAAGTATCGTTCCCTGTTGAATGTGGATTACGGACTACATGAAGATGAAGAGAACATGTGTTTTGCCTTCTCCGTGATTGCTGGACTACATCCTGCCTCGCATCACAGGCGGAGGGCATCTTCCTACAGACCATACATAACACAGTATGTATCTCCTGATACATTTCCCGTAGCTTTCCCAAAAGATGTAGAGATATTTGAGAAACGTAATGAAATTAGCATTAATGTGTACGCGTACGAAAAGGAAGAAAACTACATTTACCCCATCAAAGTTGTTGATGAGGAGCGTCAGAAACATGTGGACTTGTTACTAGTTGACTCTCATTTTGTGCTCATCGCAAATTTTAATGGATTGTTTGTTCCACGTGGACAATTTCACTGTAAAAGATGTACAATGGGCTTCTGCTCAGAGGGAAGTCTGAAGTGTCATTTAAGTATGTGTAAGCAACAGAAAGTAGCCAAGACCATTTACCCAAAGAAGGGAGAGACATTAGCATTTGCAGGGGAACAACTCATGTCAGAAGTTCCCTTCTACTGTGTGTATGACTTTGAAAGTGTGCTGTCACCGTGTCTGGATTCAGGAAATGTGTATGAAGATCACATCCCCTCTTCATTTTGTCTGTTAGTGATACGCGCATCCGACTCATATGTCCTCCAAAAGCATCTGTATCGTGGACCTAATTGTGTCACTGTCTTTATGGAGCTACTGCACAGACTCCATGACGACATTTTGGAATCGATACGTACAATTGCCCCTCTAGAAATGACCGCAGAAAACGAGCAGCAGCATGCCACAGCAAGTCACTTCAACGTTTGCCAGCAATCTTTTGCAAAGAAGCAAAAAGTTCGTGACCATGACCATGTAAGTGGAAAATTTCGACAAACTTTGTGTAACACCTGTAACTTAAAACTGAGAGTGCCTCCTAAGATTCCAATCATTGCACACAATGCCAACTATGACTTGAGTTTTCTTTTGTCTCACTTGCATTTGCTTAAGAAAGTAGACATAAAGGTGATTGCCAGTAGCTCCCAAAAATTCAAGGCTATAGACGTTGGCTCTTATCGATTCCTAGATAGTTTAAACTTCCTGAATGCAAGTCTCGAAACATTAGTGAAAAATCTACGTGAGAAAGGTGAAGACAACTTTCGTTGTCTTCGTCAATTTTTTCCAAACGAAGAACACTTTCAACTAGTTGTTCGCAAAGAGGTGTTTTGTTACAATTTTGTCACCACTTTCGAAGCCTACAATGAGCTTTCTCTACCTCCTCGGGATCAATTCTTCAACACTTTGAATGGGACAGAAGTAAGTGAAGAAGATTATTGTCATGCACAGAGGGTCTTTGAAAAATTTCAACTCCGTAATCTGGGAGAGTATTCAGACCTATATTTACTCACAGACGCACTGCTTTTAGCAGACGTGTTTCAGGGCTTTCGTAAGTGGACACTTGACTTTCACAAGATTGAACCTTTTCACTTTGTGTCTCTGCCCGGATTAAGCATGTCTTGCGCCCTAAAAATGAGTAAGGTAGAGCTAGAGTTGATTCACGACCCTGACGCGTACCTGCTGATTGAAAATGGCATACGAGGAGGTATTACACAGTGTTCGCTGAGGAAAGCGACTGCAAATGTACCAGGAACAGAGCAGTTTGACCCCAAAAGCCCAAGTAGCTTGATCCACTACATAGACGTTAATGGGCTTTACGGTTCAGTAATGAGAGAACCACTACCTTACGGAGGTTTCGAGTGGCTCACAGAGGATGAAATCACGTAACTTGGATATAACACACCTCCCAGATGACGCACCTATGGGTTACTTCCTCGAGGTAAATCCAGCATATGACAAAGAAATCCACCAACGTCACAGAGATCTGCCAGTTGCCCCCGAGAAAATGTCAGTTCCCTATGATCTGCTGTCAGAGTATCAAAAGGAATTGATGAAGAAGTTTCACCTTCCTGAGAAAGCTAGCGATGCAAAATACTGTTGACATTATTCGACAAAGAGAGATATTTTCTACACTATCGCAATCTGCAGTTGTATATGCATTTGGGCTTGCGTCTCACCAAAGTTCACAGGGTTCTAAAGTTCAATCAAAAGCCCTTTCTCCGATCCTATGTGGACTTCAATCACGATCTTCGAAAACGAGCTACGAATGCCTTCGAAAGCTCCCAAGCTAAGATTGCAATTAATAGCGTGTACGGACGTTCGTGTATGCAGGTTAGAAAGTTTGTAAACTGTCGTCTCACAGTAACCGACGAACAAGTGCTCAGACTCCTACGCAAACCAAACCTAAAGGAGTTCCGACCGCTGAGCTCTCATGTTATCCTCTTCCAATTCTCTCAATCTGTGCTCCGCATGAGACAGCCACTGTACCTAGGATTCGCGATACTGGAACTGCCCAAGCTGAAGATGTTTGATTTTTACCACAACCACCTTCTTCGTGTAGCTCCAGATACTAGACTGTTGTATATGGACACAGATTCCTTCATCATAAAGTTGAGTGAAGAGAAAGCGCTTCTCGAACTAGCTGACAAGCATCTGGATAACTCTAGCTATGACCCCGATCATCCGTTATATTCCGCGAAAAATAAGATGGCACTGGGAATGTTTAAAAACGAGATGCCTCGTGATCACATTCTCGGTTTCTGTTGTCTAAAACCAAAACTGTACGCTCTCGAACTGAGTAGCAAAAAGCAGTACAACCGTGCGAAAGGTGTGAAACATTCTGAAGCACAGAAGCTTCTTTATTCCCTGTACACCGACGCTCTTGAGTATGGCAGAATACACTCTATTAAACAGAACCTGATCGTGCACAAAGACAATGTAAACAAAAGTGTCTCAGTGACAAAGATTGCTCTCAACCCTTTGGATACAAAGCGTTACATTTGTGCAGATGGAATTGAAACGTTCCCTTTTGGTTTTCACACCTAATCATATGTATGCATCGGACAAGTGTAAACAAAGATGGAAGCATCAGGATGGTAAATGATGGAAAAGTCAATTACCATCAATATAGATGTTACCCTTTCTTTATTCTTGTGTTTTTTTTCTAACAAGTGTTTAACACTAAAGGAGTGTTGATTGTACATATCTTCATTTGACTTATTCAGTGCACCTTTTTTCCTAAGTTTTTTTATGTGAATGAGAGAGTTGTCACTTCCTTAAATAATGAAACTTTTTCAAAGTGTTTGCAAAAAAGTGGAGTATGTACTTTGCAAAACAGCTTGTTTCAGTTCTCTTGTTTTCAAAGTGATGATGAAATTGTGACTGTATAATACTTTTCGCCATTTTTGTGAGCTGTCTGATGTAATGTATCCTACTTTTCTTGCTAAATGACTAAATAAAGGCTCTTTTCTTTTCAAAAACAAATTTATTCACTTTTAGAGTACACTACAACATGAAATGTTATGTGTTTTTCGTGGTATCTGTTTACGCACAAGTATTGCTATCAACCTATCATTGAGTTTAAAGTTGGTGTGTGAGAACCTCCGAGTACACTCTTCAAGTAGAAACCCACAGCAGAGAAGACTACCTACATAGAGACAATAAAGTCCACATGTGGCTGAGCCGTATCCTTGAAGTCGTTTCCTGTTGTAGTGAAATGAAGATGCTGGGTGTATGAATTTGTAGAACTCCTTGTATAGTGGTCGCATTCCGTAGCTATCGAAATAAGAAATGCTCCTATCGTTAGAGATATGGAATAGAGTCCAGTGTTCTCCCGGGGAAGATCTTGGAGCTGTATTCACCACATAAAGACCCGGTCCAGCTTTTTGCAATGCAATTTCATCGCGGGCGAAAGTTCCACGAAAGCATGTCCTTGTGCAATGGTTCCGAGCAAAAGCTGCATAAAATTCCCATTCTTCCATTTTGATTCGTTTATACGAATTTAACGCGTCTGTCTTTGTTTATTTCCAGAACACGAGGTGTCTCGGAAACAAAGAGCACCGTGACAGCTTCTGTAAGGTTAGCAGCAAATGTCAATGTGAGACGAACATTAGCTTGAAGCACTGGACTTAGTGACTGCAGTTCCACATCCGGTGTGAGGAGATAATAAAGCATAAATGTCTCTTTTGCATATACAGCCGGAGCTAGAGGTATATCCTTGCTCTTAAGTTGTGAAGCAAATTCATGTATCCCTTTGCATAGATGTCTCGTTGAAAGTCAAAGTCGTCGGTGTAGTGTTGACCGCCAACGTCGAGCACTGCTCTTTTGAGTTTAAAATTTTCAAGCTTAAAAGGGTTCCGTTCTCTATGACCCTGATATGCTTCACTCTTGACCATCAATACGGTCAACTTAGAAGGAACTCGTTCACTATAGAGATCATCAAATATCACCTGAGATTGGTTTGGAGCGATTGTCCTATACTTAATGTCTAAACCTCGAAGAAGATATGTGGCGGGTGTCGTTTGAAGTCTTCTTTCAATGCCAACGAGTACGCTTGAAGAAACCTGCACACGTCGGAGGTAGAGCACAATTCGAGAAAACTCTATTGTATGCTTTTCAGTCTCGCTGGGACCAGAGAGGAGTCTAAATTTGTCAGTGCATTGTCTTAGCACCACTCGAATATCGGTTTTATTAAGGACAAATTTTTCTTGCTGACAGATGTCGCTAAAGATAGGAGAATAAAGATCACAGAGAGTTGATCCTTTGGTGCGTTTATAGCGTGCGAAAAGTCCTTTTGCTTCGTTGGGGATAGCAAATTTTTCAGATTCTCCCACTGGATCTGGTTCGTAAAGCATTGCAGACAAGGTGTGAGTTTGAGTAACATTGTTTGCATTTGTAACAATGTCCAAGTAAGAACGATAGGCATAATGTTCGAAATTAGATACCAGAGTCGAATTAAGATAAATGTGGACATGATGAAAGAGAGAAGATGCAAATGCTTGTACAGGAATAACGTTGTCATTTGTCACTGTACTGCCAGTTGTAGTCAATGCTGCGTCTCCATTTTTACGCACAACTCCACATTGAATGTGTAAGGAACTCGACTGGAGATCAAAGAAGCCGCCACCGAGACCTGGAACATTACATTCAATCACACCGCTCGAGGTAGGTGCAGAAATGGGGAAAAACTCCACATATTCTGACTTCTCTAGAGAAAAGTTTGTCGGTGGAACAGAAAACAGGTCCAACTGATTCGTAGTGCAGAAGCAAGAATTTTTATGTACTAAGGCGATGGTAGACATCTTTTTTTTCCTCAGGTGAAAAAGTCAACCTTTCTTCGTTTCTTCGTTGGTTTTACTGATCGATCAATTCTGTTGCCCTTGCTTTTATTACGTTTCCTACCCTTCCCTCTGAGTCTATGCAGCAACTCGTCACGAGTTGAATGGATGGTGCGACCAACCCCTTTCCTTAGTGCCTCTCCAAACGTTGTTCCCTGTTTCACTTCCTCCGCTATGTGACGTCCTGTGTCAAGAAGTTTCCGACCTACATAGGGCGCTACTTGTTTTGTCAGTATAGGTATAAACCGCTGCACCAACTCAGAAAAAAAGCCAGATCCAACTTGATAAAGAGGAGCTGAGTAATGTGGCAATGGTTGATCTCGTTTACCGCTGCCGAAATGCGATATACAACAGGGTGTCTGAGTTATATGCATTTTCGAAAATGTAATGTTACTCCCACACGACCAGAACCAGCAATGAAGGGAATGAAATCACCTATCTCGTTTGCCAGTTCGATTTGAATGCTAGTCAGCTCCTTGACAGTCACATATTTATAGTAAAGATTTGTGAAAGAGTAGGACATAACCTCATTCCGACTCTGCAGTCTAAATGGGAGAAGTCAAAGAAGGGGTGCGGTTATATCACCTACAGCTTCACTTTCGATGATATCGCTGTAAACGAAAATGTAATTTTGCGCTGGGAAGACGCAGACATCACGCTGAGCAACTGTGAAACTGGAGAAGGTTGTTCGTTTTCTAAATCCAAGCATCAGAGCTAAATATGGGTGAAATGTAACGTAACCCTCATTGCGACGTTCCAGTTGACAAACTCCATTATAGGGATTGTAAAATATGAGACGAGCATCTTCTGGTAGGTGTAAGTTTGCTCGATATGCATGATTTATCGCATCGGCGAGGTCCTTCCCTGACTCATAATACCCTTCTGGAACTTCGTATTTGGTTGTACGTGAACGATACGTGATTAGGGTGACTTTCTCTTCAGTGTCCACCTGATATTTCAATACTTTTACTGGCTGGCCTTCATCCAATTCCGAAGAACCGATAATCTTTTCAGGAAGGCCAAGCTTAGCAGAGAGAGTTGAACTTAATTCCAGACCAATATTTAGTGGAAGTTGTATTTCATAATGACCACTGACTCGTATTATTTTGGCTTGGTTTTTGAAGTGTTTCGTTAGAAGTTGACGAAAAGGTACAATAATGTTTTCTCCCGCAAGAAACTTAACTTGCTCTGTCGTGGTTACGCCACCGAAGAGGCTAGTCTCCGATATACCATTAACGATATCTGTGACATTATTAATTGCAAATGGGATATTCACCTCCGCCAGAGCAACCTCCCACTTTCCATCTAATTGCACTGGCTGAGCTAGTTTAACTCTGAACTTGCTCATTGCGTTACTAGGAAATACATCACTCGAGGCGTTTGACAGTAGGTTGACATAGAACTGGCTCGCCATTGTTTTTCTTTTTCTAAAATGAAAACAACATGATCGTGAGGAGTTCTTTTAAACCAAGAGCGAAGTCAAATGGGCGCGAAATTTAAAATTTGGGGGCGCAGGTAGCGCCATCTGTTGAACGGCGGTAAATTTGCTGGAAGTGCTGCCATCTCTAGATGAACGAACTCAACTCCCCCATGACGCCACCTGGCGTAAAAGAAATCAAACGACCTCTCCACCCCACACGATTCTATTCTGATTAGCGACGCAAGTAAACATGTAGAGCCTGTGGCCCAGTGGCTTAAGATGTTCGTCTGACAACCTAAAGGACCCAAGTTCGATTCCTAGTGTGTTTCACCATGACGTCATTATTGTTACTTAATCTTATCATTGATATCATATCACTAAGATTAACTATGTGACGTCACTGATTAACTATCTTATCCACTGACCTCACTGATATGAGGGCGGAGCGGCTGCGGCCTGGAATGACGTCATACGTCCTTGATGACGTCATTTCCTGTTTGACGTCATTTCCTGGCTGTAGGGTTAATCAGTAGTACTACAGGTTAATAGTTACTAGGGTTAATCAGTAGTACATTTAGGAGTGGAGCTACTGCATTGAAATCTCCCCGTGCCATTTCTTCATGCCCGTGCCTTTCATTCCGACATTTTTGAGCAGAGCTACTGCCTTGAAATCTCCCTGTGCCCTTCCTTCAAGCCCATGCCTTTGATTCCGGCATTTTGGAACGGAGCTACCGCCTTGAAATCTCCCCGTGTCCTTCCTCCATGCCGGTACCTTTGATTCTGCCATCTAGGAGTGGAGCTACTGCATTGAAATCTCCTCGTGACATTTCTGCATGCCCGTGCCTTTCATTCCGACATTTTTGAGCAGAGCTACTGCTTTGAAATCTCCCTGTGCCCTTCCTTCAAGCCCATGCCTTTGATTCCACCATTTCGGAGCGGAGCTACTGCCTTAAAATGTCCCGATGCCCGTGCCGTTCATTCCGGCATTTTGGAGCGGAGCTGCCGCCTTGAAATCTCCCGGTGTCCTCTCTCCATGCCCGTGCCTTTCAAGGCGACATTTCGAAGCGGGGGTACAGCCTTGGAATCTCCCGGTGTGCTTCCTCTATACCCGTGCCTTTCATTCCGACATTTTTGAGCGGGGGTACAGCCATGAAATATCCCCGTGCGCTTCCTCCGTGCCTCTCATTCCGGCATTTCGGAGCAGAACTATACCGCCTAGAACTCTCCCCGTGCCCTTTCTCCATGCCCGTGCCTTTCATTCCGGCATTTTGGAGCGGAGCTACCACCTTGAAATCTCCCTGTGCCCTTCCTTCAGGCCTATGCCTTTGATTCCACCATTTCGGAGCGGAGCTACTGCCTTAAAATGTCCCGATGCCCGTGCATTTCATTCCGGCATTTTGGAACGGAGCTGCCGCCTTGAAATCTCCCGGTGCCCTCTCTCCATGCCCGTGCCTTTCATTGCGACATTTCGGAGCAGAACTATACCGCCTAGAACTCTCCCCGTGCCCTTTCTCCATGCCCGTGCCTTTCATTCCAACATTTTGGTGCCGAGCTACCGCCTTAAAATCTCCCTGTGCCCTCTCTCCATGCCCGTGCCTTTCATTGCGACATTTCGGAGCAGAACTATACCGCCTAGAACTCTCCCCGTGCCCTTTCTCCATGCCCGTGCCTTTCATTCCAACATTTTGGTGCGGAGCTACCGCCTTAAAATCTCCCTGTGCCCTCTCTCCATGCCCGTGCCTTTCATTGCGACATTTCGGAGCAGAACTATACCGCCTAGAACTCTCCCCGTGCCCTTTCTCTATGCCCGTGCCTTTCATTCCAACATTTTGGAACGGAGCTGCCGCCTTGAAATCTCCCGGTGCCCTCTCTCCATGCCCGTGCCTTTCATTGCGACATTTCGGAGCAGAACTATACCGCCTAGAACTCTCCCCGTGCCCTTTCTCTATGCCCGTGCCTTTCATTCCGGCATTTTGGTGCGGAGCTACCGCCTTAAAATCTCCCTGTGCCCTCTCTCCATGCCCGTGCCTTTCATTGCGACATTTCGGAGCAGAACTATACCGCCTAGAACTCTCCCCGTGCCCTTTCTCCATGCCCGTGCCTTTCATTCCAACATTTTGGTGCGGAGCTACCGCCTTGAAATCTCCCGGTGCCCTCTCTCCATGCCCGTGCCTTTCATTGCGACATTTCGGAGCAGAACTATACCGCCTAGAACTCTCCCCGTGCCCTTTCTCCATGCCCGTGCCTTTCATTCCAACATTTTGGAGCGGAGCTACCACCTTGAAATCTCCCTGTGCCCTTCCTTCAAGCCCATGCCTTTGATTCCACAATTTCGGAGCTGAGCTACTGCCTTAAAATGTCCCGATGCCCGTGCCTTTCATTCCGGCATTTTGGAACGGAGCTGCCGCCTTGAAATCTCCCGGTGCCCTCTCTCCAGGCCCGTGTCTTTGATTGCGACATTTCGGAGCGAGGGTACAGCCTTGGAATCTCCCTGTGTGCTTCCTCCATATCCGTGCCTTTGATTCCGGCATTTTGGAACGGAGCTACCTCCTTGAAATCTCCCCGTGCCCTTCCTCCATGCCGGTGCCTTTGATTCCGCCATTTAGGAGTGGAACTACCGCCTTCAAATCTTCCCGTGCCCTTTCTCCATGCCGGTGCCTTTGATTCCGCCATTTAGGAGTGGAACTACCACCTTCAAATCTTCCCGTGCCCTTCCTCCATGCCGGTGCCTTTGATTCCGCCATTTAGGAGTGGAACTACCACCTTCAAATCTTCCCGTGCCCTTCCTCCATGCCGGTGCCTTTGATTCCGCCATTTAGGAGTGGAACTACCGCCTTCAAATCTTCCCGTGCCCTTCCTCCATGCCGGTGCCTTTGATTCCGCCATTTAGGAGTGGAACTACCACCTTCAAATCTTCCCGTGCCCTTCCTCCATACCGGTGCCTTTGATTCCGCCATTTAGGAGTGGAACTACCACCTTCAAATCTTCCCGCGCCCTTCCTCCATGCCGGTGCCTTTGATTCCGCCATTTAGGAGTGGAACTACCGCCTTCAAATCTTCCCGTGCCCTTCCTCCATGCCGGTGCCTTTGATTCCGCCATTTAGGAGTGGAACTACCGCCTTCAAATCTTCCCGTGCCCTTCCTCCATGCCGGTGCCTTTGATTCCGCCATTTAGGAGCGAAGCTACTGCTTTAAAATCTCCCCATGCCCTTTCTCAATGCCCGTGCCTTTCATCCCTGTATTTTGGAGCGGAGCTACCACCTTGAAATCTCCCTGTGCCCTTTCTTCATGCCCATATCTCAGTCCGGCTTTTTGGAGCGGACCTACCACCTTGAAATCTCCCCGCGTCCTTCCTGCATGCCCGTGTTAATTACGTTGAGCGGGAACGGCGTTGCATCAACAAGAATGCCGCAAGTTAGTCCCGAAAAGATAGGTCAGAGAGACTCACTCTACTTGGAGCTTTACTCTTACGTGTCACACAAGCCAACAAAAGAATAAGAAAGTGAAGAAGTTAATTTCATTCGATGTCACGCGGTTCATGATATCGCTTCAACGTCGTCGTCCAATGATAGTCCTTTTCAAACATATTTACACATCCTACCCTGCCGAATGAGTCCTTATACCAGCAGTACTTCAAGGGGGTATAGTAGCTGTACCGGTCTTCTTGTCACGTTGCCCGTTGGCAGTTTTATGGTGCACGCTCGAACTTTGTCATCCCTTCCCTTGTGTAGTGTCACAATCCGCACGGTTTTTCAGAGATTGCGTGGATCCTTGTCTTTATGCAGTAAGGCAAGATCTCCCTCCTTCAGCGAATGGTACCCCACAGGCTTAGAGACGTGGGCAGACCTTAGATGTAGCAGATATTCTCTGTGCCACCTTCTCCAGAAATGATCACCCATTCTCTGGCGGTGACACCATCGACGGGAAAGGTCGGTCGCAGATGATGACGGCTGACCAATCAGCAGGTGAGCGGGCGTCAACGCAGCAGGCTCGTCAGGTGATGCGTGTAAGTACGTAAGCGGGCGAGAATTTCTCGACGCTTCGGCGTTCTGCAGCACAGTCATTATCTCTTTGAACGTTAAAGACTGTTGTCCAAGTACCTTTCGGAGACGCTGCTTCGTCGTACGTACTAGCCTTTCCCACAAGCCGCCCCACCACGCTGCCTTCTCAACGATGAATTTCCACTTTATTTGGTGGGAGGCGAAATAATCCTGGATATCGCTCTTTCGCACGGCCGTCTGCAACTTATGAATATCCCGGCACGCTTTCTTGAAGGTCAACGCATTGTACGAGTACACAGTATTGGGTAATCCTCAACGGGAAACGAAACGGCGAAACGCCATGAGAAATGAGCGTGCTGTGAGATCCGAAATGAGCTCGAAGTGCACGGCCCGCGTTGTTGCGCACGTAAAAAGCGCAACGACTGCGTGTACGACTTTGGCGAGCCGCTCTCCGACCGCACCATCACAGGCCCAGCAAAGTCCACTCCCACTACTTTGAAGGGCTGGTTGGGAGTAATTCTGTCCGATGGCAGTGGAGCAGTGGGAGCTGAAGCTGCCTTGCCCCGATTACGCGAGTAGGTGCTGCATCTGAATATGAGCGCTTTTGTTAGTTGTGGGCCTTGTGGAATCCACCAGCGCTCTCTTACTTCGTTCAATGTGTCCTGCAAGCCTCTGTACAGTGTTCTGCGCTGAGCAAGTTCCACAAGAAGCTTCGTGTAGTGATGCGCACGGGGCAGTTGGATTGGACATTTCACGTCCTCTCCATCTGCACCGAACTGTAGTCTTGTCCGCAAGCATATGATGCCGTTGTCGTCCAGGTACGGTCGTAGATTGGCCAACTTCGAATCAGGTGCCACTGGATGACCCATTTGTAGCAGATTAATCTCCTCCGCGAAGTGTTCCGCCTGTGCCTCCTTTACCCAAAGGTTATCCGCGTCGTTGAGCTCCTCGACCTTTAGAGTGCCGACCGATCGACCGTTACGGCACCGCACGTTACGCGCAAAGCGTAGGACCCAAGCAATAACTCTGTGCTGCTGGCTGCTGTATTTCTCTGCATCAATGACTGACGAATGAATTCGATGACACCGAGACATGCAGGATGCTAGATTTGGAACTCCTCTCGTCGTTCGTCATGTCGTCCCATTCGACGTCGCTGTTTGGCCAACTTGACGAGTCGAGATGAAGCCAGGCGGGTCCCTGCCATCAGGTGCTGCTATCCACCAGTGCCCTCGCTGGCATGCCTCTAGTAAGATAATCGGCAGGGTTGTCCGTCCCTGGACAATGCTTTCATCTTTGGTGATAGGTCTTTTGCTGAATTTCCTCAATGCGGTTGCTCGCGAACTGCTTCCGTTCACTCGGGGGTCATCTTATCCACCAAAGGGCAATCATTGAGTCCGGCAATAGGAAGCAGTCAAAATCCAATCCTGTGCAGATCCGCGTGAACATTCTCGAGCCGATCAACGCTGCCATTAGTTCCAGGAGAGGCAGGGTCAACTTTTTAAGGGGGGCTACTCGAGATTTAGAGAAAACAATTGCTGATGTTACAGTTCCGTCTTCGTTCTCTACTCGAAGATAAGCTACAGCCCCGTAGCACTTGGGACTCGCGTCACAAAAGATGTGGAGTTGCGGATTTCTGTGGCCGCTTGGCAGGATAGCGGTCCACGCTGACCTTTGTCAGTTCCGGAATTTCATTGATCTCATTCGTTCCAGAGTTTTTGCTTGTCTTCTGACATAGGTGAATCCCACTCATTCTCCTCAACCCAAATAGCCTGGAACAGCATTTTAGCTCGCACGGTGAACGGGTTAAGGAAGCCGAGAGGGTCGTAAATCCTGGCTGCAGCTTGCAGTACGTTGCGTTTGGTGCCTGTGAGGCGATCGACGTAGCTGAGGACTGAGTCTAAACTACACGAAAGTGTATCCTCGCTTTTTTCCCACATCGCCCCAAGCACCTTTGTTGTTTTGCAGTCACTGTTCGGGACAACCCTCTCCTCTGGAACTCTGGAAAAATGTCTTGAAGAGTTGCACAGTTAGAAGCCCACTTGCATAGGCGCATTTTCGCTTTCTCAGTGATGTCGTTTGCTTCCCTGTAGAGCTTAATTGCTGACTCGACGTCCGCTGCTCCGGTCAGAAGGTCGTCAACATAGAATGATGAGGCCGGGACCTCAACCGTCTTCTGCAGACCACCGGTGACGCAGTTGAAATGATGCTGTAGCGTTCCGCGAGCAGGAATGGACTAGCCGATGTGCCTAAATGTACACGCTGCATCCGCCGTTCCACGATGATCGTGCTGAAGGTTAAGTTCTTCCGCTGCGGCACATGGTCAAACTATAAGAAACGCAAGGCATCCCTGTCACGTTTGTCAACGCTGATCTGCAGAAAAGCCTTTTCTATGTCCGCAGTGCTTCCAAGTGAGTGCATTCTGAAGCGGATCAATACGTCCAACAAATCTGGTTGCACCTTTGGCCCCTTTTCTAGGTGGTCGTTGAGAGATGTACAAGAGCCAGAATGCGATGACGCGTCAAAAACGACCCGCATTTTCGTTGACGTTGACTCAGGCCGGATGACCTCACGATAGGGCATGTAGTACACGCGTTTGAATGACTTCTACTCTGATGCAGGCACTGGTTCGGCATGGCCGCTCAGCAGATAGGCTCGAATATTTTTGTCGTACTCCGTAATCAGCGCGTCATCATGTGCCAGCTGATTTACCAACCGCCTCAGTCTTTTCTCCGCAATATCACGATTGTCACGCAAGGGGACGTCTATGTGCTTCCATGGAAGGCACACCTCATAACGCGATTATTCGATGTCTTTACAAATCAGAGGCACAACGATGGCCGCAAGAGTAATTTCTTCATGACCGTACTGACTCCTGACAGTCACCTCAACCACGCTCCGCTTCATAGGAGTGCAGTCTGATCCCGAGGCGAACGTATGGATGCCGATCACGTCTCGCGGCACCTCCTTCAAACCAAGTTCTTGGGCGAGGTCCTCGCGGATGAACGTCCTGGAACTTCCACTGTCCACGATACCTCGAACGTACAGGCACCTGGAGTCCGACACTGCCCATGCGCGAAATGTTTATAGGAGGACAGCGCTCAGACGGGAGACAGCTGTCATTAGCCCAGGAGCTTCTAACGTGTGCGAAGCGTTCGTGGCCTGCCCGCCTTCGATCGGTTTGGGCTTCCAGTTAGGGTCGCACATCGTGTCCACGTGCCGACCACCGCATTTTGAACATTTTCCTCTGAACAGGCCTCTTTAGAACTGTGCTAGCTTTTCGTACACCGAAAGCAGCGTCGGTTCCTTCAGCGAGAGCCTTCTTTTTATCTTCCAAAGGTACGTCGGCATTGCATGTCTCCGTTGTGTGAGATTTTTCATTACAGAAGCAGCTCAGTAGACCCGCTGTTGTCCGGCTGTGCAAGGCAGGGGCCGATGGCTTATCAGCATGACCCTTGGTAGTGGTCGCCCGCTGTTTGCGCAGCTTGTCGTCCGGCTGGACACATAATCCACTTTTCACTCTGCTTTCAACCTCTTTCTTCAAGAATCCGAGAAGCTTGTTCAGCTCTTCCGAACAGGCTGTAGAGGCCGCGTTTTCGTCTTCGGAGGCAGCGGACTTGTCGTTTGTTGCAGGAGTAGATGTCTCGCCTTCGGCATGTCCACGGTGATAGTGTAGTCGAGGGTCGGGTGGCCCTGCAGCCAGCAATATCTCAGTCATCATTGACGAATAAGTTACAGTTGGGACTCCCAAGGAGCGCGGTCCACAAGTATTCGTTTATACGTAGTCGTAGAGCCTCCGCAGAGCGCCGTGTACATTGAAGGTCCGACATGTGGGAGCGTCCTCAGTTTCTCTATGTATTGCCTCTCGAGCCTTCCTTTATCTCCGAAACGTTGAGTGAGCAGGGCAATCGCGTCGTCATAGGCCGCCTCAGTAGCTTGGAGCCCCGACAGGGCTGCGGAAGCAGGTCCCAGAAGCAATGAACGAAGGTAGTGAAATTTGTCACGTTTACTCAGCTTCCTGTTTTCGTGTACGTTTGCCTTGTATTGCTCCAAGAAGGGCTGCCATTCCGCAAGATCGCCACGAAACTTCATGAGCTGGAGGCGCTGTATATTGACGCCAGAGCCAGTCGGTGCCGTTAGGGACCCGATCGTTGTCGGTAGTGGAGAGTCCGATGTTGTCGCTACTTGAAGCTGTTCGTAGGTCCGAGTCAACTTGGCAATATACTCTGTGATCTTTTCTTCATACTGTAGCACAGATGCATTATCCGTGTCGAACTCTTCAGCGGGAGTGTGCTCCTCAACTCTCCATGCCCTTTCAACATGCCCGTGCCTTTCATTCCGAAATTTTGGAACGGAGCTACCGCCTTGAAATCTCCCCGTGCCATTCCTGATTTCCCGTCCCCTTCATTCCGTTATTTTGGGGCGCAGTTGCTGCCTTGAAATCTCCCCATGCCCTTTCTCCATGACCGTGCCTTTGATTCCGCCATTTTGGAGTGGAGCTACTGCCTTGAAATCTCCCCGTGCTCTTCCTCCATGCCCGTGCCTTTCATTCCGACATTTTGGAGTGGAGCTACTGCAGTGAAATCTCCCCGTGCCCTTGCTCCATGCCCATGCCTTTCATTCCAGCATTTTGGAGCAGAGCTACCGCCTTGAAATTTCCCGATGCCTTTGATTCCGCCATTTTGGAGCGGAGCTACTGGCTTAAAATCTCCCAATGCCCTTCCTCCATGCCCGTGCCTTTCATTCCGGCGTCTTGGAGCGGAGCTACCGCCTTAAAGTCTCCATGTGCCCTTTCTCCATGCCTGTACCTTTGCTTCGGACATTTTGGAGCAGGGGTACAGCCTTGAAATCTCCCCGTGCCCTTTCTCCATGCCGGTGCATTTGAATCCGACATTTTGAAGCGGAGCTGCTGCTTTAAAATCTTCCCGTACCCTTTCTCGATGCCTGTGTCTTTCAATGCGAGACATTGGAGCGGGCTTACAGCCATGGAATCTCCCCGTTCCGCCGCGGGTCGCCTTTCATTCTGGCCAAGTGGGTGGAGCGATGACAAGTTTGACGTCACGGCGAGAGCCCATCTCCGGGCGGCAAAATGTCAAAGAACGGCCGAACTCTACATAAGCGGCTCTGCTTATCAAGTTCCATGCATGTTGGCTATATGATAAGCTTCCAAAACTTTCCTCTGAGTGCGCTTTTTGTAACTACCAAGAACAAGTGTTTATTCGAAGATTGGGGTGCACATGCACCTGTCAACTTGGACTGACAGATGCCTACTCGGTGTGTTTTTGAGCAAAGCCGCATGCTCGCTCAGCTGGGTCTTCAAACATCTTTCATCTTGATCTATATAAACCATATTGCATCTCAGCGGTATCTCAACAAACTTTTGTCCGATGATGGACTTGGCACCCCGCCTTTTTGTTAAGTTCGGCTGTCCGGCTACACACAGACCCTACCTTTATCGGGGCGGAAATGACGAATGTGGTCCCGTACCTTACCGTTGGGAACAGATAGGGTATCTAAAATTAGTAGGATGCTAACCTGGCTCTGCTTGGGTGCCCCACAGTGGGCGGGTTTGCAGTTTGTATGTGTTTCTCCCCTTTTTATTAAACAGCTGGAAGTTCTGCGTCGTGTTGTTGTTTCGCCCGTGCGCTGTTCTTGCGCCGTTTTTTATTCTTTCCTTTTTATTGTTTACCTTTTTTATTGTTATTGATGTACCAACTACCCCAAGCGTCAATGTTAATTTGGTAAACTGGTATTAAATCGAAGCAATGAGCCACCGCGCGTGCAGATCGCCATTGCCCGAATTCAATACCAGTCGATCATTTTCGTTCCTTAGTGGAGAAGGTAGTGAAGAAATGGCATGCATATCACTTTGGTTACCATCTACAATTTTGGTAATATGCTGTTACCATTCCTGGAGAATGCACTATATTATTATGCACTATATTATAATGTAATTTGTTGTCATTGTTGTCACTCAGTATATACCAATATATCCCTACACCAATATACCTCTTTGAAGTGACGGTTATGTCTATTCGACAGAAGCCATGAGCTGTTCCTGTGGCTGCTTCGTTACTGTGTGGATGCTGCTGCTCCTGACGCCTACTTCCGGTGGCCTATCCACCAGCCTGTTATACAGTGCAGAAAACCAGACAACGCGCTTGATGCCGTCGGACGACGAGCTTGATGGTCCTCAACACGCTTCCATGGCCACTTGGTTTACAACTGCAGGCTTTGCAGCACGTCTAATCAGTATGTGTTTCCTCAATAGAAATTGCAGCTATTCCTTCCTACTTATTGTATAACCACTACTTCTGGGGCCCCAATAGAGCAGTAATAGGAAAATTATTTTAAAGATCAACAATAGCAACTAAGCAAGCTGCTAGCTTTCGAAATAACTTGTGAAAGTAGTAACTGCCAAGAAAATAACTCGTCCCTGTGACCATAGTTACTAACGGTACCTAATTGGAATTACAAGCTACTTATAACTTACTTGTTAGCCAAGATCGACCGATATGGGTTTGATATAGTACAGGTTGGGACAAAGTTTACGGAACACGCGAGCGCCGTACTTTTTCTTAGGTGCGACACCCTTGCGGCTGGCGGAAGCGGGTGAGTTCACTGTTTCGGAAGGGTGGAAGGGTGCGCTGTTAGCGACACACAGCTGTAGTTCCTGTGTCGCTTAGGTGTGCCTGGAAAGTAGAAGCCACCGCTGTGTGTCGCTAACAGCTTTTTTTCTAATTTCAGCTAATTTTTCTTTATTTGATATCTTAGCACTTTTCGGACGATTGAATGAGGCGGGGTAGATTGCCCGCCGACGCTGAACATAGTGGTATCGGTTTCGTAGATGCATTTCTGGACGCGACCGCCCCTTTAAAGATGAAGGAACTACACAACCTTCGTTATAGACAGAGTTAATATAGGAAGACTCTAGAGAACGTACTTGGCGCGCCGTCAATGGGATTCTCCTATCCCCGAGCGTGACCGCCTGGGTGCAGCCATCCGTTGGTCATACTAGTTGACAGTGTTAGTGGACGAATTTCTACCCCCAAACATGACTAGAATTCAGGGACACCTCATCTGATTCAGGTTCTGCCTGATAGCAGAAGAACGTGTAAGTATGCGGCGAGGAGGAAGGAAGATGGAAAGAGACGTGGGCAGACGAGGAAGGAAATTTGTACATCAGATATCGCGCGCGGAGCCCGGCTATCAGCAGCAATTGCCCAGCGCAGAATGAAAACGTGATGAATCAGATCTGATAAGCTTTGCCAAACTTTTCTTCGCTGTGCTGCTGCTCAGAATTGTGGGCTGCTGCTCGTAGCGTGTGGAACGGGGTGATTGCCACTTGTAAGGCTAGCCCTGTTCTTTCTGTGGGGAATGGGGATGCCTTCGACGATGATCAATGTGTGTCCTGGGGCGACTTCTGAGAGAAATGTGCCGACGTATGTGTGACAGAGTCTGAGGAAAACCCCAGAAATTATCCTACATTATGCTGAAAAGAAATTATGCTCTATAAGCTAAGAAAGCGAATTCAATAACTGCACCTCACTTTGTTACTTGCACCTTGTTACTCCGTGATCACTGTATCGTACGCTTCAGTTTGTTCTTGGCCTTATCATGAGGACATTTCAATGTTTAATTCCAAATTTTGCGTCTTAGTCTCTTCCCGGCACCATCAAGAATGCTTGTCGGTTATCAACTCCCTCCCTTAGAGAAATAAGAAAATAAACAAGCGGAAGACTGCTTATTTTCAGACATCTAGAGGTGAAAGCAGAGTCACGTTCGGCACAAAAAAGTGATTGGAAAACCCACACTTCCTAAATAATGTTGGGCATGCACGCTTACGTCACCTATATGGAGGCCTGCGACCTGCTTCGAGCTTTCTTCTCGTTCGTTCTTTCATTTACTTCATGGCAGCATCCACAACAGTAATAGCAGGCCTTCCAGTGTGACGCAAGGCACAGGCCTTTTCCTTGAGGTGTTGCTCAAATAGGCACTCCAATCAAAGACAAAAGGAAGAGAGATGCCCAAGCAGCACAACGTACTCTAGTGCAATAGTTGTGGACGACATGAGTCTTATCAGTGTAATTAGTGCGGCCGTTAATTATTTTGGAATTAATCTTCATAATTCCTAAAAACAAGCTGAGCGCGCAATTCTAAATTTGGAGAGCACAACACTGAGAAGTCTAGTCAGCAGGAATCGAAACAGTAACACTTCTCTGTACCCTTAAAAAAAATGCACTATCGTCGAGAGTTGCGCGAGTTCGTGCAGCCGCTTTTCCTATCACCCTCACTGTCACCGTTTGACGATACTGACATCACGCTGTTCCTCAAAACATGCCCCCCCCCCGCTTCCTAGCGTCCTCGTTGTTTTTCATCTCACATTTATTGAGCAGCGGAATGGGTGATTGTGTTTTTGTTATCTGACAGGTTTTTACAGTAATGCGTTTGAAGTTTTATTGCATGACGTTTATCACATCACATCGCGAACTGTGTTGTGCAGATCAAACGAGATAACGACGGAAAGAAAATCAAGTACGGCATGTTTTATGATAATGTAGACTGAGAAACAACATCGCTATTTCCCTCAATCCAGGGACAAAGCGGGCTGTTCCATGATTTCAGGAACAACCTGTTGTCAGTTGAGAAGTGGTGACACCGAGACAGACTTGTGCCCGTTACAAAAAAAAAGGAACTAAATACCGTTACCCGTTACTTCAGAAAAAAGTAACTAAATACGTTACTCGTTACCGACATACGAAAGTAACGAGTTCTCGTTACTCGCAGGCAGAGTTGTACGTAACGCGTTACTAGTAATTGCGTTACTAGTAATCAATTACTTTTTCAGTATTTTTTAACGTAATCAATTAATTCTGTGAGCAAGTAATTTTCCAAGTAATCTGATTACAATTTTCAGTAATCGATCGAAGTCATAGACTAGTCAGCACGTATTGGTCCATCCCAAGCAGCAAAATGTACTGAAAGTCGAGTGCAATAGGGGTGGACGGTATGCGTCTTATCAATGTTCTTTAGTTTCGCGAGCCTGTTCAAGGCCTTCCACCTACCCAGCCACCCCTATTGCACTCGACTTTCAGTACATTGTGCTGCTTGGGATGTATTAGGCAGGCGTATATGTATACATATGTATAAACCTGAGTCGTTCGTAGATAACAGCATCGTGTACATATATATGTAAATGTGTATACAAATCTGTAATAAACGCGTGTATGTGTTTTGTGTGTTGCTTTCAAATGTATTTGTGAATTTCACTTATCATGTATGCTGGTGTCTCATATTAGAATTTGCAACAAGAGCTGCATGGTTGCATTCACTGCAGGCTTGTACGCTTTGGTATGGCCCACAATTTAAAAGTAACGGGAAAAGTAACGCGTTACATTTTTAATCAGTAACGTATTACATTTTTGATGAAGTAATTTGTAACTGTAAAGAATTACTTTTCTCGCACTAGTAACAATAATTGTAATCAGTTACTTTTTTCGAGTAACGTGTACAACTCTGCTCGCAGGTAACGAGTTACTTTTACGTTACCGCCGCATAGTTAGAGGAGACAACAAACATGCCGCCATACGTGGCAACGTGATTAGTGACCCTTCGTTTTGTCTTGTTGCCCCTCTGCGTCGCGTCTTGGGTATGGGTCATTGTAATAAACCTTTTGCTGAGTCTGATAATTTGTCGTCCGACCTTCGTGTTCCGTGTCTCTCGGCCCCTTACCATGAGTCTATGTCAGCTTGCCTGGACCCTCCCTTCTTTCCGAAGTGGGGGTGATCGGAGACTATGAAAACACAAGAAAAGACACCGGTTTTCGTGCCACCGATCACCAACGGTTCCCAAAAACAGACGAGGGGCTGCGTCATAATTTAGGGCGCTCAGAAGCTTAGCAAAGACAAGAAAAGGCTAGAAATCGAAACGCGTTTTTTGTAGCCATTGCACAATCGGTGCCCATTCTTGTGAAGGAGTGAAGGTCGGAGATTACGGAAATAAAAGAAAAGACAACAACACATCCAGCGAGGGATTGCAATAATACTTTGAGGCACACGTGGTCGTGGGTAACGCAGGTCAGATCTGCACATATTGCGCCACACGGAGTGCCGAAATGTGCTCCCCCACGCTGAAGAAAAGGAACGAGTAACGTCAGTAACGAGTTACCAATTTTTGTAACTGATTCCGTTACTATTACCCTATTTTAAAAAGTAACTAAATCGTTACTTCGTTACCAAAAAAAGTAACCGTTACCAAGTAACGAGTTAGGCACAACTCTGCACCGAGACAGGGAGAGGAGAAATTGCCGCAAAGCCCGCATAGTGTTCAATTATTTTGTATGTTCGCACATTTTTTTATTAGAGCGCAAAAAGGCTCTGTGATTTCGGTTATTGCATGGTAGGCCCCTCAGGGTTATGCTCTACATCTTTGCAATTACGCAGTCAACGTATTTTCACTAATTATAATGATTAATCGGGAATGATAGTTAACGGCTGCGGTATTTGTTTATACGCCGCCACCTTTGAATTGGTCGCGTCCGGAATAGATATATTGAACGACTTTTGCGAAAAAGAAAGTCATTCGCGGATTTCATCAAATTCATTCGGTCTTACTTCACGTACCCTGTATGCAGGGTATCCCAGCTAAATGTGACCATATTTTTTTAAAAATATATCTATCACTTTTTCCGAGATGAAATCAATTGCAATATAGCGTATGCTGAAGGGCATTCCCTGGGAGGGCATTAGCAGACTCCTAAGGCAATGTCCTAATGCTTTCAATAAGTAACTTTTTAATTAGAAAAGCTACGAAGTTGTTCCAATGAGAAAATCTGATCTGTCACCAGATACCAAAGCCGTTTTCAGAACAAAAGTCTATGAAAAAAATTCGTGAAGAAACACTTTTTTTCTTTATTTTGTTCATTGTGCCTCTTGGAAAAAGCGTCTTTCGTGCCCCCGATGCGAGAGAGTGAAAGAGCACAGTGCCGACTCATGCGTCGAAGATTGGCTTTAACTTGCGGAAAGAAAACAAAAACAAATATATCGGGTGACTCTATCGGAGCTGGAGGAGGAGGAGTGTCGTTGGGAGGAACCCGAGAGGTCTGCCTGCCTGATTAGGCGGCATGTTTCTCGGGAAGGGAAAGGTGGTGGAGAGGAGGAGAGGAAAGGGTGAAGTGGAAGACCGAGCGGAATCCGCTCGGGGGGAGGATAGCTGCGTTCATGGGCTGACTTCAGGGGAACTGTGCCGGCATACGCCTATTACACATCTGAGGGAAACCCAGGAAAAACCCCAGTCTCACAGTCTCACAGTCTCCAAGCGCACGCGTTACCGCTGCGCCACCGGAGCTGGTCTCTCTATCGGAGCTGCCCTTATCTTGAGCTGCATTTTCCGTTCTTTATTTTTTTTTGTTTCTTTTATCTTTTTCACGGACGCAAGAGGCGATGGTGTGCTCTTTCCATAAGTGGGGAGTAACGCGTTACAAAGTAGTGCGTTACCGGTAACGCGTTACATTCGAGTAGCGAAATATGGTAACGCATCACAATTGGGAGAAAAGTAACGAATAACGTAACGTCACTATATTTTTAATAACTAACGCGTAACGGCGTTATGCGTTACTGCGTGTTCGGGAACATTGGTTCATCGTCTAAACTTGAAAGCTTGAGCGAGGATAGTGCCTGCAGAATACGAGAAAATTCCCGAATTTTTCTATTCATCTTCAACAATGACAAGAAGGTCACATCGGCACCCACGAAAAACGCAAAAGAAAGATTATTGACCCACCATCGTTAAGATGTCACCTTTTTTTTTACCACCTCTGTTTTGTTTTGTTCACCTATGTTTACCACACTCCCTCGGGTATTTCTCGGACGAATGGTGCGAAAGCGACAGAAAAATAGCCTCTGAACAAGTAACAAAGTGGCAAGGAATTGGCTATTTGGATTTGTACTGTGTGAGATAAAAGGTCACCGCCTCTATCAACCTTGACAAGGAGCACTCACTGGTCATTAGGCGTCCTCTCAGCCAAACGGGCGAAGCTCAATTTTTAACATCAACTACTCCTGCGTTGCAATAAATCGTACATGTAAGTTGTGTCCATGGGTGACCCTTGGTTGTGCCCAACATTGCTTGTATTGGTTTGTGGAATGCACTTATGTAACTCAACCAAAAATGGTACATATTATAAGGACAACAGGTGAAGTAATCAAAAGTAACGACATTACTTATTAGAAGTAACGGCGTTAGTAATGCGTTACCTACTACCGCAACAGTAACGAATAACGTAACCCGTTACTTTTTGAAAAAGTAGTGAGTAATGATAGTGCACTACAAAATAAAAGTAACTTCCTCACATATAGCTCTTTCATTCTCTCGTGTTGGGGGCGAAGGAAAGACGCGACTCTAGAGATGTGTAATAAATAAAATAAAGAAATGGTGTTCCTTCACGATATATATGTATATATATATTTTTTTTTCTTCTGCGAACGATCTATCGAACGAATTTTTGTTCTGAAAACGGCTTTGCTATTTGGTGACCGAAGAGGTCAGATGTTCTCATTGGAACAACTTCGTAGCATTCATAATTAAAAAGTTAACTATCGAAAGTTAAAGAGTGATATTAAACGGTAGGAACAACTTATTTATTTACACATGGTAAACAAGACTTTCGTGCACGAGTCTGCACTTCTTCAGGTTACAAAAATATAAACATGGTACAGGCACATATATACAGTTGAAGGGGGAGTTCTGGCATGAGAGGGTAACAGGTTGATGGAAAGGATGCAAACACAGATAAAAATCCAAAAGAACATAAATACAAAAGCAGGGGTATCAGAAGCGAAACATAACGCTTCTGATACCCCTGCTTTTGTATTTATGTTCTTTTGGATTTTTATCTGTGTTTGCATCCTTTCCATCAACCTGTTACCCTCTCATGCCAGAACTCCCCCTTCAACTGTATATATGTGCCTGTACCATGTTTATATTTTTGTAACCTGAAGAAGTGCAGACTCGTGCACGAAAGTCTTGTTTACCATGTGTAAATAAATAAGTTGTTCCTACCGTTTAATATCACTCTTTGATTTTCTCACCACCGGCAACTTGACATCGCCTATTTTTTCTGCCTTCGTATCGAAAGTTAATTAAGACATTGCCTTAGGAGTCTCCTAATGCCTACCTAGAGAGCGCCCTTCAGCATATGATATATTGCATTTGGTTTCATATCGGAAAAAGTGATAAATATACTTTTAAAAAATATGGTCACATTTAGCGGGGACACCATGTATATGACAATAAACACGCATGGTATTTTTAACGTATTCATTATTTTGCTATTAGAACGAGTTAACCCGTATAGGAAGGTTACGGCCTTGCACAATGCTGCATGAGAACGAAACATTTGGCGAGTTAGAAAATAAAGGAAGTTTAAGCCACATGTCCGGAATTTATGTTAAATGATTGAAATGCATCTACACTGCGAAAAGCATGAGTAAGAATTTCTTCACTTTCATTCCGATTACCATTAGAGCGCGTCAAAGCTGACCCGCATAATTGGTTCTAGCTGTCGTCATATTGACCTCGAATGAAAATTTGGTGAGTTGTGTTTTTACAGGGAACAAAGGACGTTTAAGCCACAAGTTCCATATGCATTACATAAAAGAAATCTACATTACAAAAAAAAACATGCTTGTAACTTTGTACATCCTATTTAGTTTCACCATTAGAGCGCGTCCAAGTTGGCTTTCACCAGGACTCCGTCGTTACATCGATCTCGATGAATGAAAATTTGATGAGTTCCGCCTTGACAGGGAACAAAGGACGTTTAGGCCACATGCTTGAAATTGATGGTAAATGATTGGCAAGCATATACACAACAACAAACACGCGTGGCATTTTGTGCATTTCAACTAGTCTCGCCATTTTAGCGCGTTAAAGTGTACCCCCACGACGATTCCGTGTCAGGTCGACCTCTATCCATGAAAATTTGATGGGTTCCGCCTTGACTAGGAACGAAGGACGTTTGAACCACATGTTTCAAATTTATGGTAAATGATAAGTGATAAGTGAGTTTATTTTTGTTCGGTACCTGCCAACAGCCAGAGGCCTTCTAGGCAGTGCACCAGTCAAAATTACAAAATACAGATACATAGGCAAAGGCCAAAATTCGCGCAAGTTATACAATACTGTGGAATTAACAAATAATCGATACACATACAGACCTAAATTGTCTATAATTAGAGAAAATATCAAGATCCGCGCACACTATCTGATTATACAAAAGTTGCATTCGAGAAGTAGGTACTATTGAGTTACACACGGACGGGTAAAAAAGTAAAGGAGTCCTACTAGAACGAGATGTGCATCGAAAACATATGTCAGAGAGAAGGCAACTTGAATCGACCTTATTGTTCAAAAGCTTATGGAGAAAGAAAACGTCACACAGTGACCTCCGTGAACTCAACGCAGGAAGTTGCAAGTGTCTCAGCAAGCGAGCGTATGTATAATACAGCCTCCTCCCTATGTATCTATCATAATAAATTCTTACAAACTTTTTCTGAATATTCTCAATTTCTTCTGATTTTGATAGGCTCATACAGTTCCAGACAGTACATGCGTATTCGGCGTTCGAGCGAACAAAAGAAACACAAAGAAGTAAATAACAAGACGGATTATTGAAATCACGGGTAACCCTGGTAATGATGCCAAGTATACGTAGACAACTACTAACAACTGACGTGACGTGAGCATGAAAATTTAACGACGCATCAAATGTTACACCGAGATCTCTGACAGTATCAAAACATTTCAAAGGTACCCCACACACGGAGTAAGTATGAGTGATAACATTTAATTTCCTGGTTATAGACATAAATTTTGACTTACTGGGATTAAGAACCAAGTCATTTTCAGCGCACCATGTACTAACATCATCAATATCCTTTTGTAAAAGCTGGCAGTCTCCTGCACATCGTATCTCACGAAAAATTTTAATATCGTCCGCATATTGTAATATGTGAGAGTTCCGTATCACTAAATGTAGGTCGTTAACAAATACTAGGAACAACAGAGGGCCAAGATTAGATCCCTGGGGGACTCCCGACAGAGAGGAGTTACTTCGTGACATAACATTTCGCACTCTAACACTACTCTCACGCCCGATTGAGTAACTCTGAAACCAGTCAACATATGCCCGGCTCAAGCCATACAATGACAACTTACATAGTAACAATCTGATGTTAACCGAATCAAAGGCTTTCGATAAGTCAAAATACACAGCATCACACTGGGACTTCGTCGTAACAATCTTAGCAACTATATCCGTAAATGTACACAAGTTAGATTCCACTGATCTGCGTTGGATAAAACCATGCTGCGCATCACAAAATTTGAGTTTGAAGTAGTGCTTTAATGTGTCAGCCATGACCATCTCAAATACTTTAGATAAAACGCACAACAGCGAAATAGGTCGGTAGTTTTTTACATCACACTTATCGCCAGCTTTAAAGATCGGAACAATGATTGCTCTTTTCCACAGTGAGGGAAATACTGCCTGGTTTAAGGAAGTATTAAAGACATGCACAAGAATTGGAGCTAAAATATCTGAACAGCCTTTGATAATGAAAGACGGTATGCCATCAATGCCCCCTTTGTAGTGATTTTTGGACAAGCATCTACACTACAACAAACACGCGTGGCACTTTGTGTATTTCAATTAGTTTCCCCATTATAGCGCATTAAAGTGTACCCGCGTGACGATTCCGTGTCAGGTCGACCTCTATCCATTAAAATTTGATGAGTTCCGCCTTGACTGGGAACAAAGGACGTTTGAGCCACATGTTTCAAATTTATGGTAAATGATGGACAAGCATCTACACTACAACAAACACGCGTGGCACTTTGTGTATTTCAATTAGTTTCCTCATTAGAGAGCGTTAAAGTGTACCCGCACAACGATTCCGTGTCAGGTCGACCTCTATCCATTCAAATTTGATGAGTTGCACCTTGACAGGGACAAGGACAGGGACAAGGACGTTTAAGCTACAGCTCTTTTCCCTGAGATGTTTGCATTCGTTACAGGTCCGAAATTTATGGTAAATGTATCATGTATCAACGCTACAACAAACACGCGTGGTAATTCGTTCATCTTAAATGCCCTTACTTAAATACCCTTCCTTCCTTCCTTCCTCCTTACCATTAGAGCGCGTCAAAGTTGGCCCACATGATTGATTCCGTTGTTACATCGACCTGGAGTTTACAGTCAAGAAAGGGCGTTTATGCCACAAGTCCGAAATTTATTTTAAATGATTGACAATAATCTACATTACAACAAACGCGCGTGGTATTGTGCAAAACGGGGATTCCTGTAGCGGTGAAGTAAGTGGGAGTGCGAGGGGAAGTCATTTGCTATTCACATATTAACTGCACAGGCGATCGCACAGCATTAGGGCAACTAAATCAAACTGTACGCCATGCAGTGTGGCATAGGTCCAGTACGGCATTATTAAGCCAAAACTCTCACGCTCTCGCCCTGCCGTTACTCTCATACCTACCTCTGTTTAACTACCTCGACAAAAAAAAAAAAAGAAGAAAAGAAAAGGAAGAAGAAAGTAAAAAGGAAAAAGAAAACTGAGCAGACCGCGGATCGAACCACGGCCCCCGAAACCAATGACCAACATCTTTAACACTGACCCAACGCTTCCCGTACCCAATTCCTGCAGGAATGAAGGTACACACGCTTCGCAAGCCACACCGAGTTTGTCAATACTTCTTTTGTCGTGGGAACAAAATTGCAGCGTCCCACAACAGCGCACAAAGTTGCAAAGCGTACAAGACAAATTCAACTTTCATGTCCTACATGCGCATTTTCTGGAGAACCCACTGTTTTAGCCAAGTACAACAAAAATAGCACACCAGTGCATTCTGCCATGAAGCCAACACGGCTAAAATAAGTCCTCCAGGAACAAAACTGCGACGCTCTTGCGCTTCCATTCCACTAGTACACCATCGATGGGCCTCTCACAGCAACACCCATGTGTGGGCTTTTCTTTCTAAAGCTCAGCGTCAACAGATATTCTAACAAAACCAGGTGGAATGCATTGCTTCAATGGAGGGCAGCGAGTACGCCGGTCAAGCCAACTTTAAGAAACCGCAGTCACGTGGGATAATAAACTGGGAAACGAGCCGATGGAAGGAACGACGTCCAGCGTAGGAAGCGAGGCAAGCCGTGTAATTGCGTTGAGTACGTACAAATATTCGGGATACGTGCAGAATTGAGTAGTGCTATCGGAATCACAAGGTAAAGGTCATATCAAACGTGAATCATATTTTATCTGTGAGATTGCCTGCGACACCACCAACCCTTTGCCTTCCACCGACCCGGATCAAGATGTTTATCGCCCATGAGGTGTTGAAGTGGCGTTTGTATGCTTTTGGAGCGAAATCAATAAATCGTTAACCATCGTAATGCATGTACGCATGTATTTCCGAAGACAACAGTAATCAAAAGATGAATACACACAGTAAACCGCCATCTTCATGCTGCTCTCCGAACCAACAGGAACCGCAAATGGCAAAAACCACTCGCCATTCCATGCTCTGGTCTGTTGAGTTTCGTGCTAATAAAGTGACGAAGGAACGGCAGCACACATGCAAGTGATGTAGTGGGAAAATATTCACAGCCGTACCTTATTTGTGTAACAAATACATATGAGATACTCACATAGTACACCGAATTTAAATAGCAAGTGATGAATTTAGGAAAACGAGCACATCAAGTTTAGCGGAATGAAGCAGCCAACGGAAGGCAACGCCTTCCAGACCAACAAATGGCAGCTCCCTTGTGGTCACCCTTTCTTGAGCGAGTCCGACCCCCTGGTTATTCGCTGCGAGATCGACCTATAGGGGGCGACACTGTCACCATTCAAGTGTGGATAACACGTGAGCCGATGCTCAGAGTTGATGGTTCTCTTCCGCAATTATTGTGTACATTCACCGGAAAATCATTTGTGCCGCGATGGTACGATACTGTTCGGTTCCCGAATGCTCCACCTACTGCACTGGACGCGGAATAAACGTGCAAAAACAGACGACGCGTCCACACTGCGGTAGTTCTCCGTTCTCCGCAGCGCGCCGACACCGTTCGATCTCGGAAC
This sequence comes from Ornithodoros turicata, assembly GCF_037126465.1. NCBI lineage: Eukaryota > Metazoa > Arthropoda > Arachnida > Ixodida > Argasidae > Ornithodoros > Ornithodoros turicata. The sequence continues at coordinate 27,797,378 of NC_088206.1, read as the reverse complement.
GAATAGATGATTGGAGAAAGAATGATTTTATTTCTCGTGCCGGCCGTGGCTCGGCACCCTGCGCATGCCCAAGGCGGAGTGACGATGGCGGCAGAGCCGCTACAGCTGCCCCCCTCCTAGCTAGCAGGCGAAGCTGACGAAAGATATTTGCTGTAGTAGGAGCCCATGTGACGGTGTGACGACGTTTGGGAGGGGAACGTCCGAGAGGCAGTCCGGGCAGAGCGGGTACAGTGCTTGACGTGCGCTCGCGTACGCGCCCAGACGTATCGCTCAGAAACAAGTCTGGGTTGCCCGGATGCCAAGGTGCGCTAAAGGAGTGCAGCGAGTCAAAAACTTCTCGGCGGAGAGGCGCGGGAACGAAGGGGCGGACGTGGCCAAGTGAATCATCCCAGACGGAACACCATCTCCCACGGACGTCCGAAATATATCCCAATGTTCATATCCGGAAACGAACCTAAGTGAGACTTCCCTGGGATAACTATGGAGGGATACTTGTAGCCGTATATGCGCAGGAGGTCCTGTCGCGGATATACGTTTATCCGTATATATATACATTATATGTTTAATATATTATATACGATAATATGTTTACCGGCCTCGGTGGCTCAGTCGGTAGCGTGTCCGCCTTCGGATCACCAGTTCGAACAGGGCCGGGGACGCCAGCAACTTGTTTGCCGGGTACAAGTTGCTTTGACACGCCGTCTTCCGCGAGGGACGTTAAATACGGGGTGCCGTGTGATGAGCTTTCATCGCACGTTAAAGAACCCTGAGGTGGGCAAAAGCAATCCACAGACCGACCGCTGTTCCGTCGCTCATGATCTCTGTTGTCTCGCGAAGTAAACCCCAAATTATAAATTATTATTATAAAATATGTTTATTGCAGAGAAAAAAAGAGAAGGGAAAGATGAGCCATGATGTAGGCTGGCTATTCCTGAAAGCTAACAAATAAAACAGAAGGAGATAAAAGCAGCAGAGACACAGAAAATTACTAAAAAAAATACAGAAGAAATAACCTCCTTCATTAATCGTTGGGCAGACAGTCATTTATGACATATCAGAGAGTGCCCAAGAGTTTAGACTCCCGAAAGAATTGTGTCAGTGCAGACGTGACTTCAGCGTGCTGAGTAGGGCCAAGTAACACCGCGAAGGAAAGCCCTCGGTAGCCTAGATGAGCGAGACGGCACCGGAGACTCGACCGGTGATCTTCGTACCGCTGCAGGCAAGGAGTATGTGTGGCACCTCAGCTTCTACCTGACACGTGTGGCAAAGAGGTGATGGATGTTCACTCATCTTAAAGAGGAGGAATGGAGTTCGTGCCACATTCAGCCGCAGCCGATCGATGAAGCAACGATTCCTCGATGCGCGAGATGCGGCCAGGTACAGCATATGTCATTAGTGGGTCAACGGATTTAAGGAAGGCATTGGTTCGTGTAGCTTCTTGCTGAAAGAGCTGCGTGCGGTTGGCAATAAAGCGGCGGATTTTCAGCTGGTACATGAGAGCGCAAGGGGAAGGGGTTGCTCAGTGTCGTGGGCTTGCCGAGCGAGAGCGTCAGCACGATCATTGCCAGAAAGTCCGACATGGCTCGGAATCCATTGGAATACCACGCCGTGTACCAGGGATACAAGTTCACAGTGCAGGGCGATGATCGTGGTGTAGGTGTCACTGATGACTGCAGCACAGTAAGAGGCCAGAGCCTCCAGAGCCACTTTACTGTCGGTGAGGATCGTCCAGGCCCTGGGCGCCAACGAGGAGACGTCTCTCAAAGCGGCCAGTAGTGCAAATGCCTCGGCATCGGCAGATGACATAACAGGGAGTTTGAATCCGTACGTGTTCAATGTCATCCTCTGGGATGCAAAAGGCAGCAGACGACCCACCTAGAGAAACTGGAGCATCAGTGTATACTTGGGTTCGATGCCGGTAGTGGCTGTGGTGCAAGGGCAGTTGGCAGGCCACAACTGCTGGCACAGCATTCTTTTTCCTAAGACCCGGAATTGACGTTTGTACAGTGGGGTAGTGAAGTGTCCACATGGGTGGCGCATAGGAGGTACGGGCCTAGGCTGAGGGGATGTTGCCACGTTAGCGAAGAATAGCTTGACCGGATGCAGATGCGGGATAACGTTCCGCAATGTCACAGAGGTGATGAGCCGGATGGCGGGCAAGACAGCGTGTTTACGCGTGTAAGGCGACACAATCGCGAGAAATAAGCACCGATGGCTCCCGTGCCTCCACCAAAACAGAGAAGGTTTCCGTAGTCATTGACACTCCCAAACAAAGGCGGAGGCTTCTAGTTTGAATATTGAGCAGCTCACGCTCGTGAGCGTTGGAGATCCCATAGAGGACAGGTATGCTATAGCGCATAATGTCAAGCAACAGGGAGCAATGCACAAGATGGAGGTGAGCACAGGACGGGCCCCATGTGGATCCACAGAGGTGCCGGAGCACATTACAGTAGATGCGGGCGCTCGCAGAGAGAGAGAGTTGATCTGCCGCGACCATGCCAGTACCTCATAAATGATTATGCCTAGGTACCGATAATGCGAAACGTAGTTCAGTCTAGAGCCAACTAGCAGCAGGGGTATTTGGTAAAGGAGCGGAGCGTGAATGTCGTAGCTACTGTCTTAGCTGATGAGACAGACAACCCACGGTCAGCAAGATACGCCCCAATAAGGTCTAAGGCATGTTGCAGACGACGCTGGATGGCATCACGACGCGTTGTAGACGTCCATATGCAAATATCGTCAGCATAGATCGTGATATGTGTATGCTTTGGCAAAAGAGAAGGGACGTGTGCCAGGATGACATTAAACAGGAGCGAGCTGAGGACACTTCCCTGTGGAACTCCACGATGCATAGAGTAGTTGGCACTGTCACCATTTGTTGCACGTACGAACAGAGACCTGTCGGAGAGGAAGGCTTGCAACCAAGCAAGGGTACAGCCGCCCACACCAGCTTCTTGAAGCGATGCGACAACGACAGTGTGGAGAACACTGTCGTATGCTTTGGCTACATCGAGAAAGACAGCGACCGTAAGGAGCCACTCAGACTTTGTTTGCTGCATAGAGGAGACGAGATCGAGGACATTGTCAATTCCAGACCGCGCTTGCCGGGAGCCAGCTATGGTCTCAGGAGAGAATCGGGCGCTCTCAAAATACTAGTTCACTCGTGCGGATATCATCCGTTCCATTATCTTCCCGACACAGGTGGTGAGGCCGATTGGGCGGAAGGCATCAATGGCGTGCGGAGACATGCCTGACTTCAGGAGCGGCACTACCACCGCATTCTTCCATTCTGCTGGGAAAACACCATCCCGCCAGCAATCATTGTAGAGTGTGAGGTGGGCGTGTCGGCCATGGAAGGGTAGATTTTGGAGCGCCTTGTACGTAATACAGTCAGGCCCAGGAGAGGTGTTAGGGGGTGATTTCCATAGGGCAGCCTCTAACTCCATGAAGGAGAACGGAACATCCAGACATTGCTCCTGTGAGAATTCCGAGATGACCAGGCTGGCACGAGCTGACGATCCCTGTGACATCGAAGCTGTCGTTAGGCGGGCACAGTACTGGTTTGCAATGTTGATTTCCGAACGTGCGGTTGCTAGCGCGAGTGCTTGAAAAGGGCGCCATTGAGCAACAGGTGTGGAGAGTGCCCTGGTATGCTCCATATTCGGGAAAGTGGCGTCCGCGGAGACAAATAGCACAGGGTCCGCAGGCTAAAACTGCGGAACCTTGACTGTCACCGTACAGACCGATGAAGGGGCAGCTGGCAGAGGTGATGACGCGATGGGAGCGACGTTCTGATCCATGATCAGGTTTCCTTGAACGTCTGGGTCACCAGTATGAAGGAACTACAGAACATTCATTATAGATGATCGGAGAAAGAATGTTTTATTTCTCCTGCCGACCGTGGCACCCTGCACATGCCCTGCACCCGCTACAAAATATTCAGAGACGTCAACTGGTCCGCCGACTGGACGTACCTTCTGGACGCGCCTTAGGTGAATTCGCCAGAATGCTATATATGTATAAGACATTGAACATATTTTGCTTTACCGCACTCCGTACAAATTGAGGCGAACTCCGCTGTCGCCCTCACAGATGTGGGCAACGTCACGACTAACGCCCTGGGGAATGTGCGTCCTGGGCCGACTTCTAAGGGAACTGTGCCGACAAATGATTATGAACCCCTCGTATCTGCCTCTACCGACCATTCGACATGAGACTTGACTAGCCCATCTGCGGGACCAAGCAAGTCATCGAGACTTGTTCTGTACTTTAATAGCTAACTGCTCATATGTTCATAAAAATGATTCACAGTAGCATATATGTGTAGGAGTCGACGTCTTTATATTTTACTTTCCGCACCGGACCAAGCGTATAGCCTTCGCTAAGGGTACGGTTTGGTAAGGGATGCTTGTTTTTTGTTATGTGTTTCTTGTTCTTTCTTTTAAATGCCTTTTTGGTCATCCTGAGGTTGGTGTTTCTACTTTGTTAACTATTCACGAGTTCTGGGGTAGCCTGACCCGACTTTGTCGGGCCTCATATCTCCATATTTTTTATATCTCAATCAATCACTCAATTAATTAATCAAGGGTACCGTAAAGAAAGCAGGAGACGTACATGTAATCCATGAAAATGTATCCATTCGATAGAACCAGCCCTCAGTACCCTTAGTCACACTCCTACGTCACATTAACCCCCACCCCCCAAATGCACTCATAGTTTGTAGACAATCGAAATTGGAAACTACTGTATGTGAACTTCCTGTGTGCTGCTCAAGAGTAAGTTTGTGGTCCCATTAGAAACGGAAAAATTGCTTTGGGTCATTACGGCCATCAAACAACAGTGACCGCGCTTGTGCAACACGCCCCTTTTGACGCCTTTCATGATGTAGTGGAACGTTAGGCACAGTGAGACAAGGTTTGTCGACATTTTAAATTTTTGTTCATGAAAGAAAACTTTGCATTTTCAACTCCACTGGCTAGAACAAATCTTGTTTTATACTGGCCATACAAAATAAACGTTATTTTTGAAGAGATACTCCGACAAATTGCAAAAATATAGATAGCCAACTCCTGTAGCCGTGTGCCCCGGGCTCGGACAGAGAGCTACAACCGGAGAGCTGCCATACACGGAGCTGTGTCGCGATCGACAAACGAATTCGGTCTTTTCTTGCTCTGCCTCAGAAAACTAACTTCGTATTCCCCCGCGGCATTCTGTCCTGTCAGAAACCCGACATTATGTAGAAACCGTACTATTCACCACCCTCGAGTACACTGCTTCAGTGTGCCCCATGTGCTCCCGTAAAACCGTGCCCGTTCACACAGATATTGAGATGCGCGTATCAGCACGTAGCTGAGCGCGCAAAGAGCACGCCATATTTTGATTCTAATTCGGAGTGTTTCCGCTTACATCTACTACAGCCATAACGCGTAGGATTCAAGACACCACAAAGAAATGTCATCAATTTTTTTTCCTAATCGAAATACGTCCGACAATACGATTAGCCTACCAACTGCCGATTGCTTGCCGATATGCGTGAACTGATGACGATGTCGAGCTGTTTGTCGGACACAGTTACAGTTTCGCTTTTCTAAGGTTCATGAATGCGGCAGATATCGGCAATGTAACACTTTGCCCCATGCCTCAATGTGCCTGACGTTCCCCTATAGATCCGTTTCTTTTTTCGGCGCAGGAGACGGCCTTGTGTGTTGGGCAAAAATGGCAGAACAGAATGGGGTTTGCAAGAACAAGCACGAGGACTTGACATCTGAAAGCGTGTCTGAGAAATGCAAGTAAGTGTTACAATAGAGTGCTGGTGAGTGCAAGCTTTTGCTGCTCTTTCAACAACTGCTTTGTCGAGGATATGCCGTCTTCATATGTAAAAGGCGTAAAGTCGTTACAGTTGGACTCACTGCACGGAGGGATCATCCATCACGTGGTCGAGAAAACGAAGCTAATATTTACTTCATACGGAGTTTGACTGCTTCTGCCGCGTATGCTGTGTCTTGGATCATCATAATTTTTTCAATCACCTTTCTGTTCCATGTGCGTTATCGGCTTGTGCACATATCACTTGTACATAGCGGATTAGAGTTCGCTTTAGCGATATAGAGTGACTGACTCAGAAATTAAAAAAAATGTGATATGAAACCCATTGGCTTTAACTCAGGTTTCATCAAGTGAGCGAGTGCAGGAGAAGCTTATCTCTATTTTGTGCTGTCGTCGTATTTGTTGCTATAATTATCTTAGCTCGACTGACATGGTAAATATATGCCGACGTTATCAATGAGACGGGCAGTTTTCCATTTCTGCACAATGTTATTCACGTACCTTGTAGAATAACGCGTTCTTTCTTACCCTTCTATCCGCCTCCAGTCTGTTGTAATCCAAGCCCGCTTACTCGTACACAGCATGTATGTACATAATATGGCTTTCTCTAACGGCAGTGTTGACATTTTTCGGCCTTTGCATGTAGTTAAGCGAGACTTGTGGAGGATTCCAGTCAAACAGGCTAGTAGTATAGGTGACGCTACTTTTTTGACGACAAAATCCGCTAGGGGCGCTACCAACGGGAATTTTTCGGGTACAGTTAGCCGCCACGCGCCGTTATCCGACCCCGCGCACTCCCTCCCCGTGCTTCCAAACCCCGCCAACATGTAAAGTATAGACTTTATTTTTAATGAGGTTCATGCAAAGAATAGATACGCACAAAAGTACAAGTGAAAATATTTTAATAATGCCATTTATATGCCAATGGTGCTGTGCCAATTGTAATCATGTGCGGGAGAAAAACCCAAGCGAAAAACATTCACATCTGAAAAAGAGACAATACAAGACAGTACAATTCAAAAAGATATTAAAGAACTCACTTCTTACCGATTTCACAACTTCCATATGGATATGATTCAATAGCATTAAAGAGATACCTTTTGTCATCGTATGGCGGGCAAGCTTAGTTGTTTGCTAGACATACACAATTGTATACGTGAAAATATTTTATTAATGTCAATTATTGGCAACCATCACAAATTGATCTAAGGATTGAAAGAGGAATAGCAAGAGGCAACGTTCAGATCTTACACGCGCTACAAATTTTATATTATGTGAATATGAGGTTCAAGCGGTTCTATTGAAATAAGGCAGTCGTTAGAAAAGCTAGACAGCGGCGGGCTTTTTCGACGTACGGCTGTTTGCTAAAGCTCAGAACTAGAGATGGGACTATTCCAGAATTTTCGTAATCCGAATTCAAGAAAGGTTCTGCGAATCCACGAATCTCGAATCTTTCGAATCCTTTCTTAAAAGCAGTTTAAAATGCCAGGAAAAAGCAACACTTTCACTGAAAACTGTTTTGAAGCAGAATTTCATATATTTGTTCAATGAGACAAGAATTAAATAATAGTTTATTTTCAGGAAGAAACTTACTCGTATACTACTTCTTAGATGTAATTTATTTAACATGTTGTTCATCGACTACAGGAAATTCATGCACTCTCGTGTCTGAATTATCTCCATAAATCTAAGAAACAATCAACAGCAAAACCGCGTTACTTTTAAACTTGTAATGTAGGAGTTCCTACCGGAACTCTTTCAGGCGAGAGCAATGTAGACAAACAAACAAGAAGACACAGCTGAAAGTTTTAAATTCATGCAGATTTTTGTTCAAAAACGCCTGCATTCTCACCTGCTCAGGGTCTAGCACACTGCGTTTTTTATCAGCTATGACACCCAACGTGCTGAAGTCTCTTTCTGACATTACTGTCGATGGGCGTGCGCAAGCCAAGATGGGGGACCACCAAGGTCACCTTAGTTAGGCCACATGTAGCACGGGAATTGACTTGCCCTGTCATGAAATCTGGCACCATCGAGAGACCCCGCAAGTCCGAATGAAAATAGGTGGGTTGCAACTTGCAATGTCGGTTTACGCAAGGTTTACGCAAGGTTTAATGCAAGGTTTACTCTTGAAGTGTAGGCATTTGTCACCAAATGCCGATGTATACATATCATGTTGGATTCTGCGCGGCTGTGATAACATTATCTACTTATAATGTGAAAGGAATATGGACAAAACGATATGTATCGCAAAAGCAAATGAGTTTCTGTCTGGTATAATAATAACTATGCAGGAAGATAAGGGCCTTGAAGAGTGGGGGGATATGTTTATTAAGAAAAAAAGAAAGGAAAGGTTTAAGAGGCTATACCGTAGAGCAAAGCGAAACAGAACTATGGTACGGACAAAGAAGAATTAGGATCCCTTCCGCATGCGTGTACTTGCTGGCCTGATCGAGCATCTTTCAAGTACAATCGCATAAGCGTATACGAAGAGGGGAGTCAAGTCCTGTAGATCACATAAACAAAATACAGAAGCCGACACTGAAGATTTTTGTTTAAGCTTAATTTGTACAAGCTTTCGCGTGGAGGTCCACGCTTCCTCAGGTACAAAGTGAAGTGGTGACACACATAACTATATATAGTATAGACATATACACGACAAAACACACTGCTGTACAAAGAAAGGGAAGGGGAAAGGAGATATGGTGCCACATGTCTGTGTACAATGAATAGCTGGGCAGACGGATAAGTGACCTCTAACCGTTTAAGAACAGTAAAAGGTGTTATTGTGAACAAAAAGGCTCGCCAACCCAGTTTCGCGGAAGAGGGGTCAGGAGTATGGTAAACGAGTGGCCCAGAATGGGCAAAAGGGAAGGTTACGGATTATCTAACGGAGTGTCAGACGATGACTGAAAGCGAAGATTCAAGAATTGTGCACAAATAAATATAGATATATAACTATTAAATTTACATAAGCGGATATAACGAGCCAGGACTAAGATTCAGACCATTTGGTGTGCGACACTTGAATTGCGAAATTAAGTAGGACTCTCTATTCTTGCGTTTAATGTCGGTGCGGAACCCAGATTCTAGCAATATAATTTTCAAATCAGTTTCAAAATCGTGATTAGGTTGATTGAAATGAATGGCGACAGGAGTTTGGCGTGCATTTAGGATATCAAATTTGTGGCAATAAAATCTTTTTCTCATTGTGTTGGAGGTTTCACCGATGTATTGTGAATTGCACTTGCAGCAGAATATCAAGTAACAAATATTGGGTGAATTACAGTGGAGTGAATGATGAATTTTCAAACAGAAGTCATCTAAAGTGCTACGGGCAATGGTGGACGGCGCGATAAATTTACAGGTCTGGCACCGTGTACTACCACAGGGATAACAACCCGGCGAGCGCTTCATCATGCATGATGACGTGAGAATGTCGCCATGAATTTGGACGAAGTGTTGATCGTTGAATACAAAGTTATTACAGATAAGAACTAGTTCTAAAAGGGGGATGATAGCGGGCATGGGAAGAATATCGGAAGGGTGAGAATTAAGGAAGTGTTCAACAGCAGAGAGACCTTCGTCATTGGGAATGTTAGTGTATAGCGAAACGACATCCATTGTTGCCAACAAAATGTCAGCATGGTTACTGAAATGGTCATGGACAGCGTCAATTTTGGAAAGAAAATCATTTGTGTCTTTGACAAAGGATGGGAGAAGGGGTGGGATGTGTTTGATGCAGTGGTCAGCAACTAAGGGTAATTTATCTGTCGGTGTGTTTGTTCCTGAAATAATGGGTCTCCCAGGGTTATTGGGTTTATGAACTTTGATCAAAAGATAAAAAATTACCTGGTGTGACGTTCTTAGGACGCAAGAATTTGGAAATATGGGACGGAATAAGTTTACTAGTGACGAGTTCATCAATTTTCTTATTAATAAGAAGGCAAAAGGAAGGGGTTGGATCCTGATCGATAGCTCTGTAGAACGAGCGGTCACTCAACTGCCTGTCCGCTTTTGCGATGTAGTCGGATGTATTGAGAACCACTATATCGCCACCCTTGTCTGCTGGTCTGATGATAATGTCATTACGGGCTTTAAGATTTCGTAGCGCTACTTTCTCACAATTAGTCAAGTTATCAGTGTGTACAATGATTTCGAATAATTAGTCTTGATATCCTTGTGAACGGCCTTGATGTAATTATCAATGAGGGGGCTAGTTCTAGAGGAGTCCGGCGTCCAGCTAGAGGGGTTTCGGAAGGGCGCAGCATCTGATCTAGGTTTATCGTGAAAGAAGGTTTTCAGGTGTATTCTCCTACCTAGGTTGTGCAGATCGTGCAAAATTTCAAATTCATCAATATTACGCTCCGTAGGTACAAAACTGAGACCTTTTGAGAGAACACTAAGTTCAGCCTGGTCGAGGGTCACATCAGAAAGATTAAAGACGGTGTTATGGCCAACCTCCGTGGAAGATGGTTCAGAATTTATCACGTCACAAATGCCATGCGCTAAAATGGGAGATAGAATAAGATTATCGCGTTTCGATTTTTGGTTTTGATTTCGTGAATTTTCTTCAGCTTATTGGCAGTGAATTCAGAGAGATTAATAACTTCATGATGAGAGAGTTGGTTCGCAAGCTGTTTGAACTGATTATCAATATCTTTCAAGACGTAAGAACTTTCCTGTCTGAGAATTTTAATTAGTTGGAGCGACGCATTATTGAGAGTGGTGGCCCACTTCGTAGAACTCAAGGGAGAATGGAACTTAAAAGACGGCGTGATGGACAGTGATAAACCTTTGGGAGTTATACGTTGAGATATACAATCTGTATAAAAACTAAAATTAGACAGGAATATAGCTTTCCTAGCCAAAAGTTTACGCGCTTTCAAGAAGGGCACTGAATGGCGTTCATTGTTCTGTACAAGTCATTGTGTCCGGCCGGACCTGCGTTGTCTAGACTGCTTACGTGTTGACATAGGGAAGCGACGGCCAACTCTCCTCTGTGCCCCGGCTGGAGGAGAAGAGCGTACTTGAGCAGACGCACCACGCGAAGTAGAAAAAGTCCTTGGTGAAGAACCCACGTTCACACAGTCAGACACCCCTGGAGTGACATCAGGGTGAAGTGGGGATCGCAGGTGGACTCCGGCACTATGGTTAACACACTCCGCAGGAGAGAAGCTGATTACGTTGTCAGCGGCTGGAGAAGAGGCCGAGGGACTGTTGATGGGAGAAGCTAGAGCTTGTGGAGGAGAGACCTTGGGCACAAGGGTTGTAGGAACGAACGCAGGATGGGAAGCAGAAGGGACTTGTTGGTCGTTCCACGGGCCAAGTGGAGAAAGAACGTCGGAATAGCGCGCAGTCGTGGCGTCGGTTGTAGAAGTAGATGGTCTCTGATCGACGGGGAAGGGGGGGGGGGAATCTTCCAGACGCAGCTCAAAGGAGGAAGACGTCACAGCTGGGGGTGGGAGGTCTTGCAAGATGTGCGTGAGGATGCAGTTACGGTAGTGGGAAGCCAAACATCTCGTGCCCCGAAGGTTCATAGCCACAATGGCCACACATGGTTTATGGCCACAAATTTGATATCCTAAATGCCCGCCAAACTCCTGTCGCCATTCATTTCAATCAACCTAATCACGATTTTGAAACTGATTTGAAAATTATATTGCTAGAATCTGGGTTCCGCACCGACATTAAACGTAAGAATAGAGAGTCCTACTTTATTTCGCAATTCAAGTGTCTCACATCAAATGGTCTGAATCTTAGTCCTGGCTCGTTATATCCGCTTATGTAAATTTAATAGCTATATATCTATATTTATTTGTGCACAATTCTTGAATCTTCGCTTCCAGTCATCGTGTGGCACTCCGGTAGATAATCCGTAACCTTCCCTTTTGTCCATTCTGGGCCACTCGCAGGGATGGGCAGTATTTAAATACATCGTGTTTAAAATAGTATTTAAAATATAAATACATGTATTTAAAATACATATTTAAATACAGGCAAGAGAAATGTATTTATATTTAAATACCGTTTTAGGCGTATCTATATTTAAAATACACTTAAATACACATATCTGATCCTCCCGTATTTGTGGGCTTCTCTCGAGTTCCACATTGTTAGCCTCCAGCGATAAGGGTATCTTGGTTAGAGGCTACAGGTCACTCATCCCGTGTGTTCGGGGATTTCCGTCCTTCTATAAAACAGCACAATGTGCGAATGAGGGCATGGCCACCCCCGTTGCAGCGGGGGGACTGGACAGGACAGACAGACGGGACAAGAACCGACAACGACGACTCAAAACCAGGAAAAGAACACTTTATTCAATGTAGAGAAAGTGGAAGAAGTGATAACGAGTTCATTAGCTGGTTTTGAGTCGTCGTCGGTTCTTGTCCAGTTACCGTCCTGTCTAATACCCCCCTCGCTGCTCCTGAGACTCAAGGAGACGTTTCCGTTCAATGGAAAGTCGGTCCACGAAAGATGCTGAAATCATCACACTGCATCACGGAAAAATAAAGAAATATGTGGGCATTGTGTGCAGCAGAGATGCATCCATAGGTGGCTCCATTTATTATCTAATTTAAAAGAATAATGTGCCTGGACAGCTCAAAGTATTTACAGAAGTAGTTACAGTATTTAAATACTGTCTTAATGTATTTATATTTTGTATTTAATTACTTTCATCATAAAGTATTTATAGGCAGTATTTAAATACATGAAAACATGTAGTATTTTGTATTTGTATTTAAATACCCGAAAGTGTATTTATGCCCATCCCTGGCCACTCGTTTCCCATACTCCTGACGCCCCTTCCGCGAAACTGGGTTGGCGAGCCTTTTTGTTCACAATAACACCTTTTATTGTTATTAAACGGTTAGGGGTCACTTATCCGTCTGCCCAGCTATTCATTGTACACAGACATGTGGCACCATATCTCCTTTCCCCTTCCCTTTCTTTGTACAGCAGTGTGTTTTGTCGTGTATATGTCTATATTATATATAGTTATGTGTGTCACCACTTCACTTTGTACCTGAGGAAGCGTGGACCTCCACGCGAAATCTTGTACAAATTAAGCTTAAACAAAAATCTTCAGTGTCGGCTTCTGTATTTTGTTTATGTACAATCGCATAGTGAACAAAATACTGTATCCGAAAAGCTTGAGAAAGAATCCTCACGTGCAATATAGACTAAACCACAAAAATGACGAAAAAATGAAGCATTCCAGCTGGAATACCCACATCTTAAGATTAAGAATAGCGGACTGGTTGTCAATCGTGAGCTACCATCTTTATGCACAAGCTCCGAGAGGATGATAAACGATGACAGAACTGTGAAAATAAAGTGACTTTCGTCAGCCGAGAAGCAGTCACTAAGAAACATGACACCATAGAGACATCATGCCATCCACAAAGGAAGCCTGCAGCTACCGAGGTTCCAGAAATATTTTTATAAGATACAGACGGGCAGCTGAACATAACTAAGCGACGGTTCTGCAAGCCTGCCGTGTATATAGTCGCCATCAGACTTCAAAGTCCTCGAAATTTATCGAGGTGAAAGCTTTCAGGCGAAGGCTCTTCCGCAGCTGAAGAAGTTCTATTTGGAATACCTACTTTCAGAACTTGTCAATCCAAGGATGCAAAGAAACATGATGCTGAGAAATGAAGAAAGCACATAGATGTACTCCGTGATGTGCTATAAACGCGTGCAAATTTAGTGTTGTTTCTTTTTTGTTTTGTTTTGAAATATCTCACACAATCATCATGATTATTATTTACATATTGTTGCTGAATGAAAAAAAAAAAGACAAACATGAGGGTAATAAAAGGTCAGTTCTGTATTTGTGCTGTGCATGGTGTGAATGCTGTTCATACTCGCAAGTAACGTAATAACTAGGGCAGGATTTTTCTGCATTTGACTATAAATGCCTAGAAACGCCTAAATACGACATTTTCAGGGTTTCCTGCCTTTTTATCTACTCTATTGAATTATGGCCTTTTTAAACGCCATAAAAGCCCTTTTTTTATATGTGTAAGTTTGAGTGCGGCTTTCATGCTCGTGCTGGTGCAGCAGTTTGCTTTTCGTTACTGCGTGTTTGCGCCTTTTGTTCCTTATTTGCGTACATTTGAACCAAAGATTTGGCCTTACTGGGCCTTTCAAGACCTTCGAGCGCGGTGAACTAGAAGTAGTATTCAATATAGCGTGGTTCTAGGCCGCCTCAGCATTCGTGTACCAGACGTCAAAGCTCGTACGGTACTGTAGCCTTTAAACGAGCAAGTTTTCCTGGATGGAAAATTCTGAAGCACCAACAAAGCCAAAGAGCGTACCAGATTGGCGACCTATTTTGTAGGTCGTGTAGGTAAAGTGAGAACGAAGAAACTTTGAATTTACGATCTCGGCAGGGCAAATAAGCGTTTTAATTTCTTTGTTTACGGTGCTTCTGACGGTAGTGGGGGGGGGGGGACTTCATACTTATTCTACCCTGGGCGCAAACTTGCCTCGTTACGATTTTTTAGGTAGTTTTACGGTAGTAGACTATAGATAGTTATGTCGATTTTTTTTCTTATTTTTTGCAAGATTTGGTTTTCACTATCATCGATTTTGTACCTGCCTTCGTTTTTCCACTCTCGCATCATCCCTCGGTAGTAACACAGTGCAAAGAAGAAACTTATAGAATGACTGAGAGACCGGGTACTGACCGAATACTCTGTTTGAACGAGAGTTGGCATACTTCTTTGTTACTTTTTATTATTCGCGCTAGAATTCTGATTGTTCTATCGCACATTTACAATTATTTCGATTTATAACTTAATGGTAGTAGCTTTCAGTAATGTTTTCCTCGGATTGCCTATGATGAATAGCTATTGTGCTTGCGATAGGTATTATCCGAGACAGACTGTATATAGTTCTGCGATATTCCACTATCGGTAGTACCACACCGATAATCTTACGGTAGTGGGCTATTCATAGTTCTATCGATCGTTTCTTCGTTTTTTTTTTTTTGCAACAACTGAACATATAACGAACTCCCTTCGCCAGTTAACTTGCATTTGTTTGTGCAGAACTACGCTTTCCTCGAACGTGAGATTTTTGCGAGGACTCGTTTGGCATTTTTCGAAGGGATACAGAAAAAGGAAAGATGTCACTCGTACGAACACGCTCGTATGTACTGCGCTTTCAACCGTGCATCACCATGCACCTGTCCGTGCAATCGTACGGCAGAAGAAAGGAATTTTCTTGAAGACCGCCGAGACGGGGAGCGGACGCGCCGATTCCATCACTTCGTCGCAGCGCGGAAGGAAAGTAAAACAGAGAAAACAGTTCTCCGACTGTGCCGCCATCCCTTGACGGGGGCGAATGTAACTTGATCGCGTGAGTCCGCCTTAGAACAGTCCGGGCGAACCTGGTATTTAACTCTCGATGGTATTCAAAAACGCAAGGCTACGGAAGGCTTCAAGCTGACACATGTATTTACGTCCTGAAAAACGGAACCGAGAAAGTTATTATGAGTGTGTACGTGGATGACATGCTCATATTAGCGACAAATACAGTAGCGCTACAAAGAAGCTCGATAAAGAATTCCAACTAAAAGATCTGGGAGAACCAAGGTGTGCTCTAGGTAGGAATTCAAGTCTCCCATTATAAAGGACATTAGGAGTAAGAAAGCAAAAAGATTCCGAAGAATCTGGGGAGGGGAGGAGGGTTGGACGAAGAGAGCCCCAGCGCCGGTTCCGACCCGAAGGTATACACCCTACTAATGCTGGGGGGCAGACAATGAAGCTGTCTTCAAGCGAATCCCCAGCAGAGAGAACGGCCACGGCAAGACCGACGAGGAGGGAAGACCCCACCAAGCAGGACGTCCATTGAGTCTGCAAAGATAGCCGCCGTGTTGGTTCAGATCTGACAAACCCCCATTGTGGGGATCCGAAGATCACCCTCGAGAGCGGACAGAACACATTGACGATTGGCCAAAGAAAATACGTTTACGAAATCTTGCAACGTTTCAAGATGGTGGTGGTGAAAGGGCTCGCCGTTGTCGGCCTCACATAGGTGGGCAACGTCACGACTGACGCCCTGTGGGAATGAGCGTCCTGGGCCGACTTCTAAGGGAACTGTGCCGACATATGTCTGAAAGCGTCTGAGGGAAACCCAGGAAAAACCCCAGACAGCACAGCCGGCACCGGGAAACGTTTCAAGATGCAAGACTGCAAGCCTACGAAGACTCCAATGGCAACTGGAGATCAACCGTAGCCTGTACAGAGAGTGTGCCTCACCAAAGTCTCATAGGCAGTTTCATGTATTTAGCGCAAGCAACCCGACCTGACATGGCGTCCGTGACCAACTATTTGAGCCAGTTCAATCTTGTTGTTTGAGAAAATTTATTATACGACTCATACTATAGAGTACACTACGAGTACTAATACTATTATTAATTACACACTACTACTACAATACAATACTATTAATATTAATACACACTAATACACTAGTTGGAATGAGTTATAATGCACAAGATACAATGTATATATGGTTGCATGACTATGGGACTGTACATATATGACTACACAACTGTGACTATGTACACATGACGACCATATTCGTCACTGTGGCTATGTACATATGAGGTGGCCTTTATACATTTATGGAGGTGCACCAACGATGCTAACATACGCATCCTGAATGATAACGGAAGGGTGATCACGCCATCGACGCCGGAAGCCTTCCTCCCCCAGCGCGAAGAGGTCTTGCTGCAGGATGGCGATTACGCTAACTCTCAATTTCCGCACCAATAGGAAAACAGGGATGTTGCGCAGACGTTGTGCCACAGCTTTGCAGCGCGCTGCCCACAGAACCTGTGCCCCGCAAGCCGTTAAAAGTGCGCTAATCCGGTGGCAGGACTGTCGACGATGTAAGGGCACTGGGCATATAATGTTCGTATGCCGCCGAGCCAATTGCCAAAAAATTCTTGCAATCCGACAGTCAAAAAGCACGTGGTAGTTCGTCTCGACACAATTGCAGTACGGGCAATTGTCCGTCGGGGTCAAGTTCCATGTCTGAAGGCGGTCCCGCGTGGGATGGATGCCCCATGCAAAGTTCCACACCACGTCACGCAAGGGAGCAAGGAGCCACGAACCTATGGCTGACGCCCATGGAACTGTTCTAACCTGCTGAAGGCGTCCAATCCAGTTTGCGCTGACCTGCACTTCGCTCCATAAAACTGCTTGGGACATTCGTGATGGGGCACTCACGGACACAGAGAGAGACTCCAGTTTACGATGATAAGCATGAACAGTAGCATGGAAACGCTGCGGAGATCGCGCCGCTGGGAATGATGGATCATATGCCTCTGGCAAAAGGTCTCGCGCTAATGGACCCATCCAGTACTTTAGGAGCACTTGCGTTGGCGATGGCTCCCCACGAAGTACCCGCAGGACGGTGTTCATGGCAATCCCTTTGCTCATCAGGCTTATGTCAGGTAGGGCCAGTCCACCCTGAGACAGAGGAAAACATAGCAGAGTACGAGCTAGTGGCCTACCTCGCCGCTTCCTCCAAAGGAAGGACAGAAGGTCAGTATGAGCAGGTATGACTACGGAATGAGGCGCAACTATAACGTGGCTCAGATGCCACTACCGGCCACAGAAGACACTCCGAGCCAGATATGCACGCTCTAGATAGGACAGCGCGTATGCATCAGAAGCTTTACACCTGGAGCAGAGATCTTGCAGTGCAGTCGTCCAGTTTGAGGTCGTAGGACCGTGACGATCGAACACAACACCTAATATTTTAAGGGATGTAGCGCATGAGAAGGGCAGTAACGAATAGGAAGCCCAATCTCCGAGAGGCATCAGCTTGGTCTTCCGATAGTTGAGTAACCCTCCCGAGATGACTGCATATGCATCATAGACGCGTAGGACCTCATCAACCGAACCAGCATCACGCAGTAGGACCGTAACGTCATCTGCGTAAGCAGCCACCTTCCACGTTCCAGAGATTGGAAGCGGGATGCCGCGAATGTGCGCGTCTGTATCGATGGCCCATAGAAGAGGGTCAATAACCAGTGTAAACAAGGCGGGAGAAAGAGGGCAGCCCTGTCGGACACCTCTGGTTACGGTGAACTCATCAGAGAAGCGGTGCAGCATGAAGATGCGGCTACGGTGGTGGTTGTACAGTCGTCTAATGACACCACAGATCCATGACGGAAACCCGTACGCCTGAAGCACAGCGAGCATGTACGCATGCTCGACACGATCAAAAGCTTTCGCCTGGTCGAGTGATAACAAGCAGCCCCGCGATGACACAGACGTAGCCGTAGCATAACGCAGAATGTCGCGCAAACCAGAAAGAGTGTCATACATACTCCTACCTGGCACACAGCACGTTTGTGAAGGATGTATGACGGATGGCAAGACACTCTGGATTCGCTTGGCCAATATCGCGGTCAGGAACTTATAGTCACAGTTCAGGAGAGTAATGGGCCACCAATTTTCTGGGTCAGCATGGTCACCACTATTCTTGGGCAAAACAATTATATGTCCAAAACCAAACGACTCTGGGAAGGACTCTCCGCTCTCAGTTCAATCTTTGTTACACCAACAACCTCTGGGAAATGGGAAAGATGGTGCTCCGTTATCTGAAAGGAACTCGTGACGACGGTATAATGTATAGAGCATCCAAGCCATTATCGGATATTCTGATGCTAGCTGGAACGAGTATGGTACGGGGAAATCAAGAGGTGCCTATGTTCACACCATGGCTCAGGGCGCCATTAGCTGGAAATCGTCAAAACAGCATCTGATTGCATTATCGCCTTGTGAGGCGGAGCATGTTGCGCTTGTCGAAGCTGTGAAAGAGGGAAAATGGATTCCGACCTTCGCGAGCGAACTACGATTCAGCCAATACGGCACGGACACCGTGGAGGTTAGGTGCGACAACCAATCTGCTATAAAAATAGGCGAAAATCCAATGTGCCATCAGCGAACAACACACATCCCCTTCCCTTTTTCCCCTTCTCCTTTTTTCTTTGCATTAAACATATTGCCACCCCCCCCCCCCAAAAAAAAAGGAAACACATTAACCGCAAGTACTTTTTTGCCAGTGGAGTTTTTGCCAACTAGAGACATGATTGCGGATTCACTGACCACATCCGTTCCAAATGCAAAGAACCTAGTGTGCGCAAAGGGATTTGGTTTGGAAGGTATTCTTTTTGTGTCTTTCAGCTCCTCCTGAGGATTTGCTTGACGCAAGGAGGCGTGTGTTAAACCGAACAGTTCTTTTTTTTTTGCGTTGAGCGCAAATCCTTTTGTCTTTCCTTTTGTAGTAGTCTTGCTCTTTGATATATTATCGGTTATCGCTTATATTTCTTTGTCGCTATATTGACGTTGACGAAAATAAATGGTCCTGGTGAAGGATAATGAAGTGCGTGTGGACCAGAGCAGATGGTTGGTCGTGTCTGACTCACTTGCTTGCCCTGTAGCAACTCTAGCTGACAGTTTCGTCCTTAGGACCACAACAGTTGGAACCTGTTTCCACAAAACGCATTCAGATTAATTAGCAATTTCCTGCCAGAGAGCTATAGCTTTTTCATATTACTAGAACATGGGTACCCAGTTGGAAATAACAAGAAGAATTCATACATCTGAGGTCAGTGTTTCCCACACCCTGCTGTCCATAAAAAGTTGCAAAAGGTGTGACCCCCAAACCTGTGCAAAATTCCTGAAGTGTTTTCTCCGGACACTGCCGCTGTCCCTCTCACAAGATACTCTTTGACCCTTACTTCCAGTTCGGGAAGCACTGCCTCAGGCAACTTTAGCATGCCTTCCCAACACGCATGGCCGTTGCTTCTATGAACAATGTTCCAGTGAACACTCTCGGAAAAGCAACGGATAGTAAAAGTAAGCGTTCGATTCTTGACCGCTCTTGACCGCGTGTCATCACCTTACGCTTGGGGCGATGACGGATAGTAAGGGTCACGAATCGTTCATTTTCATACTTTTATTTTAAGCAACATCGGGCTCCTCTTGCGCTCGCATCGGCTGCAGCGCCAACAAAGTAGGACGACCTCCGAAGAAGGAACGTTTGTTGCCACCTCATGCGTTCCATCTTGGTTCTGAAATCGGCAATTGCATCAGGGCAATTAGACGAACCGATGCAACAGCTGCACCTATACTTTGATAATAAAAAGTATCATTACTGAAATTGAAGACTCATTCAAGACTCAGTGAAATGAAGGGTAACTCACCTACAAGACCGTGGTCTGCTGGTGGGTGGCCACACATGAAACTCCAGCCAGGGGGGGGGGGGGGCATTTAGCATAGGCAAACGCGTCTACAGCAGCCCGCAGGTATCCCGAACAGTCGCAGTTTGGACAGCGTCCTCGCAGCTGACCGACTAAATACGTTGATATTGTTTGTGCTATCTCTCCACTGGCGCTTGTACAACCATCACCTGTGCTCTGAATAACAACGAGGGGCATTCACACCGAATAAAACAAGAAATCGGTAGGGCTCACCCACATGGTTCTGCGAAAAATCTGCAAAACTCACCTCCTGAACGCCCTCTACTTCACGGCACATGCACCTGCTTCACGCCGCTCTTGAAGTCCAGGCTCGGGAGTCTAAATGTAAAACAGCCGTGTAACGTAAAAACGAAAAAAGTGGTGGAAAAAACGGAGTGGCCCTAGTGGCCATTTGATAAACATCGTCGAGCGGTCGCGTAGTAGTACGAGCGCGAGCAGAGTACACACCTGAGCAGTGGCGGATTTAAGGGGGGGGGGGAGCGACCGCCCCCCATACGGTCGTGTTCCCTATGTCAAAACCCTATCTAGCGACCGCAGCCGAAAACTTTGGGTTGCTCGAGACGCGGAAGATCCAATCGAGAAAGCCTGCGTCCAAACTGTGCACGCACAGCCAGACTTTCTTGTTTTCTTTTTTTGGCAAGGTTAATTAAGAATAAGCGTAAAAGCAGTGAGTGATGAGTCCGAGGTTGGTTTATCGGTCAAGGGGAAATTCTATGCGTCAATTTCTAAGGGTAAATGCAGAAATGACGGTGAAAACAAGTGCCTTAACGAATAGAGTGCGGGTTTTAACGGATACTACAAGTAAAATACATGATAACGGATAGGGCAGTGGGCGTCCGCGTCGCATATTACGGTTACTAAGAGTAATACACGGAGTAAGAGTTATTTTAAGAGTTGCTTTTCCGAGAGTGTACTTACTGAAAGCAATACGAGATGTTGTGCCTCGACAGGTTATGTTGACACCCTTCTTCATAAGACTGTCGAGAGATGCTCCTTGCTCCCAAGCACGCTTGCCACCAAGCCAGTGAGTAGTGCTTCACAGTTGGGGCTTTCAAGGGAATCACTCATTGATGCTAAGAAAAGCCGTTTTCTAGAGGGATCTGATCCAGGACTGAGTCTTGAGTAGCCACGTGAAAGCACCAGGATTTCTTTGAAGTTTAGATGTGTCAGCTTTTGATTTACTTTTTGCGCCCTTTTTTATGTAGTACCTCTTTACTTTCAGAATCTCTGTATAGTACATTCAGTAACTATTGCCACGACAGGTAATTTCATCAGGCTTAGTGGCTAGTACATAGATGCAAACTTCAGCAAATCTTTCCACGACAAAGCCGTGTGTAAATAGTGGCACCCACCATACCCCAGATATCTTAAATAGGAGCTAGGATTTCAAACTGTGATTTTTGAGATATATGCTATTTTGTTGTTCCAGAGGTGTCGCAACTGCCCAGGAAATGGTTATTTGATTTTTCTATAGTTGTTTTTCTATCCCTGTTTCTTTGACTTTATAGTACTTAAATGTTGAAATGCTAAGTGTGTGTGAGGGTTTATTGGCAGAAAAAGGAAAAAGAAAAAAATAACGGCGAAAGGTCAGCCATGCAGCACGCAGGCTTGCTATTCCCTCAACAAAAAAAAGAAAAGCGAAAGAAATAACAAAAAGACAAATAAATAAATAAATAAATAAAAGCAAGAAGAAAAAAAATGAAAAAGACACTCGGGTCACAGGGAGCCCAGGAGACCGGTGTCACGCAGAAAGCAGAGCACCGCTTTTGTGACACTCCACTGCCTAGCTCGCTGCACGGGGCCAAGGAGTGTTGCGAGAGAAACGTCTGTCCGTCCGTGCGTGCACCCAAGCTCCGAGGTGTTGCCTGAGCACGGCCCGATGATGGTGGTGACGCTGACAGTGGAGGAGCTGATGAGAGATATCGTCTTCTACGGCGCAGCAGGGGCAAGTGGGAGATGGGACGCGGCCCATTTTGAACAGGAGTGAGCGAGTGAGGGCAACGTTCAGCCGAAGACGATGTAGAAGGGACTCCTCCTCGCGGGTTGCCGATGACAAACTCCAGTGAGGGGTCGATGGACTGCAGGAATGCATGAGCTCTAATAGCGTCTACCAGAAACAGGCTGGTGCCGTCGCCACAGAGACGCCGTATTAGCTGGCGACACGCAGACACCGGGAGCGGCAGTAGGGGCACCGGCGTGGCCGCGTCAAGCGCGTCGCGTCTCGCAGCTACGTCAGCACAGCGTTTCCGTGTAGCCCTCCATGCCCGGGTATACGCCGTTCCTGTCTACCTCCTCACTCTCCTACAATCAACAGCGTCCTTTTCCTCCCTGCGCTCTGCTCTAAAGAGCAGATCTAAATACGCGCCCACCGGCCGGGGGTTACCCACTGAAGGCAGATACGCTGGCCGACCATGGAGAGTTGGCGTACTCCTGAAGGACCATGGTACGCAGATCACTCACGACGGTCAGGTGGCATGCTGACAGAAGTGCCAAAGACGCCTTGCTGTCTGTGAGGACGACCCACGCATCAGGCACAGATTCAGCGATGTGCCGCAGAGCGGCAAGCAGTCCGAGCAGCTCCGCATCCGTGAAGGACACTGTGTAGGGAAGTCGGAGGGCGATGTCACGGTTTTCCTGCGAGACGTAGAAGGCCGCTGCCGATGACTCATTCGCTACCGACCCGTCAGTATAGATGGCGCGCCTCTGCGGATGCTCGAGCGCGAGCTAGCGGGCTACTGTCACAGGCACTGCGTTCTTCCTCTGGAGGCCTGGGATACTGGCACAGACCTCAGGTCTTGCATGCGTACACATCGCCGGGGCGTGCACCGGCGGGGAGAACTGTGCAGGGACGGACCCATTGAGGCGAACGAGAGCACGACCGAAGTCAGAGGCCGGGCAGTCTTCGTCGACGTGGCGAAGGTAGTGAAGAGGGTGCCGAGTAAGGTACCGTGCGAGAACGCGGAGGGTTGCGCCGTCCCGCAGGACATCGATCGGCGGTTCGCATGCCTCGGCTAGGACAGAGTATGTCTCGGTAGTCGAAGGGACTCCCATGCAGACGCGGAGGCTCCTGGCTTGGCTAAAGAGGAGATCTCGATTTCTGCTTCGGCTGATACCATGCAAGATGGGAAGGCTATACCGGAGACAACCCAGCACGAGGGATTGGTGGACACGGCGGAGGTCAGAGAAGGACGGGCCCCATCGCAAACCAGCGAGGCAACGAAGAACCGCCACATAGCTGTTGATTTTGGTGGTGAGAGTCTTAATGTGGCGAGACCAGGAAAGGTCACGGTCGAGTACCACGCCCAGGTACTTGCAGTACCAGACAAATGGCAATGGGGACCCTTCAATGACAAGTGGGTGAACCTCGTGGGTGATCGACGAGTGAACACCATGGCCACAATCTTGCTGAGTGAAACGGAGGGACCGCGGTCGGCGAGATACGCGACGATAATATCTAAACCTCCCTGCAGTCGATGCTGAATGGTGTCGCGGCGAGCGGCAGATGTCTATAAGCAGATGTCGTCGGCATATGGCGTGAGACGCGTGTGGTGGGGCACCAGTGCAGGAAGAGAGGTCATGATGACATTTATGAGCAGGGGGCTGAGCACACTTCCTTGAGGAACGCCTCGGCTAACAGGGTGGGGGTCAGTGCCCCCCTCAGTGGTCCGAACAAACAAGAAGCGGTCGCTCAGGAAGTCCTGGATCCAAAGAAGGGGAGCGCCTCCGACACCAGTTCCTTGCAGTGTCGCGATGATGGCACTATAGAAAACTCTGTCGTACGCTTTCTTTACATCCAGAGACCACGGCAGTCATGCGATCTTCAGCTCTTGCCTGCTGCATCTCAAGAGCTGCTCAAACGCCAAGTGCTTGGGTTTTGTACTGCTTTGGAGATTGAGGTTGTGGCGACGATAAGAGAGTTGCGACTACGCTTTAGGCACAATGAAGCAAAGTGTTACAACATACCTCCTGAGAAACAGTTAATGCATATCATTCACACAGAGAGGGGATGCCCATAATTATGTATTCATAAAGTTGTTTCGGCAGGGAAGAAGGGCGCTTTTGTCTTCCTTGGTTCCAAAGCTGCATACAAGGCTTAAAAAGCTGCATATAATGTTGAGCATCGGATGACTATTATGGAAGGTGTAGATTGAGACAAAAAAGAAAACAAATCTTCTAAACCTGATCTCAAGCATACTACCCTAAACGACACTGGCTGACATGTGTGATATTCACTGTTCCTCAAGTACACAGTACAGTAGAGCTCATCCTCTGACAATAACAACCAGCTTTTGTGTTATCCACAATACTCAGAGGGAAAAAAGAAACAGCAATAATTCCCAAGCAGGAATCAGCTGTGTGCTCCATAGACGCGCGGATGTGCTTTCTCGTGAATGCCCTTTCATGTTAACATTTCGGATCAAGTCAGATATTCATGAATAATACAGCTAAGCTATTGAAGAGTACACAATGATGAAGCTAGGTGATGTTCTCATTTATTCTTTCAAAGCGTTTCAAAGCGTCGAGGTTAGTGTAGTTTCCCTTTCTTTTCTTAATAACGCGTGTTAAGGATAGAGGAGGCTGACGCCGACCGTATTCTACTGGAGAACTGTTTATTTTCATTTGCTCGTGCGAACCCGCTCGCTCGCTCATCTTCCTCCAGTGCCGCCCCCTTCCGGCATACTCAACATCCTCCCGCGGCCGCGTTGGACGAGTCAGCTTCCAGCAGGTACAAACGTTGGGGAGGGCGCCGGAGGTGCTGACCATTCGGGAGAAGTACTCTGAAACAGCGCTGGACACCATCTCTTCCTGGGAAGGAACCAACTATGCGTCCAACTTTCCAAACCAGAGGTGGCAGTGCATTGTCCTCCACTATCACGATGTCGCCGACGCGCATTCCCGGATGTGCCCTCGGTTGACTGTGGTGTGCAGAACGCAGAAGCAGGAGATAGTCCTGCTTCCAACGAGTCCATAACTGAACAAGAAGAGCCTGTCTGTGTCGAACTCTGCGACGAAGACCTACAGGAGTGGAACTGGGCATCTCTAACCCCAGGCTAGCCGGTAAGGCTACAGCGCGCCTTCCGATCAAGAAGTGGGAAGGAGTCAGAGCCTCGCAGTCCTCTGTGTCGTCGGCAAGCTGGGTAAGGCGACGGCAGTTGACGGCCGCCTCAACTTCGAGTAGTACGGTGAGAAGCCCCTCATAGCAGAGGCTACTGCGCCCTAGACAACGTTTCAGTGCGTCCTTGATAGTACGAATGAGCCGTTCCCAAAAACCGCCCCACCAGGGCGCACCTTCAGCGATAAACTTCCACTGGATGCGGAGGGAACTGGCATGGTCTTGGACAGAGTCGTCGAAGAGCGCGCGCAGTACTTTAGAGCGGTAACGGAACGTCTTGGCGTTGTCCGAATAGATGGTGGACGGCACACCCCGTCGCGAAGCGAAGCGGCGAAAGGCAAGGAGGAATGTTCGTGCCGTCATATCAATCGTTAACTCGAGGTGGATCGCTCTTGGCACTGCACACGAGAACACAACTATATGTACACCTTCCTGTCGGTGTTTTGTGACGCGCGGCAGTACAGTGGTCCGCAAAAGTCAATCCCAACGACGTCAAACGGCATGGTTTCGGTTATCCGGTCCCTCGGTAACGGTGCGGGAGGAGCAGTCTCCGGACGCAAGCGTCTACGACGACACGGCAAGGAAGCGTTCAATACCCGCCTGCTTTCGTTCTGAGGCATTCAATAGGTTCATTGAAAGTCAAACTTGTGCAGTGCGTAGTTTCCATGCAGGTTCACATTGATGCAGGTAGCATTCTCATTGCATAAGTTTCACTTTCAGTGGACCTACTCAATGTCTCAAACCGGAGGCAGTTACAAACACAGACGTTATCTTGGTGGTGATTTAATACTCCAAGATATTCCTTACTTCGGTCTTGGATGAATGCGGAATCGAATTAAGCAGGGATACCTCACCCTTCATTCTGACTCAGTGGCAAGCACGACACTCGAATTTGCGGAAGCTCGCAAGTCAAGCAATATATGGTATCTGTTTTCTCTTAGGGATGCCAATGCTACATGCTCATAGGTGGGCGTCCTGAAACCACTAGAATTAAGTAATTGCGAATGGCGCATAATGATTATCCACCATGACCCTGGACGTGTGCCAATGACGGCCATGTATTGCGTGTCAGTATAGGTTAAAAACATCAATACATATTCACACAACAGGAACTCAACATAATTACGGATTCATATTCAACATATTACAGTTCATGAATCCGAATTGGGTGAATTTAATGATAATAAAAAGGCAATCGTGGATCAGTGGCCAGTCAATGGACTATAGAAAGTCAATAGACAGGCAATGGCAGTTGATCATTTCCTTTCTATAGTAGGTTGTCTATAGACAGTTGCTGCCAATCTCCCATTGACCGGCTATGGGAAGGAAGGAGGTGTGAACAAAGGTGGTCTGTGGGAAGGCTTCCCACAGACCACCTTTGTCTATAGCTTCAATGGACGTTTTGTCCATGGCTTATCTATTGGCTGACCAAACAATTTTTCACAAGGGTATGCATACTATTGCCAGTTACATAAAAGATTGCACACATCTTCATATACAGATGCATGGTAAACATGAATACGAAACTATACATGCAACCAACGCAAGCAACAATGACATATTGATTCAGGCAACAGTAGCATTTCCTAGTGTGGCTTCTGCTATGTGACAACGTGCAACTTTCATGGCCACCTATCTGGTAGGCTAATTTTGTTCTCATATGTAATGGCTTTAAAGGTTCAAGAATTCTGAAAAACAGCACGACATGAAACATATATTTGAAAATATATATACAAGGCTGGGCTCCTTCGGCAAGACCCTGTGTGAAAGCTTGTAACCCACATAACAAATGTATGTTACATCTCTTGCTGGTTTTGATATTTGGAAGATTGACAGTGCTTTTCGTTTGTTCATCAGCCTTGGTCAAGAAATTGTTCATTGATAGCAACGGTACACAATGTCACAAAAGCAGAGTTCATCTATCGTCCCGAAAGACTAACCCTTCCCTCCTATTTTTTATATAATAAACAAACCCCCCGCCCCGCAATACTCATAAAAAAGGACTTCAGTGTTGTGTTTCAACACAACATATTTTGGAACTCATAGCCATGCATGAATGCTATGAATCATCCTAAAATACAGATGCTGAAATATTGTAAATGCGATAGACGAGCTGTGCGAAGAGGTACCTCCAGTTAGGATCTTGGGTACTTGAAGCCTAAAGCAGTTTCTCTGGGGAAGGCTTGCCGAATCCTGTTCACTGCAAAGGCTGGGATGACCATCCTCTTGTTTTTGCCAAGCTTGGGCCAAACTCAACTCGCAAACTGGGGATACGTAGTGTATCTGTATCGTCTACACAGATGTACAAAAAATGCAGTTTATGCAAGTGGGTAACAGGTGCAGATAAACTCCAGTTGCATTTGCACTCGTACCTGAGAGCCACTGCAGTTCATATGCACACACCCTGTATACTAAACTACACTGTATTCTTTTAGAAACCAGCATTTTTACGTTTCACTAAATCATACAAGCAAGAACACTTAACATCGCTGAGAACCTAAGCGCTGGGCAAGGCTATTCAAGACACAGTACTGAACTGACAATTACACAACTTTCCGCAGTTCAGAGTTGTGTATTGTGTTGTCTTTTGAGGTGTTTCTCTACACTGGAGTCGACTTTAATGCAGAACCAAACTATGCAATGTTTAGCGCACAAATTTTAAAATCGTTCGACAAGAACACATGGGACTCATTTAATATGGGCGCTCATATGTTCGCGCTGCCCACGGAGTTCAAAATATGCCACCTTCAGGAGAGTCGTATTCAGGCATAAAAGTTGAGAATATTCGTGGTTTGTAATGTACTTATGCTGCAGTTCTTCAAGAGTGCTTTCGCGAGCTCCTTGCAGCACAAGCATTCCATCTCTTTGGTCATTATGACATAAGAGCTGCGCCGGTACCTTAAACAACAACTGCGCATTAAATATGAGGACGCGCTAAAAAGATCATCACTTACCAGTCTGTCGAAGACAGGCAACTGATGGTGTTTGCTTGATCTGTGCCCCACGTTCGTGGAGCTTCGACTTCGACTTGCATTCGCAGCATCGGTGATGTTTCGAAAGGAAGACTCCCGAACTGTTCAGCACGCAACATAATTTCCTCGTCGATCGCAGAAAGGGCAGATAAAAGTTCCGGGTTTGGAATCTCCGCATTGGTTGCTTCGACGTCCATTTTGAAGATCGGTCAGTCAAAATATTTCGCGTGTGGCTTGGAGGCATATTATACTTTCGTAACAGATGTAAAGGAAATATTTGTCCAACTTCTGGTCAGGGTCCCTTTACACATCGACGTCTTAGTTGTTTGAGCATTGTCCCTCATCCTCAAGACACATGAAAATGGGCCCATATCCTCGGCGGAGCCTGCACTGTTCCCAGGACATTCTGTTCGGGTGGCGGATATGACAGCTCTCTTATGAAGAAGTCAGATTTCTGCCAGTGAACCAACTGGAATTTCAATTCAAGAAGTACAAATTTATTTTTTCTTGCATTGCAAAATAAGGCGTGGCTGCTGGGGGCGGTTTTATTATGGCGCTTCTATTTCTTTTCCAGGAACCTCAACTGGTCACTTCTAGCTTAACATAAGTAGTACTGTAAACTTGGTTCGACAATAAACGTGAAAGGATATCCGAAGTAAATATGATGTGCAGAATACTTCGTTTTCATACTAAACTCTTAATATGTGCTTATGAAAACTTCGGACAAGCTGTCGTTGAGTTTCTGCAGGCATGGTTGTTAATATTCAGTGCATGCTCAACACGGAATACCTCGTAAAAATCCTTGCGTGAAACACACATATTCCTAAGTAAATAGGTCATTTGAAAGGAAATACGGCCAGCCCGTCGCGTTTGTATACCATGCAATGCAGAATAAATCAGTATCGGTTGAAAGTGCGAAGCTGCTTTTAAGAATGCACGCTGAAACAGAGCCGAACAATACACTAGGCAACACAGCTTTTAGATTTAATCCGTCAAACAAATCGAGAAACGAATGGAGACAGCCTGCAAGGATCACAGTCGTACTTGACAAAGCGCTTGCTTTGTTATGCAAATGCCATCACGTAAATATAAATTGCCACGTCAAGCAACTACCAGACACGATCCATCGGTGGCATCGATATTACAATGTCACAGTGTTGGAGTGAATCGGTCTGCGTGGCTTTGTTAACACGCACGGCAGCAAAAACATGATTGCCGCGGAAGTAGGAGCTTGAGGATGCTTGCTCTGATCGGCCACCCAGCAGAACACGGTTACATCTGTAAACAATGGAACACAAGGAACCACTCCGATGTTACACCTGCGAGCGCCAGGGCAGCAAACACCTGACACACAAAAAGCAGTTTATTGTGGTGCCCATCCATAAAGAAATGCTGGCGACAAAGAGAAGAGAAATACCTCCATATTGGAACGGTGCGGTGCGACCGGCACGGCGCACACCACACTCCTGTCGGCGGGCATTGAGACACACTGGTGACGTAACGAATGAGATTTGACAGCCTTGTGTAGTTGGAGGAGGCATGAGAGGAGAATCGGCGAGAGTAAGAAGGAATGCGGAGGAGAAACTTCAACTGGGCGTTTTTTATAGAATGGACCAATTTTGCCCGGAAAAATTTCTAGCATGTAAACAGGAAGAACAGTCTCCAGCAAAAAAAGAAGAAAACAGAATACGGAGGTTCGGGAAATTTTATAGAGTCTTTACCTAGAAATATGTAGAGTATTCAAAGTTGAAGAAGCGGTATCTCCATGAAGTGTTGTGTGTGTGTATAGGCGTCGTCTCTCCGACCATGAAGTCGTTTCCGGGAACAAGCAACACAGTCGCATGCGGTTCGGAATATCGCGTCAACGTGTCCGGGACCCGCGCAGTGTTGCCTGCCTTGGAGTCGTTTTCGTCGTCGGCCAGACTACTTTTGTGTATATGTCTATCCATTGCATGAACCTGGGGGGAGGGGGGATATTTATTAGAACAAAGGAAATGAAAGAAATATGGGGAAAGGTCAGCCAAACCGGACGCCGGCTTGCTCTTCCGCAAAGAAAAAGAAATGAAAGAAGAATAAAACCTGAACCTCAATGAACCTGATTAAAAGTAAAGTCTATATTTGGGATGTTGGTGCGATTTGGAAGCCCGGGGTCAGATAACGGCTCAAGCCGCTAACTGGACCCGAAAAATTTCCTATGGTAACGCACGTAGCAGATTTTGTGGCTCAAAGGAGTGTTCCTTATACTACCCAGGCTTGTCTACAATGTATTTGTAACATTCCATATCATGTTTACGCTGCGGTTTCTGCGTTTACGACAATAACTGCGTTTAGTGTTTATTTATTTATTTGTACATACTGCAGCCTTAAAAAAGGCTATAGCAGGAGTACTCGTACATTGCTGGTTACTGCTGACTTTTCCTGTGAAAATAAATAGACCCCCCCCCCTGGTTATTGTACCTTATTGCGTGAGCGCGGGTGCAGGTATACACGCAGTTGCCAGAGATACCCGCGCACTTTTGTGATCTCCGGGTAAAAATTCAGTGTCGGTGCGGGTTGCAGGTAAAATACGGGTGTACCCACAATGCGTCCGTGGGTAGTGCTCGTAAGCCCCCATTTCCCGCGCCCACTAACTTAAATTTATTTTGCATTTTCTCCAGTGTTTGCTGAGAAAAATGCCTGCAAAAGTAAACTTTCTCGCATATCCCATTGTCATTTCACTTTTCACCCGAGCAGCTTTGGCGTTTACAATACCCTATCGAAAAATCCTACAGGAATTCTCACAAGAAACATCTCACAGAATCCTAAGAGAAATTCTATGGGATTATTGCCTAAATTCTTACAGGTTTTCTAATAGAATTTCTCACAGGATCTCTATGAGATCTCAGAGTTTCTCTTAAGGGTTTCTCATAGACATTCTTATAGCTTGTTTCTCACAATACACTGCCCAAATGTTCTTTTAAGATTTGCAGGAGACAGTAAAGAAATGATGTTCTACACCAAGTGACAATCTGTGTAATCTGTTCACCCTTTATTTAAATCGTTCAAACAAGAACAAAAGAACTCAGCCTTGTAGCCTTCGGTGGGGGGGGGGGGCTCTCATTAAGATATCGTTTATATGCATCTGAAAGAAAAAAGAAAACAGTAAGAAGTAAGAACGTCATAATGTCAATTGTGACTTTACGATGCTACATATGCTCTTGTTTGGAAAAGCAGGCAAACCATGTGTGTGCGGGAATTGGATGAAGGAGCACACATTTTTTTAAAATACAGGCATATGGTGCAATAAAAATCATAATCTAGGCCAGAAAACCACAATTATGATACACACGCTCAGTTCAGTTGGAGTATTAATTTATACTCGCAGGTAATGGAGACTACTGTGCGGGATAAGCTGTTTTAGTTATGATAAACCATATCACTGTGGAGAGATCATTATTGCGAGTCATATAGAATTCCAATATGAGAATAAAGAACGCTGCTTTAATTTTCATGCTCTTTTTATGGGCCTAACACATTCTGCTTTATGCACCTTCCGTGGTCTGCACCTTCTGTTCCAAACGTATAAACAGATCTACATGCTGTTTATACGGTCTTACGTTTGGTACAGAATGTTCAGCATGCAGAAGGTTCCGAAAGTCCGTAAAAACAGA
Source organism: Ornithodoros turicata (assembly GCF_037126465.1). Lineage (NCBI taxonomy): Eukaryota > Metazoa > Arthropoda > Arachnida > Ixodida > Argasidae > Ornithodoros > Ornithodoros turicata. The sequence continues at coordinate 27,765,527 of NC_088206.1, read as the reverse complement.
AAAAAAGTCGTCTACAAATAAAGATGCATAGTAGTCATGCATCCAGAGTAGTCATGCATTTTGGGTCACCATACAAACGCGATTGTCTAAAGCATAAATCATATTTTGACTTGCAGAGCAAGAAAGTTGTAAAAAAGATGCAATACAAATACACAGTCGAGCAAGACCTAAACAGATACAGCATGAATTCATAAAAAACCACGCACAGCACATAAATTGCAAGACAAGAAATGTCATTCTGTATAATTCGTAAGTGAGAGTGTATTCGCATCATGGAAGGCTGGCCCCAGGGACAGGCTTCCTGTAGCATCTCAAGCAGACTCGAACAACATTCTGAATACCAACTCTCGCCCAGCGACTAAGGCTGTTTAGAGATTGCTATACGTGTCCGTTTCGCCATGCAACAGTCCATGACACTGGAAAGCTCCAAGTGGGAGAACAAAACGAGGATGTGGACACCTCATTGGTTAACATGGAACTTGCCATTGTCCACCCTGAAGAGGATGTCAAAGGTCATCCAGCGACGGTGAAACTCAACTGCTCCAAGCACCGCACGCTCCTGCAAAGAACTCTGCGAATACCGGCATTAACTAGTCGAATCACCTCCTGCACACTGCGGCTCTGCTGCGCGTGCACTCGTCGACAGCGTGAAATCCACGCTTGGTAATTGATTTCGACTACTAAGAGCACAAAATGCCGCCTATCCCGCTGCGAGACAGGGAGGGGGTACAGACCACAAACCGTGCTCCATTCAACATCCGTCAGGCTATAGAGGCCTCCTACACGATGCTACAGGGCACCTTGCAACGAACATAAACTGAAAGCATGTTCTGCTGACTCCCTGTAGTGCCATGTAAAGGCGCCGCACAGGTCATGATGTTATGTCATCATCAGGGAAAGAAGCTCGCAGGCTGCGCATTACCACGATGTATGCCTTCAGGTGGGGAGCCATGCACTCTGAGCGCGAGCGAGTGTGTGTCAGGTCAGAAAAAAAAACGAATGTCTGGTCCTAACAGAAAAGTTAGTAGACCCTGAGCAGGATGCCGCTGCTCTAGAAGACCCTGAAAGATCCCGGGCAGACCTAAGGCAAGGTACTTCACTTCAAAATCGGGCACCAATAGGCCGCCATCTACGGGAGGCCGATACATACGACCTCTTGATACCCATTCTACAGAACCGCCCCAGATAAACTGAAACGCCGCACGTGTAGCGGCCTGAAGAGTAGTCCGCGGAGGGATGGAGATATTGGCTAAAACCAATATTTACTCAGAAACCAAGACGCAGCAATTGCTGCGTCGTGGCGCGCTCTGCAGGTAATGGGGAGTACGAGCTCTTTCAAGTCCTGGAGGACAGGAACACTACGCATATGGACACGTACCCAGGTACTGGGAGATATTCCTGAAGGCATCCCAAGAACGCGCACGGCATTCTTCACAGGAATGCCAAAGGGTGCGGAGCACGACGGGATGAGGTTGACGAAGTAGTGCGCTTTTATCTCTGTTGATCTGTGCATTAGAAACCATACCGTAGCTTTCAATTACCTGGAGAACATTCCCGATAGCTTCCTTGTCGGTCAAGATGAGAAATAGGTCGTCGGCATACGCAGAAAGCGGTAACCCAGATGTGCCCGGAAGGGCAAGCATCCGGGATGCAATCGAGGATGCGAGGGACTCTAAAAGCGGGGTAAACAACAGGGCATACAGTGCCGGTGACAGGGGGCAGCCCTGGCGGACACCCACCTTTATGGGGAAGTTAGCAGAGGTACCCCCATTGACACCAATGGAAGCTGACGCACCAGCATACAGTGCTCGGAACCACGATATGATCTCGCGATCAAACCCACTCGCCTCCAACACACGGTACATGTATTCATGAGGCACACGACCAAAGGCCTTCCTTTGGTCAAACGACACTAAAACACAAGGTCGCCGCCGACTATTTGCCCAGTACAAGGCGTCTCTTAAAGCCTGCGTATGAAGCGTGATGGATCGCTCAGGGACAGCACAGGCCTGGAAAGGAGGAATGACTGTACCAAGAACTGGAGAGATGCGTTGCAAAATCGATTTTGATAAAATTTTGTAGTCAGTATTGAGCAGTGAGACAGGACGATAGGTATTTGGGTCTTGTTTTTCGGAAACATCCTTGCACAACAAGGTGACAATGCTCTCACGCATGGACGGACAGAGGAGATGTCGTGCCAAGCACTGATTCAACAGAACTCTCAAAGGCCTCCGAAGAGTGGTCCAGAAGCATTTATAAAATTCAGCTTGGAGGCCATCGGAACCGGGAGACTTTCCTGTGTGAAGAGCTTTGACGGCAGGAGCATATTCGTCCTCAGAGAACGGAGCTGCACTGAGCTCGATACGTCGTGCGTCCGGCAAAAACGCTCGACCCTCGACGTCGGCAGGCTGCACGGAGTCAAAAAGCGCCACAAAATGATCACGCAGCAGTGATCGAACTCCATCAGGGTGCTCCTAAACCGAACCGTCGGTTGCAACAAGTTGCTCGATGACACTGGGAGGCCGACGGAGGTAAGGGCCAAGCAAAAGGCGATGCAAAGGCAATATGCTTCTCGCGACCAGTGCTCGACAGTCTGTGCTGCCGCAAACAGGTCCCAGAAACGTAACCTCAGAGAGGCTAGCCTCGCTAGCACGTCTTGTATGGCTTAATCATTGCCTGGGCCTCGCGACCCAGGATGGCGCAAAATAGACAGCACTTGCCGGAGGTGCACAAGTTCCTCCCGGCTCACCCTGGCACGCCTAGCTCTCCACTGATGAAAAAGTCTCGCGGTTCCTAATTTGGTCTCTTCCCACCATTCCGGTGAGACTAAAGTGTCAGCGCAGCGATCAACAAGGAATGCTTTGACGTCGTTTCGAATTTCGAATTTCTGTGTCTCACAGTAGCTCGGCACAAAGCCATCAACAGCCGGATCCGGAGCGAGAACCTCGCAATCCAGTGAGTGAGAGACGCACACCCTCATGGTCAGAAAGATCTCCAGAGGGAAGCACATCACATTTCAAAACATGGCTACCCAAACAAGGAGAAACGTACAAACGGTCAAGTCGGCTATGTGCACCCTGAGCATTGCACCACGTGTACTGGTAAACTCCAGGATTTATGTGCGAAAATGCATCTATGGGTCCTAGGCCGCCAACTAATTGCAACAGGCCCTGGTTTACAGGTCGGCTTCCACTCCCATGACCGTCAATAGTGCAATTAAAGTCCCCCGCAATCACAAGGTTTGGGTTACCCAGCATGAAATAATCGAGTCCCCCAAAAAATTCCGTACGGTCACCCCGGCGGACCGGAGCGTACAAGTTCACAATTCTGAGAACTGTGCCCGCTAGGTCCAACTCAAACCGAAATAACGCGACCATCCCAATCGCGATCGAACCACTTTACCACGCCGCGACAAGGTGGAAAAATTATAATGCCAACTCCTGACCGACGAGATGAGCCATGACTAAAAAGCACCCTAACATGATGGTTCGCCTCTAAATTCCTGACAGCCTTTACCGAAAGAAAATGAGTTTCTTGCAACAAAAGAATATCAATGGAATGACTAGAAGCCCACTGTAATACTGAAAGTTGCTTTGTACAGCGAGAAAAAACCCTACAATTCAGCGTAGCCACAGAAAGTGCCGTAATTTGAAATAATGCCCTCACAAAAACTACAATTACACGCATGTTGCTTCCTCTGAGACAACAGCTGACGCCTTTGCCTCCATATCAATGTCACCATCATTTTGACCCCACGCTTCATCGTCACTCGAAAGAGATACGTCGCTCGGGAACCAGCGACCATCATCTACAGCAGGCTCTCCCCGAGGCACCTTCTCGCCGCCTACTGTGACGACTGCATCACAGTTGTCATGGTCACACTCATTCTCACTTGAGTCGCTCGGAAGCGGCACGGAAACTACGGAGGATATCCCTGCCTCCACCCCATCCACTGTGTTAGGAGCGACAACAGCTGCAGGCTCAAATGCCACAGAATCGGAGACCTCCGACACTACATCCGCAGAAGGCGCACTCTCTGGTCTCTGCTGGTGCAGACCCAGCGCCACCGGTCTCCGAGACATTTGGAATGGCTACCACACGGGACGCCCAGGTTTTCACCGAGCATGACTTAGCAGCATGGTCTCCTGCACACCTATGGCAGGGTTTCTCACAGGTAGCATGACCTACCTCCCCACACCTGGAGCACACAGGCACCGAGCAGGACTTTTTAAAATGTCCTGACTGCTCACACCTAAAACAATTTCTCCGCATGCCTGGGTAGCGAAATATAACTCGCCTACCCCTAACGCGGATGAAGTTCGGCACCGGAGACTTCATTTCCATAGGCATACGGCGGTTGCCGGTCTGTATGAAACTGAGTTCTAGATGGTCGTATGTCTCGCGGACAATGTCCTTTACTGTGCCATACTGGCCCAGCACTGAAACAATGTGCGCGTTATCCATACTAACCGGTGCCTTAGACGCCGTAACTACGGTGAGGTTGGTTTCCAAAAAGCCACAGGAATGGCAACACCATTTACATCTACAGAGGCCAAACCTTTCAGGGCTGCAGCCTCTTGGAGAGACATAGCTTTGAGCTCAATATATTACTCATCCTGGTGCTGAAAAATTGAATACAGCCACCAGGAGCCTTCTTCACAAGAGCGAGAAGGAATTCCACGCGTGACACTGCAGACGACAGTGTTACGCGAAAATCGAGCGGCCGGCTGGCCATGGCACACACACTAGCCAAAAGAATGACACTAGCCCATCATCAACAATAGAATCACACAAAGGAAAACACACAGATATTTACAGAAAATCAGAACAAGGACAGAATCACTCGTATTGCCAACTGTCGAATGGGACAGAATCGTATTGCCAACTGTAGAATGGGACAGAATCACTCACCGCAGCTCAGCTTAATCGTCGTTGTCTCCCACCCCTACCAAAAAAAAGAAGAGGCGTGGAGGATACTACAACTACTACACAAATACGATATTTGATGGTGTGCTGGGGGAGATATAATTTTCTCTAGCGGGAGATCAACAATATTCTAAATACACAATTTTGGAAGCTTCGTACAGCACTTCCTATATCAGCGTAACCGTTAGTTTATATACCTCAATCATTTTAAAATTTTGGACGCTAGACTGAACATCTCACCCAAACAGCAACATGAAACTGACTACAGTTGACGCGATGCATGGATGGATTCGGCGGCCAGTCGAAACAACCAGTTCCTCCCAGGAACTGGTCTACTGAAATAAATTTTCGCACTTCAAAACACGAGGTATGGGTATATTTTCTTCCAGTCGTAATAAGATCACTCTCGGTTTCTGCACAAAAGTAGATAAAGCTGTAAACCTCTACAAGACGCTTGTACGCAATTACACAAATGCAATGCCCTCTAGAAATGCGTACTCCTCAGGAGCAGTCACCACGTTGAATGAGATAACTGAGCTTACCTCCACGGATTTTTACTCAGCATATCAAAACGCCAGTTTAATGTTCTTGTTGAGGCCTTCCTATGGTCGTTGTCTCAGATTCCATGATACACTTGCGAAGTATCGCTTCCGTGCCGTCTTCGGTGTAGTTTACGTGGACGCATATTGAGTATTCGCAGCACACTCCTGCACCGTTCACTACATGTGTTTGAATGGCGGCGCCAAACGGTCAAACCGCGAACACCATGGTCTACTAGATCATCTTTCGTTGAGGCACGGCGCCAGTCTAAGAGAGTGAAACACAGTAGATTGTACTAGTAGAGAGAGAAACACGGCGCCAGTCTGTCACATGACTCAGATGGGGTTGCTGTGAGAAATTCTATGAGAAAGAGTTCTCTTACAGATCTTAGAAGCCGTGAGAGATCTTACAGAAATCTGCATCTCTTCTCACAAAAACCATCCTTGAAATTTCTCTTAAGATGGACCATCAGAAGTTCATTTAAAGGATTTTGTGTGAGAAATTGTGTTCTCTGTAAGAATGTCTGTAAGAATCCACATCCTCTGTGAGAATCCCTAAAAGAAAGCTCTAATCTTGTAAGAAAGTTTGTAGGATTTTTCAATAGGGTAAAACACTATTCATAATGTTTAGAGAAGTTGTCCTTCTTTTGTGACTGCAAATTCCCAGTCCCACAACTGGTGACCCTCTGCATTACGCCACAGTACTATGCTAGGCCCTGTGCAGCAGAGTAAGTTTGCTGTAGCGTTGCACACAGTTTAATTTGTTCATTTTGCAGGTCGGTGTGCAAGTTAGTCTCGTGCTACTCCAAGCTTTTCCTAGTCCGCTGCGTGGTGAAAGATGACGATGACGACAAGATTCAGAACCTACTGGCACCAGGAGCGTGCCCGTCGCTATGCTCAGGAGGTGGCATAACCGCTCCAGCATCTCTGGTTATCCTTTGCGTGACAGCCTTCTTGGTTATTCCACGATGGACAACACTCTGAACAAGCGTTTAAGAGAATGAAGATCAGCGCAAGTTAAGGACATAGTACAGGCGTAATAAGCTTCTTGGGTAACGCCCAGTTTGTCTGCTAAAATAAAGCTTGTGGCAGGAATATTAGTAAGTGCGTGTCATTTCAACACATTTCTACTACAAGAGTAACTTCCCACCATGAAAAAAAGTAGGGAGGCATTATGTCTGGACTTCATATTTTAGTGTGAGTGATACGGTGCAGATGCGGACACACCTCTACATCCGACGATACCTCAGACGGGACAGCTCGTCACTAATACATACAATGACCCCCCCCCCCCCATTTTCTTCAACATCCTCCAGTGCAGTGGTTGTCAACCGGGGAGGAATTCCCCCTGGGGAGGAATTTCATGCCTCCAGGGGAGGAATTAGGCCCGCCTAGACCTTGTCCACCTTCGCTTTTTAGTAGGAACACCGCACGCCGCACCAGAAGTCGCGGGCTTGCACGGCGCCTCAAATCTACGGTGACTCTCTTCGGAGCCTTGCAGGCAGCGGGAGCGCACGCTCCAAGCACGGTGCAAGCAGTCCTCCTCAGGTACCCGCGGACGCGGCTGTAGAGTATGCACCACTGCGCCCATACACCATGTTACAAGCCCATTGGCCTAGACTGTGCGCGCGCTCCGATTGGTCGAGAACGTTTTGAAATCGCATTTTGTACGCGCGCATGTGCGTACAGCGTCTCGGCCGTTTCAGCATAGTTTCGAAATAGCATGGCCGGCATGTCGTCCTCCTGTGTTCGGTGGTGTGAATCGACAGAACAGGTTTATTCATGCGTCATTGTGGGTCTACGTGTGTTGTGCTGTTTCTGGACACAACTATTATCCCACGAACAATTTGTCAACTGCGGTACCGAAATGCTTCATGAGTTGGAGCGTGAAGAACAAGTTCGGGCGCCGTTGGATTTCGAGCACTGTCAACAAAGACAGGATTACGTGCCACACAAGCGCTTTTCGCTTCGCTATAATGGATGCACTGCAGGCAGCGAAAGAAGATGCTCATCATGAAATGGTACGCACTTATGAGACGGGCTCGGTATTTGGAGTTGAACGGTGTGCTCGTTCTGCTTCATGTTCGAACCTTGTCCCAGTGTGTCAGCAACGCAGTGGGCTTTGTACGCACAGTGCACCCATGTATCAGTACTTTGAATTAGTGCTTTGTATCAAACAAATCTTTAGTTTACCCCAAAATCGCTTTAGTTATTTTGAATACCGAGTAACGGCGGCAGGCCTGAAATCCAGTAGAAGTCGATGGTAGCCAGGACCGACCGAAAAGCCAGCCAGACATGGAGGCTCCTTATTGGCCGACTGGTTGTGCATAATATCCACCACGTCGCAATTTCATTGGTCGTGTGCCCAGTGTTGTGTGAATTATCTCAAACTATGGGCTCTATGGGGAGCTGTTGGAGCCTGATGCAAGCTCGCGACGCGCGCCTGAGGTGGCAAGAGGGTTTGGCCAGACGCCAGCACTGCCATCTGTTAGTAGCCAATTAATTAAGATGTCACAGTTTGTACGCCGCGTGCGTTACGAAGTGTTGACAAGCTCGTTGAACAGCGAACAGTGACAGCAACCCGGTAAGTTTCACGGGCCTGTCCCAGACAACACGCAAAGTCCCTCGGATGTCCTCGCGTTCCCATCAGGTCCCAAAAATAAGAATGTCCCGCTGAAACTTTGCGGGGATATCCCACGCATGTTTCAGCAGGACAAGACACGGAATATCCCATAGGCGTCTAGCCGGGATAATTTTTGTCCTTCGTCATTTGGCTTCCTGAGCAGGTGAAATTTCGGAACTGTGGTTACCAATAATATCACATAAGTGTGTATCTGATCGTCTGAAATTACGCTGTGCCTGAAGCAGAAAAAACGACATATATCTGCAGTTAGACACGCTTACTGAAAAAGTCCACTGTATGTACAGGGCAGTCCCAAAACGTTGTACTGTACTTTATTATCCTTTGATTATACCATTCAATAAATGTATATCCCCCCCCCCACCCTTTGATTATATACTGCACAACAACTTGCCCCATCAATGTGAATGACACCATGACGAGCGCTGCCTGGCAGTGCGGCCAGGACCTACGCGCTAAGCGCGATCTAGATCCTGGTTTATTAAATTTTTGACATGCAATATTTTCTGTATCCCTCGCAATGTGGCCTGCGACATAAATTTGAAACGGTGCCTAAATCGCTACTTTTTACAATGAAAACGCAACTCCGCGACCTCATTTCTTCGACGATTTGCAAATCTACACGATGTGTGAGAATGTGTGTGCATCTGCGTGGTTACAAAGTGGTGTTCACTTGTGTCGCTGACGCCGCTTCCACCACTAAAAAACAAACGCGTATGACGCGCGAACACGCATCGGAATCCAGCAATACATTGCCGCCAGCTGGCTCTGTCATAAAAGAAGTAGAAAGTCAGCAACTATGGTCGGTACCCCGAGCGGTCAACGCAGGGCGCAGGGCACTAAAGGCCGATCCAATCCAATCCGTTATTTGTTTTGTGGCGTTCGTTGCGGTGACCGTTTTTGGTGTTCATGCGTGTACGTAAATGCAGAAGAATCTGAGTTTCACAATGGGTGAGTGAAAAGTATGAAGGTAATGAGTCAGGAAGGATTGTTTACGAATGTTTGTATTTGTGTTGTGAAATAGAAAGTTGCGCTGTTTCGTTTGTGCTTATGTGCATGCGTTCGTGTAGTGCAGATCCCATTGTGTTTTGTGTTGACAAAATGACAAGATCGATGGCATTTTCCACTGACGTGCGAAAAGCAGCTGTTCAACGCGCTCCTTCGTCAGCTTGCTCGACATCTCAGACTCGGCTAGCACTACTGTGCGAACAGTGAGCAGGGCGAAGATACTGATACATAATATCAAGTTGCGAGTGCGCTCTCAAATATTTCAGGACGTACCCAGGACGCACAGGACAGAGTAATTATAGCTTTTTCGCTGCTTCTAACAGTGCGATCAAGAAACATAGCATATTCAGGTATGACTTGCTTAGTTCTGTGTCCCAAAAGGAAATGCTGGCCTGACTAAGGCTGACAAATTTCCACATTGTGTGTTTCTCAAATTAAGCACAAAATTTTCGACATCAAGGTATTTAACTGTACTTACAATGCCATTAATTTCGTTGTCTCCCAACGCTGATGTTACCGAAGTTTGCTTCTAGGGTAATTTCGTTTAATAGGCAGGCTGGTTCGGGCGTAGCCTGTTCTATTGCCTGAAGAAGTGACTAGTCTGTTCAGCTTCTCTATACTTATTTGCTGTCGATAAAAGTGTGAGATGGCCGATGGATTTCTTCGCTTTCATCGTAGAATTTTCTGGTGAAGAACCGAAGCTTTTAACATTTGAGGATACCAGAAAGGCAAGTTGGTGTTCCAACTTCGTGATAATAGACTTGAGCGAGGAGCAAATTTGACTTTGAACATTTCTCTAACAGAAGTTCATTTCTCCGGGCAGCGGCGACTGGTGCGAAAAAAATTGCTCTTCGAGGTCCCATATTTACGTGAAAAGATGAGTGACGTGGCCTGCTAATCAGTTTCACCTGAGAAACTGAGAATTTTACGAGCGCTCATGAAGGACAAAGTAGCAACCTCCTCCAGCTCGCAGTGAGGCAAGGGGAAGATGAAGTTCTGCGACCTGTTATGCTGTGATGTAAGTTCTTGTAAGATTCCATAAGTTCTTATGCAATCCTATTCATCTTTGTGAACTCCCTCGTCATGGTTTACTGCGATGTGTCTAAGTTGGACTCGAATAGTGATATGGTAAGTTTTAACTACAGTGCTGGCTACAAGAACAGTACTTAGTCCGTCCCACTTTGCTATAAAGAATGCATGTGCAGCTATAGTGCTGAACAATTTGTTGTCAGTAATAAGCATTTTCCCACACCCTTGCATTCATGCTGCAGTAAGTATTAAAATATGTGTTTGCATATTCTGTATATCTGACCTGTCACCTGTGTTTCTGAAGCCAAGTCACGTTTTTAATTATAGCAACTGTAATGTCAAACCGGCTGCTCAAGGACGTGACCTGCAGTAAAGCAGAGCATCACATAAAGTCCTGGCTGAGGCACGCCAAAGAACCTCACGACAGGACGTCGACACAAGATAAGGGCTCGGAGTACTACACAGAACAGCAGCGACAGCTGGGCCAATCCGTGCGAAACTATTCAGGCCTAGCTTTGACTCTAGATTTCACGAGAGAAAAAAAATATGCCTTCTCTGAGAGTGTGGTAGATACACATTTCTTTCCTCTGTATATTTGGCTGCAGACTGAGGGCTATGCAGATGTTGCCTTCAAAATAAAAAAGTGTTATGCCATTGTCATCTCTATGCAATACACATCGACAATATTAATGGGTTTTCCATGTATAATGTTGGACAAAAAAATTCAGCTCATGAAACAGAAGGTGGGATTATGTTAAAGTTTATTCTGTGTAGAGAGCTCGGGAGCAGACCATAATTTTGACAAATAGTTAATAACTTTTTGGTGAGGGTAATAAGCTTGATTGTGAATAATAATACATAAAGACAACTCGAATATTGTTCGAGTTGTCTTTGTGTTCGTGTGTATTGGAAGGTGACGACAATACAGCCAGATATAACTTTGCAACGTAGAAGGCCGCACATACAGGGTGTTTCACCTGTCGTGATAAATTCTAACCGTAGACGTACACGACGTATAGGATTGTGGGATTTTTGGCAATTACCCTCTGGCAGCTTTTGCCGACACTTAGGAAGGCTTTGGACAATTTGATGACCGCAGACCCAACAAAACCTATGCGCAGTATTAACAGAAACGGTAGAAAAAAGTAAAAGTGACGCTTTAGTCCTACCGACTTGATTGTTGCAAAAAGCCAGCAGATTAGTTGCAGGGAAGAAGTATCCCCGCTTCTTCCTTTACCTTTCTTTTCCCAGGTTTGACCTTGATGCACAAAGAAACGAAAAAAAAAATCAAGGTGGGAACTTCTTCCTGTTCCTGCACATTTTGCGCAGGCATTTTTGCAACAATAAAGCAGGTGGGGCTATATCTCCCCATCTCGTCCTATGCACGTCATTGTGTCGTCTGGGGTTATGGCATTGTTATGGCACACGTATGAGAGTGTAACCGTGTGATCAAGAAGCCACCGTGGCAGGGCTGTAATGAGAGAAAAGTCCCCAAAATCAGAATGTGGGACGCAGGTTCCCCAGATCTTGCACAACAAATTGAGTATGAAGAAATCGTCAGCGCGGCGGGTGCCAGGATTGTTGCCCTGTCAAACAAGATAAGAATGGAGTGAACATATTTGAATTACGGTGTCGCTATTATTAATCACAGTCGAAGTAACCTGCTTTGTCGATTCCTGACCTTGGGTGAAACGTCCTTGTCCAACGTCTAAGGGAGCGGCATTACGCCTGTATATTTAGCGTCTGAAGGAAAGCCAGGAAAAACCCCAGAGAGGACGTCCAGCAGTGGGCATTGAACCCACCACCTCCCAGTCCTTGGCACGAGACCTTGGTAATCGTCACTGAGTAGCGTGTTAGCGTGTTCGGCCGTGCCGCTGGTGATGAAACTCGGGTCCATCATTTCATACTGCAGTTAAGCTGGCCGCCAAAACAGCTGCTCAAAGTATAGCGAGACGGCCAATGCGTTTTACGTTGTCTTTTTTCATACGGTCCCCGTGAAGAAGGTTAAGCATTTACCCTACATCAGATGGTCTGTTTTACAGGTCTTGAAGGCTACAATGAGCGTCAAAAGAAGAGGGTACAATGAGTCGTACATTCAGTGCGGATTTACATGCACAGTCATAAACGGGGAACAAAGGCCTCAATGCGTCGTCTGTAACAAGGTCTTGTCTAACGACTCTATGAGGCCGACCAAGCTGAAGGAACATTTGCACAGTGTTCACCCTCAGCACAGCGATAAGGAAAAGTGCTTTTTCCAGCGTCATGAAAACGTCCTGAAAAAGGTGAAGCTAGACTCTACGGGAGCCTTCCAAGTTGCAGGCCACAACGTTATGGAAGGTTCCTACTTCATAGCACTGGAAATAGCGAAGCAAAAAAAGCCACACACCATTGGCGAAACCTTGATAAAACCTTGTGCCTTCAAGATGGTTGAAATATTATTGGGTAAGGAGCAAGAGCGGAAACTGGCAGCTGTTCCCCTCTCAAATAGCACTGTTCAAAGAAGAATAAGTGACATGGCTGACGACATCAGGGATCAAGTTGTTCAGCAGATAAAATCGGCAGCATTTGGACTCTTCTCAATTCAGCTGGACGAGTCTACTGACGTGGCATCAGGCTTCCAGCTGCTGGTGTTAGCCAGATATGTGCACGCGGGTTCATTTAAAGAGGAGTTCCTCTTTTGCTCTACGTTAGAATCTACAACAAGAGCCTCAGATGTCTTCGAAAAAGTGTCCTCATTCTTCGAGTCACGTGGCCTTTTATGGAACAAGGTCTGCGGTTGCTGTACGGACGGAGCGCCGGCTATGCTTGGGTCAAAATCTGGTTCTCAGGCTGCCGTGAAAAAGCGAGCTCCTGAAGTCAAGAGCGTCCATGCATGATCCATCGCCAAGCGCTCGCGTCAAAAACGCTTCCAGCTTCCTTGCAAGAGGTCCTGGATCAAACGATCCAGATTGTCAACTTTGTCAAAGGGGGAGCTCTCAACACGAGACTCTTCAAGGATCTGTGCAGTGATATGGACGCAGGACATCAGTTCCTCCACGAACGTTCGTTGGCTTTCAAGGGGGAACGTGACTGCCAGGTTGTTCGAACTCCGTGAAGAGCTTAAGGTATTCTTCCAAGAACAGGGCAAGACGACGTATTTCGCCTGGTTGAACGAAGAAGCGTGGATATTGCGTCTCGCCTACTTCGTGGACATGTTTGAGCAGCTGAACAAGCTGAACCTTCAGATCCAAGGAAGAAACACGAACATAATCAAGTTCATCGATTCACTGAAGGCCTTCTTGTGCAAAGTGCAAAACTGGAAAAGGAAAGTGAATGGAGGCAACGTCGCAATGTTCGAGAAGCTGTCCTCAACGCTTTGCGGCAGTTACCATGATGGCAAAATTCCAGTGTTCGCCAGAATAGAAATTCTGTTCCACTTGACAGCTTTGCAAGGGGAATTCCACAGGTACTTCCCTGAACTTAGGGACGACGACTTGGCTCTAGTGCGGAACCCTTCCAAGCTCCCAGTGGTGAAGGTGCCTGATAATTGTCAGGACGAATTTTTGGAACTGCAGACTGATTCCGCAGCAAAGGATATCTTCGAAGGGAAACCCATAACAGAGTTCTGGCCGCTGATGTGCTGTTCTTACCCCAAAGTTTCGGAAAAAGCGCTTCGCACGTTGCTTCCTTTTGTATCAACCTACCTGTGCGAGTCTGGGTTCTCGGCGCTTTTACAGATCAAATCGAAGCAACGAAGCAGGCTAGATGTAGAATCTCATCTGCGCAGCACTCTTTCGTGCACAGCTCCGCGAATCGAGGAACTCCTGAAGAATAAGCAGTCACAACTGTCGCATTGACCGTTGTGTGTTCGGAACTCCCACTGACGCGTGGCGTAATTGTGCCTGCCTATCACTCGTTTGTTCTCCCCTCCTCACTTTTATTTAAAATGTGGACTGCGTCGGCGATGCTGAAAATGGTATATGCGCTCTCGTGCTACATATTAATGTTCAGATTACCAACACGAGGTCCCGTGGACATTGTGGTCCTAGTCAACCTTGAATAAAGTATTTTCCGTAATTGGACACCGTCTAACTGTACTCGTGTGGTCGGGCATCTGTTCCTGCGTAGTTCACTCCAGCGCGCGTAGGGGAGGAGGGGGGGGGGATGACGTCTTGACGAGTGCGAAAAGGGGTCCGGGGAGCTGGAAACGTTGAGAACCACTGCTCCATTGCTTCGGATTCTGGGTAAACAACTGCTCCGGGGTGCGGCACCTCGGAAGACAACACTGCCGAGCGGAAAGCGAAATAGTTCCTCTCAAGAACTTCAGAGAACACTTCAGGAAGTTTGGCGGCAGATGCGAGGTAGAACCCATACGAATAAGAGCGCTAAAAACACGTACACAGGAGCAGACCTGTAAAATAATTAACTACAAGTAATTGAATTACTGTAATTCATTACTTTCTTAGTGAATAATTCTTTCCGGAATTACATTAGGTTTTACGTAATTGTAACTGTAGTTGAATTACTTTTACAAGTAACGTGTAACGCATTTTGAATTACTTTCGGAATTACTTTGAACGCTATCTGGGAAGGCCCGATGTTTAAAGTTGGGTCAGTTCCACACCGTTTGTCTTTCGGTTTCCTTTTTGTTTTTCTTTTTCACAGTGATTACCCAAAGACTCGATTCAGATTGGTACATTTTTCGGTACAAATTTTTTACATTTGAATGTGGAAGCAGAAAAACTCTTGCGCCTTGGGAAAAGGAGTACGAATTGTGGATATCGACCCGCACTTCACAGTCGTTAGAGTGCTTGAAAGATCTTTCTTGTGTGCTCGAGGTGTTCATGAAGTACAATGTTGGGCTGCCCAACAGTGCACCAGTGGAGCGTCTGTTTTCAGTTGGTGGTCTTGATATGACAAGGAGACGTGGCAGCCTTACAGACAAGAACTTCGAGAATACCTTACCCTTGAAAGCAAAGACGTTACAAGCTTCACTCATTATCTGCACTTTGTTCACATACCTGAAGAAAGAAAGCCTTTTGACTGTGATGTTCGGTGTTTCTTTAACATGGGAAGAGACTTGTCCTTGTGTAAGACTTCTCTAACTTGTTTTTCTACCACAAGCACAACTACCACCACCTTTCAGAACATGTGCAATAAATGTGTACATCAAATCTTGCAGTTTGCACGTCGTTTGCTTGTTGCAGTCAACTTTGTGAATGTAATTAAGTGTATTGCAATTACTTTTTTCAGTAATTGTAATCGTAATTGAATTACAATAGAAAATGAGTAATTGTAACTGTAATTTAATTACTTTTGTGAACATGTAATTGTAATCGTAATTCAATTACTTTGGAAAAGTAATTTTTACAGGTCTGCACAGGAGACATATACATCTTATCCTATCCGATGTTACCCGTACGGAAGCTATGTCCCAACAAGCCCACAAAGTTGTTTTAGGGAGGTAGAAATTGTGCCTGGCACCTGTAGTACAGAGACTTTCACGGGTAAGCGAAATATATGCAAACTGAATGTTGCATGACCATTGAAGGTCGGACTCCGCAACGAAATCACCACTGCTGCTGACATCATTCGGCATCCGACAAGGGAGAAAGAACGCAGGCTTGGAAGCAGACGACAGTGCTGGGTGACGTCACGGAACCCTCCTCCGGACCACTGATCTCGATTTTAAAAGGCTTGATCGCGGATAGGGAGCGCGAGCGTGAAGAATCCGGCCGCCATCTTACTGTACCCACAACAGCCGCCGCAGCGATCATGGCAACTTCTTGCAATTACGGTCGTACCAACCGTACTGGCAAGGTTACAGGGCCTAAATTTATACAGGTGAGTCACTCTTCATCGAGGAATAAATAGGCGTCCATTCTGTATATTTAGTTGACCATTATGAAGTGTTTTTTTGCCCAAAACGAGCACTGGATGCAGGTTGCTTGATCGCTCTTCCGACGTTCAATCGAGCACATTTGCATTTTACCCGGCGGCAAGTACAGTTTAAATGCATAATATGCTTGAAAGAACACGTTACACTACACAGGTAGTGTTGTCATCAATATATGTGCAAGCACTCTAGCGCTTTTTTGCATGCATTGCTAGCATGGTACACGGTGTTCTCTGCGGAAGCAAGTGCCACATTCATTTCTTTGAATTACCTTCGCGCACAAGTTCGGTATTACGTCATAATGAGACCACGATTGTCACCTTTTTTCGTGTATTGGTATTGTTTTGTGCCTTGGTTTGATTTGTGACAATGAATCCTACGTAACGGTGGTGTGGCGCGACTTGAATAACGCCTTTGTGTCTGAGCTGTATCGTCAGCTTGTTACGATAGTAATAATTTGTAGCGTGTCGTGCTATTTGTAGCAGTTTTTAAGGCAAAAGTGGTCTCTCATACAGGTTTCGTCATGAGGGCTACGCAGTGAATAATCTGTGCAGTGTGATACGGCTGGGTGTACAGGTAAGTATCACGTTCCTCATCCACTGGTTTCTACTTTACAGGAAGGAACAACCTCAGTGCACGCACTGTGGTTAGCCTCTCTCAGTTTTGCATATTTTCTTACATGTTCACATCAGAAACACACCTTAGACTTTAGGCTCCATCACCCAGCAATATAATAATTAGAGATTATAATTCTTTTTAGAAGAGTTCCCCATATTCTCTTTAGGACAGTTTTTAATCTTTTTAATTTTTAGAAGATACAGGGATTGTAAACCATGTTTTAAACTGATGTTTTAACATTTGTCCAATGCATTTATTAAACACCATATATTCATTTTTAACTGGTTGCACCCGAACCAATGTTCTGATGTATTATTTCCTTTGTTGTCGATGCACCATAAAAATTGGAATAATCATCATCAATGCAGGTTACTTCACAGCTGCCTTGACATACTCAAGAAATGGGTGCAGAACCTGCGTAATGCCCACAAACAGCACCTCCAGAAAGTAAAGGCATATGTGTCACATGGGATTTTTAAAGGCATTCACAGTATATAATACCTTGTATGAACTGTTGTAGATCTAAGCAGCCTCTACGGTACACTCTCAGAAATTAAAACTTATCAGGGAACTGTGATAATTGTTTCAGTTAATAAGCATGCACATATACGCTATAAGAAGAAAATTATTTATTGAGAATGCACTTCTCTGGCTACTCATGTTGTTTACATCTACTGTTGATCACATTCATTTATCACATATTATATTCTCATATATTATTATTATATTATCACATATTCGATCACATTAAATTTAAAATTTAGCATATATCAGAAAATATCAGGAGGGAAGTTGCTATTCATTGCTCATTCCAACCTAAAATTGAGAGAGCGTACCTGACCATTGTCATTCCTAAAATATATATTGCCATTGTAGCAAGGTCACAAAACAATAAATGTAGTCTTTTGCGACCTCCCTGCACGTTCATTGTATCCTGAAACACATAAGTGCAAGAAATAAATCTTGAACTTGAATAAACTTGATGTTGTATAAACTTGACATAAAATGTTGAATAATATAATGATATAAAATATTGAATAAACTTGAACTCATATATTCTGCATAATGTAAAAACCCCAAGACTAGGAAACACGAAGGGACAGACACAACACGAAGTCTCAAACACAGCTGAAAATTT
This sequence comes from Ornithodoros turicata, assembly GCF_037126465.1. Lineage (NCBI taxonomy): Eukaryota > Metazoa > Arthropoda > Arachnida > Ixodida > Argasidae > Ornithodoros > Ornithodoros turicata. Next base: position 27,747,753 of record NC_088206.1, on the reverse strand, counting down.
TACTTCACACAACAAGAAATATATACAAACTGAAGGGAAGGGAACACTATTTGATAACAAAATAGGAGGTCATTTGCGGGGAACGAGCAGTTTGTTCAAGGCCGGACCGAGGATTACGGAAGGTTTGCTGACACAGTTTCCACAAGAAGTTATGAAAAGGGTCTCTCTCAAAAGTCTTCTGTGAGGGTCCACTTCGGATGCCTTTACAATTGTTTCATCCCATAGAGGGAAGCAATCTGAGCATTCTTCCAAATGTTTTGCAATTTCAGAGTTTGAAGCTTTATTTTTTACTTTTAAAGAATGCTCTCTCAAACGATCATTTAAGCAACGTTTTGTCTGGCCAATATAACAGAAACCACAAGCTAAGGGGATCTGGTAAGCAACGTTTGAAGAACAGGGGACAAATTTATTCCAGTGATTCTTGCAAAAAACTTCAGGTTTGGCGAAAGGCGTGAGGCGGTCAAGACAGAAGTTGTTCTTGAAAACGATGTTGATTTGAAACTTCTTCGCAACGGCTAACAAGTTGTGAGACACTTTGTGAAAGAAGGGTAAAACCACCCGTTTGGGGACAGAGGGCTTAGTTTCAGGTGAACCAGAAGTCAACACATTCAAGTCAAAACATTTGGAAGAATGCTCAGATTGCTTCCCTCTATGGGATGAAACAATTGTAAAGGCATCCGAAGTGGACCCTCACAGAAGACTTTTGAGAGAGACCCTTTTCATAACTTCTTGTGGAAACTGTGTCAGCAAACCTTCAGTAATCCCCGGTCCGGCCTTGAACAAACGATTGTATCTCATTACGGCCGATGTTGGAAAAAATTGTTGGAATAGTTACGTCATTACAGCATAACATATCATTACAGACGTATCTGAAGCTGAAATCGCAAGGGCACCCCCTGTAGGGGGTGCACAGGCAAAAAAGTTAGGGGGGTCTGGATAAAGCACTGACGAGGGGGACTCCTCCACCCCATGTCAAGCCTCATAAAACACCTCCTGAAATATTTTCCTGGCTATGCAGCTGCATTATTATGACGTAATTGTCATTGTTGTCCATAATTCTTGAATATGTTTTGAATATATGAAAAAAAAAGTCTGCTTGACAGCATGTGTCTTATGGTCATCATCAAACAAGAGCATATGTCATTTTGTTCAGTGCCTTATGTACTTTTTTGTAAATTTCAGGTGGACGTAAATTGTAGAAGGCAGCTAGTGGGGGAGAAGATCATGGTCATAGGTCATGTGACTCCTGGAGCTCTCAGTGGGCTCCCTTGTGGAGTACTTTTCAGAACACACACACACACAGTTTGCTCACAGAACCAACGAGTAGGATGTTGCTTGAATGCTGAGAGAAAATGGCGTAACACATACAAATATCGTGTGACACATATGACAATAAAAACATTTTTCACGAGGGATGCATCAAACTCTGTCGCAATATTGTGTGCATGAACCATTGTGTGTGACACAAGCCGTGGGGGCACACCGCCTCGGACACATTTTGGGAAGCATAAAACACAGTATATACAGAGCTACTATGGTGGATGTTTCTTTTTTCTTTTTGGCCGTTATGAGACATCTTCGGCCGTAATGAGACTACCTTCGGCCGTATTGAGACTTTGGCCGTAACGAGACACTTGGGGATTAAAGGATTTTCGGCCGTAATGAGACTTCGGCCGTAATGAGACTTTGGCCGTAATGAGATGTTACCGAACAAACTGCTCGTTCCCCCGAAATGACCTCCTATTTTGTTCTCAAATAGTGTTCCCTTCCCTTCTGTTTGTATATATTTCTTGTTTTGTGAAGTAAAATTTTCAGCTGTGTTTGAGACTTCGTGCTGTGTCTGTCCCTTCGTGTTCCCTAGTCTCGGGGTTTTTACATTATGCATCATCTTCACCAGCTCGCTTGCTTCCTAGCCATTTTTTTATTGTCGTATATTCTCTTTACTCATCATCAGTGATCTTCATTACAAAAGCATATCGTGTTAGACTTTTTTGTTTGCGTTTCACAGACAGGGTGCACGAGAGCCAAAATGACAAAATCACAACTGTTTCAAGCTCCAAATAGTCCTGTTGCAACTTGAAGACCATATGTGGAGCTGCATTTTTTGGAACATGCTCCACATAACAAGCATGACAAAGTCAGCACTGGATGGCAGGACCCCGTCCCCAAGCAGCTTTTCTCACGCTGCATTTGTATTCAACAAAAGCATGTGAGTGCTCGAGAAGGACATTCAGTTTGGCACAACCGCGCCTGCAAATAATCAGAACAAATAAAGGAAGAAGCAAACATACATAGAACGGCTGTACTTAGTTCAAAAAGAGATAAGTCCTGTGTCTCAAGGAGGTGTTACCACTTTCTAAGTAACTTAATTGATTAAGCTTACATCACTACCTGATTAACTGTCCTAACGAGTGTGATCTAATTGCGTGAAGTAATTATTTGGGCTGCTTCGGTGTGTCCATATTTGCGAGGCAAAGCACCGCTGTCGTTTACTAGAAGACTCTTTCTAAGGCGATGCTTGATATAAATCATACTAAACGCATACACGGCTAAAACAACGGCTGTGATTCTGCAGAACGATCTCTTTCTGCCATGCGAGTATATCTTTTCCCGGACCGTTCTTTATGGAACAATTTTTGTCCAGAACGCAGTACGGGATATTATATACATGGTTGTTGTTAACCTCAAGTCGTTTCTTATCAAGATCGTTCAAGACGTTTCGGCAACACGCCGGGCCGCTTTTCCCCGAATGCCGTACCCGAAACCGAACGCGATTCTGCGCCCGACGCGTTAACGCGGTACCGCACGCGAGCATGTTGCTTTTTTCCGGAAACTGGTTCGTCGACGCGGGTGACCATTTCTTCGAGTTTTAAGTAAATTTCGTTCGGAAAATATTCGTAACTTTTAATATCTACGACATAAAGAATTCGCATTATGTTATAGTGTATACAGAAAATATCAATCCATTCGATGAACTTCCCTGACGTCATGAAAGAGTGCTTGTCAAAGTGAGCGAATTAAAGCTTGCGTATTGTGAAATTACACATTCTACAACACTGATCATAAATCGCAACACCTGTTCAAATTTTAATTAAACTCTTACTGATGTGTGGTAGTCACCACTTCTCCTGAACGTGAAAATTTAGCATTTAATCCACAATCAAATATCTTGTATAGTATGTGTGACTATATGCACAACTTTTTAATCTATATCTTTAGAAAAATGCAAGATATAGCTTGCAGTTTTGACTTTGAAAATTTGAAGAAAATGATCTTTAGTGTAGAGTTTCCGTTTTACAATGTTATGAGTTAAAGATGGCCTTTCCATTTGTAGTGCCCGGATGCTATGACACTAAAATAATGTGATAGTTTTTCTGTATGGCTACGGGAAATCTCGAGTATATTTTGTGAATTGGATCTACGTTTATGTGTGACCTGCGCTGATCTGGTTATTATAATATAACATATATTCCCTTGTGTTTATGCATAACGTTCATCTTCATTGTATATTGGTTAAGCACTTCTGATGGCTGTTGTATGATACGCTTCTCCCAAAATCTGACTGCCACTTAGAAATTATTTCATATACGTTTGTGTGCTGTGTATTACGAAGACTACATGATTAGAAATGTAGACTTGGCCTGCACGTCATGCTCGTAAAATCTTTCGTTTGCATTGTGGCATCTGATAATAGATTCGCTTTTTGCGAAGGCTTTGTATTATCTCCCAGGCACTGAACCCGAATGCGATTGTAAAAGTCGAAGACACTGTGTCGCGAACGCTTTGACTTATCCCGCCACAATCAGTTATTTTGCCTTCTTTCCTGTTTTGCCCTATCTTGGACGGCTCATTTTTCCTATCCAGTCATACAAACGGACAACTGTGTTGACAGAAATATTTATTTATTTATTTGTTATGCACTCCAACCGGGTTGCTTGTCAAATACGCCTTTTCTTCTTCTTTTACTACGTCTTGGCTAGCGCAACTGATTGAGAAATATACATGCACTGTGGAATTTAATTCATGAAATATAAGTTTTCACAGGAGATTAGTGATCCTTTTTGTAATTCTAGACTGATGTATCAGTAGTATAGAAATGTGTCCTATAGCCAAGAGTTTTCTCTAATCCAATTCCAATCCAATTCTAATCCAAATCAAATCCATTTCTAAGCCATAAACCAGTTCTAATCCAACACAATCCAGTTCTAAGTCAACACAAGCCAAATCCAAAGCCATCTGATTGGCCGCCATTAGCTCTGCCCACCTTACGTTGATTGGCCCATGCTAAGCCTACTGATCCGATTGGCCGCCATTAGCTCCGCCCACTTCACGTTGGTTGGCCGTTGCTAAGCCTACTGATCTTCGACTGGCTGACCGTAGCTCCGCTCCTTTATGCTAATTAGTTGGCTTGGCTCCGCCCAGTTCACGCTGAATGGCCCGTGCTAAGCCTACTGATCATTGATTGGTTGACTGTAGCTCTGCCCCTTTATGCTAATTACTCGTCTCTGCCCACTTCACGCTGATTGGTGCATGCGTATCGCTGAGCACAGCTCCGCCCCTTTATGCCGATTAACTGGCTCCGCTGATTGGTCCATTCGAAGCCTACTGATCACTCTCCACATTTTCCAGACTTTCTAAGCCCTCTGATTGGCCGTCCTCAATTTAAGCCTACCGATTGGCCCGTTCTAAGCGCACTGATTGGCTGACTAAGCCCGCTGAACATAGCCGTCTTTAGCGCCCGCCAGATGGCGCGCTCGGCAGCGACCCTGCTGCGGCTTTATCTCATACATCCAAACTTACCTCGTGCCAGCAGATGGCGCGACTCAGGTGCATCAACTCCACGCTGTTCCACTTTGAGGCGTCATACGAGCGACAGAACTTCGTCGAGATGTGCTGCCACATATTGCGCTCCTGTATCACCGCAAACAAGATGCGGGAAATCATACGCGAAATCTCTGCTTACAGGAAGCAATCACTACGCGAGCTTCAGGAACTATGTCAGGAAGAAATAGAGTCCTGGAGACGATCATCAATCGCGCTAGGAGCTATGGATGAAAATAAAGATGCATCACACCTCGCTACACAGTCTGCTCGAGTTATTCCACGATGCGCATGCAGTTCCAGCACCCTGCTCGAATTCTCATCTCCGGCGCGTCCTTGTGTGGCAAGACGGTGCTCACGCAGAATATAATGAGACATCCCGAATTATTTAGCATTCCACCGCAGAAGATACTCTACGTACGAAAGTATGCAGCCGGCTGGGAAAAGGATTTCGACGGTGTGGAGTTTATGAACAGGATACCCGCAGAATGGGATGAGCGATATCCCACTCTCATAGTTATTGACGATCAAATCACGGAAAAGGGGGGTTCTATTGGAGGTAGAGTCGTTTGTACGTGGTAGCCATCATAAGAATGCGTCCGTGATCCTGATCACACAAGCCTTGTTCTATCACAACGCCGCTGTTCGAACGATATCGCTGGACGCCAGTTATATCATATTGTTCTGGAACGCTCGGTCCGTACAACAGATCGAAACCTTCGGACGTCAGGTATTCGGGAAACAGGGGCTCTCCTATTTTCTCGACGCATATAACCAGGCGACGGAGAAGGCGCACAGTTATTTAGTTGTGGATCTGCACGCGCAAACACCTCCATCTCGTAGCCTGCGAACGGGTATTTTACCGCACGACCGGCAGTTCCTGTTTACGCCCGCGAAATGACGGCCAATCTTAGAAGACATCTCACGCTCCTCAAAGTATTGGCCGCCAGCAAACCAACGCACCGCGCAGAGTTACTTAAAGAGCTCAGCTGCGGCGACATTCGAATCCTTTCGGAAATCTGTCTGAACATTCTGAACATTCTGAACTGTCTGAACATAAGAAACAAAAAAAATCCTCCGCTTCCTCGCTAACAAGTCACTTCATAAGTGCCCCAGGCAGTTGAAGAAATATATTAGGGGACAACGAGGTGGTCTCATTCCTATACTTCCACTGCTCCTCTCAGGGCTATCAAGTCTTGTGGCGGGAGTCGCCGGGCGAGCGATATCCAAAGCCATCGGTCATGGCTCATAGAATAGAAATAGGTGAAGTTCTGAAATCTAACGATTCGGACGACGTAAAGGTGGGCAAAATACTGGAAGCCCTCTATTACTTGCTGAAGCGCGCTCACTATCATCCTCCTCCTCCTCTGGAACCCGTCCATTCGGAGCCCGAACCGGAGCCCAATCCATTCGATTTTAATCTTCTACCCTCCGGCGTTGATAAAGCACAGGCGAAATCTGTGCTAAAAGAATTGAAGAAAGTTTTCACCTGGCGGGTGGATAATGTGCTAGTATATAGAGGGAAGCGAATCAATCGCTCAGACATTGTGGCTCTCGCGAGCTACTTAGCACGTCGTAGCGCGCTCATCAAGAAACCCAGCTGGTACAAAAACGTATCGAAAATTATAAGCGCTCTGAAAATACAACGAATTGCTCGCTGGAGCAAACATGGGGCCCTATAGAAAGATCAAGGAGAAAGGGTTAGGTGGAGTGGATCGTTACCGACGTTATCACAAGCTCATGCGCGCAGAAGCCGTCTGAACAGCTGAAAAAAGAAGATGCTTACACCCTTCACAAGCCAGTGAAGAAAAAATTTAAGCGACGCTCCATCATCGCAACTCACGTGCGGGATTTATATCAGGCAGACCTTCTGGATATGCGTAAATATCAGAAATTTAACAAGGGCTTCAGGTACATCTTAACGGTCATAGATACGCTATCGAGGTACCTGTACATGGTCCCATTCGCACAAAGCGCCCCCAAGACGTAAAGAAAGCTTTCCAACGAGTTTTCCGTCACGGAATTCCGAAGAATTTGCTCAGGGATCATGGAAGCGAATTTTGCGGTTCTCCTGTTCGTCAGTACTTTCAGTCGCTACTAAATCACTATAGCACGCAGAGCGGAATGAAAGCGGCCTCCTGTGAACGCATGCAGAGAACAATTAGAGAAAGAATAGCCAGGCATTTCACTAGTACGGGGAAGTTTAATTGTATCAACGCGCTGCCGAAGATAGTGGCCGACTATAACGACTAGGTACACTGCGTCACGGGCGAAAAACGTGAACGCCGGAAATGAAGTAGCTCTGTTCAACAGACTGAATCGTAAGACGACCCCGCGCGAGAGCAAGTATAAAGCAGGGGACCAGGTGAGGCTCGCGTTAGATCGCGGTGTGTTCGCCAAAGGCTACGATCAAAGGTGGACGGCCGAAGTGTTTGAGTTGTCGCGAACGAGAAAGACCGATCCGCCCATAGTGTACGTGAAAGATTCGACGGGAAAAGAAATACTGGGATCATTCTACGAGCAGGAGCTGCAGCCCGTCCACCATCTTTCCTCATACGACTCATATCCGCGGTGATTAGAAAGAAGAAAATTAACGGGGTATTACGCTACTTGGTTCATTGGTTCGGATACGCCAAAGATCACGATTCTTGGGTGCCCGCCAGCGATGTCAGGAAATGAATTTTATGTGTATCTGCTCTCGAACGCCAGCATGGACCTTTACCCGTCCAACACGCTCAATGACTTCACGATCGCGTTTTATAAGCCGCTACACCTGGATGATTTGTACGTCGTCGGTCTAGAGGGATTTTCCATTCCCAACAGGATCTTGAACGCGAACGAAGCGCCTGATAACCTGATAACGCTATCAACGGAGAAGTGGCAAACAAAACAGCTCACGTTCGAAGACACGGACACGCTATTGAATAAAATATTCCCCGAATATGGGATAGAGTGGACTTACGAGGAAGATCACTACGTGTTTAAGCTACCATCGCGCGTGCGCTCGGTGAAACTAGTCGACAGACCGCTGCATCTCGCCTTTGGAATCGTCGACATCGATGCAGATCACCCGGAGGGTGGTAGAGTACGCGCCGTCTCAAACGTGTTACCGCTCGCGGAGGAAAGAGCCATTATGATGCGAGTTCGCCGCGTGATGGTGATCAACAACGATCTAATTTTAGAACCCCGATCGCTCATTACCGAGATATTCAACGAATTCTTCAGAGCGACGAACGATACTGAATCAAGGGTGGAATACAAAGACAACACTTACTCGCTCTCTCTCCCGGCGAATTTCAACTTGTCAACCGAGTTCCTGGAGCTCATTCAGGTGAAGCCCATCCAGGTTGAAGGATCCCGAAAGCGCATCACGTGTAATCCCATAGTGAAGACTTACAGCATCCACATAAACACTCGAGAGACGGAAAGTCGGCACATTTCACTTCCACCGAATTACTACGAAACACCCGAAGCTCTCGTGAGCGCCATCCATGAGCGTCTGCAGCTGGCTTCCCTCACGTACGATGCATGGGCGAGGAAGTGTTCGTTGAGCTGGCGGGAAAACGTGTCGCTTACATTATCCGATTACTTTGCGTACCTACTGGGTTTCGGCGCAAAAACCGTATTTACCGAAAACGATACGGGCATCGACAAAGTGACCATAGATCTTCCCATTAACTGTATTATGATATACACAGATCTCGTCACGCCCTCCATAGTGGGCAACGGGCGGCATCCGATACTGAAATTAATTCCATTCGTATATGATAGAACGAAAGAACAACTGAGTTTCAGCTTTCTTCCCGTTCAGTATTTTAAGTTAGTGCAGCGCAAAATTTCCTCAATCACCGTCTCTATACGCGACGACACGGGTCGCAAGCTACCGCTACAAAATCGCGGTAGATCGACGCTGACGCTGCACTTTAAGCATGTACACTAAAGCGGTACCAATCTACGGATTTGGCGTTCCGACGGTATACAGGTCGCACCTGTACCAGAAGGTAGGCAATTTCTCAGCTCGGGCGTTTCGCTATTCCATTCTTTAAACGCGTATCGCCCTACTTAAAAAAGACGGCTGTTGCGGCCGCTAAGCGCGTGGCGAAAAATCTGTCGGAGGGAGACTCTTTCCGAAGTGCGCTTAAAAGATCGGCGAAAGATACGGGCCGTGAAATTCTCCTCGACCTCGGAGGGGCTGGCGGGCGAAGAAAGAGGAGAAACCCGGACGTCTTCGACGGCATACATCACGCTGGTTGCGCGGCCACAATTTAGTTGTGAGATGGACACGATTGACGTCGTACATCCTGACACTCCTCTGTTGGCTAAGTTGGAAACACAGTTATTTTCCATGCCGGGAACGCAGTGGCATATACTGAAGGGGGAATATGAGGTATTCTACCCGGTGGCTGACATATCCTCCGTCATAGAGTTCCAGCTTTCGAATTTGGGGCACCACTATCTCGATTTGAACTCCGCGTACATAGTGACGAAAGTCCGCATCGTACGTGACGATGGTTCGCTACCGGAAACACAGGCTGGCGATCGGACGACCTACGACGAGGTCTACCCCGTCAACGCGTTCGCCAGCTCGCTTTTCAAGAACGTAGCCGTCTTCTTGAATCAGACCATGATTACGAATCATGATTTGTATAGCTATGGAAGCTACCTGGATATTTTGCTTCACGCCAGCACCACGGAGCAAAATACCACTCATAAAGCGGGTCTGTACACGCAAGAAGAAGCGCGTCAATCGGAAAACAACATTCGCGCTCGTGGACCGACCGAACGATGCAACCTCACACGTGGTGGTGATACAACCTCCGAACGATACAACCTCACAACCTCAGACCATCGACTTGGTTTCCAGGATCAACTCGGACATTTTCCTGCAGCCTAAGCTACTCATATCGGGAGTGGAAATTAGGCTTGTTTTTTATCAAGGCTCCGACGCGTTCCGCATTATGAAGACCGATCAGGAGCAGCACACGCATAAAGTGGCAATCATGAGTGCTACCTTGTACATAAAGAAAATCGCCGTGTCTCCCAGCCTATTCCTCGGACACGAAACGGAATTGCAGCAGCGCAAGGCTCTCTACACACTGGCCGGAAGTGAATCGCGTATTCGTTCGCTACCAGTTGGCAACCTGGATGCATGCCTGGAAGATTTCCAGAGAAGATACCGTCTAAGGTGGTGGTCGCGTTCGTGCCCACCCTAGCCTACCAGGGAGCATTCAATCGGGACCCGTATCGATTTGTGAACTGCGACATTGAGTCGGCGACGCTCACCGTGAACGGGACGCAGTGAATAGACATGTTCGACTTCAACAATAACCTGAACCACCGAAGCTACTTCAACCTCCTGGAGCAGCTGTGTGAGAAGCACGTCTCCTACGAATACGACCACTACGTTGGAAACAAGTTCCTACTGTACTACGACCTGGATCCCGATCAATCCTCCGTCCACCTGTCACCGATCAGGCGTGGAAACGTTCGTCTGCAACTCAAGTTCCGACGTGCCTTGACCGAACCCACGACCGTATTCATACTGTGCGAGAGTGTGCGAATTATGTCCATCGATAAGAACAGGAACGTCACACTGGATTAGCGATGTTCGAGCAAGATATCGAGAGACTCCTGAAGTACAACGATTACATTTCGGCACTCTTCCGCGGTGTATACGCTCGAGACGACCGTCTGCCCGCACTGGATAGACCGGGTATAATCGTGGTGAACACCGATCGGCGACAGCAAGCCGGGGAGCACTGGATTCTGTACGCGAAAATGAAGGATGACCTCATCTACTTTGATTCCTTCGGATTGCCACCCATCGAACCCGAGTTGAAACGCCTCAGCGTCGACGAATATAATGATGTCTGTATCCAAAGCCTGTATTCTCCAATGTGTGGTGTGTATCGTGGCGACATTGTTGGCGAAAGGGAAATCACTGAAGAGCATTGTATCCCTGTTTTCCGATAATCTCGCCGCTAATGACCTAAATTCAATAAAGCTGCTAGAAAAGTTGTTTGTCGCTTAAAAAAAGTGTGGTTTCCTTTATTCTCTATAGCTCCCCACAAACTATACTTGCTTAGTCGATGAATACGTGCTATAGCTCCCTATCATATCATTCTATCAATAGAGCTTCCCATCATATCAGCCTATCTTCCTAATCCGTAACAAGAATGCAACATTTTTTCTCTTAAAATCAGAAATACACGTTTTTTATTTTACTGCTGGTTACACGCGGACTTTCGCTGGTCCCGCGGTCACTTCTTCTTCGCGTGAGTAAAGATGATGTCCAGCGATGCGACTGTTTTACCGTCCCTGAATCCCTCCTTCTCTAGTTTCAGATCTGGTAATTCTCGCATTTCTTCCAAATCTTCATCTGTGAGTTGCTTAAAACAACTGGGTAGGTACACCTTTACGCGTTTATCGTTGTCCATCAGGAGTTCCACGTACACGGACTCCCCGTACATAGTATCCACTTTGCGTAAGTCCAACACGTCGAGCTTCTTCGGAACACTGCTCATTTTCTGAATGTCCCCATTTCCAGGTGTCTTTAGTTTATCCAGCTTCTGGAAAATAGATGACGTATCTCTCAGTGCAAGTTTCTACGCACGCCAAATGAACTGAAAATGAGGACAACTATTACCTAACATTCCTCATCTTGAAGACAATAGTGAAACATACCTTTCTCGTTGTGCGCTTCACCGGGATTCGACCGACGGAAGTAGCTTCACAGACCTCATATGAGTTGTATATATCGCAACTTTTATATAAAGCACCCCTGGGATTTTGTTTACACAATAACATAGAAACAGCCCGTGATATACGGCGAGCGAGCATTTTAGCTGCGAAGGACATTTGGAACTTCTTGGAAACCAAAGTGCATAAGCAAACCCTTTATTTTTGGTTACAGAAAGCTTGCTGATATAAAACAGATGGCACAACTTGTTGAGACATGCAGCGCCGCGGCCGCGGCTCCATGACCTCATTTCTTGACAAACGTGATTTACAACCTCCAAAGCATGGCAGTATGCGAGCTTTGATATAAAACAGATGGCCCCAACGTATTGGGATGGCCGATGAAGCTCCGTGACCTCATTTCTCCTCCGTGACCTCATTTCTCGGAACACGTGATTTACGAGCACCAAAGCATGTGAATACGCGAGGTTTGATATAGAACACATGGCCCCAACGTGCTCACACGTGCACCGCGCCCGCGAAGGCCCCTTGACCTCATTTCTTGGAACACATGATTTACGACTACCAAAGCATGGGACTACCCGAGTTTTGACATAAAACAGATGGCCCCAACGTGTTGGGATGGCAGATGAAGCTCCGTGACCTCATTTCTCCTCCGTGACCTCATTTCTCGGAACACATGATTTACGAGCACCAAAGCATGGGAATACGCGAGCTTTGATATAAAACACATGGCCCCAACGTGTTGACACGTGCACCGCGGCCGCGGAGGCCCCTTGACCTCATTTCTTGGAACGCATGATTTACGAGCACCAAAGCATGGGAATACGCGAGCTTTGATATTAAAAACACATGGCCCCAACGTGTTGACACGTGCACCGCGGCCGCGGAGGCCCCTTGACCTCATTTCTTGGAACGCATGATTTACGAGCACCAAAGCATGGGAATACGCGAGCTTTGATATAAAACACATGGCCCCAACGTGTTGACACGTGCACCGGGGCCGCGGAGGCCCCTTGACCTCATTTCTTGGAACGCATGATTTACGAGCACCAAAGCATGGGAATACGCGAGCTTTGATATAAAACACATGGCCCCAACGTGTTGACACGTGCACCGCGGCCGCGGAGGCCCCTTGACCTCATTTCTTGAAACGCATGGTTTACGAGCACCAAAGCATGGGAATGCGCGAGCTTTGATATAAAACACACGGCCCCAACGTGTTGACACGTGCACCGCGGCTGTGGAGGCCCCTTGACCTCATTTCTTGGAACGCATGATTTACGAGCATCAAAGCATGGGAATACGCGAGCTTTGATATAAAATACACGGCCCCAACGTGTTGACACGTGCACCGCGGCCGCGGAGGCCCCTTGACCTCATTTCTTGGAACGCATGATTTACGAGCACCAAAGCATGGGAATACGCGAGCTTTGATATAAAACACATGGCCCCAACGTGTTGACACGTGCACCGGGGCCGCGGAGGCCCCTTGACCTCATTTCTTGGAACGCATGATTTACGAGCACCAAAGCATGGGAATACGCGAGCTTTGATATAAAACACATGGCCCCAACGTGTTGACACGTGCACCGCGGCCGCGGAGGCCCCTTGACCTCATTTCTTGAAACGCATGATTTACGAGCACCAAAGCGTGGGAATGCGCGAGCTTTGATATAAAACACACGGCCCCAACGTGTTGACACGTGCACCGCGGCTGTGGAGGCCCCTTGACCTCATTTCTTGGAACGCATGATTTACGAGCATCAAAGCATGGGAATACGCGAGCTTTGATATAAAATACACGGCCCCAACGTGTTGACACGTGCACCGCGGCCGCGGAGGCCCCTTGACCTCATTTCTTGGAACGCATGATTTACAAGCACCAAAGCATGGGAATACGTGAGCTTTGATATAAAACACATGGCCCCAACGTGTTGACACGTGCACCGGGGCCGCGGAGGCCCCTTGACCTCATTTCTTGAAACGCATGGTTTACGAGCACCAAAGCATGGGAATGCGCGAGCTTTGATATAAAACACACGGCCCCAACGTGTTGACACGTGCACCGCGGCTGTGGAGGCCCCTTGACCTCATTTCTTGGAACGCATGATTTACGAGCATCAAAGCATGGGAATACGCGAGCTTTGATATAAAATACACGGCCCCAACGTGTTGACACGTGCACCGCGGCCGCGGAGGCCCCTTGACCTCATTTCTTGGAACGCATGATTTACGAGCACCAAAGCATGGGAATACGCGAGCTTTGATATAAAACACATGGCCCCAACGTGTTGACACGTGCACCGGGGCCGCGGAGGCCCCTTGACCTCATTTCTTGGAACGCATGATTTACGAGCACCAAAGCATGGGAATACGCGAGCTTTGATATAAAACACATGGCCCCAACGTGTTGACACGTGCACCGCGGCCGCGGAGGCCCCTTGACCTCATTTCTTGAAACGCATGATTTACGAGCACCAAAGCGTGGGAATGCGCGAGCTTTGATATAAAACACACGGCCCCAACGTGTTGACACGTGCACCGCGGCCGCGGAGGCCCCTTGACCTCATTTCTTGGAACGCATGATTTACAAGCACCAAAGCATGGGAATACGCGAGCTTTTATATAAAACACATGGCCCCAACGTGTTGACACGTGCACCGCTGCCGCGGAGGCCCCTTGACCTCATTTCTTGAAACGCATGATTTAAGAGCACCAAAGCATGGGAATACGTGAGCTTTGATATAAGACACACGGCCCCAACGTGTTGACACGTGCACCGCGGCTGCGGAGGCCCCTTGACCTCATTTCTTGGAACGCATGATTTACGAGCACCAAAGCATGGGAATACGCGAGCTTTGATATAAAACACACGGCCCCAACGTGTTGACACGTGCACCGCGGCCGCGGAGGCCTCTTGACCTCATTTCTTGGAACGCATGATTTACAAGCACCAAAGCACGGGAATACGCGAGCTTTGATATAAAACAGATGGCCCCAACATGTTCTGACATGCAGCATGGCTGCTGGTTTATAAGCCGCATGATCGCCTCAGGGGGGAACAGTCTGCCTTCACTCGCTTCAAAAGTAAGTTATTCGCCTCACTTGTTGCACATTTCTTATGGATCCGTTTATTTTCAGTGCCTCGGTGTGTATTCTGCTCTTTGACCCTCGTGATATTGAGGATGAATCGGACGACGATTCTCGGGACGGCGCACCTTCTACACTGTCTGCTCACGTGATGCGATCGCACCCCGACATCCTTCCTGCCCTTCTTCCCGACTGACAGTGCATTTAGAGATGTCGTTAAAAGGTACGTGCTATTGGCATCTGTTCACGATCAGGGAGTAGAGGATTTGCTACAATATTTAATGAGTCACTTTCACGATATGCTCGCTATATTGAGAGCGCAAAGAATACCCTTTAGGTTTTGCATTTGTTCCGATGTTTTAATGGTGAGGGGAACTCGGGGGGAGATAATCGCGCACATCGCCCACTTTATGGCGTTTGCTCGCGAAGTCCACAGCGACGGAGCCATCGCGAATACCCTAATGGACGTGATTTAGGAGCCCACGGGGCGCGCAGAAAATTATCAGCGGGAATGGAGCAGGTTCGTGTCCACTGACGTTCAAAACGTTCAAATATGTATTTCCACGGTGAAAACGCGGCTGCAATGGGGTGCTTCCCGATCACTTGGCTAAGCGCAGGAACGTGCTAACAAATATTCATTTGCCGGCACGTAAGGAGGGTGAGTGTTTTAAATACAACACGCTCGCACTCCTGCATCCACAGAGTTAGAATACATGGACAAAAGAATATGAAAATTACGCAACGGAGTACTGGTGGCCTAGTCGCTTCCCCGTTTCCTACTCTGACCTGGACGAATTCGAAGACAAAAACAAGATATCCGTGTACGTATACGCGTACGTCGATCAGGGAGTGCACGTGTCGCGACCCCCAAGACTCGAACTCGAGTATGAAAAGAAAATTCACTTATTGGCTATAGACCAGCATTTTTTTGGAATCAAGTCCCTCGAGCGGTTACTGATTAGGAAAGACAAGCGTTTCGTCTGCGAGCGTTGCAGGTGCTCTTTCCTGAAGGAAGAGAGCATGGCGAAGCATCGTCGCCTGTGCGCGGACGTAAACAAAATCATATTGGAATTTTGGGAACCGGGCAAACACTTTGTAGAATTTACTAAAATGCAGTACAAGCAGCAGTATAACTACGTCGTCGCGTTGGACACGGAGAGCGTACTCGCGTGGTGTTGGCATGCAGCGTTACGTCACCTCTAGCTTCTGTGCCGTGCTCGTGCGCACCCACGACTCGAAGGTGATGCGCATCAGGACGCACCACGGCGAAGATTCCGCGAGGCACTGCGTCAGAGCTTTGATGGAAATGCGGGACGAGATGATCGCCCTGAACGCCTGCCCCACGGAAATGGTGCTAAATGATGAGCAACGAGCACTGCACAGAGCTGCCACCCACTGCACGTACTGCGGGCGGGAGTTCACTTAAGATCTACCCCGTGTCCGTCATCACGACCATTCCAAACGATGTACTGCCAGGGACACAAATTACATTGCGATGCTGTGCAGCCCCTGTAACGTGGCGTGCACGACGAGAGAAAAATTACCGATCATGGTGCACAATCTGGCCTACGATTTGGCCGGACTGCTGCGGGAATTTCACCTTCTCGGGTGGAAGCGAGCTCCCTTCATCATTGCCAGTTCCATTGAAAAAATTCGATCGTTCGAAATTGGCACCTTCCTATTCAGAGATACCATGCAGTACCTAAATTCGTCGCTGGGAGAGCTCGTGGAAACCGTCAAATCCATGGGGGGCGCAGAGGCGTTCCAGTGCCTGAAGCAGGTATTTGGAAACGACTACGAAATTCTGCTTCGTAAAGGTGTATTCCCATACAGCCACGTTAATTCTTTTGCGGTGTACGACGAATTGGCCATGCCGGCAAAATCTGCCTTCCGAAATGATCTCACTGGGGAGGATATAAGCGAGGAAGACTACCAGTATGCGCTGCAACTATTCCAACGTTTTGGATGCTTGAATCTGAGGGATTATAATGCATTGTACCTGAAAACGGATGCCCTGTTACATGCTGACGTAATGCAGCACTTCCGGCGCCTGTGCTACGACGCACGCGGTTTCGAATTGCTTCATTGCGTTTCGCTGGCATCCTATTCGTGGCAATGCGCTCTAAATTACACGCGGGTAAAATTGGAGCTGATCATCGACGAGGACATGTACCAAACCATCGAATCGGGTGTTAGAGGCGGACTCTGTCAGGCGAGCAGGCGTCATTTACGGGCTAACAACCCGCTGTGCAGTGGCTACGATCCCGATAAAGAGGAGGTGTACATATCGTACATAGATTGCAACAATCTTTATGGATTCACCATGATAAAGCAGCTCCCCGTCGGCGATTTGGAATGGGTGGAGGATTTTAGCTCCGTGGATTTTATGCATCATCCCACAGATTCGGACGTGGGATACGTGTACGTGTGCGATTTGGAGTATCCAAAATCTATCCACGCGCTGACGCGGTACTTCCCCCTGGCTCCTGAGAAGGTGATCGTTCCGAAGGAATGGCTCTCACCATTCCAGCGAGGGCTCCTCGAAGAGTTAATGTATCAGCCGGCAAACAGCAAAAAGCTGCTGCTCACGTGCAAGGACAAGGTCGAGTACGTAATTCACGCGCTGCTCGCGCTCTATTGTAGACTGGGCATGAGGGTGACGAAAATTCACAGAATTCTAAAATTTCATCAGGCACCATTCCTGCGTCCCTACATTGAGGAAAATGTTGCCAGACGCGTCGCCTCGAGCACAACGTTCGAGAAAAATTTCTATTAAATCTCAAATAATGCAGTCTTCGGGCGTACGCTGCTAAATAAATTTAATATGCGGGACATTCGAGGAGCCTTCTATGATGAGACGGCGAGTCGCCTCGGAAGTCAGGCGGAATGCGCGCGAATGGAAATTTTATCCCCCGATTGCGTCATGTACGAAATGCGCAAGAGAAAAGTGCGATGCGATTTCCAACTGCAGATTGGCTTCACGATTTTAGAACTGAGTGAGTTAACCATGTACTCGTTCTACTATGAAACCCTGTTGAGCAAGCTCACTTGTCCGGTGATTACCTGCTACTCTGACACGGACTCTCTGATCCTCGGCCTATTCTGTAAGGACTACGAAGATCAGTTACGTGCGATCGCCGACGACCATTTAGACTTGTCTTCCTTCGATCGTGATCATCCACTGTACAGCGAGAGGAATCGCGGCAGACTTGGTGCGTTCAAAAGTGAAACGGGTAGCGTACCCATCGAGGAAGTAATATGCTTGAAAGCCAAAATGTATTCCATCAAATTAGCCGGGGGAAAACAGATAGCAAGAGCTAAAGGGGTCAAAAAGAACATTGTGCGCAAACACCTCCTCCATGATACGTACCGCGATACCCTATTCAAGCACGCTAGCGTATCGCATGAACAGGTGTCAATAGTGGGAAAGAAACAGTGCATGTACACCATCAGAAATGTGAAAAGAAGTCTGATGGCATACGACGACAAACGATACCTCTACAATGACGTGGACTCCTACCCGTACGGAAGCTGTGAATATGGTAAGCTCGAGTGGATGACGTAGATAGCGGGATTTCACCCGGTGTTCTTTCCCCCACCGCACAGATAATGCAGAGGATGAGTAGGAGTAGCGTCATTTGGACTGCGTCACTGGAAGGATGTGGTACCTGGTTCTCTTCTGGCTCGTCTCGTGCGCGCTGGCGCTGGACGCCGGCAACTGTACTGCGAGCATCAAGCTGGAGAAGGATAAGCACACGTACGCGCACGAATGCCCTGGCAACATCTTAGCCATCAGAGAGTGGCACGTGGTACCTATGCGGTCCGGCATTAACCTGGACAGAAACGCTACTGAATCACTGTGCACGTGCCTTCACTCGCTGGACGTGAGCGACAGCTACGAAGATATCCAGTGCACGTGGAAGTGCCAACTCACGGAGGACGAAATTTTTCTCAGCCGCTGTCCCGGAGACATCTACACATCTACATGATCCGTCACTTCCGCGGAACCATGCCCAGCATCAAAGGAATCAATCTCTCCAAGACCGCCATGCTTCTTCTCAAACATGTACTCTTTAAACGTTGAAAGGTATTTTTTCCCTGTCTGTCTGAGATAAAGCCGCAGCAGGGGCGCTGCCGAGCGCGCCATCTGGCGGGCGCTAACGAAGGCTATGTTCAGCGGGCTTAGTCAGCCAATCAGTGCGCTTAGAACGGGCCAATCGGTAGGCTTAAATTGAGGACGGCCAATCAGAGGGCTCAGAAAGTCTGGAAAATGTGGAGAGTGATCAGTTGGCTTCGAATGGACCAATCAGCGGAGCCAGTTAATCGGCATAAAGGGGCGGAGCTGTGCTCAGCGATACGCATGCACCAATCAGCGTGAAGTGGGCAGAGCCGAGTAATTAGCATAAAGGGGCGGAGCTACAGTCAACCAATCAGATCAGTAGGCTTAGCATGGGCCATTCAGCGTGAGGTGGGCGGAGCTAATGGCGGCCAATCAGATCAGTAGGCTTAGCATGGGCCAATCAACGTGAAGTGAGCGGAGCTAATGGCGGCCAATCAGATGGCTTTGGATTTGGCTTGTGTTGACTTAGAACTGGATTGTGTTGGATTAGGATTGGATTATGGCTTAGAATTGGATTCGTTTTGGATTAGAATTGGATTGGAATTGGATTAGAGAAAACTCTTGGCTATAGGACACATTTCTATACTACTTGTATCATGTCTCTAAATTTCAATGACCGATCCTTCTCCGGCAATTCTATCCTTCGGGTGTTGAACTTGTACAGAGTGTAGTCGAGTAAAACCTATTTGGTGGTCAGGTCTCATTCCATATGAGAATTCTTACACAAATTGTGGAATATTCGTTTCCTTAGCGATCACTGTTCTCAGTCTAGCCATGCTAAATGCAAGGTGTTTTTCATTGTGATGGGTAGAATTCATTATAATGATGACAAAGATAACATTTATTGTTTCAGTTATACACTTGTTTATTTCGATAAATTACAGATCTATTTAAACTCTGAAGTTTTCGTTTGTTGTCTTCATTGATGAATTCCGAAGACATGTGTAGCCATGCTAAATGCAATATGTTTTTCATTGTGATGCGTAGAATTCATTATGATGATGACAAAGATTACATTTATTGTTTCAGTTATACACTTGTTTATTTCGATAAATTACAGTTCTATTTCAGACTCTGAAGTTTTCGTTTGTTGTCTTCACTGATGAATTCCGAAGACATGTCTAGCCATGCTAAATGCAATGTGTTTTTCATTGTGATGCGTAGAATTCATTATGATGATGACAAAGATTACACTTATTGTTTCAGTTATACACTTGTTTATTTCGATAAATTACAGTTTTATTTCAAACTCCGAAGTTTTCGTTTGTTGTCTTCATTGATGAATTCCGAAGACATTAAATAGTTTATTCTGATTATTGGGCGCTTGAATCCAGCATTGATTAACGCATGCGCTATGTTGTCGCCGTGTTTGTATTGCTTCAACAATTTGTACTTTGTCGCGATGAACTTGCACAGTCTCTTATTGATGTTTCCTTTCTTTGTATGAAGACACTTGAATGGCGTACAAGAGAGTATTTGATGAAAATCGTCCGGTGGTCCACCACAATTGATATGTTTGTTGAGTTTCAACTGGTGATAATACATCAGACCTTGCACGACAATATTGAACTTCTGCTCATTCGACATCACTGACTGGTAAATAAAATAAATGCGTTGCCGTGGTAGTAGAACATATCATGTGATAAAATTTTATGTACTTCCCATCTCAGATATGTGTAATTTCAACTAATCCGTAATGAATCGTGCGATATAGACCGCTTGTATATGATAATTTGATCCGACTGCTTTCTTGATGAACGCAATGCCCATTGCAATGATTACAATTACATCTGGTCTAGTGTATTTCAATTCTTTGTTAGCAAACCTCAAAAACTCCGCCATTATAAGTATTGTAGATTCGGCATATAAATTCTTGCATCTTAAGTTCTGTAGTTTGTACCAAATCTCCGAATACGACCATGTCTAGGACGTATTGAAATGCAGCGATAATGGAATCGTTTCGCGGCTCCTCCTTTTCGAAGCAGTTTTTTATCACATCTTCCCATGAGTTATGCTATCGAGTACAAAATCTGTCGATCTTTTCAATGTAGAGCAATTGTCTCTTCTGTTTTCAAGTGCACATTTACACTTAATTAAAAGCATATCTATGTTTATTTTATTGATTAAAATTTTATTATCTGGTTTAGAATGATAGAATCTCCACCTGTCGTGAGAATTATTGTTTTGACTTTGTTTCAAGTATTCACTCGATTGATATTCTATGAGTTGTGAACTTACTGCCTGAAATAATTATTGTCTTGTATTTGTTTCAATTGTTCACTCGATTGACATAAGTAAGTACCTCTAAGATGGGAATGCCTCATAACTCTGAGTTGCATTTCACATTTCATATTTCTGTGTGGTTCATTAGAAATTTATGTTGCAAGATATTACAAAAATTGACGTAATTAAATTTGTTTCTCGTTTTTGATTGAGTATATACTTTCTACGTCTTGGATACCTGCATCAAGGTTCGTAGTGTTTGTTAGAATGAAAATTGTATAGTGGTCGATTTTATGATGGTTCAATGATAGATTATTTTCCTCTGTTGTTGTTTACGTGTCGCCGCGTGTTCCTCTGTTCTTCAGCGTTAAGTCTGTGCTATAGTGTTAAGTCTGTGCTATTTCGCCTTTCATAGATTGATTAGCTATTATTTCTCTGTGTTGGATGGTGGGCAGGTTGGGCTCTCTATTAATTGTAGAGCTGTTGATTGTGCTGTTTCTCGTTATTATTTCCTTACGTCTATGGTGTTCACTTAATAAGAAATTAAAAGTTGAGTAATGCTGGAATATGAAACTGAGTTTCCCTATTGCGCTCGAAATGTTATGACAGATATTCACGCTATTGCAATGATGGTTCTCACGTATAGGAATATTAGACTTTTTATAATACAACTTGTAATTTGATTGTAATCGTATTGATTAGGAATACCTTCTTTGTAGTGGTATAGATTTTATTTCCTCTTGTGTTCTTGTCGTTCGTGTTCCGTGGTCTTGCATACATCTATTGGCACCCGTCTCAACAAATCAGGGCAGATTTCATTAGTTCTGTTTGTTGGCTATGGGCGTGCTATGTGGTGAAGTTCATTTTTAACATGTCTATTTTCTGATTTTTCTTATGATTTTCTGAATGATAGATTACTATGTTGTTTTGATTAAGAATATCTTCTTTGTAGTGGTATAGATTTTATTTCCTCTTGTGTTCGTGTCCCATAGTCTTCCAGGGTCTCTGCTGTTCACAACTAATTACATACAACTATCACCCGCTATTGCACTGATGGTTCTCACGTATAGGAATATTATACTTTTTATAACACAACTTATAATTTTGTTTATAATCATATTGATTAAGAATATCTTCTTTGAATAAATGTGGTGATCGTTTCTCGTTTTGATATGGTGTAGCTATTATTTCCCTACATGTTGGATGATTGGTTCTATATTAATGCTATGTGCTGATTCGAATTATTGGCTTATGTCTGCGCTGTTCACTTCATAAGAAACTGATTAATTAAATTTGTGTCATGTTGGAATATTATACTTAGCTTCCATATTGTGCTCGAAATTACTTATATCTATCAGGTTCTCACGTCTCAGGCTTTTGTAATAAAACTTGTAATTTTGATTGTAATCGTATTGATTAAGAATATCTTCTTTGATTAAATGTGTTATCCCTTCTGATTACTGTTAATAAAAAATATTGTGTTTGATCTGTGATACCTATTCAATGCTATTGCATCATGCCTGTAATAAGTATATTCTTTGTTACGTGTATTGTGTTTCTCTGCATAAGGTTTTTTGGTTGGGTTTTTCTCCTTCACACAGAGTCATAACATAATTTCTGACACTGATGACTTTAATAAATATATTTTCACTTGTACTTTTGTGTTTGGCTATCCTTTGCATGTCTCTGCATGTAAACCGCTCACCTGTTGTATCGGAAAAGATATGTGAAGTCGGCCCACGTATGGCCAAGAAGTCTGCCCAGGCTGAAAAATACGCTACGATGAGCGCACGCGCAGCCCCCCCCCCCCCCGCCGATAAGCGCGCGGACAACCCTCCGGACACGCGCCGCGAATGGAAAAATACGCGCAGGGCTCAGGGGCAGGGGTCCAGGTTTCTAACTCTCACCGATGCTTATAGGACCAGACATATTGCAAATCCAATTGGCAATGGAATTGGCAGAATTGGCAATGGAATTTTCCCCACGTAACCACTAACCTCCTTATCTTTCGCTATGCTTGCCAATTCTTGGCTGTTGTCCCGTTTCGTCCACGTGTTCGTGAACCTTCCATTTTTCTGTAACCGGTCTGTAGCCTAGATCACTACGTTCACATAATCCCCTCCACACTCTAACAAAGCAGCCATTCACTCCGGCCGTGAAAGCCCGTACGAAACCTTTCTTCCCTCCGGGCTGTTGACCCACAATTCGCATGAACCTTTAAACACGTCACACCTAACCCTTTAAATACCATGCCAATGATGAGGACGGTGCCCAGAAGAAGAACAGTCTCTGTTCGAAATATCGGCGGCTTCTGTCCTGAGGCAACTCCCTTCCTGTATATACAGGGTGTTTCATGAAAATCCCCGGCCGAATAATTCGAAAACTGCGCCACCTATCGGGAATCTTTGTTTTCTTTACTATCCTTGATGCGCCGGCCACGAACTGGCCACTCAGTTTCCCATTCCACATTTCCATTAAATAAACATCCTGACGTTTTTGTTTTACTTCGCCGGGCCTTGGTACCTGTGCCGTAGCAATGGTCACTCTGAGAGAGTGCCAAACCAATAAAAAAATAGTTGACTTTTAGTGATTGAGTAATTAACTGGTTTCGGTTTACAAATTTCTTGCGCGGAGCAGTGCAGGAAAGCGCTCTTTCGCTAAACTATCCTGCGCCCAAATCCGTGTTCATCTGCTTGCATTGGTGGCGGGGGAGCCGCAAGATAAGGAACGGCGGCGCGCGAGGGTTTGTTATGGCTTCTCGTTTTCTACTAAACTCGTAAACAGGATTGCGGTCGTGTCATTGGATGGGCCAGACAGTGCACCAGGGAAAATCAGCGTGACACGGCCAATCAGAGTGCCCTAACTCAACATCCGTACAAAGCTACAGTAACTTACAGCCCTCAGAAAGACAAAGCGGAAAACATCTATAGAATACGGACCAACGTTACATCTTTACACGCAAACCCAGACACGAATAATTAACTACAAACTCGCCCCCGGCGGCAAGGTTATTCTTACCCCAGCGTTCAAATGTCAAGTGCCCACACGATGGGGAATGCCGCCAGCTCGAACCTGCAAATATTTCAGTCAAACAAGTCAAGTCAGTCAAGTGTGTCAAACAGCAGACGACCTGCCGAAGCTGTGCATACAACGACTGTTTTCCTGTCCCTACTACTCCACAAGACACCTCCTAGGTGATACCCACATGCGCTCAGAACAGCGTTCGTGACAAAACTCAGAACTAGACATGACGTTACTGTCAAATGCATGCGATAAATATCCCTCTCACTACGCAAGTCGCCAAACAGTACCGCGTCGCTAGTTGCTCCTGCCGATTTGTTAGATTTCCGTGCTGCGTCCGTATAGCTATCCTCAGGTTCCAGCTTCTCTAGACCACCATTTATCCCAACATCGATAGCGACGTAACCATCAAGCACCGCATTGTACTCGTCCTGCAATCGAACCCCACCACTGCGCCAATACTCCACAGCGATGGCACCAGTAAATTGTTTCGAGTGTGTACATCCATCGATAACTAAAGGAGCGCCTGTGCACCTGAGACTAGAGAATCGCCCTCCTAATGTACTAAGTGGCATCTCTATCCGTGGCAACGTATCTTCGTTCACGTGACCAGTACGTGGTGGCTCTACATGCCTTTCACTCATGCTGCCTAAATTGCTTTCAATTCGGTCGCAACGCGTGTCCTGAGAGATTGCACAGATTGACATCTACGGGTTCTCACCAGATCCGTCGTCGTAACAATCATCCGATCTGGATTTGATACGTGAGAAGTTATCTACGTTACCGTGATCCTGCTTTCCAACTCGTTCCCAGGCGCCAGAGAAGAATGCGCTCTCCGCTGCTCCTCTACGAAGTATTCTCCAATTAGGCCTACTGCGTCTTCGACGACTATTGGCTCAATGTTCTCAAGCTCGAGCTCTTCCACCACGTCTAACATGTCCACCGTGTCCACAGTCATCGTGTCAATTACGCTACCACTGTTACATGCTGTCTGAAAACCATCATGAACCATCTGACCTTTGAGTCTCAAATTCAACCGCTCCCAGGAAGCTGTCTCTTACCTCAAACTCTGCAGCTCTACCCATAATCGATGTATCTCATCATCTATTTCACCGGCCCTCAACTCTGTGGCCGCATCTACCACCTCTCGCGTCCTAAACATTGCACTGGTTCTCCCGGAGAAAATCGGTCAAAGGTCTCATCCACTTCCGAGATACGGTATCCACACAAAGACTTGCAGTCAGGTGAGAAGATCAGCGCCGACAGACGTGGACGAAGAATACTGTCCCGCAGACGATCAGACCGAGACGATGACCTAAGCTTCACTGCTGGACTACGCCACGGGTCGCCAATTCTGGATATGCAGGTCCCAGCGAAGACTCTTCTGACATCCTGTCGACTGCGCCAGTCAAGAATACCAGGCCGGTTTAGTATGGTGGTCAACGGTTTATTGTCCGTAGGCTCCCAGCCTCGAGCGCTTGTTCGTCGGTGCCACGCACCCAGTCTGTCGTCCTTGCGGCTCGCGGGTCCTTTTCTTGGTTTGGTCACCCGACCGCCTCATCGTCGGAGCCCTTCATTGCTCCTGACTCCAATGTTTGCGGTTCAGCGTGAAAAATTCTCACGGGAATCCAATACATTTTGCAAGCACTTATGAGCCTTGGCCTTGGGTCGCGTATGCGCGTTTTACTAGACGGCGGTAGACTGCTGTCCTGCTGACGATGTGTGTTTTACTAGACTTATTTTGTGTCTTCTGATTGCTTTTTTTTACTTTGTTTGATTGGGATCCAAATAGCACAAGATCGGGCTGGCATTCTTTTGTGGACGTCTTTTATTTTAAATATAATACACAGGAGTTACTATATCTCTCTTATTTATATGAGGTGCATAGGTCATATTTTGGGGAATCATCTGTTCCTCGTGCGTGTAGCATCCATCGGACACCAGTGTTTCATCAAAGCACGCAGCTACCATTTCTTAGATATTCATCGTCAATAAAGTACATTTCAGCAGAGATGGGGAAGTTAATTACCATACCACTCAAGCGTTGCTAGCTACGAAAGTGCTACGAAAGTACTACGCGAAAGTTGCTAGTTACGCTGCTAGTCATTGAACAAAATGTGTAACGAAGTCAGTACCGACTTTCAAGTTCTGAAAATGAAATTAAGTGAGAAATGAAAGTTCTTGCTATCATGCCGAAATTAGTTATTTGCATGCGTAATCAGTTAGTATTATCACAGTTGGGAGCGGAGGTCCGACTAAACTTTGTCAATTGGACACAAAGCAAGAATCGGAAGTCCAAATTCAGCGAGTTCCCATTTTCCGCGCACATTTCACAGAACCTTGCCGCCAAGTTTGGTCCTATCAACTCCCGATTAAAAAATGCACAAGTAACTCCAAAAACGAACGCTCTGCGGCGACACGTTGCTAAAACACGTTGGAAACGTGGTACCGTACATCCAAAACATCGCGCAGCAACGAGGCGGAGCAGACAGGCTGGCGCCGCGCACGTGGCAGGAGGCGAGGTTACTGCCATCGGATTTTTCAGCAGCAAAATAAAAAGGAAGGAGCCCGCGTTCTGCGTTCTGCCTGCTTGAACGAGAAGCGCTTCGAAGAAGAACTTCGCTCATGATACTTTGGCGAAGTTACCTCAAAAAGTGACTAACACTAGGGTCAGGTGATTATGATGAGAGGTCTTTTGCAAACATCAAATAAAATAGGCAAGAGTGGGAATTATTGTAAACTGTGTCGACGTATATTTATGCACAGATCGGAAGAGAGAGAAAAAAACTGTTTCCCGGACTGTAAATTGCTTGTCTTCCGGGCTCCTTGCAGTCTTCACTTCAATTTGCGCCTCACACTCTCTCCAACTAGTATGAGGTGCTCAATTGTCCCTGGGCATAGAGACGAACGGCGTGCCCTCTGCAGTGCTCCCGCAATCGAAAACAGTCGCTCAGCAGAACCCGACGACGCAGGAACACCAAAGCACACAGCAGCAACCTGGGAAACCAGGGGATAGGTAGCACGGTTCTTTTCCCTGTATACGACGGGGTCATAGGCGCTGTAGGGCGCTTTCAGGAATAAATCTAGCTCGCTGTCCTCTCCGGATAAAATTACTGGGCTCGCATCGTCCAGCACGAAAGAACGAGAGTAAGAACATATGTCCAGCGAAGGTGATCACAGGTCGCTGAGTTCGTTCGTGATGGCTATTTCCAGTGTCAATAAGCATCATATCACAATAGCTGATGTAATACTGGGTGATAGGCTACGATGTAAGTATTGCCATGTCGAAGCCTACGCGTCACGAGTGAAGAATGGCGTGGCAGACAAGGCTGTCGTACGAAGCCACATGAACGTGCAATGTGATATGCGCTCACTTAGCTGTCAACAACGGGCGCAACATTGTGCAACAATCCTACCGCGTATGCAACACACCTCCCGCCATTCGCATGCGACAGTGGAGGTCAAACGTGGCATCCCTCCCTTTCCTCCTTCATTGGTACACCCTGCTTGCAAGTCGAACAGAGAGCAGGCTGACCGCACCCTCCCCAGGTGGAAAATATCTGCAAGTGGAACCACTTGCAAGTTGTTTATGAAACAAATACCCCTTTGAGAAACCACTTGGAAATTGTCCTTTAAAATCCACTTCGAAGCCGTTCCACTTTGGAAACCACTTGGTAGTGGTTCCACCTCGGAAACCACTTACATATGCTTTTCCACTTTGGGACCTATTTGCAAATGGCTCCACTTGCAGAACCACTTGCTAGTGTGTCCACTTCAGTTTCCAGCTTACACTATACGCCCAGTAACGGTTACGTACCACACGAACATCAGGTACATTATCTTCTTTCTATGATTCAAGATGTACGGCTAACGTGATAAAATATGAAGAACCGCGCACATACCGTTTAGTGCATGAGGTACACATCCGATACGATGCACCATCGCCACGTACGAACCAGACCAGACAAACGTCAAACATTGTCAGTTCTCATTTCAAGCTTCTAACCTGACATGGACAAGGGAATCATGCCGCCAGCGAAGTCCAAACTGAAACAGTCTCACACATTCGCGACGTGCATAAAACACACACACAATGAGGTACTGAGCAACACACTAGTTTATTACGAAAATACATACCTTGAAAGTGGCATATCCAGGTTGACACAATAATGGAAAACATCTCGCGCACACTGTCCGGAAGTGTTTCACACGTATGCACATGTTTCAATGTCACAAGGTATCGCACAATGGACAGACAATATGACAAGCTGCAGTCCGCGTTTCTTAAGATGATCAGGTACGATATGAATCTCGAGACATTTCGAGATCCAATATTGGAAGTGCAGCATGAAGAAAGACAAATCTGAAATGTTCAAGGAAAAGTTCAGTCACGTATTAGTCATGTTCGAACTGTAAGTTGGTCCACTGGCTTACCCTTCCAAGAAGCGAAGTCAACAGAATCGAGACTGAAATTAGCAGAGGCAGCTCACGACGCAGAAATCACATTCTCCTTTGTTCTTCATCCGAGCCATCCGAGCGAGCACCGTGGAACGCCTGTTCTGTTGCAACTTGCAATCGGGTGATATCAGCGGCGATGGCGGTTTCGTGGCGGGGCGAGGCATTGAGTTTCACCTCCTATATGCGCCTGAAGCACACTGAACGTGGAATACAATGCTGGGCAGTTTCAGGTTTCAGTAGCTCCATTGTATTGCTCTATCCAACCGACGCAACTTTGAAATCGTTCAAATGATACCAAGACATGGATTGGATTGGATTGCCTTTCCTTTCGTGTTTAGTGTTCCTCATGTGATACCCCAAGCGGATCCTGTCTAACTCCTGTCCTGTGAGAAGTGTGTGTCGGCCCGCCCGAGTGTCGGCCTGCTGTGTTGTGCGCGAGAAGTGTTGTGCGCGCAGTTTGAACGTCTGTAAAGGTCAGTGTATCTTTCTGCTTTTTAATACGACGGAATTGGATGAAGACGATGGGTACAAAACACCAAACCCAATTTGACCACCAAATACAGTGCGACCGATGCCTCCGGTGGATGTATGTCGATGAGACACGCTTCCATTCCTTCGATGAAGCACAGCAGTTGGAAGAAAAGTTTACATGTATGATCTGCGAGAAATTCGAACTGCTTGAGGGAATCGCGAATGAACAGCAGGCACAGTCCGAAAACACCAGAAAAGAAACCAAAGCGCTAGAAGAGAAACTCAAAGCTGTTTCCGAGCAAAACGCGGAACAACTGAAACTGATTGAGCAATTGACCTCAAAAGTGAACACACTTGAGAAAGATAATGAGCAATTAAAAGCAGCACTCCAAGCAACAGAAGAAGTGCTAGGTAACACCTTGGAAGTGAACCTAAATCGCCCAGAATTACGGGAACCTAACGAACAAGAAAATGGCGCCCGACCAATCTACGCCGAGAAAGTGAAAGCAGGTCAGGAAGCCACGAAAAGAAAGGAACAAAGTCCCCCGGGGAAGCGTCCCAGATAGCCAACGGGGAAGACAGCCGTGACGCCCCCACAAATAGGTCAATCCATAGGGAAGAACGACAGCAGCACACGACTCGGCGCGACAAGCAGACGAGTGTCTGGCTCATTGGGGACTCAAACGTAAACAGGGTGAAGAGCCCCTTACTCTATAACGTTCGACGGGACAAACGCTTCACAATCAGGGGATTCCCAGGAGCCACAGCACGTGACGTAGTGGATGAAATACGAAAGATCCCACAAAGCGAGGACGAAGAACAGATGATCATAGTGATGGCGGGCCTGAACGACATTCTGAACGGGAAAGAACCAGGGGAAATAATAAATACTATCATGAGCCATGTCGAGCAACAGAACAATGATTACCAAAACATCTCTTTCGGAATCTGTTCACTCCCCTAAGTCAGAGACAGGGGCCAGGACACCCGCAAAAGAATCCGAGAGGTTAACAACCAGCTAAGATCAGCGTGCCAGAACACACCAAGGGCAGTGTTCATCAGCAGTTACCATGCCTTACGCGAAGTAAGGGACTCGGGCCTAGTCGACATCCACTTTTCCCCGGAAGGAAGTGACAGAGTGGCTCAACAGATCGCTGACAAAATAAAAGCTTTTTTAAGAATGGACCGGGACGAAGAGAGAGGTTACCGCTACAACCACTACCACCGGCGCCACGACCAGTGATGGCAACCCAACAGGTGGACCCACAATCTACCGCCGCCCGACCCAAGGTACCCCAGGTGGAGCCACCCGCCGACACTCTCGAAAGCACGGGACGATCGGTGGTTCTTCCACTCCCACTACTGAAACATAGAACGAACCCTCCACCCGACCACCGTAGTTCAACCGACCAACCAGCGGACACAACGCAACTAAATGCGCACCACCCAACACCAAGAGCAATAACGCCTTGCAAGCAGACCAGTAACACACCGCCTATAGACCCGGCTAATGACCATCTAGATCCACAGCAAAAAGGAGCAACCACAGAGCAACCAGCAAAAAACAGAGCAACCACACCCGCGAACAGAGGAGAACAAGTGACGCACAACAAAGGAGCACCCGGCAAAAACGAGCGAGAAGACGCAAGCAGCACATCCCCGTCACCCCTAAAGATATAAATCTGGCAACCCTTAACATCCAGGGTGGAAACAAGCTAAAGTGGGAAGAATTGCAATACAATGGCATACAACAGAATATATTTGTGTATGCGATAAGAGAATCTCACCTACGCAACGATGAAATCCCACTACTCAGTGACGAATGGCGATGGGTCGGCACAAATCGAAAAACGGGGGAGAAGAGAGGGGGTGGCGTCGGCCTCCTATATAGACGATCACTGGTGGATATTAAAGAGACCAAAATGTGCAAAGAACACATGTGGGCGGATTGCAACAAGAGATGGAATGACTTTCCTACTTGGAGTGACGTATATGGCAACTGGAAACGGCACCGACTCATGGAATGCAGATATATATGACTGCATACACCGAGATCTAGCAGAGAATGAACTCAGACACCCAGGAAGACGAACCATCTTAATGGGCGACTTTAACTGCCATTGTTTCGAACTGGATGGACACGATTCAGCACATCGCCTAAAAACTCTTGCGGAAATAAATCACCTCACTATACTGAACCTACAACCAGGATGCTATGATAAAAAGACGTGGTCTCGTGGCCCGCAATCATCAACAATTGATTATATACTGGTCAATCCAGCTTGTCAGCCGCCAACAACCAAGGTACAACTAGTAATTGATGAAGATGGCAAGTTCAACTGTGGCAGCGATCACAACCAGCTCCGGCTGCAAATGAGTGTGACACCACAACACATGAACTCCCGAACGCACAAACACAGGCACCTCACAACTACGAAGAAACCAAGATGGAAGACCCAGGATGAGGACGCACTAAAGAAATTCGCCGAAGAAATGGAATTCAGGCTACCTGATGCTCCTGACGGAAGCTACGAGAACTTTATCAAACTGTTGGAAAGTGCAGCTATGCAAGCTGTGGGGAAAACTTCTCAAAGAAGAGCGAACAGGAAAAAGAGGACGCAGCCGTGGTTTGATGATGAAATCAAAGCAGCTATCCAAATGAGACAGAAACTCAACAGAACCTACAGGACGGCAAGAAAGAGAAATGAAAATTACATGGAAGCCGAGCAAGCGTACATCACCCAGAAACTAATAGTAAAAACCATGGTGGCGGAAAAGATTAAACAATTCCACGAACAAGTCACTTCAAAAATAAGGCAAGCCGGCCGGAAGGCGGGAGGGACTCTTTGGAGATACCTAGCCAACCTAGACGCGCAGCAGGAGACCGAACAAGCTGTAACAATACACGACGATGAACATAACATCATATCGTCCCCCGCAAAACTTGAGAGATACATCACGCAATACTTCATAAACCAACAACAGAACTTACTACAGAGAAGGAAGACAACAAGTGAACCGCCAACAACAGAACTTACTACAGAGAAGGAAGACAACAAGTGAACCGCCAACAACACCGGCTTCCGAAGAAAGATGCTCCATCCCGGAAATCGGCACGAAAGAATTAGAAGACTGCGTGAAACGACTAAAATCAGGGAAAGCAGCAGGACCCGACCGAATACCAAACGAATTTTTGAAAGCACTCCAACCCAAAACACTAGATGCACTACGACATTGTTTCAACAGAATTGCTTCCACGGGTTGTATACCACTAGCATGGAAGGAAGCCACCGTGCGACTACTACACAAAGGCAAAAACAAACCCAAGGAGGACCTGAACTCTTACAGACCCATTGCTCTACAAAGCAACATATATAAGCTATTCGCATCGATACTAAACCACAGATTACAAAATGAATGCGACGAACAACTTAGCCAAGCACAAAACGGTTTCCGCCCATCTAGACGAGCAAGCGACAACATCTTCATCGTAACCCAACTAATCGAACTACACCAGATACAGCGAAAGGACCTCTACCTAGCCCTATTAGACTTGGAGAAGGCGTACGACGCGGTACCGCACGACATGATCCAACCAAGAATGCGAACAGTGAAGGTATCTGAAGCGCTCACAACTCTAATTCAGGAAATCTATAGCGAACTATATAGTGAATACTCAATCGGGCCCTTTACCTCCAATAAAATCAAACAAGAAATCGGACTACGACAAGGCTGCCCCCTCTCCCCAACCATCTTTAACATCTTTATTAACGACCTCCTAAAGGACCTAGAAAACTCGAAGAAAGGAATCCAGCTAAGTACGAAAGGGGCCGACGGCACAACTGAAGATACAACGCTGAGCTCGCTTGCCTTCGCCGACGACGTAATACTAATTGCAGACGATCCAACCCACCTCCAGGACCTGCTCGACATATGCACCAGCAAGGCAAGGGAGGACGGAATGAAGTTCAGCCTTGAGAAGAGCAGCGTAATGAAGTTTGGAGATCAGAGCGCGATGCCCACGTTCCACCTACAGGACTCGCAACTATCTTACACTACTTCGTACACCTATCTAGGTGTGCTAATCGAAAACACCAAGGATTACCTCCGAGCACACGAGGAAACCTTACTTAGAAAAACAAACAAGAAAAAAGGACATTCCTGGCACATAGCACGTCACTCCTATCAGCCCTACAGCGTCGGCAGATTACACTGGAAAACCACAGCTGTCTCAGCAGCAACTTACGCCAATGAGGCAATATGTTTAAGCAGACAAACAACAGAGCAGCATACCGACGCGCAAGAAACCTGGCAGACTCCTTGGTCAATGCCAAAATCAGCAAAACGAGCGCCCCGTACACGGGAACACGACCCTGCAACCTCCCGCGCTGCAAAACATGCAAGCACGTTCAACACGCTAACTCCATCAAAAGCACTGCGAGCAATTACACCCACCCCGTTAACCACGCATTCACATGCACAAGCTCCAATGTTATATACTGCATTGAATGCGGCGACTGCTCTATGCAATACATTGGTGAAACCGGCCAACAAATGAACAACCGCCTTACCGGACACAGAACCGACACGTCCAACAAACTCCCCAAAGCAGTCGCCGAACACTTTAACGTTCCTGGTCACAATTTTGACAACATTAAACTATATATTCTAGAAACCGGGTTTAGATCCACACGTGACAGACGTGATAGGGAGTCTTATCTCATATACAAGTTCAACGCTCTTCACCCGTCCGGTATCAACAAATCACAAGGCACCCTAGAAACACTTCACAAATGAAATATGCTTTTCCCATCTACCTCCATTATCATCTGTTATGTTCTGCATGGCCACTGCTTTCTGCTCTCTTTATTGCATGCCACAACTTTGTATTACAAGTATATATATAAAAAAAAAAAATTTGCTCGTTCTGGAATTTTCCCCACGTAACCACTAACCTCCTTATCTTTCGGTATGCTTGCGAATTCTTGCCTGTTGTCCCGTTTTGTCCACGTGCTCGTGAACCTTCCATTTTCTGCAACCGGTCTGTAGCCTAGATCACTACGTTCACATAATCCCCTCCACACTCTAACAAAGCAGCCATTCACTCCCGCCGTAAAAACCCGTACGGACCTTTCTTCCCTCCGGGCTGTTGACCCACAATTCGCATGAACCTTTAAACACGTCACACCTAACCCTTTAAATACCATGCCAATGATGAGGACGGTGCCCAGAAGAAGAACAGTCTCTGTTCGAAATATCGGCGGCTTCTGTCCTGAGGCAACTCCCTTCCTACATCTCTACCGGTTCGCTGGATTTCTACCCAACAGAGCAACTAGATCGCCAGTAGCGCGAAATAGGAAGGTGGCTCCTGGGAGGCTCTTTCGCAACACCGAACCCCGCTATTGAGGGCGAACTCGGCTGGTCAACGTTCGAATATCGCGAAGCCAGGTCCAAGACGCGATATCTCGGCAGACTGATCCACGGACCGCGCCA
The DNA here is from genome assembly GCF_037126465.1 of Ornithodoros turicata. NCBI lineage: Eukaryota > Metazoa > Arthropoda > Arachnida > Ixodida > Argasidae > Ornithodoros > Ornithodoros turicata. Next base: position 27,713,354 of record NC_088206.1, on the reverse strand, counting down.
ATCTTATATGAGTCGCGTCTTTAGATACGTGTGTTATCTGGGGACGCGCACAAACTGGATCAAACGAATCACCCAGTTCGACAAAATCTATAGCCGCAACACGAAGCGAAACACCGCTAGGTCAGAGCAACACTGGAACCGCATTATAAAGAAAGAAATGGACACCATTGAACAGGAGAAATGGCACACATCCTTAACAAAAAAACAAAGTTTAACGACATATGCTGAAAACAAAGACGCCCCAGCACCTGAGGACTTCTACAATGGAGACAGAGGAAGCGGGCTTCTGTTCCAGGCACGCACTGGATCCCTCTTAACTAAGAAGCGACTACATTAAATATTCGGACAGGAAAACGCACACTGCGAACTCTGTGATGGGGGCCAAGAGGAAGACATACGCCACATCCTCCTAACCTGCGCAGCCTTGAAAGACATAAGGGAACCACAACCCAGGACAGTGGAAACCTTGCTAGGATTCAACAGTAAATCTGAAGACTACGATATCCCAAAAACAAAACGACTTCTAGTGGCATGGGACAGAACAAAAACGAAACCAAAAGCACCAAAACTACAAGAGACCACCACGCGCTCACGAAATGTCTGCAGCCACCCTCTCCCCATCTCCAACGAAGCCGGCACTGAATCGCGCCACCCCGCCAATGCAAGCCGACTAGAGACAAGAAAGAACTATGCCACCTAGCGAGAGTAGTACACCATACACCAAGCCCTACACCCCTACACAGACGAATATTTCATAATCTCCCGTCGGTTCCCCGCGGAACCTATTGTATATATTCTTTTCTATATTTGTTTCTCTCGCCTGAGGCACCACTTGTGGAGCCCGCCCTGATGCTAAAGGGTCTAGGCGTACCTGAACCTGAACCTGAACCCACTCTGACTTTCAAAGTGGTTACAGTTTAACCCACAAGGCTCTGGCCAAACCCACTTTGACATCGGAGTGAACACAACTTAGGCAGAAAATGGTTCTATTTCGAACCACTTTGCTGACCAAGTGGTTCCAGTTTAGCCCACAACGGCTCTGACTAACCCACTCTGACTTCCACTTTGGCAAGATAATGGTTCCATTTCAAAACACTTTTCTGACCAAGTGGTTTCACCTTAAACCACTTTGCTGACAAAGTGGTTCCACTTTGACCCACTTTGTTGTTCAAGTGGTTCCACTATATCCCACTTGGGATTCCACTTTATTTTTTCACCTGGGTCCAAACAGCATACCCCTCCTTCCATGGGCGCACCGAGAGGGGGCAAGGGGGGCCGTGGCCCCCCTGGAACTCCAATGTCGCTTGTGAAAATAGTGCACTCTTTAGTCATAGGTCGTAATGATTATTCTCAGATGTCATGATAGGAACCTCTGAGCACCCACACAGTGCGCAACGTCCGCGTGTGTGTGGGGGGGGGGGTTGCATTCTTGCTCCCCCCCACCCGGAAGCGCTCTTCCCCCCTTGGAAAAAATCCTGGCAACGCCCATGTCTCCTTCGCTTACGCTTTCGCAGCCATTACCAGGAAATCCACGCAAACACAGGCGAGGAGGACGCTAGCGTCGTAATCCAGCAGCCGTGCGCACCCAACGTAGGCCTTCGCCGGAGTTCAACTTCCAAATCCATCACCCACTTCAGAACCCCATCCTAGAAATCCAACTTTAAAACCGCGATGGGTTCTGAAGTTGAATTCCGATTATGGGCTCTGAAGTCGAGGATGGTTTCTTAAATTGATACTAAATGATGGGATGGGATGGGATCTGAAGTTGAAGTTGAATGATGGGTTATGATGTGATGAATTCTGAAGTTGAAGTTGAATGATGGGTTATGACATGATTTGTACTGAAGTTGATGTTGAGTGATGGGCTTGTGATGTCATGGTTTATGGCGTTGTGATGTGATGGGCTTTGCACAAAACTGACCATGATGTGATGTTGAGTGGATTCTTAGGAAAATGTTTATATGCATCGATGTAGAAGACATGTATTGCAACTTGGACCCTTCAAGGCTGTTGCAGTTGGTTGAATACTATCTAGACCAAGTGGACCCGATAACCTTTCGCTCGACGACTTCGATGGGTTTATATCCCTCTTAGAAACCTACTTGCGGGCTGCGGGGGCTAGGCATAAGGCAGACGTGTTCCGGCAAAAGAAAGGAGTATGTATTGGCTCCCTACTGGCTCCGTCTCTCAGCAGCATTTATATGTCGGATGTGGATATATGGTTAAAGAAAGAAATCGAAAGAGGCAGGCATCCTCCACAACTATTTAAGTACGTGGACGATTACCTTCTGGTCGGAAAAAGTGGGACAAACTGGGAGAAATTCACCAGATTTTTGGGGCGAACCCGTACGGACTTTCTTTCACCACCGAAGCACCTACAGCAGGAACCTTGCAATTCCTCGACATATAAATAGAAAAAGGGTCGAAGTATTTGCGTTGGTATGCCCGGTATGCCTGTCAATGAGTGGTAAAAACCAATCCTGCCGCTCCACTCACATCCTTCCAATGTAGTAAAGTTGGGGAAAGTCAGCAACCTTTTCAGTAACACCGTGTCCCGTTGTTGTACCCACCGATTGGGGAACAGCTTCAGAAGCCAGACGCTGGGGAGCTGGACGACTTGGTGAGGAACGTTGTTAGGCGGTTAATAGGGAGACTGAAGACGAGAGGAAGGGAAGAAGTGGAGAGAGTGGAGTGGACGAACAGCATCGGACCGTGTCCATACACTACGTTCACTGTGTTGCCCACAAGTTGAAAAGATCGGGAAAAACAAAAGATAAATGTAGTCTCCAGCTTCAAGATCGAGGTGGCGTCCCTACCCGGAATGTTTTCCCGGGCTCCTTAGGATACCTTGTGCTCGGCGCGACAGAAAAGGGGACGGGGTACGGGGAAAGTAGAAGCACTGTGTGTTAGGAGTGATTTACTCGATTCCTCTATTCTGTGGAAGAGAGTATATAGGAGAGGCTGGAAGATGTATTAAGGAAAGGGTAGGGTGTTCCCTAACCCTTTCGTCATGCGAAGGTTAAGCGGACTGACACGGTTCGCAGTTAGCTAGCCATGTTGTCAGTTGTGGATGTCAAGCCCGGATTCATTCTACACAAATAATCGACAAATCAAACGACAGGCATGTGTGACAAGTCACGGAGACGATAAAGATTCAAGAAAAGAAAGATTTGTGTGTGTCAGTGAACCTAGAGCCTCCCGTTATAGATAAGCAGATAGAGTTTATCAGGAAAGAAGTTTCGGTAGTAGGTCGAAGAGCGCCACCAGATATGTTGAGCCGGAAAGGATTCATTTCACTGTTTGTGCTCACGCTAGTAAAATGTTGTTGTAAATTGCGACGTGTTTTGTCTCTTGTTTTCGTGTCTTCGGTCATGATGGATTTGCACCAACCAGCCCACCTTATATTTGCATTGTACGCCAGAGGAGTAGCCACTGTTTTACTTTATTGCTTGAATAAGATATAACTCGTTACTGCCTATTGAGAACGACTGACTGATAATGATTACCTGAAAAGCGCATGAGAGGAGACATAGCTGGACAGTGGGTCACAGTTTCAGGCTGTGGTTGCGGCGCCATAAGAACTGACTGATCGACTGTCATTGCCTAGTAGTAGCTGTTGGATACTCTATGCTGATAAGGATAGACTCACTTAAGGATATGTAGTCCGTGAAAACGCTTAGCGGGGTCAGGCCACGGAAAGGGAAGATTATGTGTAAGTGAGCAGGACAGTACTACATGGGACGATATACACATACAGTCAGAGAAGTAATGCGAAAATATTGTCAAGTCTATGTTATCGAGATGCCATTTCATCTAAGTAGAACGAATAGGACAAAGGCTACAAGGGTTATGGCCAGCACTCCAGCAATGATGGAGCAAGCGATTAGAGTCTTATCTGGGCGCACAATGCTGACCTGCACCGCCTTGTCTACTTGCGTCTCGTTTTCCGCATTTACAGGTCGGTCGTTTGCGCGAGGAATAGCGACAATGTCTGCAGTAGCCGTGTCGTCAGTCGAACTGTTGCTCGCTGCAAACGTAATAGTGTTCCCAATACCTTCTTGTTGCACCCTCTGTGTAGACGCAGATCCCTTGAGGATGCCTTGAAGTTCTCGCTTGTTCTTGTCGAATTCTTTGGATAGATCGACGTACTTGGGCTTCCAATCGTCACCACTTTTTGCGCTGGTCGATCGTACGTCGCTGGAGGACGATCCGCGGAGAGTATCCTTATCAAAGGCATTTTCTGGGACTGTTTGCACGGCCTTGTGCGCGCTTCTGATGGAGACTTCTGGTGTCTTGGAGGCAATGCTTTCAAAATGCGCTATTTGACCAGATCTGGATCCCGGCGCCATCCTATACCTTTCTCGAGGAATTCTTACTGATAGAAAATCATGTTCGCCACGGAAGTGCTCACTTGACGGCAATATCCTTAAGTCACTGCTCTCATCGCTGCTATGTGGCGGATCATCCTTGATGCTGCGCAGTTTCGGTGGTTTGAAAGAGGGTTCAATGACAGCTTCGTTAACTTCCCTCAAACCGGAACCAATATTCTTGGAAGAAACGGAACTACGCACTGATCTCGTCTGCATGTTCTCGATTTCGTCAGCATGTTCTTCAACATCCCAGCTAAGGGCATCGTACTTTCTCGAAGGTTTTCGCCTTGAGGATTGGCGTGAAAACTTAACGTTAGCGTCGCTCCTTAGAGCCTGTCGCTGAGGTTCTTCAGGTACAGTCTCCTGTTCCGCCACGTAGCCACGAACGTCAGGATTCACCACATCTTCGCTCGTGAACCGCGGCGTTTGCTTTGATCGTGGAGCTAACTGTCTAAGCTTCATCCCAGCGTCATCATAATTCTTGCTTTGGCGTAGATGTTCCAACCTAGACACATGTATTGTACGCGCTGTGCCTTTGCAGTCGTTTACGTGTCCTTTACCATCGTCTGTGCATGAGAAGTCGGGTTGGGAGCTATCTTGCACCTTGCTATATTGGATTTCATATTCTTCCTCGGTGACAGTGCCGCTTGCAGAATTTCGTCGCGTGGCACTGCTTTGATATCTTCGAGCGAAGCTATACGGTGTTGGCGCTATGTTGCATAGAGATTGTCCTTGAAGAGGTTCTAAAATCGAGCCGCCCCTAAAGCAGGACCGAGTAGGAAGTCGACAGTCCAGAGGGTCCATGATGTATATGTCCGCATAATCTTCGGTGCGATCCGCAGTTCGAAGCGATGTTGAATGAACTCTGTTGTCTGTCTCACTAAGGCCACTTCTCGAATTTGGGTTGGCGGTGCGAAGTAGTCGTGGTGGCTTAGGTTTCCCATCAGGGACATGGTCAGTGGTTTGGCTTACCGCACTACCGGGGTTCTGGGGGTGCGGCCTCTGGTTCCTCTGGTTTGATGCTGCTGTGTTGCTTGACTTAGAGACGTCCATGGTTGGTAATCATCGTAATCTCCAAGGACTGCAGTTCGAATGGCAAATCGTTCTTCTTCGCCAGATTGCACGTGGGATCTTCGTCTTGTAGGATCATCACGTTTGTTGACATTTGTTACGATTACAGAATTGGATACGTAAGTGTTGTCGACGTGAATGGAGAATAACCTACACGATGAAATCGACAGCGATCCAATCCTCGTTCTATTTTTTAAACACGACCCACGCAGCAGTCTCTACTCATTTCGAACACTACTCAGCTACATTATGTATAGGGTTGTGCTTTTTCGGGTTACATGCCTTTACCAGATTCGGGAGGGGAAAATCGGGTGCTATTTTTCATCTGTAATTCGGAGTGAAATCACGCGCTACTGACTAGAGTTCGAGGTAACTCGTTACTGTAACTAAGTTCCTTTTTTGGTAACTTGTAACTTAGCTCGGTACTTTTGCGCCGTGGTAACTTTCAGAGCAACTCGTTCCTTTTTCAGGTAACTTTGCCAAAGTAACTTAAGTTAAGTTCCAAATTACTTTTAACTCGCTCTTCACTCACGTCCACATATTTTCTTGCTCTTTGTCCGGTTCCTTCATGGCATATTTTTGCCATAAACCATGGTATTCAATCAATGACAGTATTTTATTCAGGAAGTAAGAACCGCTGCCACTCAAATGAAGCTGAACCATTGTGCGCCCACAGGGAGTAAGATGCAAAGCTTTCGAATAGACCTCCACCAGAGAAACGTCATCATGACATTGGTAGATGTAATATGTTTATTTTCGGTTACATGGTACACGAGTTACAAGTTACGTGCTACATATGATTCGTGCCGCAAGCCGCAATAGCTGCGTTGTTGTGTCTTGGAATTTGGAACGGTGAGAGCGGCGGCGCTGGTGTTGCTCTCCGGCGCAGCCTGGTTACATTACTGTACAGGCAGACTGAAACCGAAACAAATCGTCAGGAGAGGGCTGGGTTCCACGAACGGGCACTTGTTCGCTTCCTCCCATTGAAAGAAAAGCAGGACCGAGGGTCGCGTCCCTTTAAGGGACCATATCGTAATCCCCTCAAGACCGTGACTTTCGGGCGCGACCTTCACCTGTAGCTTCGAGCGTAGTTCAATTCTACCAAATTTGTGGCGCTGTCGAACACTATGACTTCATTTGTTTACAAACAGGGAGAGGTCTATTGTTGGCCATAAACGAAAACGATCTAAGCGTGTCGCACTCCTCCGCAGCCAACTCAAGGTCTAACTCAACTGCTCACGCACGCTGCACATGCGTAATGCTATTTTGTGTCCGAACTCCGAAGTAACTTGGAAGTAACTCGTTATTTTTTTGAAGTAACTCAGTAACTGCGAGTTACATTTCAGGCTGAAGAACTTCGTTATTAACTTAGTTACATTTTGCACACCGTAACTTAACTTGTAACGAGTTCTTTTTGACGGGGAACTTCTCTATCTATGCTACTGACACATCCGAATGTTATCGGGTTGTTATGTTTTGCTTTCTGTCCAGCAAGCCGCCCGGGGTTAAGTGCACATATTGGTCAAGCACATAATGATAAACGGAACGCAGCCAGGGACACGGACGAGGAAGTGCACAAACGAAGTGCTGACTCTCAACTAACAGAAGTTTACTTGCAACACACATTTAAATGCAAAAAACAAGACACAAGGAATGACAACACCTTAAAGTGTTTGTGTGTGACAACACCTTTAAGGTGTTGTCATTCCTTGTGTCTTGTTTTTGTCTGAAATTTCTCAGGTGACCCCACCCAGCTCGGCCACCAACACGTTCTGGTAGAAAGTCCGACGCAGCGAATTACATCCTGTACTGTCAAGCTTGGGCCGCTTGGGCTGTACGACCACAGTCATGCAGATGATCGTACCATGCATTTGTTCAATCTGTGTGCTAGGTATTCATTGAGCTTCGTAAGACAAGGTGCTAGTCTTTTTTCTTTGTCGGTCATGTGATTATGCATCTTAATGTTGAAATGCCGTTCATAATGAGTATGCATTCTAATGTACTGTCTTCTAACGTAATAACATGTACAAATTAAAAGGGAACGATGTGCATAGATGTCACCATTGTGCCACGATTCTTTCCGTTGTGTAAGAAAAATTCCTGAAGTCGAACCTTCACCAAGCATAACCCCCCCCCCCCCATCCAGCAGTGAATTTCTGGGGAAATCACTGCGTCAGGCCTAATCACAGAAAACACGTTTGGTCATGCACGAAGCGAACACGAGAATTCAAAAACATCACTGCTATCGCAACCGCACACTTCTAAATATGCACCGCTACGAAATTCAACGGCTAGCACAAGATGCTCTGCCTAGCCACTCGCGCGCCCATGCAAGAACTACGACTAGATATCCATGCAACCACCACACCGAACAATCTTCACCATCGCGGCGACGGAGCGTTGTGACGCGTGACCGCTCCCGTCGAGAGCCAAACCAGGGGGATGATCGTGTAGTATAATTCTATTGTTGGGAAAAACTCACGTGAAATGAAGGTTCCTCGTTGTTGACCTTCGTTTTTAGGGCGAGAGCAGTACTATTTTTGAATTGTGATGTGAGCAAGCTTTCGTTTGTCCCATCCTACAGCATGACCTCTGGCGTTGGGCCAGTCGTAGGATGACGGTTGAGTAGCTTTTTGCTTTGCTTTTTCTTTTTTTTGTCTCCCTGGGTGACGTCTGACGCTGGTGAGGCACCCCCTTTCTCATCTGTTCTCTCCCTCTCCCCCGCTTTGGCGGTTCTGGGTGGTTGTGGATTTTAGTGCGCGTCGAGTGAAAACAATAACAAAACACGGAAGCGTTGGCTGTTTGTTACACAGAGTGCTTTATTTTTCGGGATAGGTATTTCCAAATCACAAATATGCACTCTGCTGTAGCTGCACCAAACACGAACACGACATGAACATTGTTTCTGAAGTTCGAGTGATAATGCCGAAGCAACTTTGCATTCACTGATAACTGATGCCTCACGTGGAAGATTTCACAGCAGAACAACAGTATATTGACTGCACAGGCACACAGATACAGCAAGACAGAGAACATGTCCATATCCCTTTGCTGCTTGTACGTGTAGGCGTCTGGTTGACTTATCACAGAATAACTTGTGCAGCTGGTATGCCGAAAGATGAAGTGGCCCACTCAGAGTGGCTTATCCATGCAGATGCTTTTCTCAAGCAGATATGAGTTGAGTGCTTATACCTGAGCAAGAAAGATCAGAATAGGAATCACAAACATGAAAACCAAAAACTCTACCTGCCGAAAAGCTGCATATATGCCACAGGTATGGTGCTATGCTGTGCTAAGCGGCAGAATGGAATAGGAACCCACTTACCTGTCATCGAGTGGGTAGCGGAAAAACGCAGTATTGGTCCTTCTTGAATCGTTGTCGCATCAAGCAAGCAAAGCAAACCTGCCTTCCACTTACCTATCACTGAATTGACTTGCAGAAGTATCCAAGAGTAAAATATCGACAACATGTTAGGGGAAGGACACTAAAAACCATCCAAAAGCGTCACCGGCGTAGATGCTTTGCTTGCGTCCCTGCTGAACCCACCGTATTTCGAAACTTTACGCGATCTGCTCCGGCACCCCCGACACGGCGGCTCCCGGTTGCGCGTGCCATGGAAAGTTCTTAATTTCAAACCGTCCAATCAGCACTCGCATATCAGGGGAGTGGCCACAGGAGCCAATGGGCTGGTGAGGGTTGAGAAGTCAAGCTTCGACGTACAAATTCTGACGTTTGATAACGCGAGAAGCTCGCACCGCCTACCTTAGTCCGTACAGGAACTCGCGAGTTTCATTCCCTTGGCCAACTGAGCCAATTCGCATGCGCACACGACGTGTGCTCCTAGCGCGTTCTCTCGTCGCACATGCGCCCGACGCGCGCCTAGCAGCTCTCGCCATCATGGCACGTTTGGACAGGTTAGGACAGCTCTGCTCAAGCAAGGAGAAAAACACATAATCGGGACAGAGAAATGCAAACGTTTGTGGAAGAAATAACAAAATATGCTAACAAGGGACACCATCAATAGCTAACAACAAGGACTAGGCACACAATAAATGAGACCACTGTCCACCAGAGCAACGGTCACGAGGAGCGCAGCGCGTCATGTCTTTTCCGTTTCGGAGCCTGGAAGAGAACTAAACAGTGATGTTTTTCTCTCCTGAATAAAGTCACGCATCTACCACCCTAGTGGTTACTTTGTGAACTAATTTCATTGCAAAATTATTAAGAATCATGTCAGCGCTACTCTTGTTCCGAGGACAAGACTGTGACAGCTTTCGTAGAAGACGGAAATGGTGAGTACGCACGGACAATAATTGCAATAACAGCAGCTCACGTCCGACATGCACGGACACGTCACTGCTAATCGCAAACAAAGCGGGGGCAAAGATATCATGAGGAGCGCAGCGCGAGACGTTATCTCCGTTCGAGAGCCAGGCAGAGAAGTGAATCGTGATGCTTTTTTTCTCCTGCATAAAATCACGCATCTGCCCCCTAGCAGCCACTTTGTGAACTAATTTAATTGCAAAATTATTAAGAACCATGCCAGTGCTACTCTAATCCGGATCAAGGGTGTGGCAGCACTATCGTCATCATGATGACAGGTTAAGAGAAGAATGAAACTACTTCAACAAGAATCTTCCTTGTCGAAAAGAACAAATACAGAGCAACCACTCACAAATCTGCTAGACGCGTAAACAAAAGAAAGAATGCATCATAAGACAGAATTAGGCTTAAGGAATGGGACAGGTCTGGGCATGTCCGGACAGGAATGGCATTGCTCAACGAGTACTGTCACGCAAGGAAAAATACAGGCTCGGACGACTGCTAGACGTGTCAACAAAGGAAAGCAAGCACAGAGAAAGCACTGATCAGCAGAGTAGGCCTAAAGAAAATACACTTGAACAAAGTGGAATAGACACTCACCAGCATCAACGTATTCATAAATACACACACTCCACTTATTTAAAAAAAATCATGGTCGATCCATTGGAGGACCCGACGGAAATGCGTTAGCATTAAAACTTGAAAACCCTTTGGGAACTCCCCTTCACAAACGCTACACAACCCTTCACACGACCCTACACAACGCTAACGCAAGACAGAATCCGCAGCCAAACGAGCCTTTCGGGCTTCCTCCGATTCAGCTTGGCGGCGCCGTCTCGCAGCCTTCGCCTTCTTTCGCCGCCGCTCCTCCGCACATCTTTCATAACCCATAGCGCGCCCACGCAGACACGTCTGAACTTGTCGACCACCACAGCTGCACTGCCGACGCGCCGCGTCGCACTCTCCACGCGCCCTCTCCTTCCCTCTCCACTCGCCACGCCGTGGCTACAGACAGACCACGCCGCGATTCTTTCGTAGCGAGGACTCTAATGCTAACGCATTAAAACAGTACTCTTCGTAAATCCTCTCGCCAAAAAGTCCACCAGATTCATTCATAATGGAAAACATCATGCATGAAAGCTGAGAAAAATAACAGCTGACCCTAGCAATTAAACATTTTTACCCCTAAGACTTACTAAATGACTACACAGACTTACCAAAACAGCACCCTTGCTACTTTCAATCATTAGAACCACGACACTAATTTAGCAGTAAAAATCTATTCATCACGAAAACTGCTGTCACTGATCTCTAGAATATAGGAGAAAAATAATAAGTGAGGCCCTGGAACACTCAGCGTCATCACTAGGCTTATGTAATACTAAGGCTAATCTCATTGTCTGAGGCTGCACCTGCAACGACAGCGAGCACGGAAGTCTGGGGGCAAAATTTCTATTCACACACGACTTAGGAACGCGCTCTAGACAGGATATCTTTCAATTCAAAGGTTCCAGAAATATGTTGTCTACATCACTACATTATTTTCTTTACCCTACTATAACGATTTTTTCACTCTTTCATGAAATTTAGAAAAACTTTTACAGAAAGCCCTTACTTCTACTCTCAATCATTATGAAGCACAACTATAATTTTAGGAGCCATAAAATTATATTCACTCATTATGAACAACACATGCACAAAGCGTGAGAAAAAAATAAGAGAGGTTGACGATGAAGCACTTTTACCCCAAGGTCATAGACTTATCAAAAAGTGCTTTCTGCTACTTTCAGTCGTTAAGGACCACAACAATAATCTTTCAGAAGTAAAATTCTACTCTTTATGGAAACTGCTACTCCTGCTCTATAAAATAATTGCGCCATTACTTAGATTACTAGCAATCAAGCGCTCCAAGTTTTCTCACTTCCCATTTCTACTACGTACCGCGTCCTGTCATGCAGTGAAGCAGACTCACACCCAGAAGAATTAATCAGTTTACAAATACTACTGAGGGTGAAAAGATGGAGACGTGCTTTATAGGAATTTCTGCCCTGCGCTCAGATACCTGCTCAAATAGCAAATTTCTCAAATAGCAAATTTCAAATTAAAGATTTCTGCTCAAATAGCAAATACCCATAACTGCAAAAATTAAGCACGGCTTACTTCATCAACATAATAGTTATCGGGGAAAGTGAAATTATTTCTCATATTGACAAGCATGCCAAAACAGACAAGAACAACAACTATCAACTGACAAACAAACCAATTTCTCCTGTCAGAACAGAACACTATTGAGCAGCACCAAGCGACACGGATTTCTTCTGCGTCCAGTAAACGAAAAACACGGGCTCACATTGAGTGAGCAGTGAAAAATAAGAAGTTACACGCACTTCTTCTCGGATATCAAAGTGCATACTGACAAGCATGACAAAACACACGCTAGCAAACACATCATTTTCTACAATCAGAAGATTATTGAACAGTATAATCGAACATACTCTGAATTTTATCAAGAAAAGTAAGCTTGAACACAGCTACAAGCACGACAAACGCACACGCTATCAAACAACAACATCCAACTCTATTGAAAACGGATAAACCTTATTTTTAAACCAATATTTCACGCAATTGTACATAACTTTTTTCACTCGAGTCACACGAAAAGGCAAACACAAAGAACTTACTTGTCAAGCGGGGTCCCAGCTTGACAATACTCACACACTCACATTTTTCATACACACACCGAGCGTCGACAATCCTTACTATTTCTCTGAGTCAATAATTATTCATGGCAAAACACAACCCATATATACTATAGTATATGCGGCCGTGAACCAATAGCTTCACTCCGGATGTAATAGGATTTACCGTCTGCCAATCGACGCGTACGACAGAGAGAGAGGGAAAAAAGAAAAAAGAAAAGAAAAAACGACTTAAAGCAGGTAAGGAATGCACGTTGGCTATGGCTATGCGTACAGTAAAAAATGTGTCATGCTTACAGTCAACCCTCGATTTATGAACACCCTTCGTTTCTCGAAAAATCGTTCATACATCGAGTGATTCATAAATCGGGGTTTAAGGTTTCGCGGAAGGGAAATGGGCTGAAATACGACGGGAAGTGCACTAGATTACGTTTATTTATGAAAATACTCCGTGACTGTGCTCTGCACCATACATTCGACTATATTTGTTTTCTTCGGAAGAGGCGATCGAAGTCTGGCACTTGACTCGTCCGCCTGGTCCTCGAAGCACTGCATCGTACTGTGAATGTGATTCCAAGCTGAGCGAGCTGTCACAGCTTCGGAACAGTCCTGCTAGTTATCTTCACTGTCACTATGATCACCCTCGTCACCATCATTTGACAACTGCACTAAAGCACCATCATCAAGCTGCTCACCTATGTGTTCACCGTCAGCACAGGAAATCCACTCCTCTGTTCTCTGTCTCTCATTTTTGGTGCAAAGTAGCATTTGGTAGCATTTGGTGCAAAGTAGCAACAACCTACTATCAAATTTGCTTTATCTGTTATACAGATTTCAAACTTTTGCTTCTATTTTCTTTACAAACTTCAAGGTCGTTACGACGAAAAGCGGAGGGAGTTTGCTTAACAGCAATAAGAACACCGCCCCCAAAATTTGCGTCCATAGGATGATACTGACGATCCTGTCGAAAAACGTTATAACTTGATGGAAAATATTCTCCAGAGTTAAAATCTGGATTCAGCCAAGTCTCCGTAAGAAAATTACACCCTAATTGTTTAAAGAGAGGTTTGCTAAAAATTCAGCCGATTTCGTGCGCAGACCACGCACGTTTTGGTAAAACACAGAAAAAGTTGTGTCTCCTCTCATGTGCTTTGCTCACTACGATTGTCAGCAGAGACAGTGACTAGCTTTTCGGTTTCAGGAATTTTACCACGAAATGGGCGGAACAAACATCCTTCTGGCCACGCTTCTTGATTGTTAATGAGGTGGAACTTAGCACTGTCTGTTACTATGCAAAATGAAGAATATTAATCCCAACGAGTTTGCAGCTTAATGCAACGGAATAGCAAACTCTGCAGAACATCACTCACTGAGTTGGAAACTTCGTCGACAGTAGTACCTGCGTCGAGCCTGGAGACAAAACGCGCTTTTTGCTTTGCTGGGAGAGGAGCGAGCCTTAGCGCCGAAGATTTAGCTGTACCCAGGGTTATTGGTGGCCGCCATTTGCGATACTCCACAATAGTGAATCCGTCGTCATCCGTGTTGTGCACCGCGAAAGATAGTGCACTGTCGCGAGACACAGTAATAGAAACAGAAATTTGCTGTACACCTGGAGCAGAGGGATGGTCTCCAGATTTGGTGGATCCCAGTATCTGTTTGACAGAAGAGCTACCGAGCACTATAGAGCAGAGCACTATAGAGTGGAACGTGTAGATGAGAACAGAATTCGCTACACACCGTAGCCCGAAAACATTTTTAAACCAAACCAGTTTGCATTTATTCATAAGCATGCTATATTTCACTAAAATATGTGAGTGACTAATGCATCAAATAAAAATATCATTCCCAGATCATTCACTGCAGTAATCAACAGGGCAGTGGGCTTTGCGACTCCTCTACTCGCCTCGCATCCACCTCACAGACCCGATACCTTTCTGAATATATCCTGCACGTACTGGAATAGAGATTTATAGCAAAGGTAATCATCTGCTGCGCATCGTATTTATTATACGAAATGGTAAAACGTCTCGCTCTCAGCGTGTTAAACGCTACATAGCACATATTAACAAGAACGTCAGATCTTTTTTTTTTTTTCTTTATTTCGTCATTTCCAAGAGCTCATTACTTTGTGGGAGTCATCGAAAGGTTAAATTTTTTTTCTTTGCTGCCGTTAAAGTAATAAAAAAGCGCGCTCGAACGCTACCCCACGCATACGATATACTGTGAAACTTTACCGAGAAAATTAAGCTTGCGTGACAAGCGCAAACACTGACAAACAACAACAGGACGAACACATCCCTTCATTTCTGCTGTCTGAATTCGAACGGGGGAACCGTGAATTAGAATAAAGGAAAAAAAGGTGGAAAGGTCAGTCAAACAGCATGTCGGCTAAAAAAAGAAAAGAATTAGGAAATAATGGATAAGCTAACAAAAGGTGAAAGAAGGATGAGATAGCTCTCATACGTAATTTGGGGCAATGGTGTGATGAGTGGTGAAGACGCAGACTTTACGCTCAAAAATGGAAGGTCAGAGACCAGGAACTGCCTTCGCAAACACAAAGAAAAATGTGGGGAGATAAAATATGTCGTTGTTACATCTCCTGTCCATACCCCATCATTGTCAGAAAAACATGTTCTGGGAGGTTCTTCTCTGATGCCAATACATGCGAGGTTGGGTATATTAAAGGGGCGGTCGCATCTGGGAATGTTGGTATGAAACTGTTACCATGATGTTCAGCATCCTCCGACAACCTATTTGACCAATTTTCTCTCCCGATAATTGCATAGTAATTTCATAAACAGATTTTAAAGTTAGCGCAGCCTCTATGGCCGCGAGCGTCCCAGCAACAACGACATCGTTGTCACGTGGTTCGTACCATGACATCTCAGATATGTGTAATTTCAACAAATCCGTAATGAATCGTGCGATATAGACCGCTTGTATATGATAATTTGATCCGACTGCTTTCTTGATGAACGCAATGCCCTAATGAGGAATGCCAAGGCAGTAGCAGTAGGACAGTCTTTACTAGAGGTAGTAGGCAGTACTTTTACTTGGTAGAGCCCTGGACCGGTAATCCAGAAGATGTGGGTTCGATCCCTACAGCTGGCTAACCTTTTCAGTGACTTTCATCTTTCATCGTCAGTCTGTACTGTTGCGATTGAAGAACTGAAGTGCGAGAACAAGGCAGCACACTCTCGCGTGACCCCATCGGGTGCGCACGAGCTCAGTAAACCCAAACCAAAACCGTAACACTCCCTCGCCCAACGTTACAGCTCGTTACAGCAACGTTACAACGTTACAGTTAAGTTGGACCGGCATGCGAATGGTTGCCCCGCTGGACGTTTTCAGAGCAGTGCTGCGGATTTGAATCCACGGATTTGATTTAAATCCGAATTTAAATCCACCGGAGGGCTGGCGGATTTGATTTGCGATTTGATTTGCGCAAAAAATATGGGCAGGATTTGGATTTGGATTGAATCGCATTTTCCACTAGTGATTTGGATTTAGATTCAATCGCATATTCCATGTATGATTTGGATTTGGATTGAATCGCCCCTTTTTCAGCGGATTTGCGCGTGGATTTCGCCAAGCTCTTTCACAAGATGCATGGATTTGAAATTGAGCGAAGCGCCCTTTCGCATTTACGCGAATTGATGTGACCTTGTCTGAAATCTGCACACGCACTAGCGGCGTCCTCACCCCAGAGCGACAGGAGTAGCCGTTTTGTTCCAATCACTTGCCCTCACCGCACCGAGGGAACACCAGGTGCAGTTCTTTGAACGCAGTTAACGTTATTCTGTCGATTTGACGGCACCTTTCCCGTGAAGTCTTCAAGCACGACCGGGTTTAAGCTTGCCAAATCATGCCCCGAAATTATTGGTCTTCGCCATCATATGAACGCATATAGGTACACGCATTCACGTCAAAACAAAGTAAAAACGAACAATAAATATATCACATCCTATCATTTCGTGATTTCGGGAAGGCAAGCCTTTCCTGCTCCCACGGACAATCATGGCAAGATGTGCCACTCTTCCTCGCATACCCATTTTTTTTTCCTTGGTTACAACAGTCTGTACTGCGCGAGGAAAATTTTTACAAAGCCCCGAAACGTCAGCATTAAAATAGACCCATGGGCTACATGTTTAGTAAAGTATTCTCAGCATGTCCCACGATTTATTAACGATCCATTTAATTGTGACCCCCAGGGTATAGTAACCAACGACATGTGGTCTTTTGAGTACTGATGGTAGAAATCGACGCAGGCGTGTGTTTTTGGGTGTAGCTGAGCCTAGGCCCGCGATAGGAATTCCTTCACTCAGGCGTGTTCGCCCGGTGCTAAATGACGAGGAGGTTCCTGACCCAAAATCCGCTTTTGGGAAGGTGTACCATACCTACCAACTCCACACTGTTCATGCCCCGTGAAACCCGAGTCAACACCAACACGATACGTGATGATGGAGATGAGGGTTGTGCACCGCCCCTCCCAGAGTGAGCCAGTCATCTACGATGCAATACACTTTTATCAGTATCACTTTTTCTATTTTGGTGTAACACAAAAATTTAAGGGCGCTTAACGAATTACGTGTTCGCGATGCAAGACAAAGTGCGGCTGATTTTCGATAAAGTTTTACTATTTTCTTTCTGGATGCCTTCAACTCAACTCCCATCATTCATTCATTACATGTATTTTCGTTGGGGTTCCCTTTGCGGCCCTCTTCCACTGGCATTGCGCAATTCCGCGCGGCGGAGTGGCCAGCTGTCGGCTACATGCTATGACAAATGCAACAATTTCGAGCTCCATCCGATGAACCGTTTCCGATATGGAGAGGCGGAAGGGTGCGGCGGCGAATGTTGGTTCGAATTTTTTCCCAACTTTGACCTCATAGCAACGCGCTTCTTGTTTTACCACATCCTTCAAATTTGGCTGATAAAAACTATGGGTTCAAGACAGCACGGGGAAAAAGTCCCGTGACTCCTACTTTAAAGGGGGCGCTACGAAAAAATTCCCGAACACAGCATTTCCGGCAAAAAATGTACGATTTCGAACTTTTATTATTCATGAGCAGGTACACGCATTCCCTTGAAGGTAGATTCATTAGGACCGCTAACTCATTCTCTGTCGAATGGTATAGATATCATTTATATAGGTCATGTGATAGAGCGAGCAGACGGCTGTAAGTAGAAGCAACTCGCCAAATTGCTCCCCCAATCCCCCCAAAACGTCAGTTTATACACTGAATTTTCCTCTCCCCCTCCCCCACTACGCGCTCCGACAAAGAACCCCCCCCCCCCCAAACTGAGCATCTGGATCCGCCCCTGACACAGGCTGATACGTGGTGACTGATAGTCTGGTACACGCCGAGCAGGCGTAACCGAAAATGTCTTCCCAAACTCAAAACTTTATATCCTAAAATATGAATAAGATTTCGGCCAGCGGATTGATAGGTTGGCCCTTTATATCCTCGTCAATCAGACGAAATTTATTGCTCTTTGTGCCACGTCACGCTGTTATTTAAGCGTTGTTTAGTGAATACGTGCAGTATTAGTAATTTGTAGACACGGTTATAGGTCTAGTAATGCTACTGCACAAATTTTGGCTCCCGGATTTGTCAAAAGATTCTATAAATCCGGATTAAAAGGATTTGATTTAACGTGTCCAAACTAAATCCGGACTTGATTTGGATTTGATTTACTACCTTCAGAAAAAATGCGGATTTGATTTAAATCCGATTTGAGTGGCCAAATCCGCAACACTGTTTCAGAGTGCATGACAGGACCCGATTGTCACGGCCCGGATGCACTTGCTCCACACGTGCAAGCTTCCGTAGCATTCGGGGCGTCCGTTGATCTGCAAGCAAGACTAGATCGTGTTGCTGGATATGGCTGGGGGCCGCTCGGCGACTGAGGTTGGCAGATCGTAGCTGCAGCAAATATTCTGCGGACCATTTCTTCCAATAGGCGTTCAGGAGCCTTTCCCTTGACTCCAGTACTCCTGCGGGATCAGAGGGTGTTGATGCTACGCGACAGGAATTCAGCGGTGGTAGCGCTGTCAACCTCTTTCCTAGCAGTAGATGCGATGGCGAAAGAGCCTGAGTGTCTTTTGGTTCTTCCGACAGGTGAGTCAACGGCCGCGAGTTGACGATCGCCTCAACCTCAGTGAGTACCGTCTGTAACTCCTGGAAATTCAGCCCGCTTCTTTTCAGGGTCCTCCTTAACGCTTCCTTTACTGAACGTACCATGCGCTCCCAGAAGCCTCCCCACCACGCTGCCCTCTCTACGATGAATTCCCACGTGACTCGACGAGATGCAGCATGGTCTAGCACGTCCTGGAATTGCGTGGGCAGCGTGGCCGGGATTTGACGAGATGCCTTCTTGAAAGTGAGGAAGTTGTCTGAGTATACCTTTTTGGGCAGGCCTCTACGCGCGACAAACCGGTTGAATGCCATTAAAAAGGTGTTGAATCCTTGATCAGTCACCAGCTCCAGGTGTATTGCCCGGGTAACCGCGCAGGAGAATAACGCGACGTAAGACTTCCGATGAGCGCCGCCGGACTTCGTATAGTAAAGTGGACCGGCAAAGTCAACGCCCACCACCTCGAAAGGAAACTGCTGGGTAACGCGAGCCTTTGGAAAGGGCGCTTTTTCCTCTGTGCAGGCACGAGTCTTTAGGCGGCGACAAAGGTAGCAGTGATGGAGAGCAAACTTCACCGACTGCCTCCCTCTGACAATCCAAAACTCCTCCCTCAGTTGATGGAGCGTTTCTTGAACTCCAGCGTGAGACATCCGCGCGTGTTCACGCAGGATCAGTAGTCGCGTAAACCACGCTTCGGAGGCTGGTGGCAAAAGGATAGCATGCTTCACCGCCGTCGACTGCTCAGAGAGTTGCAGTCTTCCCAGCAGACGAAGAATACCGTCGTCGTCGCGGAAGCAGCGGAAGTTGTCGAGAATAGGGGAAGTCGGCGGGAGAAACTTGGCTTGGGTAGAAGAAATCCAATACCGTACCGCTCGCTTCAACTCATCTGCAGAGAGAGGACCGCGCTGTCTACCTTGCGAACATCTCAGATTACGAATGTAGCGAAGAATCCAGGCGGTGACCCTAATAAGTCTAGTGGCTCCACTAAAATGCTCAGGGGAAAGGACAACCTCAGGAACAATGACCAGCGACACGTGCACTTCAACACACAGCTCTTCCAACGCCTCGTCGTTGTGACGAGCAGACTTTGCGTGAACCGCTTGCGTCCATGCTTCCGGAGTACTGAGCCATCCTGGTCCCTTCCACCAGTGGTCGGAATTCTTCAGCTGATGAGCTCTCGTGAGAAGATCAGCCGGGTTGTCGTCTCCGGCGCAATGACGCCACCTGTCCTTGCTAGTGAGCTCGTTGATCTCTTTGACACGGTTAGCAACGAACGGCTTCCATTTGGTGGCAGATCCCGTTATCCAGTGCAAGACTATAGAGGAGTCAGTCCAGCAGACATAGTCTAGCTGCACCTCTAGGGCATCGCAGACGAACCGATAATAGGCGCGCCGCAAGTAGGGCAGCCATGAGCTCAAGCCTTGGTAGGGTTTGACGTTTGATGGGAGAGACTCTGCTTTTGCTCAGCAGGAATTCCGCGCAGGAACCACCGTCTTCCGACGTCGTCTCGATATAGGCTAGAGCGCCGTATGCGACCGGACTGGCATCGGCGAAGAGATGAACCATAGTAGCTACATTAGACGACGGACCCTTTATGAACCGAGGAACGGCCAGCTCTGTCAACTCCTGTACCTCCGCACTCCAACGGTCCCAAGTGACTTTCAAGTCTTCTGGCAAAGGATCATCCCACTCCAAGCCCCCCAACCAAATCCTTTGAAAGATGATTTTCCCGGTAATCGAAAAAGGGGATATCAAGCCGAGTGGGTCGTATATCTTCGAAACGGTCTGTAGAACTTGTCTCTTGGTAACTTCGTTTTCCAAAGAGGTGCTCATTGCTGGAAGAGAACACCGGAGTTGGTCTTGTTGCAGGTCCCATATCACCCCTAACACCTTCTTTGTCTGGCCCGTGACTGACTCGATTGAGGCATTGGAGTCTTGAAACATCCGTCGGAGTAAGGTGTCATCATTTGTGATCCATTTCTTTACCTTAATGCCGGCATTACAGAAAATCTGGCAAGTCTCCTCGTATAGCATTTCTGCATCTGCCGTTGTGTCCACGCTGATAACTAGGTCGTCGTCGTAGAAACTACGCAAGAGGAGAGCGGCTGTTTGCGGGTAATCTTCCTCAGACTTGTGTAAATGATGATGAACAGTCGCCGAGAAAAGAAAAGGACTTGATCTCGCTCCGAAAGGAACCCTTGTCATCCGCCAGGTCTCAAGTGGGGGCAAGGGTTTTCCTGCCAGTGGTGTTGAGCTGTATATAGAAAACGTAGTGCATCTGTGTCGGGGCCATGAAGAGATATTTGGAGAAAGGCGTTCTCGATGTCCGCCACCAGAGGAACGCGCCGTATGCTGAACCTCAGCAACAACGACAGAATGTCGGAGTTCAGATTGGGTCCGGAGTGTAGCACATCATTCAATGACAGAAATCCTGGCGAACTTGAGGAGGCATCGAACACAATTCGGACCTTTGTAGTCTCTCACTCAGGCCGTATCACGGCATGATGCGGCAAATAGTAAACTGGTCCCTTCACAGCATTCTCCGGGTTGACACGTTCTGCATGATTACTGTCAAAATATTGACGGGTGACTTGATCATACTGGTTCATGACTTCCTGGTCTCTGAACAGAGTACGAGTGGCACTTCGTAAGCTCCAAGTTGGGGAATAAGGTCATCCTTCCACGGCAGCCTAACTTCATATCACCCATCGACAAGCATAACAGAGTCCTCAAATTTCTGTAATACAGAGTTATTGTCGGGTGACTGTCCGTTGTCTGCCGTTATTCCAAGGTGCGCTAAATTCCAGAAGGACTGTAGCACCGTAGACATATCGTTAGAAGGGTTGGAGACCATGACGTGTAAGATGGCGGTGTGGTCTCCAGCTTGCACTCCGGACCGTCCTTGTAGCGTCCAGCCAAAAACCGCTTCCCAAGCAACAAGATTGTCATGTAGTCGATGCTGCCTACCACTGACAACAGGTGCGAAGAAGTCTGCGCCGAGTAGGACACCTACGTCTGTCGTAGAGTTGCAGACTGCGTGCACATCAGCTATGCTCATCCCAGCCTTACTCAGTTCATCAACGGTCTTGGGATCAACCTCGGGAAGATTGCTCATGCCTATTTCCGGGATTTCTAAGGCTTCAATGGTCACCTCTTGTGAAGAGTACTGTGAACGAAGATTAACTCTAACCCTTTGATGTGCAGCAGCCTTGCCAGAGTTCCCCATTCGGCATATAAATTCTTGCACCTTCAGTTCTGTAGTTTGTACCATATCTCCGAATACGACCATGTCTAGGATGTATTGAAATGCAGCGATAATGAAATCGTTTCGCGGCTCCTCCTTTTCGAAGCAGTCTTTTATCACATCTTCCCATGACTTATGGTATCGAGTACAAAATCTGTCCATCTTTTCAATGTAGAGCAATTGTCACTTCTGTTTTCAAGTGCACGTCTACACTAAATTAAAAGCATATCTATGTTTATTTTATTGATTAAAATTTATTTTATTATCTGGTTTAGAATGCCATAATCACCACCTGTCGTGAGAATTATTGTTTTGATTTTGTTTCAAGTATTCACTCGACTGATATTCTATGAGTTGTGAACTTACTGCTCGAAATAATTATTGTTTTGTATTTGTTTCAATTGTTCACTCGATTGACATAAGTAAGTACCTCTAAGATGGGAATGCCTCATAACTCTGAGTTGCATTTCACATTTTGTGTGGTTCATTAGAAATTTATGCTGCAAGATATTACAAAAATTGATGTAATTAAATTTGTTTCTCGTCTTTTGATTGAGTATCGTTGCTACCAATTAATAATTTGGACTTTCTCTACATGTTCAATAACAATATCGCATCTCTACAAACTTAGTCGACTTGACAACCACTTTGACGAAAGATTTCCGTTTCAAGGAAAGGATGCGAAAATATAGTGATCCCCGCGAGTGATGAGGCAGACCTTAGTGTCATTTCATCCTGGTGCACTGAATGGGAACTTCAGCTTAACGTAGGTAAATGCTGTTACGTGCCCTTCTCTCGTAGCACCCCCGTTCGATCAAACGTGTACCTCCTCTCCGGCACCCCAATTATTATGGCTTCGTCATACAAGTACCTAGGGGTGACTCTTTCTTCTGACCTATCTTAGAATGAACACATTAAAAATATCACATGCTCCGCTAATTCAACCCTTGGCTTCATTAGGCGCAACCTTAGGTTATCTCCTCCTTCTGTCAGACTGCAAGCTTACACCACCCTCGTGCGACCGAAGCTGGAATATGCTGCCTCAATCTGGGATCCACACCAAGCATACCTTTGTGACATGTTAGAAGCAGTTCAGAACAGAGCCGCACGGTTTATTCTTAGCGATTACTCTTTTCACTCTAGCGTCACATCACTCAAACGTTCCCTCGACCTGGCACCAATTGCATCATGTCGTAAATTCTTCCGTCTTTGTCTTTTTCATAAGTTCATACATTCTCCACCATTGAGCAGCACATACATCTCACCTGCTTCACACATCTCTCGGCGTCGCGATCACCCTATGAAAGTACAGCTGTATGTCGCCCACACGTCATACTTCCTGGAATCTTTCTTCCCCCGCAGCAGCAAAGATTGGAATGACCTTCCCAAAGCCTTGGCCGTCACCGATAATACAGACACATTTCGAAATCATCTACGTACATTTATGTTCTCCTGATGTTTGCTGTGCATCGCTTCATTTTTCCGTACGCCAACTATGTACCCTCACGTAATGCCCGCAAGGGCCCTTGAGGTATTATTAATAAATAAATAAATAAATAAGTATCATTAGGTCTGGTTGTTGGCTAGGAGCGTGCTATGTGGTGAAGTTCATTTTTAACATGTCTATTTTCTGATGAGCTTGATTTTTTCTTCTGATTTTCTGAATGATAGATTACTCTGTTGTTTTGATTAGGAATACCTTCTTTGTAGTGGTATAGATTTTATTTCCTCTTGTGTTCGTGCCATTCTTTTTCATTCGTGTTCCGTGGTCTTCCATACATCTATTGGCATCCGTCTTCAACAAATCAGTGCAGATACCATTAGTTCTGTTTGTTGGCTAGGAGCGTGCTATGTGTTGAAGTTCATTTTTAACATATCTATTTTCTGATGAGTTTGATTTTTACTTCTGATTTTCTGAATGATAGATTACTTTGTTGTTTTGATTAGGAATATCTTCTTTGTAGTGGTATAGATTTTATTTCCTCTTGTGTTCGTGTCGTTCGTGTTCCGTGGTCTTCCATACATCTATTGGCAGCCGTCTTCAACAAATCAGGGCAGATATAATTAGTTGTGTTTGTTGGCTAGGAGCGTGCTATGTGGCGAAGTTCATTTTTAACATGTCTATTTTCTGATGAGTTTGATTGTTTCTTCTGATTTTCTGAATGATAGATTACTCTGTTGTTTTGATTAGGAATATCTTCTTTGTAGTGGTATAGATTTTATTTCCTCTTGGGTTCGTGTCATTCTTTGTCGTTCGCGTTCCGTGGTCTTCCATACATCTATTGACATCCGTCTTCAACATATCAGTGCAGATATCATTAGTTCTGTTTGTTGGCTAGGAGCGTGCTATGTGGTGAAGTTCATTTTTAACATGTCTATTTTCTGATGAGTTTGATTTTTTCTTCTGATTTTCTGAATGATAGATTACTCTGTTGTTTTGATTAGGAATATCTTCTTTGTAGTGGTATAGATTTTATTTCCTCTTGTGTTCGTGTCCCACAGTCTTCCAGGGCCTCTGCTGTTCACAGTTAATTACATACAACCATCAGAACTTCCCACTATTGCACTGACGATTCTCACGTATAGGAATATTAGACTTTTTATAACACAACTTATAATTTTGTTTATAATAATACTGATTAAGAATATATAATAGAATAAGAAGTTGATTAAATGTGGTGTCCGTTTCTCGTTTTGACGTGGTGTAGCTATTATTTCCCTACATGTTGGAGGATTGGTTCTATATTAATGCTATGTGTTGATTCGAATTATTTCCTTATGTCTGCGCTATTCACTTCAATGGAAATTGATTAATTAAATTTGTGTCATACTGGAATATTAAACTTAGCTTCCATATTGTGCTCGAAATTACTTACATCTATCAGGTTCTCACATCTCAGACTTTTTATAATACAACTTGTAATTTTCATTGTGATCGTAATGATTAAGGACATCTTCTTTGATTAAATGTGCCACTGCATTTTAATTCTGATTCATTGAAAACTTGTGTGTATGATTACAGTTAATAAAAAATATTGTGTTTGATCTGTGATACCTATTCAATGCTATTGCATCATGCCTGTAATAAGTATATTCTGTGTTACGTGTATTGTGTTTCTACTGCTTCAGGTTTTTTTGGCTGGGTTTTTCTCCTCCACACAGAGTTACAGCATAATTCCTTGCACTATTGACTTTAATAAATATATTTTCACATGTACTTTTTGTGCATACCCTTCTTTGCATATCTCTGCATGTTATAAGCGCGCGGACAACCCTCCGCACACGCGCCGCGCAGGGAAAAATACGCGCAGGGCTCAGGGCAGGGGTCCAGGTTGTAGTTTCGTCCCCCTGTATCCTCGGCCAGCCCTCCTACTACTATCTTTTGTTTTTCGCTCCCCACGTAGGTGGGTTCCACGATACCCGTGTAGACGATTATGTTGTGAAACGGAGGTTCCAGGTGTACCTTGACGGAGCTCGTGGCATCCTCCTCCCTCGCAAGTACGGTACACGGTTCGAAGCCCAAAAGCACGGCCAGGTACTCGGAAAGTCTTAAGGTGGTGGTGCCGTCGGAAAGCCGAATTTTCCATTTCTGCTCGACTCGGTCGAAGCTGATGCGTGTGCGTTCGCCTACGCGCTGGTTAATCGCATCCAGGAGTGCTTGAGGTGTAGCATAATAGCCGGAAGGCAGATATACTTGCAAAGATCGAGGGATTTTCGTCCTGATGGCGAAAGAAAATTGACACGTTACAGGGAGAGAGATGCGTAGAGTTTCTTCGTGTCCCTCGACGGGCGTGATCCGCAGCAGCTTTACAAAGGGTTCTGGAACGTCCAACTCTTTCGGCGTTTTCAGAGAGTAGACGTTATCCACGAATTCTAGCGAGGCGTCCAGCTTGTGCGACTGGAAATACTTGTTGAGTGTGTTACGCAGAGACGTGGTTTCCGAATTCAGAGTGACGTCGCCGAAAGCAACGGGTGCGGCGTGCTCCAATAGGCCGGAGGTGGCTTCGCGATCGCTCATTTTGGGAGGCTTCACCGCACGACCTGCTTCGCGCGATGCGAGCGTCGCGTCGAGCACCTGAGCGAGACGAGGGTCCGATTCCACGGCTTTCACGTTTTCGGGTAAGACGAAGTCGTATCACGATTATTGTACGCGAAAGAAACGCTAAATTCCGAAAGGGCTTTTCCCAAATCCGTTTCTAGATCCGAGGTGACGCAAAAAGTTCTCTCGGTTTTGACCGTGTCCTCCAACGAAACCTCGATTTTTGATTTTTGCTTTTCGTATCCGATATTTAAAAAATCGTTGCTTATGCTGAGATCCATCAGACCGACTTTATAGCTATTCGAGAGCTGAAGCGGACTATCGAAAGCTACCGTGAAGGCATTGAGTTTATTCGATGGAAACTTATCCATGCTGGCGTTCGAGAGGAGGTGGGCGTAGATGTCTGACATTACTATTATTATTGTGTTTGTTTACTCATGCAAAAAGCAGCAAAGCTACTCGACAAAGGCCAAGGACCCCAGTGACAATGCGGCAGTTACAACGAAAAGTTACAGAACATAGAAACAAGGCAAGCAAAGATGAGCACTACCTACTGAAAAATACAATACAACAAAACTATACGATGCATCATTTCCCAATCTTGATCATGTCGCTGCTCGGAACCCAACAGTCGTGTTCTTTGTCGTAACCGAACCAGCGAACCAAGGAGAAGCTCTGGCTATTAACTTTCTTCTTTCTCAGCACATTCGTTACTGGCCAATGCTGGTTGGTGTCTCGGGTTACGATGAGTACCTCCTCTGGGTAGAAAGAGCCGTCCACTTCCTTACCCTGATAATCTTCCAGATGCACGAAGGGAGGGGCCGTGTCTCTCAGACGGGAGACGGTATGTTTATTAAGAAAAAAGAACTGCTGAATATGCGATAGAGTGCCTGCAGTATGAGTTTCACTTTGACGTCGTCACTCTCTTTCGAGGAAAGAATGTTTCCGATGGAGCCGGTCACTTCAATTCTCTTGGATGTTGGAAGAGGTGTCGAAGAGGTTCAACACAGCGGAAAGCAGGAGAAGAACCACCGACGAAAGAACGCCCTGCTGCTGAGACAGATAGCGCTTCAAACATTGCGGATTCTTCTGAATCTTTTTTTAGGCGAGCCGACGAAGAAGCGTTTGTGCTTCTTCAAATGCATGAACGTATCTGCCAACTGCACCTTTCCGTTCAATACATTGAGACAAATTTTCGAGAGCTGTTTCATGCCGGACGAGGAAGAACGTCTCAAGACGTCGCGACGGCGCAGGGGGGGGGGGGGGGGTACAGTGGAGAGCACTTTGAGTAAAGTGAGGTAAGAACGGAGATTCATTTCGAAGCATAGATATATTGACGTTATCCCGTTAAGAATATCCCGTGACGTTAAGAATACTGCTACGCAACCTGTGATCCTCGTACGTATAGTTGTGGAGGTCCACGAGTAAATAAGCGTGGGGCGATGACATCGCTTGTCTATATGCGTCCAGAAAATACTCCATTCTTTTTCTGCCAAACAGCTGTTGCCCAAAATGTTCCACCTGGTGGACGCTGCGCACGGTGCGCCACTGGACGACATAACTCGCGTTGTAGGGAAGTTTGCGGAATGGAGTCTCCCATTCCGTTCCAATGCCATTCCAAGGAATGGAGATTTGTGGTAATTCCATACCTTTCAATTCCTCGGAATGAAAAGTATGATCAATTCGCACTCCTGGAATGGCTTGGCAACCCAATTCCATACCGTTAATTCCCTCAAGAAAAGAAAAGGACCGGTAACCGTACTGGCAAGTCCAGCACTGCTAGAGGAGATTGACATTACCAAGCACGGAAAAAGCACAAAGGCAAGGTTATTTCACCCTTGACCGTGTGTGGGTGCGGTGCAAAGGGCGCGAGGGCAGAAACCAGCACGTCGAAACCAAAACTGCCACCGGGCCACCCAGACCATTCCATTCCATTCCTAGAACAGTTTCCGCCATTCCATACCAAATCGATTCCGGGCTCTGCTAAATCTGGATTGATTCCGGAATCATTCCAACTCCTTAGTGGCAACTCCGCAACCCTGGTTGTAGGATATAGTTCTAAAATGGCTACTGTTGAAAAAGATGTTTTGAACGAGTAAGAATATCGACGCGTTGGCGTGGTGAGAACCCCGAATGAAAAGATCGGTAACCTCCTTCAAGAAATCGGCGTCGGTCATGTGATCGTCGACGACGATGGGCGTAGCGCGCGACGTGTCCCACTCTCGTTCTAGCTCCTTGGTAAATTTTACAGAGTCCCGGAATTCATCCTGCATGCTCGGCGAAGCATATTTCTGCACGTAGAATATTTGCGACGGTGGCTTGTCCACGACCTCATTCAGGTTCTTCAACACGTTCGCTATGAACGTGGGTTTACCGCACATGGAGGGACCACGTAAAATACAACGAAAAGAATAACGGAAACAAAAAGGTTCAGGGGAAGACGTGGTGCGTGTGTACACGTTGCGCGAAGAAAAAGAATAGACAGAGTCTCTAGTGAAATGCATCTCTTTTTTTTTACACATCGTCCTCTAGATCCGAACTACTACGTTCCCAATATAGATTAACCAGGCTAAAGTTGGACTTCTTTTTCCTCAGTCTGTCCGCCGCTAAGATGCGGTCGAGCGTCTTCATCTTGTCCTGGCACATTTCTTGACGTGCTTGCAACCATTCCAGCCGGTGGACTTGAAAGGCTTCCCCCACGATACTGCGAGTAAATTCGCGTAGTTCTTCGTTTTTGTCTTTTCCTGGTGACGACGAGAAACGCAGGAGAATAAACCACACATGGCGTTTTCCACGTATCGGTCAGAATGATGATGCGACCTTTATAGAGCTTTTTCAAATAAACATGTGCAAAGAAACGAGAGCGAAACAGTGGCGTAGCCAGACCTCCAAGGTAGGAGGGGCTGGATACGAAAACTCGCCCGCTCTCCACTGATCCTGTGTGCGACAACACACATACTTGTGCACACTGCAAGCTGCGGATGAAAAAAAAAAGTTGATTTGGACGTTCACAATACGATTACATGTATAGGCTGTCATGACCAACGAGGTGGTGTCACGAGATTGGAAGTATTTTGGAAAGCTCATACTTTGAAAACCATTAAAGAGTGCCGCTTAGATAGACGCCATGAACTGCAAGAACTTTCGCGATCGTCACACATCCCCCCATATGTTCTCCTCGGATTTGCACGATTTGTGTGGGTCGGTCCGTTGCAAGTAGGGGGGGCTCGAGCCCCTCCTAGCCCCCCCGTGGCTACGCCACTGGAGCGAAACCGAAACGTTGAAGCAACCCGTTACCGCTGGGAACGCGCGCAGAGAAAAGAGAGAGCTAAACCGAAACTCGGCGCTGCAGGGAGCACGCCCGCGAGGGGATGACGGCTGACTGTCGGCCGGCAGCGTCGGCGCAGAGGACTGCCAGGAACAGCAACTGCCAGGCCAGGAAGGTGCACGAAGCGCTGCTTTCGTCGTCCCCCACGAAAACGAATCCAGATCACAACTGTAGCTTGTGCTGGAACGGCATCATTGGAAGCCAGACGAAGAGTGACATCTGTGGATCGCAATTCCACATGCCGTGATAGGCAATGCTCGTAAGCACTGTCGCGGATAAGGGAAAGCATAGCTCCCGTGTCGATAAGGGCGAAGTAATCTCTACCCAAAGTTCGAACTTCGCGATGTTTGATTCCTTATCCTCGCAGGTTCCTTAGCAAGAGGAGCCAAAGCATCCCTTTGCGTTATCTTGCTGCTTGCAAAGCCAACTTTTGATTGATCAAGGCCACGGACAGTATAACCATTTGCTCGCTTCCTTCGCAACTTGCCAACGTCGTTGAGCGAACATTCATGGACGCCGGCTGCGACCGTTTCCCGATGCCACAGGTGTTTGGTCGTTGGCGCCGGCATTCCCGACGAAAATGGTCAGGGCTGCCGCAATTCCAACAGCCGTTGGGCGATCGTGGCTGCGGGGCGGCGCAGGATGATGCCGCACCCACTGCCGTGGGGTTTCTCTAGCTGAAAGGCCAGGTTGACCGCGACTTCGGGACGGGACTTGTGTGTCAAGGCTCCTTCCCGAAGGGATCGTCCTCTGATCATAGAGGAAGGGATCTAGGGCTCGGTGGGATGACTCTGCATTTTAGTAATTACGGGGGCTGTCACCCAAACCTGTTGCATGCAAGTGTTCGACCGAGGCGGATCCTCCCGATCACGCACAGCGCGGTTCCAACGCTAGTTCCGGGGGGCGGAGCGTGCCGGTATTCGAGCTCTGCCAGGAGGTCGCCTTGTATTGAACGAGCCTCCTGGGCCAGCGCCTCGAGGGTAGTAAAGCGATGGGCTCTTATACAGGGTGTCCCAGAAAACGTGTCATTGAATTATAATTAAAAAGCTACACCACCTAGGGTCATGCGGTCAACGGCATTTGTTCTTACTGGGTTTTTGCCATCTCCTCATGTGAATGTCGTGTAACGTTTGTTTGTATATGTAAATTTTTGCGAGCTTAAGTCGGAAATTTGCCTAGTAAAGGTCACCTTTTTACCCCACCAATGTGAAGAGCGTGTATAATTTAGTCAAATTAGTGATAATTGACAGGGATATTCAGGAGCTATCCCATGCGGAAAAAAATAGCCGAACATCATGCTCTACGGAGGTCGCACAGAATAGCGCACGATGAATTTTTCAGCGAAATCTTTGTCAGTCCGACGAAAGGAGTTTGGAAACCCAGACTTCCTGACATCGCAGAAAGAGATAAAACAGGCACGGCTTATCACGCCCGACTTTCGCTGGGGGGGGGGGATATGTTTATTAAGAAAAAGAAAGGAAAGGTCAGCCAGACGAAGGTCGGCTTGCTATTCCAAACAAAAAACGGGGAGGGGAAGGAAAGAAAAGGGGACGAAAAGAAAAATAAGAAAAGAAAAGGGAAGAAAAGGAGAAGAAGAAAGCAAAGGAAAAGGAAAGGAGAAGAAATGAAAAGAAAAGGAAAAGAAGAAAGAAAAAGAAGGAAAGAAAAGGAAAAGAAGAAAGAAAAAGAAGAACACAAAACTAAAACTGAAAAGCCACACACACAGTCACACAATCACAAGGCGTTGACAAGGTTCGAAGGAGGAGCGCTGTGGTGACTGCCCACTGGGCCGAGAGAGAAACACAGGGCTCACAGGGAGCCCAGGAGACCCGTGTTACGCAGAAAGCGGAGCACCGTTTTAGTGACTCTCCACTGGTTAGCTCGCTGCACAGGGCCAAGGAGTGTTGCGAGAGAAACGTCTGTCCGTCCGTCCGTGCACCCAAGCTCTGAGAGATGTTGCCAGAGCACGGCCCGATGATGGTGGTGACGCTGACAGTGGAGGAGCTGATGAGAAATATCGTCTTCTACACCGCAGCAGGGGCAAGTGGGAGATGAGACGCGGCCCATTTTGAACAGGAGTGAACGGGTGAGGGCAACGTTCAGCCGGAGACGATGTAGAAGGGTCTTCTCCTCGCGGGTACAGCGGCAGCCGATGACAAACTCCAGTGAGGGGTCGATGGACTGCAGGAACGCATTAGGTCCGATAGCGTCTACAAGAAACTGGCGGGTACCGTCGCCGCAGAGACGCCGTATAAGCAGGCGGCACGCAGACACCGGGAGCGGTAGTAGGGGCACCGGCGTGGCCGCATCAAGCGCGGCGCGTCTCGCAGCCGCGTCAGCACATGTGTTTCCGTGTAGCCCTGTATGCCCGGGTACCCACTGAAGGCAGATACGGTGGCCGACCGAGGAGAGTTGGGGATACTCCTGAAGTACCATGGTACGCAGATCGCTCACGACACTCGGGTGGTATGTGGACAGGAGCGCCAAAGACGCCTTGCTGTCTGTGAGGACGACCCACGCATCAGGCACAGATTCAGCGATATACCGCAGAGCGGCCAGCAGTCCGAGCAGCTCCGCATCCGTGGAGGACACTGTGTAGGGAAGTCGGAGGGCGAGGTCACGGTTTTCCTGCGAGACGTAGTAGGCCGCTGCAGATGACTCATTCGCTACCGATCCATTAGTATAGATGGCGCGGCTCAGAGGATAGGCCGAACTGAGATGCTCGAGCGCGAGCTGGCGGGCTACTGTCACAGGCACATCGTTCTTCCTCTGGAGGCCGGGAATAGTGGCACAGGTCTCGGGTCTTGCAAGCGTCCACATCGCAGGGGCGTGCAAGGGCAGAGAGAACTGTGCAGGGACGGACCCTTTGAGGCGACCGAGAGCACGACCGAAGTCAGAGGCTGGGCAGTCTTCGTCGACGTGGCGAAGGTAGTGGAGAGGGTGCCGAGTAAGGTACCGTGCGAGAACACTGAGGGTTGCCCCGTCCCGCAGGACATCGATCGACGGTTCACGTGCATCGGCTAGGACAGAGTATGTCTCGGTGGTCGAAGGGACTCCCAAGCAGACGCGGAGGCTCCTGGCTTGGCTAAAGAGGAGATCTCGATTTCTGCTTCGGCTGATACCGTGCAGGATGGGAAGGCTATACCGGAGAGAACCCAGCACGAGGGATTGGTGGACACGGCGGAGGTCAGAGAAGGATGGGCCCCATCGCAAACCAGCGAGGCTGGGATAATGCTTTCCCTCTCCCAATTTTAGGAACTGTTACTTTTTCTACTATCACTCTGTGGGTTGGCTTCGGAAGCTCCTTTCGTCGCACTGAGAGCGATTGCGCTCAAAAAGACATCGCGCGTTATGGGCCGGTGCCCCGAAAAGCATGATATTCGGCTATTTTTTCCGATGGGATGGCTCGTGAATATCACTGGCAATTATCATGAATTTGAGTGAATTCGGCACGCTCTTCATATTGGTGGGGTAAAAAAGTGACCTTTACTTGGCAAATTTCCGAGTTCAGTTCGCAAATATTTACATAATTAAACTTGGAGTACATGACATTCACATTAGGAGGTGGCAAAAACCTAATAAGAACAAATGCTGTTGACCGCATGATTCTAGGTGGCGTAGTTTTTTTATTATAATTCAATGGCACGTTTTCTGGGACACCCTGTATAGGGCCATAAGCGCGGGTGGCACTGACGATTAGTCCGTGCGACGCGTTGCTCTTCCATTGCAGTGGGATCTGCTCTGCTGTACACATCTTGCAATGCCCGAACGAATTCTGATAAGCTTTCCTCAGGATGTTGAGTACGCTTATGCAGTTCCTCTAGAACACGGTATTCGTAATCCGGGGGGAGAAATTTGTTTTTGAACCGACGCTGGAACTCCTGAAAGGGCGTAAACTCCGATTGCAACCGAAGCCAGCGGGAAGCGTCTCCGATCAAAGCAACCTGCAGGACGCGTTGGACTAGAACTTCGTCCGAAATTCCCATACCTAGGCGGTAAGGTCGTCCAGGAAATCGGCAACATACTTCTTGTCGGTGTAACCTGAGAAGGTAGGCACAGGTATGTTAAGTCGCACAGGCGCTTGTGCCTGCGGCGGCGAACCGACCCGGCATCAAGGAGTTGAACTACCAGCGAATACAACTACGTCATGCGTGACAGGAGTTCTGCCGTGTCAATGGCGTCTGACCGCGGCGTGGGCACCTTCGCCTCGTCAGTCATCAGCTCCGAGGTCTCGTACACCGGGTGGGAGCTGCAAAAACTCGAGCAAAAAAACACACAAGCAAAAAAAAAAACAGCCATAAAATTGTATCTACTACAAAAATACTACAAACTACGCGAAAACAAACAGTGCCGCGTGTTCCCCGCCGCGGAACAAACGAGCTGGAGCCCCACTTGTGCGCCAGTTGTGGAAACCTAAGTTCCCACAACCTCGGGGCGTCAGCCCGTCCGTTCCGCGCGCAGAGGAACTAGCAGCACACCAGCAGTTCAAGCAAACATACAAGATTTATTACCTTCTTACAGTTAGAGAACAACCCCAAAAAACCCTTACTTCCCGCAAGCTCCTCGCTTAAATCCTTGATATGTGCGCGCGCCCCGCTTGGTTATCTTAACCGGAAGTCCTGTGTTGAAGGCTTATGTAGTTTAAAGCGTTTACTAGTGTCCTTTCTCTCTCTTTGATTTGTTATTACATGGAGTCATAATGCAAAAGCTTATTGTTAGCAACCTTGCAATTTCAGCTTCGTTGTTATGTTGATGAAAATGAGGTGGTGATGCACAAAAGAGTGCCAGGAGTACATCCCATCAAAATCCCACAAAGTTTTCATTTTCCCTTGCTTACATCGACCTAAGTATACTACTCTGGCGCGCAACGCTGGTTCGAGAACATCCGTGTTTTCCGTGTCAAGGATCTAAAACACGAAAATAAACGTGTGCTGTTCTGAAAAAAGTTGTTGGGAACGTTAGCATAAACCGGATGTTACTCGTAAAACGGCATGCACTTGCAGGTGCTACGAATGTGCCACGGAACAAAGTGAAGAGGTTCTAGTGGAAGTAATATTTCTAAATGGCGCACTAGGAAAAGCACTTCAGCATAGTACTCACGATAAAGTGGTTTCCACAGTTGTAGTCGAGCTGTAAACCTAGGCACACGTGCGGCCGTACTGAAGCCGCTAACGCTCATTGTACTGTCGTAACTTACAGACAAATCCTTTAGATTTTACGAACAACGTCTATGTCACGCATCACGCTAAGAACATAAGGAGCAAATATCTCAGTTCAGGTATGCTGAGGCGAATGCAAAAACTCAAAACACATCAGGCGATGACGAACACTGCGTATCAGTGAGCTAAGCAAGCGACCGTTACACACACAGTAAACGCATCATTCCGCGCGTGAGTAGAAATGCACAAAATACAAATGTAACAATTCCAAATTAGCTTTCGTTAATACTAACGAACCTTAGCAAAAATTGAAATATGGTTTTTTCTACTATAAAGTTTCTTTCTGGCGGTCCCTATAACTTCGTCTTGTAATCTTCATAGAAACCTGTCCCGGTACCGATACCGAAACTTCCCCCAAACATGTAAGCCGGTCCAGTTCGAACTGGCACCACTTCACTTCCAGTTGCCACTAGTCCAGCTTTAACTGGTACCACCAAGTATCACTGTTAGAAATAGGCGTGGAAGGTATAGCCTCGGTGATTTATACCTCCCATATGGTTTAAACGGGGTATAGACGTTGGTGATAAGGTATAAATATACGCTGTGCAAGTGCGTCTCTGCGCATGAGAGGAGGCAGTGAGAGGGAAGAGGGAGGGCGCCGCCGTACCCAATGGGGCTTCCCGAGTGGAGCAACCGGGAGAGGAGATATGCGCAGAACGCTCGGTTACTTGCAGAGCGTATAGTACTTTAACACTGGTTTATACCTTCGTCATACCTCTTCTATACCTCTTCTGTACCTTTTCTTCTAGCAGTGTACCCAGTTGCCACCAGCCCAGCTTCAACTGGTAACAGTTTACTTTCCAGTAGTCACCAGTTCGGTACCAGTTGGTTCCAGTTGACCTCCAGTTGACCACCAGTTGGTGCAAACTGGGAACGAACTTGTACCCCGAACTAAAAATCCATCATAGCCAACCCTAATGGAATCATTAGGCCAAAAGGCCTATCGTAATTTCTCCAATAGGACAAACGGTTTAGCGGTTTGATGGGACAATTAGGACCTAAGGGTCTAACGGCTTGATGGGAGCTCTACAAATGTAAAAAAAAAAATAGTAAAGAATTAAAATTGCTTTCTTTCTGTCTTTCTTCCCGACTCCAGTCATGACACAATTTAATCTCTCTTGCTTTAGTTCTTTCTTTTGTTTCCAAGACTTTTCAAAATGTACAATGCACGCAGTGTTTCAAGAAGAAAACAGAAAAATTAAAAAAAAAATAAACGCTCTAGAACTTGTGGGATGCCGCGGCCGCACGGCGGCGCCGTTATCTCGCCCGGAGAGGGAAAACTGGCTGTCTCTCCCGGCGGAGATTATTTAACTCGAGACCGAAAAGGCATGAGGCCTCTTTTTTCTGAGTGGAGCGCGGTTCTTGGAAGATTGCTCGCGCACGGTTCACTTGGAGACAGTCCATGTAAGTTCCTAGGAATGTTCTCCGTGTACGCTTCCCTGTTGACTGATTAAGGAGTGTGCTCTTCACTTCTTTTTGTGTCTTCCGGTGCAGCGGTTGAGCAAAAGACTGGCTGGGTTCTACCCCAAGTGGGATCTAGGGGGCGGAATCCCATAAGTGGCGCCCACATGTGGGGCCCGACCAGTCTCGCCGCACGCCCGGGAGGCACTAACCGCTAGTGTATTTGCAATACTGTTCGTAGCATTTGTCGCCCGTGCCCTTCGCTCGCTGTCGCTTTTGCTGTTTATTTGTAGTTCGGGAGTGTGCATTTGCTGGCCATGCCGCCCAAGAGGCCCCCTCTCGAGCCCGTCTACGAGGACGACCCGCCAGTAGCGGAGGACTTGCTTCGGCAGATGACAGCTCTCTGCGCTTTATTTTCTCAGCAGCTCCCCAGTAGCACGTCCGCCGCCCAGCCGTCCTCTGAACCCCCGCTACGCCTGAACCTGACGATACCGACATTTTCGGGCTACAGCGACGCCAAGTCCGTCGAAGATTTCCTCGCGGACCTGGAGGCTTACCAGACAGCCGTGGGAGCAACCGACGAAGCCGTCCTGCGCCGGATACTACCCGCTGCATTGGTAAGCTCAGCTGCTGTGTGGCGCCGGTCTCAACCCCCATTTCCGTCTATGACCGAATTTCAGCGGCTGTTTCGGGAGGAATTTTGGCCCCGGATTATACAATGCGTATGCGTGAGGAACTAATGACTCGAACGCAGCACGCAGAGGAGAGCCTGTTGGAATATACCCGGGCAATCCAAGAGCTATACCGCAGAGCTGAACCGCTCGCGACGGAAAGCGAGAAGGTGGCCCGCGCTATTCGCCAATGTCACCCTCGTTTTAAGCCTTATTTGCGGGGGCGAAGCTTTTCTTCGCTCGATGACCTCGCTAAAGAAGCCCGTGTCATCCAAGCAGATTTGTTGGCGGAATTGCAGTACCGCCCACCGCCTAGGCCGGAACAAACACTGGAGCCTAGCTGCGCATGGAACGGGCCGAGACAGTGGTTAGACGCGGAATTAAACCCCCGCGGGACTGTTGGAACACACGGCGGTTCGTCCGCCGGTCCAGTTTACCGTTCTTTGGATTCTTTTGCATATGAGCAAAGGAACCGAGCGAGGTCGGCACGAGCAGAGCCGCGCGAAGTCGGTGATGCACGTCATGCACCGCGGCAGGACAGGCGCGACTCTAGGGCAAGTAATAACCGAGGAACACAACCCTGTTGTTACGGTTGCGGCGAACGCGGTCATTTTCGTCGTAACTGCCCGCAGCAGACCACTACCACCCCCAGACAACCCCCGCAGGGAAACCCGGGACGCCGGAGGCGGTATTCGGGAATGACTCAGTTCTGTCGTCGGCAGCTGAAAAGGTCGATAAGAAGCAAGCGAATTCTAACCATGCTATCTTGTCTCATAACGTAGTGGACTCGGTCCCGCTCGCATGTCGAGCGCAAGATGACATATGCAACATCGGACCGTTTATCGTAGCGCGCGTTCTGATTAAGGACCTTGCGGCTTTGGTGGACACTGGAGCGGCTGTATCCCTGATAGGTGACACCATCCATGATTGGTGCCGGGAGCGGAACATTTCCGTACGGACAACCAGGACCTGCCTAAGGCTCGCATCAGATGCAGCGATACCAGCCGGAGGAGCAGTACGTCTCACTTTGACCGTCGACGGACAACGTGTCAGACAACGCTTCATCTACCTGCCCGGATTTGCGGGACTGATGATCCTGGGACGCAACTTAATTATCCGGATGAGACTCGTCCTGGACTTACGTCGCGGAGGCTACCAGCATGCAAGCGATACTACCTTCTACCCCTTCATGGCGTGGTCGACGCCGGAAAGGGAGCAGAACCGGACTGGTGAGGAGGCCCAGGATCCCGGAGCTGGACAATCTACGTCCGTTGAGCTATTTCCGGAGCAGAACACCTAAGAGCGACGGTCGTACCCGCTGTTTTGGAGGACGCCCTGAAACGATTTCCAGGAAGCCCAGACCAGCGACGCATGCTCACTAAAGCATTGCGGCCATTCTCCTGTATGTTCACAGAGAGACCAGGTCTAACCCATGCATTGGAGCACGGGATAGAAACTGGCGACGCAAGGCCCTGGCGATGTAATCCTCGGCCTTTGAGTGTGCATAAGCGCAAGCTCCTCGATGCTGCGCTGGATGAAATGATCGAGACCGGTGCTGTGAGACATTCTCGCAGCCCGTAGGCTTTTCCGGTGGTTCTTGCGCCGAAAAAGTATGGAACCGCAAGGTTGTGCGTGGATTACCGCCGACTGAACGAGGTGACTGTAAGAGATTCGTACCCTTCTCCCTCGATAGACTCGATCATGAATTCGTTGGGTCCGTCCACGTGTTTACAACTTTGGACTGCAGTAGAGGATTCCTGCAGATTCCGATAGCACCAGATGATGTTGAGAAAACGGCATTTACCTGTCACAGGGGATTATTTGAATTTGTCCGACTGCCCTTTGGACTGTCTAATTCTCCCGCTAGTTTTCAGCGAGTGATGGACGAGGTGCTTGGCGATGCGAAATACAATTTCGCTATGGCGTACATGGATGACGTAGTAATTTTTTCACGTACATTCCAGGAACACCTTTCTCATTTGAAAGTGCTGTTAGGACGCATGCAGGCTGCAGGATTGGCTGTCAATCCCCGGAAGATGCAGTTGGCTACCAACAGCATCGATCTCCTCGGGTTCAAGGTGGAGTCCGGCACGGTCAGGCCGAACGAAGACAAGCTGAAGGCTATCATTGTGTACCCCCGCCCGACGGATGTGAAAAGCTTGCAGCGCTTCCTCGGTATGATTGGCTTTTATAGACAGTTTATACCGCGATGCGCAGAGCTAACGCAACCGCTAACTTGGCTTTTGCGGAAGGGAGCATGATGGTCGTAGAGTCAAGCGCAGGAACAGGCGTTTACCTCTCTCGCTAAAGCGATTGCGGAAACTACCCGATTGTATCTCCCATACCTCAATCGCCCATTTGTACTTCAAGCAGATGCGAGCGATTACGGCCTTGGTGCAGTCTTGTTACAAGAGCATCACGGTGAACTCCAGCCCGTGGCTTTTGCAAGCCGTACGCTGACGCCTCCCAAACGCAATTATAGTGTGACGGAGAAGGAGTGCCTAGCAATCATGTTCGCACTACATAAGTTCGACATGTATTTGAATGATGCAAAATTCACTATTCAAACTGACCATCAGGCACTGTCCTGGATAAAGCGGTTGAAAAACCCAGCCGGACGGCTCGCACATACGTTGGAGTTTAATGTTGCAGCGATATGACTTCTCGGTGGAATACCGGAATGGAACCTCAAATAAGGCGGCAGACGCGCTATCTCGAGCACCGTTGCCCCTTGAGGACGTCGTTATTCCGCAGGAGCTTGTGGCCGCGGCTAACCAGACCGTCACTGAGGAGGAGCTTTCGTGGGGACAGATAGTAAGCAGGAACGACATCCTGGAAGCGCAGAGGACCGACGGCCTTTGTCAGCGTGTGTCAAGGTGGCTGCAAACGTCAAACCTGGAAGGCAAGGAAGACGCTGAGGAGAGGTACGACTCCTATCAGCTGAGTGAGGATGGTCTCCTGGTCCGGTACATTCCCTAGGCGGACGACGAGGAGGTTGGTGATAGCCCCTTTCGGATCGTAGTTCCAAAGAAGCTACGTAAGTCATTCCTCAAATACTTCCATGGTTCTGCATTGTCGAGTCACGGTAGCGGCAGCAAGACTTATTCTAAGTTGTGTCGTATCGCGACTTGGCCAGACATGAGACAGGATGTTTTGCTGTATACTACTCAGCTGTCCGATATGTCAGAAGTCTAAGCCGCGTGGAGGGCAGTCTCCCGGCTTGCTGCAACCAATTGTTAGCCAGAAACCTTGGCACATAGTCACATGTGACGTAATGGGTCCTTATCCCAGAAGTCCCCGTGGTAACCAGTATCTGTTAGTTGTTACAGATCACTTCACGAAGTGGGTTGAGCTTTACCCGCTGCGGAAGTTGGTGTCCGCTCGGATCTGGGACAGACTGCTGGACGTTTTTTCCCGGTTTGGATTCCCTGACCAGCTCGTCACGGATAACGCCTCGCACTTTACAAGTAAGGTGTTTGTCGATAGTTGCTCTGCGTTGAGCGT
This sequence comes from Ornithodoros turicata, assembly GCF_037126465.1. Classification (NCBI taxonomy): domain Eukaryota; kingdom Metazoa; phylum Arthropoda; class Arachnida; order Ixodida; family Argasidae; genus Ornithodoros; species Ornithodoros turicata. Next base: position 27,673,346 of record NC_088206.1, on the reverse strand, counting down.
ACGTCACGTAAAGATGTCCCCTTATCACCCTCATGCGAACATTACTGAGCGGGTTAATCGCAACATCAAGATGATGTTGGTATCTTTCACCGAAAGGCACAAAATTGGGACGCCAGTCTTACGGAGCTTGGCTTTGCCACTCGTACTACGGAAGATAGGTCGACAGGATTTACCCCGGCTTATTTGAATTTCGGAATTTTGAATTGTGTTCCCCATCGAAAACACGTTGCGAACAGCCTAGTCGTTCGTACGCGAAGTATGCTAATGATCTTCGCGATAGAATTTCGACTGCCATTCGTTTGGCACGACAGAGTCTTGAGGTCGCAAGACTGGAGCAGTCTCTCCAGTACAACAAAGGTCGGCGCCAGGTCATTTGCCGCGTTGGAGACCTGGTCCTAAGGCGAACACATCCCCTTAGCGATGCAGCGAAAGGCTTTGCTGCCTCTCTCGCTGATCGATGGGACGGTCCTTATCCGGTAAGCGCACAGCTAACTCCGGTCACTTACAGGCTCGAGCGTTGCAGCGACAACGAGGAAACGGGCCCCGTCCACGTACAAGACCTCAAGACCTTCAGCCAGCGCACCTCTGACAACGGCAAGTGGGAGGAGAACCACGATCTAGCATCGCAAGCCCGCTCTCCCTCAAGTCCCCCTAGGGCCGGTCAACCTTCCCCCCAAGAGACTACTGCCCAATGCGGGGTTCCCGGGATTACCCGCTATAACCTTCGCCCACGTAAGCAACCGAGGTGACGTTTTTCTTTTTTTTTTTTCGTCGCAGGCCTAGCCCAAGGTCCCGAACCCCCCGACGGTACCCTCCACCTCCACTGCCCAGTCGGCCCACCCAACCTGCTCTGGTCCACTCCGCCCCCCCCGGCCGCTCCACCATGTTGCCACTTGGACCACGCTAGATGACCTAGGAGAAGCCAGCATCAGCTACGTCTCCCGACGACGCTGGCGGGACCAAGCTCGACCCTTGAGGGGAGACCCCACATCTGCGATTCCAGCACCCTTCAGGGGGTTCACCCTTGAGGAATGGTTCCCCTCCGAACCACCAGCACTCTACAGCCCGGAGAAGTGCTGCGACTGTGCCCCAGTTGCCCCAAATTCACACCGAGACACATCGCCGTGGGTCCCTCCACCTCGGCCACCCCCAAGGAGCACCAGCACCTTCTAATCCGGTGAACCTGCACGACCTCCAGGCAGCCCTTGCTGTTATTCGTCGTCTACAGCCGGAACTTTTGGCCCCTTCCCACCAGCTTCCTCGCACACACGATCACTTCCTTGATCTGCCGGACCTACCGGACATTTGATTTGGTGACTTGACTCCTTCGCTTAGTGGGAGAAGGTGTAGGATGCCGCGGCCGCACGGCGGCGCCGTTATCTCGCCGGGAGAGGGCAAACTGGCTGCCTCACCCGACGGAGATTATTTAACTCGAGACCGAAAAGGCATGAGGCCTCTTTTTTCTGAGTGGAGCGCGGTTCTTGGAAGATTGCACGCGCACGGTTCACTTGGAAGTCCATGTAAGTTCCTCGGAATGTTCTCCGTGTACGCTTCTCTGTTGACTGATTAAGGAGTGTGCTTTTCACCTCTGTCTGTGTCTTCCGGTGCAGCGGTTGAGCAAAAGACTGGTTGGGTTCTACCCCAAGTGGGATCTAGGGGGCGGAATCCCATAAACTGAAGGCCTTAAAGCTCACTTGGGATGGCAATGTCGATTTCCTTTGATGCACTGGCATCAAAAGTGGAAGTGGATGCAGATAGCACAAACATAGGGTTTGTAGTTTTTGGCATTTACTTTCAAGCAAATTCAGGAGGTGTTTGTCGGCATTTATATGGCCCAGTGAAAATCGAATTTTTTCGGTACCTATATTCCAACCCGAAAATAAATGCCCGAATGCGGCATCTATTCAATTCCACACGAAGGAATGCTTATTTTGTGAGCGAAGTTAACAGCAAAAAAGTGGAAAAAGCGAAGTACTGTACAATTTATTAACAATGTCTCTTACTGTCTGTACAAAACTGCAAGGAACATGTATCTTTTGTTATAATAAATACAAGCGTACATCATCATACTCACGTCTGACATAGCAGCTCGCCCCTCTCCCGTTAACAACACACAGCTAATGCGCGCTCAGCATTAGCACTAGAAACAGGAATTGCCAGAATGCTTAGAGCACACTGCGATAACAAAGGCCACGTTCTTGGGTGGGTCGTCCAGAATTGAACGGGAGATACATCCGTCTGGGGGGCAGCATATTCGAAAAACTCATTTTTTACATCACTCATGCGAGAGTCATCTCGTAGAACTAACAAAAATAAGTCCTCGTACAAGATGAAGCGTGTGGACATCTCTGACTCGAGACGTGGGTTCAACAACTGCACGCGGTACCAGAATGACTTGTCGACGAACTCGAGACCGTACGGCACGTTGCGCTCCACTGTGGTGTACCACTTATTCCGCAGTGTGCGGTGATACTCTGCAAACGCACAAACAATGTTTTCTGTTCAGCTTGGCTCAATACGTCAAGAAGAGAATTCCCATCCGCTCTGTAATCACAAGCAGTCGGGTCTGCCCACCGAGAAAAGAACGCGGGCAGTCCAACTGCCAAAAGAGCGTGCACATGGCATACTAACGTCCTTTCTGACTCCAGTTGCTTGATTACGTTGAGTAATCCAGTTGAGGAGGCACGCAGAAACTTGAGCTTGACCAGTAGACTCTGCATTTTCGCCGTCGTGTCAATCATCGATTTGAGCTTCCTGCACTTTTCCCCCACTGCATCTTCACTTCTTAGGAATCCGATCACAGGGCGCCAGAATGAGAGAATGTCGTCCAAGGCCTCGTAGAACGAAAACCACCGAGACGGGCTTACGGTGGACAGGTACTTTGGATCTACGTCCATGGCCTTGCACACCTTCTGGAACTTTCTTCTCAATTCACGGGACCCCTTAAGCATCGCTGGCACGTGCACCACAAAACAGTCCTCACAAACAGTGCAAACGGGTGCCCTCCGTGAGGGCACTATTTAGGAGATGGCATGAGTCTCGGATGTGCATTGCTTCGTATTCCCCGTGCGATTCTGTCAAGTCCGCATATGGAACCGCCTCATGTAAGATGCAGAGTCTGATACTAATGCAGAGACGTCTCGAAACGACTTCCTGATCTTGCACAGTGCATGTTGCAATACCACTCCGACAGAGGTGGCGTCACACTGTTCAATTACCTGCAAGTCACTCACTGGCGTCCTTCGTCCCGGCACTGTCGGATCATGGTACGTGGCCAACACAGAGACGGCTGGGCGTCCTCTGAGGTCCGAGGATTTGTCTACCGTGAGGCTGATGGTCTGACACACAACCACATCGCGGGCAAGAGAGATGTTCCTTTGGTAGACTTCAGGGACGTATTTGTGATACAACTACCGAGAATGGTCCGAGTAGCAGGGATCTCTTTCTGAATAGCTCACCCAGCGGTCCGTCAGTGTTGTGGAGTGGAACGCCAGGCTGGAAAAGTGCACGACAAAAGTTGTGGGCGATATCATGTGCATCATCCCTGGCATTCCTTGCCCGTGTGATGGTTTCTTCCAGAGACATCTGCCACTGAGAGGATGTTCCTGCAAAATGAAATGAGGGGAAAGTTTCGCAAGTTTCCCCTTCGTATTGCATGACAGGTGTTCCAAGTGCACGCCGGTCGCAGATATTGGGATGTATTTCTCACACTTACCGTCATTGCCTGGGTTTCTTCAGTTTGTTCTGCCTGGCCGATGAAAGGTGTTCGAATATTCGCAGAGCGGTCTTTCCCGAGTCACTTTTTAAAGTTTCGACAAACTCGGCAAACCAGAACTTCTGAGCCTCCTGACTGAGAAACTTCAATGTCAGCATGTTCCCTAGCGTAGCCTTCAGCGGCTTTGCGTTTCCGACCCATCTCAATGGAATGAATAGTCCCTCTTGCTGCCTTGGCCGTGTTTTAGCGGGCCTCAGAAACGGAAACAAGGGTGAGTCTAAGTCGTCATTGGAGGAGTTCAAAGAGTGCAAAGCCAAGAGTACAAAGGGGGCCAGTGATCGGCTTTTGAAGCTGCTGGGAGTTCCAAACATCGACTGATCCCAAGCACTCTGATCTCTTTTGACCTGACAGCTACAGATAACGAGCGCTCGGAACTCCCAAGTGGTGTCAAAAGGCGATCACAGACCTCAAAACCAGGTGTGCTAGACTCGCCGTTTCTTGAAACACGAAGAATGTTCAAGAAATGAGAGGGAGCGCAACCATTGGATGCTTTCAGTGGCCCACGTGAGCGTTCCTGACTGTCAATCAAACCTCATGTCAAGGCTACCGAGACGCGCGCACTTTGAAATATTTTCATGATGTCAAAATGACGTTTTGGCTGCCCGGGAGGATGGTGTCTTTGCAGATTTCACCAATGTAAACAATTCGGGAGATATGAGGAAAGACAGCCGTTGGACAGTTTCTCTGGACCACCTGACGGCCCTTGTTGTCAATCAAACCAAAGTACAAGGACAGGGAAGATGCAGCTTTTGGCAGAAGTTCCGTGACGTCAAAATGACGTTGTGCAACATTTTTGCCTACTGAGAAAAGTTCAAGGAAAGATAGTGGCGAACTTCGAAGTTTGTTAGGAAGAGTTCCGGCCGCTTTTATTGTCGTGATTTACTACTTGCGTAGAGTATCGTTTGAAATGCCAAACGATGGTTTTTGCCAGTTTTACCGACTGTCGAAGAACGCTGTTCGTTCGCTGTGTGACCATCTGCGCAGAGCCGACACTATCAGAACAGAACTTCACTGCATAGCATGTTGTGCGCCGACTACAGACACGAACGATATGCTTATCGCTTCCGATTTGAAGAGAGAGGGGACACTGGCATTTCTATAACAATGATCGCATATTCAAATTGCTATACGCTCCCTCGCTCTTTGAATCAGAATGGGTAATCCTATAATTCGTCTCTATGGTTTATGGATGACGTGCTATGCGGTGAAGTTCTGTTCTGAGATTGTAGGATCCACGCAAGATGCGCTTCTCGTCATGGATAATGATATCACTGCGCACAAGATTGTTGTGTTCGTCATGTATGACATTGTACTTCCCTTGGCCGCAGGTTCCGTGATGTCCTATTTATACTTGAGTAGTAATGACTGGACACAGACTGTCCGCAACGCTACAAGGCTTCTGGACACGTTTAATTAGCAATTAGAGCTAATTGGGACCCCCACATTAATCAGGACCCTCCAGGGAGTCATCACACTAATTGGGGAGCATCTAGGACGTGTCCAGACCACCCTGTGCGTTGCGGACAATCTGTGTCCATAAAATAAAAATAATAAAAAATAGGTAGAAAATAAAATAAAAAGATGGAAATAGAGTGGAGAGAAACAATTTATTCGAAAATCAACGATGCCGCGGCGAAGAACCCGCTCCGCAACACCCGAGTGACCAGCGCCCGCCATGTTGCTTGTTGACGACTGGTAGTTGCAGAGATCGACGACAGGTGGCCACTTAGTTGCAAGGCATCACACCAGATGGCGCCACCGTCATAGCTCTAGACGAGAAAGACAGAGAACAAGATACTAGCGACAGGTAAAAATGGCAGCACTGCTGAACAAGTCTAGGCATGCGAGAGAAAAGGTCTAACCGCTACTGCTATAACAGCACGGAGAAAACAGTACACATCGGGGAAAAAGGCTTACGGGGACGATCGCTTAGGCCTAACCACAACACTACGCAGCTAACACAAGGCGGGAACCACAGATCGCTAAACATGCGTCAACAGGCTTGCTCACCGCAAAACAAGTCTAAACATACGAGGAAAAAGGCTTACGGGGGGGCGATCGCTTAGGCCTAACCTCAACACTACGCAGCTAACACAAGGCGGGAACCACACATCGCTAAACATGCGTCAACAGGCTTGGACACCGCAAAACAAGTCTAAACATGCGAGAAAAGGCTTAGCACGAGCGCGGTCACCGCTAAACACGGCAAACATACGAGAAAAGGAGCGCGTCAAATCACTCACCTTTTCCCCCGCGGCAACTTCCAGGCAGAAACTGAGCGAGTGCGGAGAACACACGTCTGCTGTCTACGAGAGCCAACCAGAAACTGAGCGAGCGCGCGGAGCGCACGTCTTCGTCTTCTGTCTTCCGCGACAGCCCGAGAGAAACTGAGTGAGGCGACGCGCGCGCGCCCTCTGCTCCACCCGTCCGCGCATGCGCGCGCGCGCGCTCCTAGCGCCCTCTGCGCCGGCCGCGGGTGTTTTCGGTTTCGGCTCTCTGCTGCGCGCGCGCTCCTAGCCGCGACGGGTGGCTTCTGAGTTTCACTTTCGTTTCTTTGTGCGCACGCGCGTTTATCCCTATAAAGGCAGCGCGCACCGTGCTCGCGTCATCACTACGTGAAGATGTTCAGCTACCACTCTTTACAAAATTGTTCCCGCACCCACGCCTCTTGGGAAGAAGTGGAGAAGGAAAGTTTCAACAGCGAAAGTCCCCGCAACGAGCTCGTCATCACTGCTTTTCGCTATGTGATAGACATGGTAGGCTTTGGCAATATAGGAGAGATCTCGCCGGGGCCGCTGCAGGAGATGGTGCGACGAATTTACGCCCGTTACAAGAACGTTTGCATAACGTTTCCTGACGGACCCCTGGGACTGATGAGCGAATTTGTGAGTCTGGCCAACTCAGAATTCAACTACATCGCTGCAGACATCGTGGACCTTCTCGCTCGTGCTATCGCTCATATTAAGCACGCCCTGCGGAAGCAGCGACATTTGCAAGCAGTCTACATCGTCAACCTTGTCACTGATTTATTGAAATACCGCTTGGTTATTGACATGCAACGCATTAAACAGTCCGAATAACTTTGACGAGACTCTGTGTGTTCTTTCACTGAAACATGTTTATTGAATACAAACAAAAGAGTTGGTCAATAGATGCCAGCACCCTCCCTCCCTTGTCTGATCATCTCGTAATGCTGCGTTCGTGAGATCAGACGTGCCGGAAAAGGGGCGTCGTCATCGCAGCGTCGTCATTGCGCGGGTCACTGCACCAGCACGATGACGGAATGGTCATTCTTTTCGTACACCCATTCCGCTCCCTCACTGCCACAACGACCCGTGCTTCTCCTGTCTGCGAGAGAGAGAAAGAGAGAGAGAAGCATGTCTCGACTAGAACTTTTATTCTCGATTACATGCGCGTGCAGCTATTTGTTCCACGGTTACTCGATGCCTGACGTCGACGGCCTCGGGCTCTCTTCCGGGTTTTCCGTTGCTGCACAAAGAGGGAGTACTATCGTAATGCGATACGCGTCAAAACACTAGGAAAGCTTACCGTATTCGCAGCTCCCATAAGGGAAGGAGTGTATGGCATCCACGAGATAGTGTTTGTTGTCGTACGGGACCAAGCTCTTCTTGAGTATCGAAATGGTGTACATCGTTTGCTTTATACTCTGGATGGTGCACTGCTTCTGAGAGACCGCCTTTTCATTGAACAGAGAATCTCGGTACACTTCGTGCAATAAATGTTTCCTCACCACGTCTTTCTTAACTCCTTTCGCTCTCGCGATCTGTTTGTGTGTCCCAGCCAAGAGAATGCTGTACATTTTCGCTCGGATGGCTACGACTTCCTGAATAACTCCGCCCCCCGTCTCATCTTTGAAGTACCCCATCTGATTCGCGTGCTCGTCGTTGAAAAGTGGGTGGTCCGGCGGATAGGAAGACAGATCTAACTCACTCTCAATCTTCATCAGCTGCTCTTCCAGGCTTTCACACGTGAGAGAAAAAATTATGCTGTCTGTGTCGCTATAGATCAATTGCACTGGGCATGTCAAGCGAGAAAAGAGCGACTCGTAGATGAAGCTGTACATTCGGACTTTGGATATTTCAAGAATGGCAAAGCCCACGTAAAGGGGGTGCGTGCATTTGATGCGGCGTTGCTTCATCTCGTATAAGATGCACTTATCACTCAGAATGTGAAAATGCTGACTGTCGACGGAGCTAGCTTTTCGGAGCGCGCTTTCTTTGTCGTAGGCTATAGCATACCTTTTCATGCGTCTCACATTTTGTATCGACTTACCGTTCGACTTACTCGTTCACACACCTGTGTTCGGGTGCCAGGGGAAAATCCCTGGTGAGTGCGTGGAGTTCTTCGGGATATGACAAGTCTACTACGTAGACGTAACCCACTTCCGAATCGTGAGGAATGTTGAGAAAATCGATCTCGCTCCACCTCGAAGGATCGACCCACTCAAAGCCCCCTGTTGGGAGATGGAAAGTCATCGCGTACGGGTACAAACTGTTCACGTCGAGGTACTGGATAAAAGTCTTTTCTTGCTGGGGATCGTAATCGTCACACCCCTCGTGATTAGCCCTACAGTATCTGTGGAAGCTGTTACAAATGCCTCCCCTGATTCCCTTCTCGATCGTTTCGTACATCTCGCGATCGCTCATGAGCTCGAGTTTGACATTGGTGAGCTTCAGAGCGCTGGTCCACGCGTAACTGGCGAGGGACATGGCACGTAAGATATCCATCCCATCCGTCTCTAGCGCAATCTTCCTGAAATACAGTACGACGTCGCAGAGCTGACAAGCGTCGAGCGTGACGTAGAGACGCGTGTAACCGCCGAGGTTCTCACATTCGAACAATTCGAAAATCTCTAGGGCGTACTGATAGTCCTCGTCCGTGATCTCTTGGTCGTTCAGGTCACTTTTGAAAGCTTCCTTTGGCGGTAGTGCAGGCAAATTGTACGCTTCGAAACTGTTGACGAAGGTGTACGGGTAAATGCCCTTCCTGAGGAGGCGCCGGAAACGGTCACCATACATTTGACGGGTACAATGAAACGCGCTCTCGCCACCGCTGGCGAGGAGGGTTTCCACCAGGTTCGACAAGGACAGGTTGAAAAACTGCGTGGTATCGCGGAAATGGAGATCGCCAATGTTGAACCCTCTTATCTTTTCCGAGCTCGAAGCTAAGATCCACGGTTCACCCAAATTTAGAACGTGCATGTCGCGGAGAAGGGAGCTCAAATCGTACTGCAGGTTGTGCACGCACACGACGAGTTCTTTGGTGTTACGACACGTAAGGTTACACGTATCACACAACGTCGCGACAAAATTCGAAGAACCGGGCTCTATGAAGCAGGTGTGGTCGTGATGCGACACCTTCCGCGTATGTCGGTTAAATTCAATCCCACAAAATTCACAGTGCGTAGCGGTCGCGTGCCGAAAGTGGTCTTCCATACTCATGACCAACGGTGAGGGACAACTGTTCAACCTATCGATTTGATCGCTAAATCGCTTGAGCGAGAGCAAGCATTTCTCTGCCGCGTTGGGTCCCAAATAGCCATCTAGGCCTAGTATTTTTCCGTTCCAACTTCTCACTACAACGATGCAGTACGAGCTCATCCTGTTCACACTCACGGCGTCCTTCACGAGCGCGTCCTTTTCCAAGACGCTCTCCGTGTCCAACACCGCGAAATAGGGATAGGGATGCATGTACTGTATCTTGTTGAAGGAGACACACTCCCCCGCTTTTGGCATTTCGAGAATCACTTCGTTTACGTCTCGACACAAACGTTCGTGCTGCTGCAATGCCTCTCTCGTCCCGAAACCGGACGTGCATTTCTCGCAATAAAAATAGTCACTTCGTCCCATGAAAGTGCTAAATTTTCGGATCCCATAGAAATGCTCCCTAACCTCGAGCAGGTGGACTTTATCCTTATAGAGCGTAGAGGGAACCCGTCCAGTAGATATCGAACTCGTCTGCTCGTCGAACACGTAGATGTACACGGAGATTTTGTTTTTTCTCTCCCACAGGGCAATGTCTTCGTAAGTGACTGTGAAGCAGGGTGGCCAGTACGTTACGCGCGTCTCCGGATTCGAAGGATTCATGTATTTGCGCTATCTGGCATAATCGTTTGGTTTGTTCCTCAAAGGATGTAAGAGCGCCAGCACGCTATACTTGAAACACTCGTTTTCGTGATTCGGAGGGAGTTTGACGTTTGTGAGAGTCCTTGTTTTTCTTTTCAGCATTTCGGGAAGCTCGACCGTGCACCCAATCCGCTTCGGTTTTAAGCGCGTTAGTTTTAAGTCGACACATTGGACGTCATTCGAGGTGAAACCAGACCCTTCTCTCGCATAGTTTTCAACGCGTTGCGAGGATTCTGCGATAGCAGCATTTATCGCGCCTTCGATTTCTTGGCGGTTATGAACGACTCTCATGTGAAGGTTCACGTGAAGGAGATGCGAAGTCAACCCGTCGGCTCCGTCCTTAACCATGAGCGCCTTCGAGCACAGACAAAATTTGAAAGGCATGGGATAAGCTTCGAGGACGCGCGTGATTACTGGAGCTATGCTCGGTAGATAGAGTCGCAAATCGTCGACGTTGTCGTCGTGCGGGGAACAGAGAAGCGTGTACCTAGTAGCCGTTCCGTCAAATGCCTCGTCTGTGACAAAAAAGGAAGGAATCGTCTCTCCGTGATAGAGGGATGATTCTCTACGACGTGTTCTCTCAATTCAACGATTCTACGACCCTGGACAGGCTCAGCTTCGTTTCGAAATTCTGGGCTTGCATCTGGTGATTCATCTCGAACCCTACCAGACAGAGGAATGAAATCTGCATACGACTGATCCCCTTCCCACATGAGCAATTCGTCTGCATTGTCATGTCCATCTAGGGGTTCGTCTTCGTCGTCCGTTTCAGGTATTACGAAAGGCAGACTACTGACTCTGTCCTCGTCGTCGTCGTCATCTGAAAGGACGACTGGGCTATTACCGAGATTCTCTATTCTAGCTTCGTGCTCTCTTTCTACGGCCACGAGCATGGCATCGATGGGGTCGTACTGACACGAGACAGCGCGGCACTGCGGTCAAACAAAATCAGTACGAGATTTCCTCTCACGAAACAATGCTCACTTTTCCCTTCAGTTGAGGAACGCTTGAGATTGATGATGAGAGAGGATGGGATGAGACCCTGTGTTCAGTGTCATGCGGTGACAGCGGCTATTGGTTCCTGAAAAACAATGTCATGCATAGAATACACTTTCACAGCAGAGACGGTCAACTTACATTTTGCTCCACGAAACGCCTCGTGTCGTGGATGGATGCCCCTCGTGGGCTTCCTGTCAATCGTCGTAGAACCAGCGCACCTTTTATAGCCGCTACACCGCTCTCCTCCTCCTCGCATTGCGACGGTGTCGTCTGTACTTTGACCACCCCGCCTTCCGGCTTTCGTGCCTTTTTGCGATGTCGCATATGACAATGATGTCATCGACGTTGAATAAAACATTACACTAATTTCTAGCTAACACTCTGCGACGACTTGTACATGACGACAAGAAGACCCAGAGGGGGATTCGAACCCAGGATCCTTCTACACTGGGCGCGACACACTAACCACCAATCTAATTCGTACTGCGTGACGTTTTTCGTATTGAGGGGTTCGTGTCTACACACGTCACAACATGTTCAAACACGTTCAATGACGTCATAGAGAGAGAGAGGAAGTAGTGTGTCCAGGGACGACTTCGTCGCCTGTGTCTAAACACATCCAAACACGTCCAAACATGTTCAGACACGTTCAATGACGTCATAGAGAGGGTGAGAGGAACGAGTGTGTCCAGGGGCGACTTCGCCGCCTGTGTCCAGACATGTTCAAACACGTCTTAACATGCCCAAACACGTTCAATGACGTCATAGACAGTGAGAGGCAAAGCTTTACTATAAATGTCGAAGCGAACGTTCGATCGTCATTCCATCATGATCAGCTTGGTAGATCCTCGTAAGTTATACCCATGACGTCATCATCATCGTCGAAATGTTTGAAGAGTTTCGTTTCCAGTGTACAACACTTTTGCTGTGCGTGAACTCGGTTTTTTCCCGCCTCACATATTTCGGGAGATTGGCAGCGCCCGCTTCTTCTGCACCAATTGCGGTGGATTGTGGTCCAAAGGTACGCTTCCTCGTTATTTTTTTAATACGTTCTATAACCAGTCACATTTTTTTCAGAGCAAAAGCATTGGACGGACCGATTGATTCGCCCGTTTCTCGGCTGTCGGACGGTACCGTTCGACGTACGTTGCGAAGGACTTCGACTATTGAAGGAAGATGGAGAAGATGGACCATCAGTGTCACTCTGTGACTGAAGAAGATTGTACGTGTGTGTGTGTTTGAGTTAAAAAAAACACGCGTTTCTCACACTCCTTTCGTTGCAGATTACGAATGGCTACTGACGGGAGATCTGCCCTTGGTCCTAACCTTCAAGCCTCCTCCAAAGACCTTCTTTTTGCGAATCGGCGATCAACTGACTACCTGTCGCTGCGGTGGACTCTGGTCGAGAAACCCCAGCCATTGGTTAGACTGAAGCCTTCGTCCGTATTTGGGCTGCCTTCCCGGCTACGAAACCAAAGCTGGAGCCTAATTGATGTGTAACGAGAAATAAAAAAAAGGTTTTCAACTCTCATTCCGTCTCAGTCATGATGACGCCCGAGCAGAGGTTTGCCACCTTTGTGCAAACGCGAATGTATCGGGACTTGCTGCGATTACGCGATTATATTCACGGCGATAGCTGCGAGGGAGACTTTCGCTCGATTCTCAAGACGATACCCTTACGTCTGTTCACCGTCAGTGGGAAGATTGCAAAGAAAATGAAGCGTTTCGTAGATTACAAGCTCGAGCTGTTGGAAAAGTATAGACGAGGAGAGACAGTCGACCCGTGTCTCATCAACGCGGGTTTCAACCGACCTATCGTCCGTCGCTACTGGCTTCTCCACACATCCCTCGACGTCACGGTGCAGACCGGCGACGACGGTGAGCGTCGGGTCAGCACGTTGGAAGATCGTCTCGCAAGGGTCTTGTGTATGTCGTGAATAAATAGTCTATTTTTACGAAACGAGTTCGCTCACGAGGAGACGTTTTATTGTTTCGTCATTCTCTTCGAGGTTACAGGAAAACATGGATACACAACTTTTCAAGCTGTAGCGTTTCGACATGCGCGTGGCTACGTAGATACAAAAAAGCCCGCAGTAAGGCGAAAAAGGCGTTTGAATACACTTGTCGTTATACTCGTCCACTACAGGTAAAGTTCTTCGAAGGTTTGCTTCGATGGGGGGTAGTCCGTAGCTGTCGAAAAACACGTCAGACCCATCGTAGTTTTTCAGGTAGAGCACCCAGTGCTGCCCGCGCCTTCTTCGCTCTTCGGTATTGATGATTAAATAGCCGGGCTTGCGTAAAACGAAGGCTTCGTCGGAAGCGCAAATGCCTCTCAGCATGGAGGAAGCGAGGGGGTTCAGGGACACGAGTTCCAAGATGTCGCTCTCGTACATCTTTTCTTATGGGAAGGTGACCGTACGGTCCTTGTCGACGTACATGAGCTTGGGACACTCGGAAATCAAGAGGACGGTGACCGCGTGTGGAAGGGCTTTAGCGAAGCGTAATTGCAGGCGAACGTTTCCTTTTCGCCACTCGTTCAAATGCGAAGGAGAAGAACACTTGTCCACGTCCAAGTTGAAGTAGAGAAGGAACCCGTTCGTTTTAAATGGCTCGTAGCTATACTTGAAATGTTTCTCTCCCAGTTCTTGCAAGAAGTTAAAGTAGGGAATTTTGACGAGGTCGTTCTGAAAGTCGTACTCGGCTCGCACTTGCTGGCCATCCACGGAGAGCATCGAATGAGACAGGTCGTAATGATGGAATTTGTAGGGGTTCGATTGGATGTCGCCGAGAAAGTCGGACGTGGCGAGCAGGGCGACGCATAATTTGGAAGGTACCCTTTCGGGGTAAACGTTTTCAAAGTGAGCGTCCAAGCTCCCGGCACTCAAGCTCCGCACCTTGGTTTCCAATCCGCGTAACACGTAGATGGCCGGCGTGGTCTGAAGCCGCCGCTCGTATTCCAAAAATAGGGAAGGTGCCAGCGTCACCTTTTTCAAGTGTAACGTCATTTCTTTAATGTCCACCTCGTAATTGTACGTTTTCTTGTCTTTGGGGACCGATACGAGTTTAAATTAGTCGTCGTTTAATAGGAAAACGACGCGAATTTCGATGGCAGGTACCATCAGGCGCGGCTGTTGAAACAGGTCGGTATTGATCTGACCGACCAGGTTAAAGTATTTTCCACCCTTCGTCGCTTCGTAACGTTGTTTCGGACCGCGAGACGAGACGTCGTAATGGTCCTTTAAATGTTCGTCGTCCTCGACATAAAGTCCAGCCGCGTGCACTGTTTCTTGAGCCATGGGCGTGGAATGAAGCACGACGTCCAAAATACTCCTGTAGGCGTACAACTCGTTGGAACTGACGAGCTTGTTGTTCGCATAAACGGTGACCGTCTTAAACATGCCGCTCAACAGGTGGTTTATTGGGAAAACGACATCTTTCTCGTCCATTTCTTCCCCATCGTCGCGAACAATGCGCACGGTCAAAGACACGAAACTGCCGTAGAGATCCAAGTGTGCCCTTTGCAAATTTTGAATACAAAACTCGATCACGGAATTATTTACTCCGTTGACCGGATAAAAAAGTTAGTACGAAGTATCTTCCACGCCGTATTGAATGGAAGGGGGTTCGAATATCATCACATCACTCGTTAGACAGATCGGCGTCTGTATTTTTCCTTTCGTTGACGTCATGACGGAGCGCGCGCAGCGGATGTGTGACCTTCACGGCGTACCAAAGATATCTGCTTGTGCGTCGTGTGTTGGCGCCTTTTGTTGTCGTTTGCGGCGTTTCTTCCCATTGTTGTTTCCAGAGCCCTCCATGGAATCCAGCACGTCTCTCCCCGTTGCTATGGCCGTTTTTTTTACTGCGCGCGATATTCCTTCGCCATCGGCCAAATTCCGCGCCAAGCGCTTCAACGTTCTCTTGGCGACCGGTTTTATTTGCTGCCAGATGGGAACGATGAACTTGGATATGTTGCTCAACACACCGCCCCCTCGTTGGAAAAGGGGTCCCGTGTACACGGGAATTATTTTGGGGGAATTACGGTACATGTTTGCAATGCAACGTTAGATTGGTTCTGCCTTTGGACCGCAACGGCAAACGTCTTCCCGTTTCGTCCGCGAGAACGATCGTCACTGAGGGAATTTCGAATTGAGACAAGTTAAAATACTGGATGTTATCTAACGTGTAGGTGACGACGTGCTTGTCTTTCTCGTAATAAAAGGGTAGTATTTTTAATATCGTTTTTTTCCCGCTCCCCACGTACGTGGGTTCCACGATATCCATGTAGACGATTATGTTGTGAAACAGGGGTTCCAGGAGTACCTCGACGGAGCTCGTGGCATCCTCCCCCGTGAACACGGTACGCGATTCGAAGCCCAAAAGCACGGCCAGGTACTCGGAAAGTCTTAGGGTGGAGGTGCCCTCGGAAAGCCGAATTTTACATTTCTGTTCGGTTCCGTCGAAGCTGAAGCGCGCGCGTTCGCCTACGCGCTGGTTAATCGCATTTAGTAGTGCTTGCGGCGTCGCATAATAGCCGGGAGGCACACGTACTTGCAAAGATCGAGGAATTTTCGTCTTGATCGTGAAAGAAAATTGACGCGCTACGGGGAGAGAGACGCGTAGCGTTTCTTCGTGTCCCTCGACGGCTGTGAGATGTAGCAGCTTGACAAAGGGTTCCGGTATGTGCAACCCTTTCGGTGTTTTCAGAGAGTACACGTTATCCGCGAATTCTAGCGAGGTGTCCAGCTTGTGCGTCTGGAAATACTTGTTGAGTGTGTTCCGTAGGGACGTGGTTTCCGAATTCAGAGTGACGTCGCCGAAAGCGACGGGTGCGGCGTGCTCCAATAAGATGGAGGTGGCTTCGCGTTTGCTCAATTTGGGGGGTTTCACCGCACGACCTGCTTCGCGGGACGCTAGCGAGGCGTCGAGCGCTTGCGCGAGCCGAGGGTCCAATTCCACGGCTTTCACGTCCACGGGTAAGACGAAGTCGTATCGCGATTTATTGTACGCAAAAGAAACGTCGAATTCCGAAAGGGCTTTTCCCAAATCCCTCTCGAGATCCGAAGTGACACGAAAAGTTCTGCCGGCTTCCATCGTGTCCTCGAAAGAAACCTCGATTTTCGCATCTTGCCTTTCGTAGCCGATATTTCAAAAATCGTTACTTATGCTGAGATCCATCAGACCGACTTTATACCGATTCGAGAGCTGAAGCGGGCTATCGAAAGCTATCGTGAAGGCGTTGAGTTTATTCGAGGGAAACTTATCCATGCTGGCCTTCGAGAGCAGGTGGACGTAGATGTCTGACATCATTTCCCAATCTTGACCACGTCGCTGCTCGGAACCCAACTGCCGTGTTCTTTGTCGTAACCGAACCAGCGAACCAAGGAGAAGCTCTGACCGTTCAGTTGCTTCTTTCTCAGCACTTTCGTTACTGGACAAGGCTGATTGGAGTCTCGGGTTACGACGAGTACCTCCTCCGGGTAGAAAGATCCGTCCACTTCCTTACCCCGGTAAACTTCCAGGTGTACGACGGGAGGAGAGGTGTCCCTCAGGCGGGGGACGGTGAAAATCTGAGGCGACCAACTCCCTTCCGAGCTCTTATGAAAACCTTTTCTGTGTAGTAGGACCATCACTTTATCCCCCAGTTTGAGCTTCTTTTTCACGGAGGTTACGACGGGCTTTCCATTTATCTTATTGAACAGCTCCAATTCGTTTTCGGGCGTGACTTCGGACGGGCTGATGCCCAAAGTCCTGTGTTTGGTGGTGTTGTAGTCGCGCACGATCTTGGGAAGCGCGGAAACGAAGTGGTATTTTCCCGTTACTCTAAAATAACGGAATATTCTGTCGCGTAAAGTGCGTATGACGCGTTCTGCCTGCGATGCTTTGATTACTGGAGAGAAGGTAGAATACATGTGTACCTTCTTTCGTGAGAGATACTCCTTGACGGTGTTGTTGTAGAATTCCCCGCCTCTGTCGCAAAAGACGCGTGTAGGTACGTTACCTCCCCGAAAAAGTCTTATCATGGCCCTTTTCATTTCGGCGGGGCGCTTCGTCTTTAGTGGGAGGGTGCGCAGAAAGCGGGAGAGCGAATCGATTGCCACGAGAATGTAGCGGTAGCCACCGTTGAATCTCTTGTATTTTGAAAAATCGGCGAGATCCATTTGCCACACGTCATTCATCTTGAGCGCGATGATGCGTCTCCTATTAAACTTTCTTCTGACCGGATGGTGGAGCGTGTAGGCATCCAGCTTTCTGAGAATGGCGAGAGCCTTCTTTTTGCTCAAGTGATGCGCTTTTCTATAGCGTTCCACACACCCCAAACCACCCTCTGGTTTCTCATATCCCTCCATAAGTCGTCCACGCAATGGAGGCCTGCTGCTGCTGCTGTTGAGGCTCGCGAGATTTGGGCAGAGAAATCAGACGCAATAGTTTCGAGACTTTGGGGAACCAGGAAGGCTTCTTTCCCATCTTATGTTGCAACAAATAATTGACGAGTTCGTAAACGGAGGAGTGTCTGATGGGCTTGCCCGACACGGAGACACAACCCTCGCGATCCCAGGAAAGAACCTTCTTTAATTCCGAGACGACCCTTTCCGCTTCCTCTTCGTCCACCTCTGGAGAGAGGAGCGAATAGTCAAAGTCATTTGTAGCGTCGGACGCCTTGTTTTTATTGTCGTAGGGGTCAAATCCGTACTGCTTGAGTATGCGATACAGTGCTTGCAGTATGAGTTTCACTTTGACGTCGTCACTCTCCTTCGAGGAAAGAATGTTTCCGATGGAGGAGGAGGTGGTCGCTTCAATTCTCTTGGCCATTGGCGAAAAGGTTCAACACGGCGGAAAGCAGGAGAGGAACCACCGACGAAAGAACGCCCTGTCCTCGCTGCTGAGACAGATAGCGCTTCAAACGTTGCGGATTCTTGTGAATCTTTTTGTAGGCGAGCCGTCGTAAAAAGCGTTTGTGCTTCTTCAAATCCGCGAACGTATCTGGAGCTAGAGCCACCTTTCCGTTCAATACATTGAGGCAAATTTCGGAGAGGTGTTTCATGTCGGACGAGGACGAACGTCTCAAGACGTCGCGGCGGCGTGGAGGGGGTAGAGTGGAGAGTACTTTGAGTAAAGTGAGGTGAGGGCGGAGATTCATTTCGGAGCGTAGATATATTGACGTTCTCCCGGAAAGATAGTGCTACACAACCTGTGATCCTCGTGCGTATAGTTGTGAAGATCCACGAGTAAATATGCGTGGGGCGACGACATCGCTTGTTTATATGCGTCCAAAAAATACTCCAATCTTTTTCTGCCAAATAGCTGTTGGCCGAAATGTTCCATCTGGTGCATGCTGCGCACGGTGCACCACAGGACGACGTAACTGGCGTTGTAGGATATTGTTCTAAAATGGCTACTGTCGAAAAAGATGTTTTGAACGAGTAAGAAGATCGATGCGTTGGCGTGGTGAGAACCCCGAATGAAAAGATCGGTCACCTCCTTCAAGGAACCGGCGTCGGTCATGTGATCGTCGACGATGATCAGCGTAGCGCGCGACGTGTCCCACTCTCGCGGTAGCTCCTTGGTAAATTTTACGGAGTCCCCGAATTCGTCCTGCATGCTCGGCGAAGCATATTTCTGCACGTAGAATATTTGTGACGGAGGCTTGTCTACCACGTCGTTCAGGTTCCTCAACACGTTAGCAACGAAAGTAGATTTGCCGCACATGGAGGGGCCGCTTAAGATACAGCGAAAGGGATGACGGAAACGAAAAGGTTCTGGGGAAGACATGTTGCGTGCGTACACGTTGCACGAAGAAAAAGAAGAGACTGAGACTCGAAGAGAAATGCATCGCTTTTATTTACACATCCTCGTCGTCGTCCTCTACATCGGAACTGCGTTCCCAATACAGATTGTCCAGGCTAAAGTTCGACTTCTTTTTCGCCAGTCTGTCCGCCGCTAAGATGCGGTCGAGCGTCTTCATCTTGTCCTGACACATTTCTTGACGTGCTTGCAACCATTCCAGACAGTGGACTTGAAAGGCTTCCTCCACGATGCCGCGTATAAATTCGCGAAGTTCTTCGTTTTTTGTCTTTTCCTTGCGACGACGAGAAGCGCAGGAGAATAAACCACACATGGCGTTTTCCACGTATCGGTCAGAATGATGACGCGAGCACGGTGCGCGCTGCCTTTATAGAGATAAACGCGCGCGCGCGCGCAAAGAAACGAAAGTGAAACTCAGAAGCCACCCGTCGCGGCTAGGAGCGCGCGCGCAGCAGAGAGCCGAAACCGAAAACACCCGTGGCCGGCGAAGAGGGCGCTAGGAGCGCGCATGCGCGGACGGGTGGAGCAGAGGGCGCGCGCGCGTCGCCTCACTCAGTTTCTCTCGGGCTGTCGCGGAAGACGGACGTGCGCTCCGCGCGCTCGCTCAGTTTCTGGTTGGCTCTCGTAGAGAGCAGACGTGTGTTCTCCACGCTCGCTCAGTTTCTGCCTGGAAGTTGCCGCGGGGGAAAAGGTGAGTGATTTGACGCGCTCCTTTTCTCGTATGTTTGCCGTGTTTAGCGGTGACCGCGCTCGTGCTAAGCCTTTTCTCGCATGTTTAGACTTGTTTTGCGGTGTCCAAGCCTGTTGACGCATGTTTAGCGATGTGTGGTTCCCGCCTTGTGTTAGCTGCGTAGTGTTGAGGTTAGGCCTAAGCGATCGCCCCCCCGTAAGCCTTTTTCCTCGTATGTTTAGACTTGTTTTGCGGTGAGCAAGCCTGTTGACGCATGTTTAGCGATCTGTGGTTCCCGCCTTGTGTTAGCTGCGTAGTGTTGTGGTTAGGCCTAAGCGATCGTCCCCGTAAGCCTTTTTCCCCGATGTGTACTGTTTTCTCCGTGCTGTTTTAGCAGTAGCGGTTAGACCTTTTCTCTCGCATGCCTAGACTTGTTCAGCAGTGCTGCCATTTTTACCTGTCCCTAGTATCTTGTTCTCTGTCTTTCTCGTCTAGAGCTATGATGGTGGCGCCATCTGGTGTGATGCCTTGCAACTAAGTGGCCACCTGTCGTCGATCTCTGCAACTACCAGTCGTCAACAAGCAACATGGCGGGCGCTGGTCACTCGGGTGTTGCGGAGCGGGTTCTTCGCCGCGGCATCGTTGATTTTCGAATAAATTGTTTCTCTCCACTCTATTTCCATCTTTTTATTTTATTTTCTACCTTTTTTTTATTTTATGGACACAGATTGTCCGCAACGCACAGGGTGGTCTGGACACGTCCTAGATGCTCCCCAATTAGTGTGATGACTCCCTGGAGGGTCCTGATTAATGTGGGGGGTCCCAATTAGCTCTAATTACTAATTAAACGTGTCCAGAAGCCTTGTAGAGTTGCGGACAGTCTGTGTCCAGTCATTACTACTAACGTGGTATCCTTATTGCACAAAAATGGGATTTTCCATTGAGACGCGGAGGAGGACAACAGCTTTCCTTCTGCTTAACAGATGCATCCTAAATATAAAAAGCACACAACAGAGACATGAACACTGCATGTGCAGGGCGTTGGAAAGCGTCGGTGCTCTTCTATGCAGCGGAGGAGCACCTCGAAATGAGCGCTTGCAAGTGCACGGACCCGGGGTTTTTCGGACACGCGACTTTTCCGTCCCATTTACGATGAAGTGGTTGTGTCGTCGAAGTGCGGGCACTAGTCTGTTTATATGGGCTCAAATTTACACAGGGTCATTCTGAAAAAGAAGGCAGCAGATACATAGAGAAAGGAAATAGGAAACAAATAGTTTTCAACTGAAGCGTTGTTGTGTTCACTGATCCCAAATACACGTATATCACACATGACGAAACAGCGGGCGTGTCATGTAATGTGGCACGAAACAGAGGCTTAAAATTCTACTTCGGTATGTCACTGGCGCTTGTCATCGACTAACTTTTGGTGTGACTTGCGCGCAGTTTTCGATTTTCAGTCGGGAGAAATATTCTGAATAGATCTCTGAAATGTGCCAAGTCAGCGCAACTTTTTTAATGTCGTTTGTTTTTTGTCTTTCTTTGTGTTTTTCCTTGCCCGTAACAGAAAGGGCATTTCGTTTTCTCAACCAATTTCAACACAAAACACATTACCCTTCAGCAAAATAGCTGGGGAGAATTTTCTTTGCGCAAAAGCTCGACGGCGTTAATTACTCTGTCACTTAATGTAGAATACTGTGAATCACATCGCGGGCTCCTTGACAGTGTTTCTCCTTTTTTTCCCCTTTTCGACGTATAGAATACTGTGGAAAGAAAAGATGAGTCTCCCCTTCAGTTCCCTCTTCCATGCTTCTGCTCATAGCGGCAGCAAGGTTGAAACGACGCAGCTATCTGGAGCAATTGTGAGGAGGTTACAAGAAAAGCCGTGTCACCGGGTAGCTTCGTCTTTTCGACCTTTTATGCTTTTTTTTGTTTTGTTTGTTTGCATAACTTGACGGAGGACTGCACGGCCGGCAATGTCCGTGAATCGTACCACAGTTTTCCGTTTCCTTTCTACCATTACGAGTAGCGCGGGTGTTTTGTGATGCCATAGGATCAGGCCTAGAGCCATGCTGTTTCTGTATGTATTCAGTTTGGAAGAAATGTTGATTCGATTCAAAATTGAACATATAGTTCCGCATTCGATTTGGAACACAGTTATGCGCCTCGAGATCTGAAATATTTTAATGTTCGCGCAGCCCAAATATATTTGACAATCTACGGTTTGACCTTAAAGGGACTATGAAACGATTTTTTCTTCGTTTCGTTCGAAAGAATACATTTTTCTGAGTCTAGAACCGAAATTTTACTTTCGTCGCGCGAGCGGATTTCTAGGAAGCGAATTTAAACGGAGCGACGAAGGGAGGACAGCTAGCGCCGCGCCGTGGCGAGCTGCCGAGCGGAGACACAACGGGCAACTTGACGCGACCACAGCCGGCTCAGCAACACGTCATCGTGACGTCTTGCCGAGCCGAGGAATCCCGCCAGGAGCATGCGCCGTAGGATCCCGCGTATGCGTTCATCGGGAGTGGAAATCTCCATGACAGCAGCTTTCGCGTTCGGCAGTGGCGGCAGCCACAGCGCGAGCTCGGCGGCATTACTTGCCATTGTGCAACACCGGTGACGTAACGGGGAACCGAAGTGCGGTCCGTACAGTTACACCATCGGCAGGGAAATATGCGCGGGAGAGGAGGAACGCGGAAGAGACATTTCCAGCGCGCGCTCCTCGCAGAGTGGAGCGATTTCGTCGGGAAAAATTTGTGGCATATTAGTTTCTCTGCGGGAAGAATAGTTTCCATCGAAAAAAAGTATGGGGGTTCGGGAAATTTCATAGTCCCTTTAAGTCCTTCAAAGATATATTGCTCTGCATTTCACTCTTCACCGGAGCGGATAGAAGCGGTGCGCTTTCTCATTCTTCATTCTATCACGCTCGTGCCAGTGGGCGGGTCGCGCACACACAGATCTTGATCGGCACTGACGTAGACCCAACTTCAGTTGCCGGGAAAGGGAAACATTTTTCATGAACTTCGGAAGTTCAAAACTCCTCCCCGCGCGACGTCATCTTTTGAACTTAGTTCTGCTTTGACGAGTCTAACACCGCAGGTCATCCTTCTGTAAGCGCTGAAGGACAGCCAAACAAGGGCACCCTCCAAAGATAATGCGAAGGCTCGACCTACGCGTCCACAAATAGGGCATTCCTATGGGGGGATTTCCACTTGCCAGTCAAAAGATGGCACTCCTTCGTGGTAGCAGCAATGGTGGTGGGTTCGAATCCTGCCGGCGGCTGTGTTCTTTCAATTTTCCCCTGCATTTCCGGACGGATGTCGGCCCAGTTCCCCTTGAAGACCTCCTGACCCCCCTGTGCCCCTCTCCTTCCTCTCACCACGTCTGTACGCCGCTGATGGCCACAGTTGCTTTGTGGCGAGCACCAATTTCTCGAGTGCACAGTGTGTGTGTGTGTGGAACGCTTTTTTGTAGCGCTGGTATTTTTGCGTTCGTGGAGTCAGTGAACAGCCACATAGCGTTGGTAAATGACCATATTAATATGTTGCAGGGTTTTATTGGTTAAGGTTGCATATACATAATGTCATTCGTTCGAGGTCTCCAAAAGTACACTACAGCACTATAACGATAAAAAGAACATTTGCTTACAGCAGCCAGATCTCTTAAGTGTTGCACACATTCGAGAGAAACTCGTCCTAAACTATCGCAGAAACACATTCGATTTTGGCGCTGCAGAAGTACTATTTTTTTCTCGTGCCAGTATTTTTTTTTTCTCTACAAATGATAGAACGTGCTCCACCCGAAGCAAGGAAAAAACATTCGGCTGTATCTTGCATAATCTCGCTTGATGAACAAATTCTAAACTTTCGATATCACACAACAACTAGTATTATTCGGTTCATTACGTTGCTCGTATGAACATTCACATTCACAAAAGCACTTGACAGCACAGAAAAACAAGCCAGGTATTGAGTTTTAGGTTCCTAATCACAAACTGCCCCTAATAAAAGGCGAAAATGGTATTTACAAAGAAAAAGTGTAATCCACAGAGTGGGTAATGAATCGTAGTGCATGCGACATCATTGAGGTTCATAAGCTGCTTGTTCTTTTTTTCTTTTTTACGGCAGCACTCGCAGCACATTAGCTCATACATCCGTGCTTTTTTTTTTAATGGATCCGAGTCCTTGCCTTCAAAATCGGTACATATCAATTCTTTTTCGATTGTCGGGTTCAGAATCACCAACGAATCGAATACAAGCATTCGAGGGCCCGTAAAAGAACGGACATCGGGCGGATGAGATAAAACATGGACGGGAAAAGCGACTCATTCATCTTTTTTCTTTTTCTATGGGGGAAATCGGTAACTGTAGCGTGAATAGTCCTTGCCACCTCAAGCTTTATGTTGTTATGTTGTATCGTACCAGCATTGCGAGCATTTAACGTATGAACAATAAATTAATAAACTTTGGACAGTATCAAGCGAAATGTAAATTTCCTTTAATGTGTGCCCCAATACGGCATTAGCGAACATACTCAAGTCCGAATTTTGAGTGAATACCAGCGTATTGTGCCGCACCAGCTTAGAAACTGAAAGAAACATCGTTTTGTGCAACAAATGGATGCTGCAATAACCCGGGCAAGGAAACAACAGAGATGTAACTCATGGTCTACCGCGTAGTGATTGCCCTAGCAGACATTGTTATTTCTCCTTCCATTTTCTTTCTCTCAATGTTTTTCTTTTCTTTTCTTTCTTTTTCGCCGGCGTGGATAAATCCCGTCACCGGTCCCTGGCTTGATGGTTGGAAGCCTGTCGCCAAGTCGCTTCACGCATGTAGTCCACAACGATGTACGTCGTGCACGAAATGCCCTTGCCGAGATTTCAGCGCACGTTAAAGAATTTTCTTTGGGCAGAGTCAATCCACGGCCGAGCACTGTGGCGTCACCTATGAGCATTCATCAGGGGCCCGACCTTCGTCCTCCCCGTAACAAGCGTGATCGTTCATTTTTTTTTTTTTTTCAATTGGCGCGCTCCGGATGAAAACTGTTTTGGTAGTGTGGGGATTCTAAATAAAACGTTACTATTGGACTTGATGCGGGAGCTCGCGACGACAACAACAGCTACATGCATGAAGATTGGGTGAGGTGTTTCACGGCAGGGATTGTTGCGGCGAATCACGGGAAGTGATGCATTTATCGCGCGTTACAGAGTAACGAAACTTCGTTCAACATTGAGTCAGCGTCACCTCAGTACAGAACACCTGTTTCTAGGCGGTATTGATCGAGCCCCTGATTCGTGACGTAGATCCCCCTTAGATTATTATTTTTGTATCCCACTCATGAACAAATACAGTTGTACAACAGTATCTGTAGATTTAATCTTGTGCTCAACAATCATAAGTCATATAAGGGGTTACTCGATCTGCGACGTAGCTAGGCTGATAACAGTGTGCTTATCATATAGAGACGGATATGTGTCCACGCACGATACATTGTGTGTTTGACGAGCAAAAGCTTTTTTCTGCCTTATGTTTAGGGACACTGGTCTCTTCTGCACTGTATAATACAACTGGATTCATATTGCGACTTTTATGCCTTTCTGCACTGGCATTATCTGGCCATCAGGGCTTCATGTCATACCAAGGACTGATCGCTATTCACCCACGAACTCATCATTTCGTATATCGTACTAACTAGCGAGGCCTGGTGTAGTCAGCCACAAATTAAAGGAACAATTCGCTCTCTATACTGTTCAAACGGAACTTCACCACATAGCACGCCCAAAGCCAACCACCATTCCCAATGATATCATTTTGTGTCCTGATTTCTTCGAAACAGGGGGAGGCGCTTATCCGGGACATGCATAATGTATCCAAGATAGGCGCCTCCTCCCATTTTCAACAAATCCAGACACATAATGATATCATTCGGAATGATGGTTGGCTATAGGAGCGTACTATGTGGTGAAGTTCCGTTTTAACCGCGTAAGCTAATTGACCTTTTTCACATACGCGTCCTATCCTAGCGGCTCTCCAGCGAACCACGCTCGGCGCGCGCCAAAACAAATCCAAGTGGGTAGCACAATGAACCAAAACCTGTCCGAAGTGGGACCGACGAGCTCGCGCCGTTCGTGCGGTCTCCCCACTGGTCCCTACTTCTGTCGTTCCCATACTGCGCCATCTAGAGAAGACGGAGATAACCCTCTCCGGCGCCTCAAGGTTATGCGCATGAGCATAGGCCATTGTGAAAAAGGTCCACTGGAAGAAATGTATGTGGCAAGAATATTTGGCTGGGAGCTACTATCTTGTAAGTCGTTTTGTCCGAAATTGTTGTGTTTCCAATTGTTATCTGCATTTTGCTGGAAGAGCGTCCAGCGCGGGCAGATCCACAAAGAGGAGGAAACTAACGAGCCTCTTATCCGTTAACTGTCGGGTGGTCACGTGGGAGCGAAGATGACAGAAAACCGGAGACCGCTGCTTCTGCATGGCCTCGCCAGGCGATGAGTTGGAACGCCCTCGTGACGTCACAGTGTTGTCACATGACGTCGCACATACGTCTCTATGCTCGGGAATTTCAACTCACGTGGATTCCAGTTCTTTGTGATATCCGTACCAAATTTTACTGTACAGCTTCACGCAAAGTAACCAAGGCTATTGGCAAAGTAGGAAATGCACTACCCTTTCCGGCAAAAATAGGTGATCTGGATCGTCAAGCAAGAGCGAACTATCCCTTAACGTGAGAAATTTCCTCACTCATCGTCCCTACATATACTTGTTGTTTTTTATATGCAGGAGTCGACTTTCGCCTCATTCAGAGTGCGCGTTGGTTTGCTCGGTTTTTATCGATGCATTTTATCAGTGTTTATGTGCGGCAAAATCGATGCATTTCCGCTGTGCTCCGGAAAGTATTTTCTTGAACGCGTTGCTACGATGGCAGCGTCTTCGCTGCGCGATGACGCAAAATGTCTCCCTATTAAAATTGCGGGAGGTGTCATTACGTCGTACACACCTTTTCCTATTCCTTCCTCTTTCGTTCCTCTTCTCAGCCAATGATATGACCGCGCAGTTCAGCTAGCGTGGAAGGCAACCACATTTTTGGCCTTTGCTGTTCCTATGGTCGGAGTTTAAACCCCTCGATATCCAGCACATGGCGTACTGGTAACGCAATGTGAATTTCAGGGATGGGACTATAAAGTTACCACGGAATGGTACGTGTTTTCGTTACAGTTTTCATTTTCGTTATTGCAATATTTCCATTCCGATGCGTTTGTGACGCCAGACTTTGTTTCGTTTTCGTCACGCTTCCGTTACTGTTAGTTACCCGTAGTGGAATGGTTGTTATGACCCTATGAGTAGACAGCCCTTTGAGCTCTGTCAGCACTCCCTTTTGCCCAGGCGGTGCTTCGGAGTCACTCGTACACGCCATTCTAGCTTCACTAAGATCCGTTTATCTCCTGGAATTTCAAAAATATTCTCTAGAAATATGTCTCTATCCTGTTTACCTGTCAAGAACCCTGCTCAAATTCTGACTCCAGTAACTGTAAATCCTTCCTCTAAAGGCTTCCTCGCAAGGCCGCGTCCACAGGAGGACGGTATCAGCCGTAAGCAATACAGCAATGCTACGGCGAAATGAGAAAATCGTAGGCACACGTCCTCGTGCTGTGTCGTGGAGTCTGTTGCGTAGACATCGCTTCGCAATTTCATTCCCGTTGCAGTTTGCAGGAATGGACGAACTTGGCACGCGTTTACGTTACCAGCTCCAATTTTGGTAACATACCTTTCTGTTCCTGTTACAATTACCGTACCCTGAGGGTCACGCGAGGCAAAGAAATTGAAAAAGAAAACAAGAAGGGATTGAAAGCAAAGGATAAATTATTTGTTGTTGGCAACATCTCCGTGAGCTTGGGAAAAAGACAAACGACAAAACACAAAAACGAACAGAATAAGACGAGCGTTGTCTTGTGCTGTTCGTTTTTGTGCTTTGTCTTTTGTCCTTCCCTCAAGCTCAGGGACATGTTGCCAAAGTCAAGTATACACTAGCTCGCTTGCATTGTACTTCTTTGTTTAATGATATATTATTTTGTCCTTCATATTTGAGATACTGATTTATGCGGTTCCCAGGTTGAACACGACTACAGGGATTTCTTGGAGGGAGGAAGGGGAATTCACGGAGGGATAACCACTGAGACAAAGGGTATTTAACGTGGGGTAGGGATACACTCTTAAAACGGAACTTCACCGATTGAACACTCACTTCAAGCTCTAAATATGTTGAAAGCACACGATTTGCTGAGTGCACCCGATAGTATTCAATGCATACCAACGAGACAAATAGTTTACAATAGTTCCTCAATATGTGAAATTCAACAACTCTATAATGTGGGATTTACACAACACGCAGCGATGCAAATTCACGTAGCCTTGGTTTGAATTGGTTTCAATCTCATCATCATCCAGTGTGTGTGTGTGGCAGGCAACATTATTTTACGTTAGATAGTCTAACAATGTATATTAAGAGCGTTTCTATCGAGTTATTTATATTTTGAACTGAATTGGTGGATACTGAATGCAGCTGTGGGATACCAGCATAATGGCTGGAGCAACAGTAAAGCCATCAGGGATGATCACTTATCCCTAACATGATTTGCCGCGGAACAAATATTAAACCAAAATGTCGTTTTTGGGCACACCAAATGTGGCTAACGTAAGGTACTCGAAAAAATATGGAAAAGCCACTGAAGTATACCGCAGGAAGTCTCTGCACACTTCTCGATAATTTTATCTCTTGCGAGAACAATGTGAAGCCACACAGTAAATATGTGGCATGTATATTGATCGCTTATTGCAACAAAGTCCGTAACGCTACAAAAGAGTTTTTATCGTTTTAAATTGAATTGTGCTCGTACCATGGTCTTCTCTAATCATAAGACAACAAGTGCGCCCGTTAAATAACTTCAGCACACGCTACATAGCAATGGGAGTGCGAGTCCTGTATATAGCTCAATCATTACTCTATGCAGAGGGACCTCTGAACAGCAAACGTCCTCACGTATGACACACCTGTGCGGCTTAAAGGACAAGCAGATGTCAAGGACAAAAGTTCAGCTGCCAATATAATACTGCTGTCACACAGGCATTTGTATGATCCTTGAAGGCGATGGCCATTGAGCATGTCTCGCTGCCACAGACCGATCCAATGATCCTTGAGAAGTTTACAAGTTGCACGCTGGATGGCGCTACGCGCGTCCGTCTGCATCATCTGCGTAAGTTTTAGCGGGGTTTTACGACAAAAGTTGCCCATTAGTGGCCGCATGTACAAAGAAAAATTCGAGTGCTGATAATGTTTAAATTGTTCATTAGACGTAACTACTAATATAATACGCATCTTTGCAGAACCAGAGTCATATATTAGAAGGGAGTCTGGCCACTGGAAGGAGCCTAAGAAAGAGGCTTGACCTGTCAATCACAATAGCGCGCCTCTCATTGGTCTGCTTTCTGCTACGGGGGCCCCCAGGACACCTGACTGCCACCCAAAATGGCGATGAAGGCAAACACGATGAAGTGGGAATTTCGTGGGAAAACATTTTTACAGACTACTCTGATTTTACGTTACAGATGTGCACCCTCTTATAAGTATCTCGAACAACAGTTTCAACTTGTACTCGGTTATCGATATTTAACCGAAAATACGTTTTGTCGTCGTTGTTAGGCCTCGTGTACATGGTGGTCACGACGAATTAAAACAGTGCAGTGCTGTACAATTTTAAATTTAATTACCGAGTTTTATGAACATAAACAATCTTGCTTTGTTTATTCCAACTAGCAACGGTGTTTAATTTAAAACAATCGTACCGTCGACAGTATGTGTACCCGCAGGTGGTTCTGCAGGCAAGGGAACCACGATGGATGACAGACGTGGTTTGCAACCCCCTGTCCGTGGTGGGAGAGGTTTTTAACAGTAGCTTCCAGAAGGGGAGCCCTTTTACTGACCTAACCAGCGGCACAGTCTCACGCCCCTTCTGGAAGCTACTGCAAAAAACCAAAACCGTCCGTGGTTTGGTGGTTTGCAACTTCCTGTCAAAATGACGTAAGGGAAGTTGCGACGTCACGTGGATTTACGCTTCCGGTCCGAAGTACTGCTAGAGTCGCATCGCCAGCGTGTTTTTCAACGTAAAAATGGGCGGATGTTCCGCGCTTAACTGCACTTTTTCTGCGGAAAAGGACATAAAATGTATCGCGTAACCTGGGATCCTGCGCCTTTGGAAGTTATCAGCGTAAAATAAAATTGAACTAAGGTGTGCGGGCACTTGTCACGAAATGCCTTGCTGTGTACTTACCATGTTGAACTGTGCGTGGCTGTGATAACTTTAGAAACTCATAATGTGAAACAATTTCATTAAAGTCACAACTTCGTCTTAAACTAAAAGGAAACGACTACATGCAGTAGTATGATCCCCAGGGTGCAGACTATTGCTGTGTAAAATACTTCCTTTACATTTCGTTGTATCATATCTGAAATGTTGTTTGTTATCTTTGTTATCTGAAACGTCGTATTGACCGCGTTGTAATGGAACATTTTGTGCAGCAAAAGATCGCGATTTCAAAGCGCGTGCAAAACGAAACCGAAACATGTACGAAGTGTCATGAGATCTAAACTTTGCCATAAGCAAAGCGTGTGCGAAGAATTTTATAAAGTAACCTCCTTGTTTGGGTGGCAGGCGTTCCCACTCGACCTCATCAGACCTTTTAGCCAGAGTTTATAAACTATTGCTTTGCACCAATTCAACGAAATCAATAAATTTCGGACCCGAAGTTCGAAGTTCCAGCATGCGTACCGCCGCCTCGCAACTTGAAAGCCATCCAGCGTTCCTAAAATTAGCACAAAAATCCATTATTTTTGCGAATCGCAAGAAGTATCCATTTCAATCCTATCCAATCCACCAGCCACCTAAATTGGCGTTGTCCCTGTAGGGTAGGGGGACAGACAGTGAGGATAGGCTGATTGATAATGCCCTGTATTTCAAGACATCATTAGTCAGACAGCTCAAAAATGTGGGTTGAGCTTCAGGTATAAGCAGGTCCCACTCGTGGCTAGACTACCTTTTAATATACTGCTCTGTGTATAGGACTGCGTGATGTCGACACCATACGGGTGCGTGATGCTGCGAGTACTATACAGAAAAGTAAATTTGCGAATGACCAGCCCATGTAACAACGTATTGACTGCTACACTAAAGTTTCAGGACTTTACAGCACTTTTTGCAGCTTTTTTGTGTGCACATGCTTAGGCTTGTTCGTCAATCACGAGGCTGCCAGCGGCAGCTTTCGAGAACCCTTGAAAGCTTCGATTGTGTTTCACGAACCTACATCGAGTTGAGGGCCATCCGAGTCAGTGGTAATTCAAAGTGTCCGTGTAGTAGCGTCCGATTACCATTCAGTTCGATAGTCATTCAATTCAAGGACCATTGAAACGCACGTGTGACGGTGGCGTAAGAGTTTGTTTTAATTTTACTATTAGGCCCTTAAGGCTCCAGACCCTCTCCTTCGTTACTTCGTTTGGCTACACAGACACCTAAGGGAAGGTGCATCGCAGTGACGCACACTTTACAAAATCCCTACAATGTTCACGCAACGCACACTATAGAGTATACACAGTAGCAAAGTTGAAAGACAATGGTTTCCAAGGCAAAGCGTGTGAGGGCCCACTCAAGTGGATTTCCCAGTAAGCCTGGATTGAGCCTGAGAGATCTCCCGTATGTGTGAGATGCATAATACATGATTGTACGAGAAAGGGGTGAGACAATAATAAGCGTACCCCTTATTTCAACTGTAATCAATGTCTCGTGACATGCAGTTCACAAAGCAAGGGGATTTAGGCGTACGTTTACACTACGGCTATACTTCGGCTAGCAAAATTTTAATACGAGTCTCAATCTATGAGGACTTGCAACCGTCTGACACCGACATCGCTGTCCTCGTCCTACAGCCACTAATTAATCAACTGATTGCGATGCAGCGATTTGTACCATGTTACCTGGCGATTTCGACGCTCTTTTCACGTTAAGTTGCTCAAAACAGCGGTAGAAGCATGCCGCGATGTGGTTGTAGAATGCCTCTTACCAAAAACAGGAAAGAAATCGTGTCGTCCGACTCAAAATGGCGCCGACCTGCATAGCACACTGATAATCTCCAAGCGACTTTGATGACAGGCGCGGGACATGTTTGCGAAAATGATTGCCTTAACCCTTTGACAGCCGTAATTTTATAGCATCGTTTTAAGATTTGTGATTATGTTCACAATCCTCCAAAATGATTACGAGCAGTGGACGTTGTTAATCATTCGGCAGTCTCGACTACGTCGAGATTACAAGTTATTAGTTCGAAACGGTTCCGGAGCAGTACCTTTGTTCGCCCCTTTTTAACCAACTCCATGTAGGCGTACCGGGGTAACCTGCCCGACTTTCTCGCTACTTAAGTCCCCTTCCTTTTCTTTTGATCAGCATCATCATCTTAGTTGTGGAAAGGCTAGGAAAACAGTTAGAAACGATTGCACTGATCTACATAGGTCGTAAATTTCGCCCTCTATTATGGCGATTGCCATCCGTCTTTCCAGACACTTTGTTTCAACACGTAACTTGTGCCAGACGCAAATTGTACAAAGTATGTCCAGAAGT
The DNA here is from genome assembly GCF_037126465.1 of Ornithodoros turicata. Taxonomy (NCBI): domain Eukaryota; kingdom Metazoa; phylum Arthropoda; class Arachnida; order Ixodida; family Argasidae; genus Ornithodoros; species Ornithodoros turicata. The sequence continues at coordinate 27,641,280 of NC_088206.1, read as the reverse complement.
GTTCTTGCGTAGGGAAGGTCAATGGGGACTCGTGGCGAGACACCAAATTTGCCTCGTCCCTACGTTAACGAGCCCCCGTTAACGTTTTGGCAACGTTACGGCTCTTATCGGCGCTGTTTGTCGTCGCGTGTTGGCGTGTTGTGCACGCCACTTTTGAGATGCCTGAACCTCACGGTCCTCGTACTGATTTGTGGGCCAAACTTGGTAACAGCCTAGAAGCAGAACGATAGTAACGTCAGTGATGGCACTGGGTGTCGGCAATACCAAGACAAAAAGAAAGAACAGAAAGGAAAGTATCACCACGTCATCACGATGTTGCCTTCGTTCACGACTTGGAAGGGTTGTTCTTTAAATAGAAGGGATACAAATCTCTTAATGAACAGTGCTACTGACATATGATGCAACGTGTCCGAAGAAATACCTGGAGGTGAAGGGCTGAACTATAGATGCGCAGTCTATCAAAAGTCTAGGATAAAGCACCGGAGCACATATTTCTCGAATTTGCAATTTTTTTATAAATAAAGATAAAAAGAACCCCTGCTTGCGGTTGTTCATTCTCCGTACTTTTCAGACTTGGCGTATTTACATGTTTTTTAAACTTATTCCCACTGAGAACAATTTCGTAAACGCTACAAAAAGGGAACCGCCGATGGGCTGTTGCCATGAGGGAAAATATATCGAACAACGGAAGAGTGGATTATTTTATAGGAAACAATGAGAAAAAAGAAAGATACACAACAAGAAGACGGAAGCCTAGTTCTCATAGCACCACATGAAACACATCGTACCAAAAATGGGACTGCGCATTAGGAACGATACTGGAGCTACTCCAAATATCCCGAATATTATTTTGAGAGCTGCTAAACTGTTGTGTTGCGCACACCCAGTGGCCTAAATTGATGCTATTAAGGCGAGTCATCCCTATGCGCTTCAACTCTCAGTACATTAATTGCTCTCCTTGGAATGCTCCAGTCCTGGTATTTCGACGGTCCTATTCTTTGCTGACCGTTCATTGCTGAATCCATTGCTCGTTCGACAGACTTCATCCGCCGCATACACGACCACTTTAAAAGGAGAGACGCGCGACTCAAGTGCAGTTTTTCGTGGCGAGTCAGCGCTATATAGGATATATCTTCTCCTGCGTTCTCTTGACGCTGTTTCGTTCCATCACCACCTACGCTGAGTTGCTACAATTTTACAACTTGATCGTGGCCTCCCAGTTGCGGACGGACGTTTCGTCCTAGTTGGAGCTCATAGGCGCAACGCGGGGAGGGAACACGACGTTGGGTCGGCACTAAGATCCCAAGGTCGCCTCCCTGCTCTGCGCCGGGCCACGATCAAGATATATAACTATCTTCTTCACACGCGACGATAGAGCTTCGGCTATATCTCCATTTTCTATAAAATTTTACAGGGAGTGTTTCGCACACAAAAATGTTCGTGGAACGCAATGGGCAAACAGGAAGGGTATGTGTAAATGTTTCGCTAGGACGTAGTAAACGTAGGTAAAATAATCGTAAAATAGAAAAACAAACAGACACTATAGCCTTTCTTGTGGCTGCCCCCATTTGGCGTTTTCAACAGCGTGTCGACCACTATTTGAGGCGACCATTTCACAACCTGAGTGATCAGTAGATTTTCCACTGAAACGTTACTGCTCGGTGAGAGAGCTCTCTCTCTCCTCCACGCTGTTGTCACTGGGGTCGCTCTTCATGCGGGAGTAGTACCGGACGTGATGCGTCATTAGTCCAGCGTCTTCCCCCGATGGTGCCGTGTCTGAAGGTTTCTCCCAGGGAAATACTGCACCTACGATACAGAATAATTACTCGGTGCCGCAACAATGAACAAATGCTACTGAACACCGAAAATATCATCGTGCACTGTCCAAAACATGCTGCACAAAGAGGCATCTTGAGGCAGACCCTAGGCCATCTCGACAGCAGGGACTTCAGCATAGAGAAAGTCTTAGGCGTATTGGACGCTAAGCACAGGGACGCAGCCTTCAATGCTCTTGTCAAGTTCATTGTGAAATCTGGACTAGAAACCCTATACTAAACGGTGCGTGGACATTACTATGATCCTTTATGTGAACGGCGCGCTCGGTCCTGCGTGGTCGCGGTCGAGACGCTCGCCCCGGTGAACTTTTGCGGTGTGCGGTGTGCTCGCACCTTCTGTGGTGCAATCGTACCGTTTCCTTTTTTGGGGGGTAGCAGAATTCGCTTGCACGAATTCAACCTCCCTTCCCAACCAACCAACAACAACAAATGATACGTTCGGTCTTGCGAGCAAACCTCGAGACCAGTTCACGCTTGTATAGTCTGACTCTTTCCGTTTGCTTTTCTAAGGGTTGCAACGGTGTGTCATTTTTTTAATTTGAACTTAGAAGTGAAGCCCGCTGCTTCTTGTTCAGTTTGGGAGCCGGTTTCGAATGAGTAAAAGATTAAAGTGGAGAAACAACAGCGACACACAAATTATGACAATGACTTGAGGGCAGTACCCTAATCCATTACTTCTGGAACATTTCATGGATTGAAATAAGCTCAGAGGAGAAAGAAATGTATTTGATGAGGCAAAATGCTACGTTTGTATTGTTGCTGATTATCTGGTGCCGGAAGCGAAGCCCAAGTGGCAAGTAAGTGCTGATGTAACTGCGACGTTGGCCACCCTGCAGTAGAGCACTGCACGGGCCCGGGCCCCCGACCCGGCCCGCGGGCCGGGCTGGGCTTGTTATTGGCTGTGTGCTCCGGGCCGGGCCGAGCCCGGGCCGACAAAATACGCCAGCACCACGGGCCCGGCCGGGCCCGGCCGTTAAATACGCCACTACCGCGGGCCGGGCCGGGCCCGGGCCGACAAATATGTTCCCGAGAGTCAGGCCCGGCCGGGCCACGCAGCTAATTCCACACATTGGAGATGCATTAGTTCATATCATCATGCGCTTGCGTCATTCCTGTGCATATTTTGCAAAGACAAGCAAAGGGTACTGCATTATGCATATGATTCGGCCCTCTAGAACATTCTCCAAGCAACTTTACATTGCTCCTCACTCCTCACATATTTCACAATCACTTTGGCAAAGCTTGGTGAGAGGGATAGGGACTGGGAGAAGCAGTTTGTAGACAGCATGCTCTATCTCCGCAAAATCTTGACAGTGTAACGATAACGCCCCGTGCGTTCTGGATTTAATTTGGTCTCGTGCGGTTACGGTGTTACGCCATCACTTGTATGTTTGTCTTCTCTCCTTATAAATGTACTTATAAATTTGTTTGATAATCGCCAGAAACGCGTACGTCGCGGCTGGAAATACCAGGCCGGGATCTACTCGCCGGGTCACCGGGCCGGGCCGGGCTCTAGTCACTGGGTCACCGGGCCGGGCCGCATAAAAATATGAAGGTCCGGGCCCGGGTCGGGCCGGGCCATTTTTCGATGTGCCCGGGCCGGGTCGGGCCCGGAAAAGTCGGCCCGTGCAGTGCTCTACCCTGCAGTGCCCAACATCGCATGGTATGCTTGTGTTTGCGAGTTAAAACACGAAATGGGGCATTTCTCCGGGCCATTCCTCTGCGTGTGCGTGTGTTATGGAATGCTCACCCTGGCGTCGACCGAGAAGCCACAGGATGAAGTAGACCACGCAAGAAAGCAAGCAGAGTACCAGGCAGGTGACCAAGAACGCCATTGCTCCCGCACGGTGAAACTCCTGTTGGCCGAGAAAAAAAATCGGTTTCAAGGTAACAAGGTAAGTTTTCAAAGCAACTGAGCGACAACTAAGGTAACGGCCAAAAGACTCACATGGCCAAGTATGACTGGCATTGACATCTCTCCTAGAGCTGCTCCGAACACCAGCGTACTTGTTATTTTAGCTGTAAATATTTTATACTTATGCATTTATTTGAGAAGAAATATGGCAAGATCGCGCAATTGAAATTTGATCAAATTGATTTTCATCAAATCCTGCCACGTAGCATTGGAGCAGTGTCAGAATCGCTCCGGTACAGATTTTCCGACGGGCAGTGGCAGCATTATTGCAATTTCGTTTTTTTTTTTTTTTTTGCGTGAGCCCAATCCTTTAGACACCCCGCACTAGCTCTTTCAGCAAATTGAGAGACAGGGGAACTCACAGAAGCAGTTAAACGGCGACACAAAGAGTTCCGAAAGAAAAGCGAGAGATACGTATTTACTCGCATAAAGGACGCACATTTTTACTGAAAAACACCCCATTCAAGGGGGGTGTACAATATGCCAGGGAAAATTGGAACCCATCACCTTTGGCAAACTCAACTCCCTTTTATTCTGAGATTACCAGCAACGATCTCCTCGGAATCGTTGCGATTCTCCCCCATCGTCGCCATTCTCCCACACCAATCCGTTCATCATCCGTTCCATCAAGCGTGGACGATATACTATTATACCAGTCACTTTGAAGTTTTTCATTATGATGTTGGGAGGCTACATGTCCCAGGCCTGAAAACTCCACTCACAAACTGTTTGTATCGCCAGTCGCCTCACTTTCCTAGCTTTCGTCAGTTCATGGCCCGCGGTCGTCATTCGCTCCATACACAACCGGCGAACACACTCTTTCAGAAGCTTGCTGACTGATTCACGATTGCATTACGATTTCCATACTCCTCTACATGCTTGCTTATATTTGCACGAATAGCTGTGCGTTTGTCCATTGGTTGCCGAGAAAAACGAAGGTGCCGACGAGTACAAGAACAAACCATCGCACGTGTGTTACTCCGCAAGTACTCCGAAGAACGCCTACCAACGCTGCTCCGTTGCTTAACGCTGCCCTCCTCCTCTTCCTTGCAATCGTCGTTCGTCACTCTGGCACCAGGCGTTTGTTCTCGTTGATGCGTGAGACGAGCGACAGCGCGAGCGTGGTACGCTGGCTGGCGCTGCGCGATACGATCCGGCCGTGTTACTAAAGTCGGGGTGTGTTCAATACACGAGTCCGTCCAATATGCGAGTAAATACTTTTATCTTTTGGACTACCGTGCCAGCTCTTCTTAATCGCAATCATTTATTTCTGTCGCCAGTTTGCAGCTCGTTCGTTTCTGACCTGTTAGACCGAGACCTTCTTTTTCTTTCTGATGTTGCTGTAATTCAGATGACTGATACCGATTAGATTATTTATTTAAATATTCGAAGTGCACATGAAAGACATTACGTTCGGGGTGGGGGGTGGGGGGGGCACAAGTTAACACACCCAACTCTCACACAACGCAGTGCAGAACAGAGATAAACAAATGCGACAGACAATGAGATCATTATATTGGCTCACACAATTCCGCACAAAATCACTGCGCGCTCAGGAAGTGAATTCCAATCACGGATGGGAAGTTTGCGAATAGGTGAGTCGAAAGTACTCAGTAGCGCCAAATTCAGTCTTGAGGTTTAAGGGCTGTTTATACTTCGTCGTAACTTCTACGACCGAGCGCGCGCAACGAGGTTGACTGCCATTGGAGTGTTTATACTCGAGCGGCAGAGAACGTGCACAGTCAATCGTCGTGCTCTTGCATGAGCACACTGCACGACGCTGCACGAGCTACGCTGTTTGCCGTTGGAGCCCTTACACAGCCCTTAAAGGAGTGACCAACACAACTTGAGAATTGATATGCTAATTGTAGGTATTGTGATCCTGATGAAATACTGACGAAAAAGTGACAATCTACGTATTTTTCTTCTATTTTCCAAGAGTGGAATGGCCTCGGTTTTCTTAGACTGCATCACGCTGCAACGATTACATTTGTCACAAATAAAGCGACCGACTTCTTGATACAACTCCAATTGGTCTATCAAATATTTCTGATGGGGGCTCCATATTACAGACGCATATTGCACTCTGGGTCGACCGAAAGAGTGTATGCCAGTCGCTGTGCGAGTAGCAAAATTTTCAAGTTCGAGTCGAATTCGAGTCGAGTTTGAGTAATACCAAATCACTGTGTCGAGTATCGAGTCGAGTTCGAGTAGTTGGCGTTCCATTAAATGATAGGTAATGTGCGGAAGCAGGAACTAGATATAAAATTGCAAGCTGCTTTAGCGCTGCTTTTTGGCCAACTTCCCCTTAAAAATGTTCTTTTGTGCTACAAAAAATGAAATGAATGAAGATCATAAGATGCCACCTAAGGGCAACATTGCTACAGGAATATTGCAACCATAAAAGATTTACAAGTTATGGGTAGGAAAACTGGTCTTTCTACAAGGTGCGACTTAACACTTTCCTTACAGCCGCAAAAAGGGCAATTTTTGGGTGGTTTGACAAATATATTTTTTTTGGCTGACAGTATCACTTCAAAATATGTTGCTATATAGGAAAATGTAGCCAAATTAATGCCCCATCGAATGATGTAAGTTTCATAAACAAAGCTCTCCATGTATTTCCAAAATTGATTTTGGGACACCCAAAAATTTTGGAAAACGCAGAAACCCTCATGAATATACGCCTGTATCTTGAACAAAAATATCAATCAAAAATATACAAAATGTGGCAATCGCTGTCAGAAATAATATCTGAAAATAACCCTCTGGATGAAGAAGTTCATGAGTTGTGGAAAATAACGTGAACACCGCATGTTGTTCATGTAACTGTGTGACAGAGTTCATTAAAGGAGTAAAACGAAAATTAACATCGTAATTTCCACTGAAAACATTAGTTTCAGGCTCAACTTTCCTGTTGTACCACATATTGCTATTTCACCACTCTTCCATTCCTCACGGTTAGTTTTAAGACAGGAAGAACAGCAATAGTGTAAGCTGAACATGCCCACACATGCAGGACAAAAAAAAAGTCTGATTGTCTAACACCTTCAGAGTCGTTATTTGCGTTGTAATAAACGAAATGGAATCAAAATATGCTTAAAATGGGAGTATTGCGCATTTGCAAAAGAGGCCTGCCGCGGGAACCGCGACGCCGCAACCAAGATAGAATCTCCACACTGCCTCCTCGGCGCAGGGCCAACTTCATAAATCGCTGCCACAAAGAACAGATAAAAGTGAAAATGGAACTCATTATGTAGTGTTTACAGTGTCCAACAAATGTGACCACTTGTCCAAATCTACTTTCGGGACCGAGTAGCGCCGCTCATAAAACGTCGATCACCGTTGATCGACTCTCTATGGGCGCAGTAAGGAAGCGTTCATACCGGAAATTTTCGTAACGTAGTCCTACACAAGGCTTCCAGCCCTTTTCGGTTGTGTGCAGATGCACATTCTTCACTCTTGTCAGAAACCTCTGAGTTTTATGAGCAAGTAGAACCGGAACAGACTCTCCCGGCGAAGAAACGAAACTACGAAATGCGCTCCTCCCGTGTCAGATACGCTTCCGCGCGCGCGACGCCTCCATGGCCAGCAGTAGCCAGCTGAAGCCGGTTTGCCATTCATATGCACTACTCAGTCTGTAGCCAAGTCAGTGTGGATACGCACGCGTGACATGGATGCGTTGTTCGGTGAGCGACAGTGCGGTAGGGAACACACTGCTCATGAAGCTTCCCAGAAGGAGCGTTCCCAGGATGAGAACAGCCTTGCTCCAAGGAACACACAGCATAAGCACTACCCCTATGCTGCAACCAATCTGAAACAGAGAGATCATTATGTAGATTGCTAGCAGACCGCCACTGCTGCACAAACTCACAATGTTGCAGAGGAGCATGATAGATGGCGACAGGCGCGTTGCCAGCACGATTGACACTAGGCGGCCCGCGGCAAACATCCCCTGTGTGGTATGAAAGTGTAATTAGCTAGGTAGGCTTTTATACGTTCATTCCGTAGTTTTCTTTTCTCTTTTTTTTTATTTACAAGGATTCAAAGTGGGGCAGCTAGGCATGCCTGTGATGCTGTCCTTCCAGAGCACAGAATACGTGTTTCAAAACTGGTTACTGGCATGATGCAGACTACAAAATGCGCCCATTTTCACACTGACTGTGTGAACAGACAACGCATCAGATATTTGAGAGCATAATTTGAAATATGTCAAAAACTTCAAACCTTGCACGTTTCTGGTGGAAGTGCTCTCTACTTTTTTCCCCGTAAGATAGTTCATTAGGTATTTGTAAGTACTTTGAAGGCTACAGGCATTTTGTATTTGGCATATCGTGTGTGAGGCTGGAGAAATTTCGCAAATGTATTTATGAAACTGTATGATATTGTACCATAATTAATAAGGAGCTGACAATAATATGAATTAGTTTATACATGAGTACGTGATATTTATGCATAACTAATGCGTATATGTACTTAATACCTACAAGAAAACAAGGTGAAACCAAAGTAACCGATTGAACTGGTGAAATTCCCAGATCGATCCGTACTTGACGTGGACCGGGCTGACCCGTGGCCCGCTATCCCGGCAGCCTGTAAGCCGGGCACGGGTTACCCGGAGCTTTTGAACCACAGGCCGGTTCTGGGCTCTATACCTCACCGACCTATATTACAATTTCAAGTGCTACACCCCAGAACAGAAAATGAAATTACACAAAATATCACTGCTCGCTAGGTCATCTATCGCCTGTGCTCAGTGAAGAAAAGAGACAGGCTGCGCACCTTGCCGTTTAAAAAATTCTACTTTTCAAGGGAATGGGGTTCTCATAATCTGGTACGGCTGGTGACGATGATATTCCGCAACCCGGAGAAAAACTGGTTCGCAGTGTGTCTACGAAGACCGGAAATAACGAAAGGATCTTGGTATGACTCAAGTATATTTCTAACAATACTCTATTCAATGTCCGTTGACGACATCCTCTTCGTTCACAATACTGTTTAGCAGTGAATAAAGAGATATGGGTATGCCTGTACCAGCAATGTGTAATCGAATAAGCTCGTGGGGGTCTGTGATATCTGGGAGGTACGATCATTTGGCTGTTCGCTGTTTAACCTGTAACGCAATTCCGATTTGCGTAACGCGCATGATTGGTCTTTCTTGCAAAAGACTTAGAAGGGCAGGCTAACTGGTGAAGCAAGACGAAAACCAATCCGGAGGAGACACACAGACGAAACGAGGGACAATCGATAATTTGTTGTAGTTATCTGTGTGTTTCCTCTCTCTCGGGGTTACTTTTCGTCTGGTCTCTCGGTTCCGGGTCCGGGGCAATCTCAGTCCTGTTTTCAGTCTGCGGGCCGGGCCGAAAAGTGGCGACACGTGTCAATCTCCAATCCCGGTACTCAAAAGAATGGGTTTATACACTTTGACTGTTCTTTTTCTTTCTTTTTTACCTGAAACTTCAATAACTTCTGAGATTAAGAGGAGGACCACGCACTTAATAATGTTCAAAATACCCCATAATGTTCAAGTGAGTAGAAAGGCAGGAAACTCAGCGAACCGGTGAGGACGAGGATATTTCCAACAGAGACTGTTTTTCCTCTGTTACAAATATCCGCGGCTCTCCTGAGTCTCGTACCGTAATATTAAAGTTTACTTAATAATAAGTTGCAATTGATGAGATAAAAGGCCTTCGTTAGGTTTACAAAGCCACTTATAATTACAGTGGCACGAAACGATCCAGGTTATACAGGTCACCAGGTATTCCTCAGGTTCTACTTCAGCTGCTCAACCATATCTACTAATACTATTTCAGTGGACTTTCTTTCCATAAATGCGTACTGCGAAAGGGAGACTATTTTTATTCAAAGTTACTGAATACTACTTAAAACAGTGTTCTCGACAATATTACTTAGGACTGAAAGCGGAGATGTTGGACGATAATCCAATAGCTAATAGCTGGAGTTGCGGGTTTCTCGGAATTAGTGGGGAAAAAAAATCGAAAACCAAAGCAATTCGGATTTATCTGAAAAACGACTCTGTGGGGCTACAGTAACCAAGAGCTCAGCAAGAAAAGTGATGCCCTGATGACGTGTTGATGGGTTTCGTTTCCGTTTGTGTCGAGATTGCCTCGAATCGGGGTTACCAACCCTCGCGACGCATAGGTGTGGCTCCTCTTCATGCAATGAGGAACAGACTTTAAATTAACAATGCGCGAAACATCCGTGTAATGCGGGTGAATTCCAGCCTTGACTGGAGGCACTTCGACATTGGAATCACGGAGCAGGGTAGGACGTTTACACCAGCTGGCTGCATCATTTTGTTTTCAACGAGCACAGTCACTAAACAGAGTACCCTGCTCCGTGATTCCAATGTCGAAGTGCCTCCAGTCAAGGCTGAAATTCACCCGCATTACACGGATGTTTCGCGCGTTGTTAATTTAAAGTATGTTCCTCATTGCATAGAGCCTATTGCATAGAGCCTAGGAACCTATAGAGCTATAGTGGTGTTGTGTTCAAGTTAATAACGAAAGAAAATCTGGTCCGTCAGCACTCAAAATATTATGTGACGCAGATAGGATGGCTGGACACAGAGAGGACATGCTCCCTCCTGCGCGAGATCACGTAATTCATCATACCCACTGCTTCCGTATTGGCTGCTGGCCGCATGACACTACGCTGTGGCAGAAAGTGCATCCACATACTGATGGCGCAGGTGGCGCTGCAGTAATTCTCCTGGCGCGCTCTTGCGTCTCCCCATATCTAACGGCGTATGTTGCTGACGGATTATAGTAGTGCTCAACTGAAGGACGAAAAGAAATGTAGCCCGTCGACCACATACGCCGTCGGAGATAAGGATACGTAATATCGCACCAGGAGAAATACTGCGGCTTCACCATGCGCAATCAGTAGGGGAGCACACTTTCTGCTGCAACGTAGTGTCGTCCGGCCAGTCTTAACAGGCCGACGAGCCGGAAGCAGAGGGATCCCGATGGATTACATTATCTGGCACAGGGAGAGAACGCGTCTCTCTGCGTCCAGCCATCCGACCTGCGGTGCAGTAATATTTTGAGAGCTGACGGACTAGATTTATTTTCCTTTTGTTGAACACGACTATATATTTCTTTTCCTTCTTAAGTCGAACACAACTATGGTGACTCCACTCGATATGAAGGCATTTTGAGCTAATAAATAATAATAATCGGAAGCACACTTTCACGATTTGAGGTTATTTCGGCCATTTCCCAGGTCTACCCGGGATACGTCAAGCGCCTAAGGTGTTTTCTTTTCCGGTTTTTCATTTTTCGTTGCTTCTCCTCCTCTTCGAAGTGGACAAGAGAGCACAAATGACAAACAATTTGTTTTCTTGAAAGAGCAGCTATAGCTGACGCAACGTGTTCGGTAAGACGCAAGCGTAAGCTGCCTTGCTGGATAAAGGTAAGGGATAGCGGGATTTCGAGATATTCACATCGTGAGGTAATCGTCATACAGGTCTATTGTGTGCAAGATCTGTCGCAGATACCTTCTCATTCTTTTTGTGTGCTGCTGTTTCATGGTGTCGGTTTTTTCAGAGTTAATATTGGAATTCCGGATATTGGTTGGATTGTAAACCACGAAATACTCAGAATTCCCGGGAAGTAATAATTCCGAAAAACACCTTCTCAATATACCAAAAAAATAATTGTCTTTATTACGTAGTGGGCAACAATTAGTTCATCAGCGTAATCATAATTTTGATTTACGTTGTTGACTTGTTTTTTACTTACACCGAGTTTAAACCGTTTTAAAACCGAGGATAAACACATCATTCTTACCCAAAAGAGGGCGTTGAGGTAAGCGGCATCTCGTCTTGGAAGTCGTGCTGGACCCTTGACGGCGTATGAGTAGATGTAACCACCATATGCTGCCTAACAAAAATGATGAGCATTTATTTCAGCATTTATGGTCTCTACGTACCTGCAGTCCATCGTAGAGGAACATAATGGACGCCGTCAGCAAAGTAACCAGAATAATCTGCGTGGTCGACTGTACCGTCGTATCTGCTGAAGCAACTGTTTCCAAGACTCGTGTCAGCTCCGCAATGTGCACAACTTATCTCTCACCTGACACAGCGCCATCCATACTATCGTAACAGGACTTGTTTGCTTCATCTGTAACGTCAACTCTTCTCATGAGCTGTTTAATTACTAAAGATGCTGCCAAAGCCACCACGGGAACCTGACAGAAAACAGAATTTGAAAGCCTCGTAATAAATATAAGAGTACGCGTACCATGAGCAAAGCCATGATCCAGAAGGCGTAGTCGATGTGTGTTTTTCTCTGCGCTTCTTCTAATGTGGCAGCAGGTAATGCTCCAGGGCCAAAGTCCGTGTCCAGCGGCTCAGAGCCATTGTCAATGAAGGCTGAGCAATCTTCATTCAGCAGAAATGGCTGAGCGATCATGGGGCTGACGAATGCACCTATGCCGTAGAAAAAGTGCAGGGCCTACGCTCGTTTTATAACAGGTTTCTGTGACGAAGGAAGAGTTTTGGCTACTCACTTGCAGAAAGGGCGAGACATCTCTTCCGTAGATGCGTATCATGTAGACGTTAGCTACTGTGTCAATGGCCCCCATGGAAAAGCCCATGAGTGCTAGCACCACGGCGAGCAACACAAGCGCCCGGCATAGGGGAATCAGCGCCATCGTCACCGTCATCACAGTCGTCCCCAACAGGAGCGTAACGTTGGCCGTCAACCTGACATGAAAAGAAACTGCACTTGAATCAATACAATACGTCATAGCCGGTTCTACACGTTCCCCTTCGTACGCAAGTTCTCCAAAATATGTCTACCATGCGTGGGACCACATGGGCGCAAGGATGCGCCACGAATATGTCATTCAAGGTCGGTAGAAGAGAATTGGTGTTTATTTCAAAACAAATTAGTTGACTTTGAGAGTACCTATACGTTCCTACTATATCCGTGAGTGTGTCGCATGCGGTAGCATGGTTCAATAACACATTAAAACGAAAAGAGATTGTACAAGAAAGCCAAACTTAGGAAAATGATCACGCGTGGAGTAGATATTACGCAGCTGAATCCGATTTTATGGTCAATATCCTTTCAGCTAAACGTTCGCCTTATCAGTATACACTACCTTCTATGCTGCGTGGTAACCCCAGGAAATTCTGGAACATAGTTGGGTCAAGTCAGTATGAAACATTACGCATTCATGATCCCTCTGGTGCTTCAGTAACCGACCAAGACTGTGCTATGGTACTGAACGATTACTTCACTTCCGTTTTCTCTGTTGATACTATTGCAAGTACCCCTTCCTCTAAGCTACCAGATCTCCCCGCCATATAGGTATCATCGACATAGCGTACTATGGTATCTTGAATTTAATTAATAACTTCAAGATCAGTTCATCCTGTGGACACGACGGTACAAACTCCAAGATGTTACAAATATAAAATCCATTAGCGCGGAATTTCTGCATCTTATCCTAACCCAGTCATTTGCTACAGGCGACATTGCTTCTGGTTGGCTAATCGGCAAGGTTATTCCAGTTCACAAGGCCTGGTGATAAGCTAAATCCATGTAATTATAGGCCAATTTCCCTCACCAGTATACCATGCAAGTTCTTCGAGCAGATTATCATCTCGCATGTTTTAAATTTTCTGGAAAGTAACACATTCTTTTTTAGATATCAGCGCGGTTTTCGCAGGGGATATTCGTACGAAATCCCGTTAGCCGGTTTAACCAACCATGCATTATCTAGTCTTGATTCTGGCTTACAGGTTGGCGCAGTCTTTTAGGACCTTGAGAAGGCCTTTGACAGGGTTTCTCACACTAAACTATTCGCCAAACTCTCACGTCTCAATATAGACCCGCTTATATTTGCATGAATAAAAAAAACTGGCAGATATAATGGCGCATAGTTCGCTCTGTTGAATGCGGCCCAGCAGCAACATCTTCTTGGTCGGCACCAGGGTGTTGTGCTTCGTAGGTGTTGAATGTTATGTCAATATTTTATGTCAACAAAGAAGATGAAGTCAAGGTCGCTTACCACGCGACAGAATCCCGTTCATTCTTAGATCAACCTTCGGCGAATAAACAGCTCATCTGCATCATTCGTTCATCATTGCATCATTCTGCCTACCGTTACCTATGCATGGCACAGGAGAAGGTGACATGCAAACACAGAAAGTTACAAAGCGACAGGCCTTGCGTAAAATTGCGCAGATATACCCACTGGGTTTCATCGTACCGTATCATCGTCACCTGAAAACTGATACTGCAATCCATCTGGAAAAGAGAGCTGGATTGCGACACGCCACTACACCAACTGACATCAATGGAAGATGGCGCGACTGGTACAGCCAACTGGACCCTCCTTACAGCTGTACAAATTCCACGGTATTATGGAACGATAGTCTCGGAGCAGGCAGCGGCAGAGTTGCATTTCTTCTCGGATGCAAGTCCTACTGCCTACGGGACGGTGGTCTATTTACGTCTCAAGTGTGGCTCGACGGCATACAGTACAGAGCTACTAATGGCAAAATCTAGGATTGCTCCCATCAAAGAGATGACACTCGCTTGACTAGAGCTCCTAGGAGCGTTGATGGCGTCACGCCTTTCAACGTACTTGAGGGACAACTTTGAACTGAAGACTGTGAATTACTTCTGGACTGGATCACTCTACACTGGATAAAGGGCGATCCAGTACGATGGATGAAATTTGTCTGCAATGGGGCAACTGAAATTCAGCGGAACGTTGGCAAGGAACACTGGCAATATGTGGTTAGCAATATGAACCCAGCCGACCTCTTAACCAGAGGTATAGCGCCGAGGCAATTACTGACCTCTCACCTGTGGTGGAAAGGACCGTCATGGTTACAAGCTTCACGTCATTCGTGGCCCTCACCGGACAGTTCATTTATAGTCGTGAGCTTAGAAGTGCACCACGTAGTGTTGCATTCGAATCAAGTGACAGCACATCCTGTAGTGGATGTGGGAAGATTCAGTAACGTAAAATTTCCTCTACCGGATAACCGCGTGGGTGCTGCGCTTTATGGCTAACGCAAGAAGAATGAATGTGCATGTAGGTTCGCTGTCAGCGGAGGAAGCCGAGAAAGCACAAAATTATTGGATCAGAATAGTACAAAGTTCGGCATTTACAGACGAGATCTGCTGTTTAACAAAGGGGAAGCCCATTCCCGAGTCATCCAAGCAGCAGGACCTCAGGCCATTCCTGGACGAGAACAACATTTTGAGAGTTGGCAGACGTCTGCATTCAAGCCAGCAGTCATTCGCAAGGCGTCATCCCATTCCCATTCCAGCACACTCCTACTACGGTGACCTTTTGATCTTGGCCTCACACCGCCAGGTACTGCATTCTGGGGTACGAGATACAATTGTCCAGGTCAGGGAAAGATTTTGGATAATCAAAACACGGCAACAAATCAAGTGAGTCATAAGGAATTGTACAACATGTAAGAAGAACGATTCTAGACACTTGACACAAGTGGATGCTCAACTGCTAGCTGAACGTACGAGGGGTGTTCAAGTCAAACCGGGACTTTCTGTCTTCTGAGTGCTCTGAATGGCTCGCGCTACTTCTTTTTCGTCATTTTCACACGCGACAAGCCTCCGCCTTCACCACGTGGTGGTCCAAAGTTTGTGCAAAACATAAGACACGTGCTGGACAAGATGGCCGATAACGAGGTGAGCGCGCACATCGAACAGCGAATTGTTATGAAGTTTCTCGTGAATGAAGGCGTAAAGTCATCTGAAATTCACAGAAGACTTCAGGCTCAGTATGGCCACGATACACTTAGCCGGAGCAAAACCTTGAGTGGTGGGAAAGGTTCCGAAACGGCCGTACATCAGTGCAGGACGATCCCGGCCGGGACGGCTCAGAGCCCAGTGTCAGAGTTCCTGAGAACATCAAACTTGTGGAGCGCGTGATCCTCAAGGTCCGACGGATAACATGTCTCGAAGTGGCTCGAAAGACTGACCTTTCTGTTGGAACGTTGAGCACTATCATTCATGAACACCTACAGTTTCGGAAAGCCGTGCCTCATCACCAAAGGAGTCCTCCTCCTACAGGACAATGCACGCCCGCATACCACACATATCACGACACGCACCTTACAGGAACTTGGCTGGGAGTTGCTGCAACATCCCCCTTACAGTCCAGACCTCGCCCCCAGCCAATTCCATCTCTTCAGTCCACTGAAGGCGTTCCTTGGGGGCCGCTACTTCAGCTGCGACGACGACGTCAAGAATCCGGTCCGATCATGGCTGCTACACGCCGGTAAGGATTTCTACGCTGCTGGCATCCAAGCCCTCGTGAAACGCTGGGACAAGCGCATTAGTGCAGCTGGAGATTACGTTGAAAAATAAGACTAATTTCTCGCCTCTAAGTTCTTTTTACTTTTGCGAAAAATGAAAAGTCCCGGTTTGACTTGAACGCCCCTCGTATAACAATGCATCACCCTTTTGAAGTCGTGGGCGTCGACTTCGCTGCACCTCTAACGCTGAAACGCAAAACGAAGTCGTACAAAAAGTGATATATTGTCCTGTTTACATGTGCCGTCGCCAGAGCCGTACATATCGAACTGTGTGAGGACATGTCAGCGAACAAGTTTCTACAGGCGTTTCGCAGATTCACAGCTCGTAGAGGAACTTGCCATAAAGTTTATAGCGATAACGCAAAGACTTTCAAGAGAGCAGCTACGGAGTGTAATGAGAGATCCCATCAATCAAGATTATGGATCCACCAGAGCAATCCAGTGGCGTTTTATAGCAGAGCGGGCTCCGTGGTGCGGTGGCTTCTATGAGCGGTTGACACGCTCGGTAAAATCCGCCATTCGGAAGACCCTATGAAGGACAATTGTAGATTTCGCAGAGATGGCAACACTACTCACTGAAGCGGAGGCCATGATTAACACCAGGCCGACTACGTACGTCTATAACGAACACACACAGCCCAAACCATTGACACCAGCAGACATGATAACTAGCATGACGAATAGCACATGCTTCAACAACATCGAGCCCTCTCGAAGATGCATTGCAGGATGCTGTCCAATCAACGGAGTTACTGAGGAGCACATAGAGGATCCGCCAACAGCACCCTGCATTGGTATGGGAAAGATGGCAGAAAGAATATCCTAGCGAGCTTCGTTCAGCACATCACTGAAAGGCTTAAAAGGGGCTGATGTGAGTGTCGGTGCTGTTGTTCCCAGTGAAGAACCGAACCGAACCAGGCTATAATGGAGAATGGGGGTCGTCGAAAAAGGTTTTAAAGAGCTCTGATGGAAAGATCAGAGTATGTTTGTTGAGTACGTCATCTCGGACCACGCTTAGAAGACCAGTGGAACATATCTATAAAATTGGATCCTCACATCAGTAGTAAGTACTGACCACGCTTATCCGGAAACGCTACAAGGCTTCTGGACGCCATTAATTAGCAATTAGAGCTAATTGGGACCCCCCACATTAATCAGCATCATCCAATGAGTCATCACACTAATTGGGGAGCGTCTAACTAGTGTCCAGACCACCCTGTGCGTTTCCGGATAAACGTGGTCATAAAAAATAAAAAAAAATAGATAGAGATAGAGTGGAGAGAAGGAGTTTAGTTGAAGATCAACGACGCCATCTTGAAGGAAGCGGCCCGGAAAGGCCGCTGACCATCGCCGGGCGACGGAGCACAGAGGCAGGTTGCAAAGCATCCCAGCTATGACCACAAGTTCCGGACATCCTGTGACGTCAGCTGTGACGTCATCATGGCATGTCTGGGCAAGTTAGGACAGCTCTGGGCATGCAAGGAGAAAAACACTCGTAATACAGAGGCTGGGAAAGCAAGAGTATGCAAACCATCAATAGCTAACAAGAAAAAACAATTAGTTACACAACAAATGAGCCCACCAGAACAGGAGCGCAGAACCATGCGACTGCTCCATCCGAGAGGCAGGCAGAGAACTGACTCGTAATGGTTTTTTTCTCCTGTATAAAGCCCCACAGCTGCACCCCCTAGCGGTTACTTTCTCAACTAATCTCACAACAAAATTATTAAGAATCACGCCAGCGCTACTCCCGGTCCCAAGGCAGAAGAAGATAGAAAATGGCGGGGATGCCCGGACAACAGCAACCAGCACCCGACGTGCACGGGCACGAAAATCGCAAACAAAGCGGGAACAAAGTTGGCGAAAGCATTAGTTACACAACAAATCACCTCACCACAGCAGGAGCGCAGACCGATGCGACTGCTCTCCGTGACAACCAGCCAGAAACTGAGCGAGCGCGGGGAGCGCACGTCTGCTTTCCGCGACAGCCGGAGAGAAACTGACTGGGGCGCCGCTCCGCGGCCGCTACGCATACGCGCTCCTAGCGCCCTCTGGGGCGACTACCTCTGAGAGGCTAAGAGTGAAGAGCATTCCTGCGCCCCCTGCTGGCCATTCTCATTGGTCGTGAGGCTAAGAGAGAAAAGCATTCCTGCGCCCACTGCTGGCCGTTCTCATTGGTCGTGACGTCATCCTATTGTCTCAGGGCTACCCTGTTTTTTTCCACAAATGCTCCTTTGGTCAATCTACAATGAAGCCACAGTATGACGTCATCATGCAGCTGCGTGGCTCAAGGACGCGTACGCTTTAGACAGGGGACATATTATTTATTGAATCACTATCCCAAGATTATTTCCTTTATTATTCTATACCAACTGAATAGGAAACTATTGCAGAAGAGCACCATGCATGAAAGCTGATCGTAGGAATTCCAAAGTCTTACTAAATGAGACTTGCAAAAGAACAAAATATCCTAACACGTAACTCCATCAACGGCAAATAAGAGGACTAGGTACTCAACAAATCAACACAGAGTACGGGTAAACAGGAGCGCAGAACTCAGGGCAGCACTATCGTCAAGACAACAATGTTCCTTGTCAAAAGAGAAAAATTACAAAACGTCAACACAGGAAAGCATGCATATCGGGGCATGTCAGAACACGTCAGCACAAATTGTACGACTGCTGGGCAACAGAGGAAAACAAACACTTGAACAGAGTGAAAAAGACACTCACCATCATTTTTCCCGTTCACAGCATTCCCTCATTGTAAATCCGCTCATCACAAAATCCACCTGCATCGTCGAACTCCATTCACCAGTGACGAACCACACATCCGCACCCCATCAGAGGCAGACAGAACCCCACCGAAGCTACGCTCTTCTACTGACGGCCAACGCCAGGAGCAGAATTTGCGTGTCGAGACCCGTCAGTGTCCAAGAGAGAAGTGAATCCTTGCGCCCCCTGCAGGCCGTTCTCATTGGTCGTGACGTCATCCTATTGTCTCAGGGCTACACAGTTTTTTTCCACTAATGCTCCTCTAGACAAGGTCAACCTGAAACAATAGTCTCTCGGTATGCGGTCATCATGCAGGTGCGTGGCTCAAGGACGCGTACGCTCTAGACAGGGCACCTGTTATTTATTGAATCACTATCCCTAGATTATTTCCTTTATTCTACTATAATGATTGCGTAGGGAACTATTGCAGAAAAACACCATAGACAAGAGGAGATTGTAGCATTTCATTCCCAAAGTCTTACTGTACAGGAAAAAAAAAAAATGGTTCAGCAAGACATAAAGTCACACACCTGTCCCCCTCGCGGTTACTCTCTGAACTAAATGAATCGCAAAAGTATTAAGAATAGCTCTACTCCCATTCAAGGCAGCACTATCGTCAAGAATATGCCTTGTACAAAAAGAAAAAGCTACATGCAGAAGGAAAGCATGTCAGAACAGGCCCAGGCATGTCAGCGCATGTTTGTCAGACAACAAGGGGGGAAAAAGCGAAAAGAAACAAAGAAGAAAACCAATATCAAACTATTTCTAAGCACACACACTCCTCTTATTCAAAAACAGTGCTCATCATAAATCTGTCCAGGGGAATACACACCATTTTGCTACACTTTTTTCCAGTAACGGTCAATGCATTGCTACAGACTGCGTGACGTCATCACATCCTGTCCGAAGAAGAAGACAGCGGCAAAGACTCCTATTAATTATTGAATCGCAAGAGTATTTCCTTTGTCCTACTCTTAATGACATTCATTCTCTCATTAACATTCAACAAAAAAGCACCCTGCATATTAACGATTTTCACCCCAAAGGCTCATCATGGTCATTAGAATTACAGTAAACTACCACTGCTCTTTAAAATAATAAGTGAGTCCACTCCACATCACCTCCAGCCCCACCCGAGAGCCAGGCAGATAATTGAATAATGATGCTTTGTTCCTCCTGAATAAAGTCACACACCTGTCCCCCTCGCGGTTATACTCTCTGAACTAAATGAATCGCAAAAGTATTAAGAATAGCACTATTCCCATTCAAGGCAGCACTATCGTCAAGAATGTTTCTCTTCAAAAAGGAAAAATCTACATCTAGAAGGAAAGCATGTCAGAACAAGCCCAGGCATGTCAGCGCATGTTTGTCAGACAACAAGGGGGAAAAAGCGAAAAGAAACAAAGAAGGAAACCAGCATCAAACTATTTCCAAGCACACGCACTCCTCTTGTTCAAAAACAGTGCACATCATAAATCCGTCCAGGGGAATACACACCATTTTTCTATTGCTACACTTTTTTTCCAGTGACGGTCAATGCATTGCTACAGACTGCGTGACGTCATCACATCCTGTCTGAAGAAGAAGACAGCGGCAAAGACTCCTATTAATTATTGAATCGCAAGATTATTTCCTTTGTCCTACTCTTAATGACATTGATTCTCTCATTAAAATTCAACAAAAAAGCACCCCGCATATTAACGATTTTCACCCCAGAGGCTCATCATGGTCATTAGAATTACAGTAAACTGCCACTACTCTTTTAAAATAATAAGTGAGACCACTCAACATCACCTCCAGGCTTATGTAATACGTGACCCTTTCTATGCTCATACATTCGTTGTCTGAGGCTACACCCGCGAGCAAAAAAGGCGCGGAAGCCGGGTGGGCAAAGTTCCATTCGCGCATTGCGAGCATAAAGGCGGGAAAGGCTGCGAGCAAAGTTCTATTCGCGCATTCCAAAGCACAAGACAGAACGCCTTTACGGGAACGCGATAGCATTCCTATACTATATTAATGATTATTGCATTGCAGTTTAGAAATACTACTACAAAACTATAATTTTAGGAGTCCATTAAAATTCTACTTCCTATGGAAACTATAATTACCCTATTACTTGGATCGCTATTAATGAAGCGCTCCAATTTTTTTCTCTCTTCCCATTTCAGCCTTGTCATGCAGGGAAGCAGACTCACATCCAAAATAATTAATTTACACTGAGGATGCCGTGCTTCAGGAATTCCTATCCTGCGCTCAGATGCAAGCATTTCTTTACGGAAACCTTTAACAGCTGACTTCCTCAACATGTCGAACACCCAACAAAATCAAACAAACAATCAGAGAAACCCTCTTCTCAGCTGTACCATGCGACTGTCTTCTTCGTAAAATCGGTGATCTGAGGAAGAGAGCAGCGAAAAATTGCGCGCACTTGTGCTTGACTTAAAAACCTGAAGCATATGCCAATAAACCAAGAAAAAGACACTCATGTCTGGTATCTGATAGTGCCACATACACAGACGCATTGTCGCAAAGAAAGCACAGGACAGGGATACACAAATTTCCTTAGGTGAGCAGGGAAAAGGCTTAAGACATCAGGAATAATAGCAGAGTCACTGGACATCGCTACGCGGCTAACACAAGATAACAACAACAAGATAATAGCGGCGGGTAAAATTGCAACACTGCTAAACAAGCCCCAACATGCCATCATGTCGTCGCAAACCAGGAAAAAGAAGCACGCGCGCGCACACAGCAGCTCAGGAATGCACAAGGAGAGGTGCTTTATAGGAATTTCTGCTCCACACACTCAGATACCAGCATTTCTGCACATGAACTTCACTGCATAGCACGCTCCTAGCCAACCATTATCTCTAATGATATCGTTATCTGCCCTGATTTGTTGAAAACACCGGGCGTACGCCTTTTCTGTGACAATTATGAACAGCATAAGTGTCACAGAAATGGCGTACGCCCCCCGTTTTCAACAAATCAGGGCAGATAACGATATCATTCGAGATAATGGTTGGCTAGGAGCGTGCTATGAGGTGAAGTTCATGTGCAGAAATGCTGGTATCTGAGTGTGTGGAGTAGAAATTCCTATAAAGCACCTCTCCTTGTGCATTCCTGAGCTGCTGTGTGCGCGCGCGTGCTTCTTTTTCCTGGTTTGCGACGACATGATGGCATGTTGGGGCTTGTTTAGCAGTGTTGCAATTTTACCCGCCGCTATTATCTTGTTGTTGTTATCTTGTGTTAGCCGCGTAGCGATGTCCAGTGACTCTGCTATTATTCCTGATGTCTTAAGCCTTTTCCCTGCTCACCTAAGGAAATTTGTGTATCCCTGTCCTGTGCTTTCTTTGCGACAATGCGTCTGTGTATGTGGCACTATCAGATACCAGACATGAGTGTCTTTTTCTTGGTTTATTGGCATATGCTTCAGGTTTTTAAGTCAAGCACAAGTGCACGCAATTTTTCGCTGCTCTCTTCCTCAGATCACCGATTTTACGAAGAAGACAGTCGCATGGTACAGCTGAGAAGAGGGTTTCTCTGATTGTTTGTTTGATTTTGTTGGGTGTTCGACATGTTGAGGAAGTCAGCTGTTAAAGGTTTCCGTAAAGAAATGCTTGCATCTGAGCGCAGGATAGGAATTCCTGAAGCACGGCATCCTCAGTGTAAATTAATTATTTTGGATGTGAGTCTGCTTCCCTGCATGACAAGGCTGAAATGGGAAGAGAGAAAAAAATTGGAGCGCTTCATTAATAGCGATCCAAGTAATAGGGTAATTATAGTTTCCATAGGAAGTAGAATTTTAATGGACTCCTAAAATTATAGTTTTGTAGTAGTATTTCTAAACTGCAATGCAATAATCATTAATATAGTATAGGAATGCTATCGCGTTCCCGTAAAGGCGTTCTGTCTTGTGCTTTGGAATGCGCGAATAGAACTTTGCTCGCAGCCTTTCCCGCCTTTATGCTCGCAATGCGCGAATGGAACTTTGCCCACCCGGCTTCCGCGCCTTTTTTGCTCGCGGGTGTAGCCTCAGACAACGAATGTATGAGCATAGAAAGGGTCACGTATTACATAAGCCTGGAGGTGATGTTGAGTGGTCTCACTTATTATTTTAAAAGAGTAGTGGCAGTTTACTGTAATTCTAATGACCATGATGAGCCTCTGGGGTGAAAATCGTTAATATGCGGGGTGCTTTTTTGTTGAATTTTAATGAGAGAATCAATGTCATTAAGAGTAGGACAAAGGAAATAATCTTGCGATTCAATAATTAATAGGAGTCTTTGCCGCTGTCTTCTTCTTCAGACAGGATGTGATGACGTCACGCAGTCTGTAGCAATGCATTGACCGTCACTGGAAAAAAAGTGTAGCAATAGAAAAATGGTGTGTATTCCCCTGGACGGATTTATGATGTGCACTGTTTTTGAACAAGAGGAGTGCGTGTGCTTGGAAATAGTTTGATGCTGGTTTCCTTCTTTGTTTCTTTTCGCTTTTTCCCCCTTGTTGTCTGACAAACATGCACTGACATGCCTGGGCTTGTTCTGACATGCTTTCCTTCTAGATGTAGATTTTTCCTTTTTGAAGAGAAACATTCTTGACGATAGTGCTGCCTTGAATGGGAATAGTGCTATTCTTAATACTTTTGCGATTCATTTAGTTCAGAGAGTATAACCGCGAGGGGGACAGGTGTGTGACTTTATTCAGGAGGAACAAAGCATCATTATTCAATTATCTGCCTGGCTCTCGGGTGGGGCTGGAGGTGATGTGGAGTGGACTCACTTATTATTTTAAAGAGCAGTGGTAGTTTACTGTAATTCTAATGACCATGATGAGCCTTTGGGGTGAAAATCGTTAATATGCAGGGTGCTTTTTTGTTGAATTTTAATGAGAGAATGAATGTCATTAAGAGTAGGACAAAGGAAATACTCTTGCGATTCAATAATTAATAGGAGTCTTTGCCGCTGTCTTCTTCTTCGGACAGGATGTGATGACGTCACGCAGTCTGTAGCAATGCATTGACCGTTACTGGAAAAAAGTGTAGCAAAATGGTGTGTATTCCCCTGGACAGATTTATGATGAGCACTGTTTTTGAATAAGAGGAGTGTGTGTGCTTAGAAATAGTTTGATATTGGTTTTCTTCTTTGTTTCTTTTCGCTTTTTCCCCCCTTGTTGTCTGACAAACATGCGCTGACATGCCTGGGCCTGTTCTGACATGCTTTCCTTCTGCATGTAGTTTTTTTCTTTTTGTACAAGGCATATTCTTGACGATAGTGCTGCCTCGAATGGGAGTAGAGCTATTCTTAATACTTTTTGCGATTCATTTAGTTCAGAGAGTAACCGCGAGGGGGACAGGTGTGTGACTTTATGTCTTGCTGAACCATTTTTTTTTTTTTTTCCTGTACAGTAAGACTTTGGGAATGAAATGCTACAATCTCCTCTTGTCTATGGTGTTTTTCTGCAATAGTTCCCTACGCAATCATTATAGTAGAATAAAGGAAATAATCTAGGGATAGTGATTCAATAAATAACAGGTGCCCTGTCTAGAGCGTACGCGTCCTTGAGCCACGCACCTGCATGATGACCGCATACCGAGAGACTATTGTTTCAGGTTGACCTTGTCTAGAGGAGCATTAGTGGAAAAAAACTGTGTAGCCCTGAGACAATAGGATGACGTCACGACCAATGAGAACGGCCTGCAGGGGGCGCAAGGATTCACTTCTCTCTTGGACACTGACGGGTCTCGACACGCAAATTCTGCTCCTGGCGTTGGCCGTCAGTAGAAGAGCGTAGCTTCGGTGGGGTTCTGTCTGCCTCTGATGGGGTGCGGATGTGTGGTTCGTCACTGGTGAATGGAGTTCGACGATGCAGGTGGATTTTGTGATGAGCGGATTTACAATGAGGGAATGCTGTGAACGGGAAAAATGATGGTGAGTGTCTTTTTCACTCTGTTCAAGTGTTTGTTTTCCTCTGTTGCCCAGCAGTCGTACAATTTGTGCTGACGTGTTCTGACATGCCCCGATATGCATGCTTTCCTGTGTTGACGTTTTGTAATTTTTCTCTTTTGACAAGGAACATTGTTGTCTTGACGATAGTGCTGCCCTGAGTTCTGCGCTCCTGTTTACCCGTACTCTGTGTTGATTTGTTGAGTACCTAGTCCTCTTATTTGCCGTTGATGGAGTTACGTGTTAGGATATTTTGTTCTTTTGCAAGTCTCATTTAGTAAGACTTTGGAATTCCTACGATCAGCTTTCATGCATGGTGCTCTTCTGCAATAGTTTCCTATTCAGTTGGTATAGAATAATAAAGGAAATAATCTTGGGATAGTGATTCAATAAATAATATGTCCCCTGTCTAAAGCGTACGCGTCCTTGAGCCACGCAGCTGCATGATGACGTCATACTGTGGCTTCATTGTAGATTGACCAAAGGAGCATTTGTGGAAAAAAACAGGGTAGCCCTGAGACAATAGGATGACGTCACGACCAATGAGAACGGCCAGCAGTGGGCGCAGGAATGCTTTTCTCTCTTAGCCTCACGACCAATGAGAATGGCCAGCAGGGGGCGCAGGAATGCTCTTCACTCTTAGCCTCTCAGAGGTAGTCGCCCCAGAGGGCGCTAGGAGCGCGTATGCGTAGCGGCCGCGGAGCGGCGCCCCAGTCAGTTTCTCTCCGGCTGTCGCGGAAAGCAGACGTGCGCTCCCCGCGCTCGCTCAGTTTCTGGCTGGTTGTCACGGAGAGCAGTCGCATCGGTCTGCGCTCCTGCTGTGGTGAGGTGATTTGTTGTGTAACTAATGCTTTCGCCAACTTTGTTCCCGCTTTGTTTGCGATTTTCGTGCCCGTGCACGTCGGGTGCTGGTTGCTGTTGTCCGGGCATCCCCGCCGTTTTCTATCTTCTTCTGCCTTGGGACCGGGAGTAGCGCTGGCGTGATTCTTAATAATTTTGTTGTGAGATTAGTTGAGAAAGTAACCGCTAGGGGGTGCAGCTGTGGGGCTTTATACAGAAGAAAAAAACCATTACGAGTCAGTTCTCTGCCTGCCTCTCGGATGGAGCAGTCGCATGGTTCTGCGCTCCTGTTCTGGTGGGCTCATTTGTTGTGTAACTAATTGTTTTTTCTTGTTAGCTATTGATGGTTTGCATACTCTTGCTTTCCCAGCCTCTGTATTACGAGTGTTTTTCTCCTTGCATGCACAGAGCTGTCCTAACTTGCCCAGACATGCCATGATGACGTCACAGCTGACGTCACAGGATGTCCGGAACTTGTGGTCATAGCTGGGATGCTTTGCAACCTGCCTCTGTGCTCCGTCGCCCGGCGATGGTCAGCGGCCTTTCCGGGCCGCTTCCTTCAAGATGGCGTCGTTGATCTTCAACTAAACTCCTTCTCTCCACTCTATCTCTATCTATTTTTTTTATTTTTTATGACCACGTTTATCCGGAAACGCACAGGGTGGTCTGGACACTAGTTAGACGCTCCCCAATTAGTGTGATGACTCATTGGATGATGCTGATTAATGTGGGGGGTCCCAATTAGCTCTAATTGCTAATTAATGGCGTCCAGAAGCCTTGTAGCGTTTCCGGATAAGCGTGGTCAGTACTTACTACTCACATCTACAACGCCCAACCGATTCTGCTTCTTCGCGGGTGGCAAACTGTTATGTCAATATTTTATGTCAACAAAGAAGATGAAGTCAAGGTCGCTTACCACGCGATGGAATCACGTTCATTCTTAGATCAACATTCGGTGAATAAACCCCACGGGTTGCCACGCGAACGAAGCTGGACGGCTTGCTACGTGGTCGAACAGACAGCGGACTTGGGCTCAGCTAAGCGAGCAAAGAGCTCTTCTTTAGCCTCCCGGAAAAGGCGGCTACGTTTCTTCTTGTGTGTGCTTACTTCTCCCATTGGACTTGCGGGGAGTTGTCTGTGAAAGCAGCGAAGGCTCCTGCCGGTATGGCAACGCCCCTTGTGCGCGGTCTTGACGGTTCGTGGACAGCATCGCCGACCTTTGCATCCGAACAAGATGTGGCCATCTTGAAAACAGCTGGCGTCCACCCTATCCCAGTGGCCTGGGTCCCCACCGACGGTTCGAGGGTCCGACTGGGAAACCCTAGGCTTCTGCACTCGCAAATGGAAGCCATGTCATCATCATACCGCAATGTGACTGAGGTCAAGCCTTACTCATCGGGAGGCGTCTTGATCCGTACAGAAAGCCTTCATGTTGCTGTCGACTTCCTGTCGTGCTCCGACTTCGGGTCTTCCGTGGTGACGTCGTTCATCCCCTCTCATCTTGTCTCGGTTAAGGGCGTCATTCGCGGCGTGGACACCTCACTTGCGGTTGGAGACCTTATGGACTCCTTCTCCTCTGTGCATGCCATCTCCGTGCAGCGTTGTTCTAAAGTGGACGGGGAGCAGCGCATTTCCTTGCCCACAATCATCGTCTCATTTGCTGGCTTTACGCTTCCTGCGGAGATCAAAGTATGGCCTCTTATATCTTTCCCGTGTTCTCTTTTACTTCGCGCCCGCGTCAGTGTACCAATTGCTATCGCTTCGGTCACGGCGTTCGTAGTTGTCACTCCAAGGCTCGATGTCGAAAGTGTGGAGGTGAGCACGGTGAACCCTACTGTACGTCTCCAACGGTCACCTGCTGTCAGTGCCACCAATCACATTTTGCGGATTCTCCTTCATGTCCGGCTAGAGAGTCCGAGCAATGCCTCTTGTCTGTTATGGACCAGCGGCATTGCTCGAGGCAGGATGCCATACGGCTGGTATCTGGGCGCGGCGCATCCTATGCGTCCGCAGCCAGCTCCGCTAGCACTGTCCCAGTCGCCCTTAATCAGTCCTTGCTCATTGATCTCATCAAGACTTGTGTCACGCAGGCGCTGGAAAAGTTCTTCAGGCTCTCTCATACCCACCGCTGCCGTCACTACTGCCTTGCAGTCGACTTCGGTGGCGCCGGCTGCTGACGAGCCTCGTCCGCAGGAAGGCGCATCCGGTGTAGCCTGCACCAGCGTGCAGCTGCCGGATAGGCTGTTTCCTGATGCTTCATCTCTTCTTTCTACTGACGACTCTGAGATGGACCTTGCGGGCCCCTCGCCTTCGGCTGAAGGTCGGGCAGGTCAGCTTTCTCCATCGTGTAGAAGACGAAAGAGGCGGAAACGCAGGGATAAGGCAGGGAAGCCTGAAAATGTTCTGATCCAGCTAGTCCAAACAACAATCGTCAATGACTCTCAGCCTTAGCGTTATTCAGTGGAACTGCCGTAGCGTGTTATCGTCTCTAATTGACTTGCACCTTCTTATTGCCTCCAATTCTCCTCATATTGTCCTGCTACAGGAATCCTGGCTTCGGCCTAACGACAATTTTATTAGTCCTGGTTTTCATGTATTTCGTCTGGATCGTTGTTCCGGCTCCTCTTGAGGTGGTGGTTTGCTAACGCTCGTTCGAAGCTCTCTACCGATTCGCTGTGGGGTAGCTTATACCTATAACAGTCACATAGCAGAGGTACTCGTTATTTCCATTGCGGCCTCGCAGGGTCCGCCTGCATACCTCTCGAACATGTATTTGCCCAGAGGTTGTGTGCCTTCAGCAATGACCGTACTGGATCATTGTCTGCTCTAGTGCTCCAGTGACTGTCTAGTTGCTGGTGACCTTAATTCCCACCACCAGTCCTGCGGAGCATGTACCGATTCTCGCGGCAATCGTCTCTCCTCCTGGCTCGCACGTAGGAGCTTCTCAGTGGCAAATTCTGGCTCGCCCACATTTTTCAGAGGAAGCCATCAGTCCGCCATAGACCTAACCTTGTCGGCGGGGAGGTGCTCTGTCTCCTCCTGGTCCCCTCTCAACCACGGCTACTGCAGTGATCACATTCCGCTCTACTTCATATGCCATACCCCTCTGGCTCTTTCAGGCCCGAGCTTCTCTTCCTCTATCTTCATCAACCACCTGAGGGCCGCCACGTTCTTGGCTGCCCGCCTGCAGGATCTCGCCGTGGACTAACCGCCTTCCGGTATAGATCTTCTCTCGGTCATCGACGGAGTCCATTGTTCCGTGTTTCTCCAGCTCCAGCTCTATGCGATGCCGGTCAGCTTTTCCAGGTTAGCCTTATCGCCCGCTGCTCCACCTCCGGATACCCGTGTCCGTGTCGTGCCCCTATTCAACCCTAATCGCGCCAGCCTCCCCCCCCCCCCCCCCGCAGTCCTCTCCGCGCTCCTGGACAGTCACGTTAGTTCACCGATGGCTCTGTCGTAAATGAGAAAGCGGGCATTGGCTTCTTCATTCCATCCATGGGCGTGCGCAGGAGCATCCGTCTCCCTGACTACATCCCGATCTACTTTGCAGAGCTATTGGCTCTTCTGATGGCGCTCCAAGCTGTGCCGTCCTCGCAGAGTCTAGTCTGCTTCTTCACCGACTCTTTGTCCCTAGTCTCCAAATTAGACAGTGGCCGGAGCTCGCATGAACGTGACCTGCTTCTCGCATTCTCTCCCTCATTCATCCATGAAATTCTTCTGACGTGGGTTCCCGGCCACTGTGGGCTTTCCGCTAACGAAGTCGCGGATTCTCTTGCGCGTGCCGCCCCTGGTTCCTACGGTTCTATACGCAATGTACAAAAGGTTTGACAGCCTCCGTAGAGCTGCTGCCCTCCAACAGCAGCTCCGCGCGCGGCCTGAGCTAGCGCACCTGGAGTTTGGCTGGAACCCTCTCCCTTGTGGTTCGCGGCGAATGGAGGTTCTGCTGACGCGTTTTCGCGGTCGCGTCATTCAAATGCCTCCATAAAATTCGCCGCTCTGTCTCTCCTCTTTGCCCTTATTGCCAGCAAGACAAAACCATTCAACAGTTTTTCCTCCACTGTTCACGCTAGTCATCCCAACGCGCCATGTTCCTGGCCGTCCCGTTCCGTGCCCAGGATATCCCACTGTCGGCATCTTCCATTCTGTCTTTTGGTAGATTGCCAGGTCGTCATTCAGCTCCCCCGCTCAATCACTTTTATTCAATCATTTCATTCATCTCATCCTCTCATCGTTTCGCATAACCGTCACTAATTGGGCCCTCATGTCACGATACGTGGCCAATTGCCCCATGCTATGCACCACTGCGGAGGGAGACGAAGAAGATAAACAGCTCATCTGCATCCTTCCTCTCTGTCCTGTCCTATCTTCTAAAATAGGCTTCAGGATGGTGGTCGGCCGCAGGGTGTTCAAGTGGTAGTGTATGTGTCCTCACAGGCCCCAAGTCATTACATCGACAGGGTCACAGTTCACGACCTTTTCACCAAAGTTATTTCCACGAAACCTTGCACTGCAGGCCGTCCGTTGTGACATCCATTATCCGGTGTTCGCGACTATCAATGATTAACGAAGCAATTACGCCCTGAAATACGTCCTACTGCCAAGTAGCACGTCAACACCATAGGATATTCATGTCCATGGAGGCTACCGCCTAATCGAGCCATCGTCATGAAAAAGTCGTGCGAGCATGTGCTGCACTGCGAATGTTTTTCGCCTCTGCTCTGTTCCACCCATCAACGAAAAAATCCGTGACTGGTGTATGCGAGGAGAACCGCGCATTCAAGAACAACGTCTACGGCTGCATTCCGACCCATACCCAGAGATGCGCGCGAGGCTGCAGAGATAAACTAAAAAAAATGCCAATAAAACCGTTTTTCCCCATGCGTCGGAAAATTGCCCAAAATGTCTAATCCCGAAAGTAAAAACGAACATACAAAGTTTTGGCAAAAGGTGTTGTATAAACGAGGTCTAAATTGCCTCTTTAATCGTTTCACTAAACTGGTACCCTATTGTTTAAGCGCGAGTTAGTCTGTTGTACCATGTATTTTTCATTTTTTAGTTAGACAAAAAAAATCCAATTTCTTATTTATATTTTGAACGACGGTACTCTATAAATTGTCGTCGCTGAACAATGAAAAGTTACTTTATCCCTTTTTCTTTCTATTTTTTTTTCAAAGCTTCCTCAGAAGAAAGTTTGTGAAAAGAAAACCGTTCTTGCATATCAGTATTAGGTCCAAATTACCTAGAATTCTCCACATAACAACTTTATGCAATTGCTAAACTCTACTTAATTCTTTGCGCTAACGGTTACATTGGCAAAAACTTGTTAAAATTCGTACAAATAATATCTATATTTGTAATTTGTATTACATTATGATTTGTTCTCAAATGTTCGCTAATCTAAGTCATGCTAAAGTGAAACTTTCTTGTTTTTTTTTGTTCTTTTTGGAAAAATTGTAAAAATCATAAAAATCTGAATAGAATACAAATCTAGATATTATTTGAAAGGAACCGGGTCACGGTATTAATGTAACTGTATAATCCAAGCCAGGGATAATGCAGAAAGAAGACTCCTCTCTGCTTTTACGATGTGTCGCTTCCAACAGCATCAGGGTGGCCAATTAATTGAATTCAATACTTGAGAGATTCTGGCCCGGAATATCGGAGAACAATAGGACATGCACTGAGTTTGACGATAGGGATGCAGCTACTTCTATGGGATGCAGCTACGCATGTGCACATACAGTTCGGTGACCGGGTGGGGTGAGGTTTTTCTCTTTTTATTTTTAATCTTTTATTTTTATTTTTCCTTTGTGTGGGGTTTATTCATTTAGGAGTTCTTTATGAGAGTAGCAGAATTCGTCAGGTGACGAATTCTGCCCCTTTTTCTTCCCCTTTTTTACATGCAAACTCAAACTCGAACTTTCCGGAGGGGACACAGGGATCCGTTAAAAAGCGGACGTGTGAATAACCACGTGAACCTCGCCAACTACTCTGTGCATCGTGGAGTTCCACAGGGAAGCATCCTCAGCCCGCTCCTGTTTTCATCCTGGCACACCTCCCTTCTCTTTTGCCCA
Organism: Ornithodoros turicata; assembly: GCF_037126465.1. Classification (NCBI taxonomy): domain Eukaryota; kingdom Metazoa; phylum Arthropoda; class Arachnida; order Ixodida; family Argasidae; genus Ornithodoros; species Ornithodoros turicata. The sequence goes on along the minus strand of NC_088206.1, from coordinate 27,609,566 downwards.
AGCATACCCATATCACGATCTATGCTGATGACATTTGCATATGGACCTCTCAACGCGCCGTGATGCCATCCAGCGTCGTCTGCAACATGCCTCATTGTGGCGTATCATGCTGACCGTGGGTTGTCTGTCTCGCCGGCTAAGACAGTAGCTATGACATTCACGCGCCGCTCCTTCACCAAATACCCTCTGCTGCTAGCTGGCTCTAGATTGAACTACGTCTCGCACTATCGGTAACTAGCCATAATCATTGATAATGATCCCCTATCTCCCCCTATCTCCTGTTACTGTTAATTCAAACCTCGAAATGTGCTGGGCCACTGTCTCCTGCGCCCGTGCTAAGTTACTCCTAGGAGTTTGCTATCGCCCACCTGATCTGAGCTCCTTTGTTTGTGAGTTGCATAGTGTACTGTCTAGTCTAACTGAGCGTTTCCCGTAATCTTCCGTATTACTGCTTGGAGATTTCAACTTTCCGGTTGTCACGTAGTCCCGGGAACGTTGTCAAATGAGGTTACCGCCTACTGAGCGTGATTTTCTAAACACATGTCTCACTTTTAATCTTGAGCAATTGGTTAAGGTCCCAACAAGGGTATCTATCACTTCATCTAGTATCCTTGACCTTGTCCTGTGTTCTGCGCCCAGCCTTATTTCCCCACTTTCTGTGTTCCATGGCCCTAGTGATCATAAATTCCTGTCTTTCTCTATTCGCGTTACTTTGCCCCGAATGCGCAGTCGTAGAAAGCCTCTTAAAACTACAGAGCTGGTAACTATACAGCGATTAATACTTCACTGTCATCCTTCTTTGATGTGTTTGTTGCCGATTTCCACTTGAGGACCATGGAGCAAAACTGGCGTCTTTTTAAGGCGAAACTTAAGGAACTGGAAGATGTACATTTACCTACATTCTATGTCACTTCTTGTCCCACGGTCCCTTGGTTTACTTCCAATCTAAAGCGTCTTCGCTCAAAAAAGAAACATTTATTTCGGCAAGCCAGATTTTCTGGGTCTCCCCTCGCATGGGAAAAATATCAGACTGCCGCGAGAGAAAATTCTAGGACTGCGTACGTGAGGCTAAGACACTTTTCTATCGTAGCACACTTCCCTCCCTACTTAGGAATCAGCCCCGTAAGTTCTGGCAGCTGATTTCGCCTCCTCTCGAGACTGGCTTTTGTTTACAAGATGACTCCGGTTCGCTTGCGGGGAGAAACGGTTGCTCGACGGTCCTCAACCAATACTTTGTGTAAGTATTCACTAGGGAATCAGCTATGAATGTACCTACACCTCCTTTGTACAATTTCCCGTCTGTGGAGGGGATTGTCATTAGCTACACTGGCGTACTTAAGTTAATTGAAAATTGTAAGGTGTCTTCTTCTTGTGGTGTTGATGGAATTACGTCCAAATTGTTAAAAAATACTAAACATATATCCGCAAAATTCTTAACGTTAATATTATCACAGTCCCGTTTCACTGGTGACATACCATCTGACTGGCTGATTGCTAAGGTCATTCCAGTGTTTAAGTCAGGTAACAAAGCTGACCCCAGAAACTATAGGCCTATCTCACAAACCTGTTTGCCGTGCAAATTCCTGGAACACATTATAGTGTCACATTTAACTTCTTTACTTCAGGAGAACACCCTTTTCTTTCCCCTACAACATGGGTTTCGTCGCGGTTATTCTTGTGAAACTCAGTTGGCTGGACTGACTTTGCGAAGGCTTTCGATCGAGTGCCCCACGTCAGTGTTTTTGCAAAATTATCTAAACTCAATATTGACCCCTTCGTTCTCTCATGGATTCAGAATTTCTTAAGCGGCAGATCACAGTTTGTGACAGCCAACGAGACAGCGTCTTCTCTGGCACCTGTAACCTCAGGAATCCCTCAGGGTTCGGTAATAATCCCTCTTTGATTTCTCATTTTCATCAATGACATCTGTAACGGCTTCTGTCCGTCTTTTCGCGGACGATTGCGTCATCTACCGTAAAGTTTCCACCCTATAGACTGTGATACACTCCAAGAGGACCTTGTACGTATATCATCTTGGCGCTCGGCATGGTTACTCCCTGTCAATACTCAAAAATGAAAAAAAGTTCTGTCCCCCCTTCTCACGGTCCTTTCCTCATATTTCAGGTTATCACTTCGGCACTGCTCCTTTCGTCTGCGTCGAATCTTACAAATACTTAGGTGTAACACTAACTGCAGACCTTTCATGATCTCAACACATTTCCCATATTGTCGCCGACGCTAACCGTTCCCTTCCCAGTCGAAAAAAAGGAATTGGTCCAATTGGACATTTTCCTATTCAAATTAATTGGAATTCCAGTTGTGTTTTTGTCACCCATTGGACTGAAACCATTTGAAATCAATTAGTCCCCCCATTACAAAGAACTGGCAAGCTCAGGCTTACCAATTGGACCTATACTAGCTAAACAACTCAATCCAAATGGTTACACCAAATGGTCCAGGTGGACTCAGTAGGGTCTCCAATTGAAAACAAGTAGCTCTGCCGGGTCTGCCACATAGGGCTACAGCTACGGTTTCATCAGTGAATATCACACACGAATATATGCAGGAGGCAACAAATTGTTGTTTATTTTACGTTCGGACTAGTCTTGTTAGTCTAGTTACTAGTCTTGTCGGACTAGAACTGCTCATTACAAAGTGCTTTACAATGGTCATTTCCAATCGAAAAGAATACAACAGATTTTTATTAAAAAGCTATTAGCTATCTGGCGCAAGGCGATGACACGTCATAAGGAAGGTTCAGATAAACATACATATCTATCGAGTTACTATCACCCAGCTTAGTTCGGATTTGAGAGTTCAGGAAATTCACAACTGTCACAACTGTGCTAGTAGGGGTAGTTGTAGATACTGTTTCATAAGAGAAACACTTGCTGTGCGGTTGTAGTTTCCCATTATAAAACGTGCTGCGCGATTTTGAATGGATTCTAGCATGTTAGTGAGGTTATTGCTTCCGGGGTCCCAAACCGAAGCAGCTTACTCGAGCTTGGGACGCACGAGGGATTTCTGCAGGTGCAGTTTAACGTTTCAGGGGGCCATATAGAAAGTGCGACGAATGAAACCAAGTAAGGAGTTGGCAGAACTGCATTTGAGTGAAATGTGGGATTTCCAAGAAAGGTGAGCATCTATTTGAACCCCAAGGTATTTGTATGAAGTTACGGACTCCGAGGTGGCTCCGTAACTATGACTCCTAATGACTCCATATTATAACTGAGACTATTCCATTTTTTTTTTCTTATTTAGTGCCTCGCTGTGGAATTTGCGGGTACGATGGTATTGAACAATTAATACAACGTATTGAGCAGAGGGAGCAAGCTTTGCAAGTTGATACTGGTAGTGTGGAAGCTAATCATCCGGAGTGGGAATTGGATTTTAATATGTTACTGGATGATGGTCTGTTTGATTCGGATACTCCTACAGACGCCATTCAAAATGACAATTTTGTCGAATTAAACAACCCATTACCACCAGAGCCAAATGTCGATCAGGTACAAGAGCTCTCAGAACATATTAGAGGTGCCCACCCCGGCGTTGAAGTTCCATACCTACCATTCTTTTTAACCCAGTGTGCCTTTGGTGGTCATAATAGATGTTATGTGTTGTTTGCTTCTCCACATAATGACAGTGTGGAAGATCATATCGATTATGTTCTTTTGTACCAGCATGATATAGTACGACTGTTGCAGGATCAGTGTATACCTTTCCGATTTTATATGCGACTAATTTTGCATATGGTGAAAGAAGTAGGTGACAATATCATTTCAGGGTCATTCCACGCCAAATGATCCAAAGGTCCTGCTCGACCCCCCGCACTTCTGGGCCAAAAAATTATCGTGGATACACTATGGTATTAATAGACATTTCCCAAAGTTTTACTGGGGAATGTTGAGCCCCTGTCATTTAACGCGGGGTCAAAGTTTTCGGTAAGCACCAAAACCATAGTACGCTTGAAATAATCGGACGGGTGCATCGCTCGCGTTACACGCATAATTATGGTGCTGAAACAGGCGACTGGGTTCGGAAAATGCGCTGAAGGTGGAATTTTTGGGGAAATTTTAACTTTTAGTACCCCAAAAAGCCCCGGCTATCGACGCTTTTTTTGCGACTTTGCGTTTTTTTTTAAATATACTTTCTATAACAGCTGGAATTCTTGAAAACCTTGTGGCCGTTCACGAGGACCCATTCTACAAGCCTACTGGTTTTCAAAGCCGTCAATGCAGTAGTTTTTGCCATAATACACCTTAAACCTGGCGATTTTCGCAAAGTTTAACGTGTTTATTGCCAATTTTGAAAAGGAAGCGGTCGTCATACAACAGTCATCTGGTATACATTAGGTAAAGGAGACTCTCGGCCAAAACATATAAAAAAACTGAGGAGGTACTTTTTGATAAGCGCGAGAAAATATTTTTTTCGCTGAATATACTACGCGGAGGCGCACGGACTCTCCGCTGGAGGGAGAGCGTTGGTGTGCATCCCGGGCCAGGCGCGCTACAACGCGACAGCTCAGATACGTCGCTGGTTATCGCACGATGCCAAAAACGATAGTTTGGACTTGTGGGCACCGGCCTAGTGCATGCACAAGGTACTGCCAATGTCGCAACAAGTAAGGAAACTGCCTCCACCAGTATAGCAACGCGAGATGGATACTTTGCATTATAAAACCGACCGAAGCATATAGCCGCGTGAAAGCATTTTTGCTTACACCTTTATCTTATCATTTTCATACGAGTTGTACAAAAGCAAAACGTCTGCAACGCAAATAAATGGCCGTGCTCAGTACCCCAGTCTGCGCAAGGAACCCGATATGACGCCACATAGTTGCGTGCACCATATACGTAGTGTACAAAGTTGAAAATTTATCAGTGGAAAGGGTTGTTTTCCTGGTCCTCCATTGACAGTTGCCTGCTTTTGGAGACAGTAGCCTGCGGTGCAGGGGCAGCACGCCACAGGCTCTACACGGTGCTCAGCTTTGCATATGCCGCCAGTTTATTGCGCTTGTAAAACGGAAAGTAAGATTTGGAGATAGCGGCTCTAGGGGATATACAAATATCTCTGGAATGCAAATCCCAACGACACGTGAGCATACGTGTCCTACGTTTTATTGCTCTGTGGCAGACAGAAAAGACCCTTGGGACGGCTTGGTCCATCACTTGGCGTATAAATTGAAATCACTGAAATACCACCACTGCGAGACAAACCACCAATCAGAGTTCCTTTGAAATCTAAAAAATTCGCTCCGTACTGAAGAAGGTGTCATCCTAATAGATTTTGCCGAAAACTACAGCTTGGTCCTACAGGGCACCCCCAATCTTTCTATTGGGATCAAGGACAGGCCAGCATTCATTCGATGGTATTTCACAACCGCTTCCCTCGTGATATGAACTTGCGTCACCATACATTCGTTGTGATATCACATTGCTTACGGCACGATAATAGAGAGTTTTAGCAGACCGTGGATAACGTGGCTAGTGTCTCACCGTATCAACCGGAACTAATCAGTGGATAAGATTCTGAGTCACGCACGAGTGCGATTGGTTCCGATAGAGACGATAACTTTATCACCGGTATACTAAAACTCACTAATGCCGCGTGGTCTATACGTTTCAGCCAGAGCTCACACGCAGAATAAGAGCAGACCATCTCCATGTACATAAAACTCGCTACTTCACGGACGGCGCAGGTTCGCATTGAAAAAAAAATGTTTCGTCAACCTCTGTCACCACTACTCGTATTTCAGCATAAGTGCATCATGGCACTTTTATGCGACATCCCATGGGAAAGGGTCGTGCGATGGAGCTGGGACTCTGAAGAGGCTTGCTGCTAGAGCCAGCATTCAGAGGCCTTTAGAAGGTCACATACTGAGACCCGTTGATCTGTACAGCTGGGCAGATAAATCTCGACGCCATTACATCGATCTGGGTGCTGGAGGAACAGGTAGTGCGGCAGCAAGGGGCGCTGAAGAATCGCTACGACAGCGCAAGGGCCGTGCCTGAAGGAGGGAGGTATCACCTCTTCGATCCCGTTAGCCGCACTGAAATCACCGTGAAGACAACATCCATTTCCAACAACATCGGGTATTCCGGGTGTTCAAAGAACATGCCGGAAACGCGGAGCCGCCATCTACTACATCAGCTGTGCTGAACATAATCTTGAGCGACTTAACCGTGCTAGTATGCTGAGCAGGGCCATTTACTTGCGTTGCAGACGTTTTGCTTTTGTGTAACTCGTATGAAAATGATAACAAAAAGGTGTAAGCAAATAAGCTTTCAAGCGGCTATATGCTTCGGTCAGGTTTGTAATGCAAAGTGTCGATCTCGCGTTGCTATACTGGTGGAAGCAGTTTCCTTACCTGTTGCGACATTGGCAGTAGCTTGTGCATGCACTAGACCGGGGCCCACAAGTCCAAATTATCGTTTTTGGCATCGTGCGACAAGCAGCGGCGTATCTGAGCTGTCGCGTTGTAGCGCGCCTGGCCCGGAATGCACTGTCCTTGCCTGTCCTTGATCCCAATAGAAAGATTGGGGGTGCCCTGTAGGACCAAGCTGTAGTTTTCGGCAAAATCTATTAGGATGACACCTTCTTCAGTACGGAGCGAATTTTTTAGATTCCAAAGGAACTCTGATTGCTGGTTTGCCTCGCAGTGGTGGTATTTCAGTGATTCCAATTTATACGCCAAGTGATGGACCAAGCCGTCCCAAGGGTCTTTTCTGTCTGCCACAGAGCAATAAAACGTAGGACACGTATGCTCACGTGTCGTTGGGATTTGCATTCCAGAGATATTTGTATATCCCCTAGAGCCGCTATCTCCAAATCTTATTTTCCGTTTTACAAGCGCAATAAACTGGCGGCATATGCAAAGCTGAGCACCGTGTAGAGCCTGTGGCGTGCTGCCCCTGCACCGCAGGCTACTGTCTCCAAAAGCAGGCAACTGTCAATGGAGGACCAGGAAAACAACCCTTTCCACTGATAAATTTTCAACTTTGTACACTACGTATATCGTGCACGCAACTATGTGACGTCATGTCGGGTTCCTTGCGCATACTGGGGTACTGAGCACGGCCATTTATTTGCGTTGCAGACGTTTTGCTTTTGTACAACTCGTATGAAAATGATAAGATAAAGGTGTAAGCAAAAATGCTTTCACGCGGCTATATGCTTCGGTCGGTTTTATAATGCAAAGTATCCATCTCGCGTTGCTATACTGGTGGAGGCAGTTTCCTTACTTGTTGCGACATTGGCAGTACCTTGTGCATGCACTAGACCGGTGCCCACAAGTCCAAACTATCGTTTTTGGCATCGTGCGATAACCAGCGACGTATCTGAGCTGTCGCGTTGTAGCGCGCCTGGCCCGGGATGCACACCAACGCTCTCCCTCCAGCGGAGAGTCCGTGCGCCTCCGCGTAGTATGTTCAGCGAAAAAAATATTTTCTCGCGCTTATCAAAAAGTACCTCTTCAGTTTTTTTATATGTTTTGACCGAGGGCTTCCTTTACCTAATGTATACCAATTGACAGTTGCATGACGACCGCTTCCTTTTCAAAATCGGCCATAAACACGTTAAGCTTTGCGAAAATCGCCAGGTTTAAGGTGTACTATGGCAAAAACTACTACATTGACGGCTTTGAAAACCAGCAGGCTTGTAGAATGGGTCCTCGTGAACGGCCACAAGGTTTTCAAGAATTCCAGCTGTTATAGAAAGTATATTTAAAAAAACGCAAAGTCGCAAGAAAAGGTGAGCCATAACCGCGCTTTTAACTTGATTTCTCTGAATCGCGCCGCCCTCGGCGATCCGAACGCCGACCAGCTGCGGGAGAGTACCGCCTGGAGGCAGCGCGCAGCGCGCGTGCACACTGTCACTTTAAACAATCGTAGTGTCACCGAAAATCAAATACGAATCTCAATTTTCTTTCTGTGTGTTAGGAAAGGGTTCCTGCGCAACATATAAAAAAATCGCTGCAACTTTTTGATGGCCATTTTTTGCTAGCGCCGGCTGAAATACAGCTAAATCGCGATACCACCTGTGGGATTGTTACAATCTGCTTCTAGCATATTAGCTCTAGAACAATGAACATGGTATCAACAGATAGGGCCTGTAATGACGAAACGAATGGTGTAGGTTTCATTATTCTCCGATAAACTGAGTCAGTACAGGAAGGCTCCGAAAATCGGCGTTTTTCGCGTTTTCTTGTGACTTTGCCATTTTTTACGAACAAACTTTCAGTTACAAATGGGTAGGAAGAAATGAGTGTATTGTCCATGTAACAGTGAGCAGCTGAAACAAATTGTGCCTCTTCGAACCGCATAGTTCTCAATTGAGAAGCCGTCAAAGTAGCCCGAAACGACTGGGTCACATATCAACCAGTTTCTTTCTCCCCCTCTCCCTCGAAAATGGCTGAAGTTTGGGGTTTAAATATAGGCGCATTTTTCGTCATTTCCCGGCCCCTGAAGAATGTGCTTTTTTTTAAAAAAATGGAAATGGTCAGGTTCCTTGCTTGGTTGAAATTCGCTGGAATTAGCCCCCTATGATGTCGGCCCAGGACACACAAGTGACCTCTGGACATGGACATGGACAAGGACATGCCGCCACATCGGTAAGCATATCTTGATTCGCTGAGGACGAAGAGCGTACGCTATTTCTCTCACTTCTCACCTTGAATCTCAAACTTTAATCATATGATGAAAGGTTGGAAGTTCGACGTTCCCTGGCACTCCGTTCTCTGTGTTACTTTCGTCGTCTTCGCTGTTGTCATGTACCAACCGGCCCCTCGTCTGCGTCTCTTATTTAGAGTGTCAGTGGCTGTTACAGGTCAGTGGCAACAGTTTTCTATCTCTAACCAACGCAAAATAAACTGCACGAGTACAGAGCCCAATGATAACGCCACAACCGTCCATGAAGCTTGAGTCGATTTTCTTTTTTTTTTTTTGTTCGGGGGCCACGCGGGCCGCCATTTCGGCACCCCTGACCGACAGTAAATCTAACCGGAGCAACATCGAGGTGCGGCGACACGTGCTCACATATATTTTTCATCCATTACAATCAGTCAACATTATAATCGATCACAGTCAAGTGCACGGTAATTCCGCCAGCGTAGCGTGCAGCAAATAACGTCACTACGTTCCTTATAAGTACAGACTTTCTCGAAGAGGAAGGGGCATTTATTCTGAGCGTGAATCTCCATGCATGACGGCTATTCAGATGCCCAGAGTGGTCCCATTTGGCGCGCACTCCGTGGTATTTTAATAGCGGATTGGAAAGCGGAACGGGCGGTGCCTGACACCAGGGAAAATCCCAGCCGACGGGTGACGTCAAAGGCGCCGTCCGTTGCCTCCAACAACTATCCGGACAACTCTCCCTCTTGTGGATTCACACAATACGTGCGAGGAAGAGCACGCCTAGACAGTTCCGCCATCATAATGAGCCCCTGATGCAATACCAGAGAGTACGCATTACTGAACGGAGAAGAAAAAAACTTCAAAAATGCGCGTTGCGTCGAACCGAAAAATTTACGGCTTCGGTTCAGGATCACTTTCATGAATTTTGGTTCGTTTCGGTTTAGTTCCGTATAGCGCAGAAATAATGGTTCGAAATGGTTTATTCGCGTTCATAACGGTACAGGGCACTGCAGTTAAAGTTGTACCAGCATTCTCTGGTAATACGCTGGAGTGTACGGAACAGGGTCCAAGCTTTCCACAAACACACTAAGTCACTCAACAGCGTTTTGACATTAAGCATCGATTTATGCATAAGGAGCTGATGAGAACGCACCTTACACCTTACATGTAAATCTACGCCCAATAATTATTACTATTATTTCGACGCAAGCGGAAGATGTAAGAAAATGTTAGTAAAATAATGAGTACATCTTTATTAGTATAGTACCTACTATTTGTGGTGCACAGATTGCCACCGGCCTACATTAGGCGAATGAAGGTCGCAAAGAAAAGCAAAGAAGTCTTGTACTACAAAGTTAGCAATACGACTTACAGCTGGAGCATGAGTCAAACACAAAGTGTATGACGAAAAGGATTACGAGCATCGTGTACCACATTCGCATGTAGATGAAAATTTGAATAAGATTTGCAGCGTAAAGGCAGTTTAAGCTCTCGTATTAACTTTCTAACTGACTACTAACTTTCATATTATCCTATGTAATGCCTCTTCTGGGGCTCTTCAGGTAAATAGATGAAATGAAATGAAATCCTTGTTTAAGCGCCTTACAAAAAAAATAATAATAATGACAACGTTGAACCGTTTGGCGAACCGGTACTTTTCATTTTTTCCGGTTCAGGATCGGTTCCAAGATGGCAAAAAATAGTGGTTCGGTTCGGTTCTGGTTCGGAAAAAAATAGCGGTTCAGTTCCGGTTTTCGGTTCAGTTTGGTTCGACACTCTGGTTGCAAATAGTAAGCAAGATTCAGTTTCTGCGACTATAATACACAAAACGATAGCATACGCACCAGCAAGCGGCTCCATCAAAGGGCCTGCCAGTAAAGCACCTTTTAAAACAGCTATAGAAATGTATTGCGTGATATAGCGGGATAAAAACAACGGTGGTTACGTCACCGTAACCACAGCAAGTCTGTAGAGACTGTCCAACAAAACCTTCCGTTTTGTTCACGTCGTAAGTCCTGTGCCAAGCCAGATGCGGTAAATTGGATAATGCGTAGTTGTTCTCCGTAATAACCAACACGCATTTCGATATGTGGTGCATAAGTGCCAGCCTGCCTTTTTGTAATTATTTTCTCACATTCTCAATATATTTTCAAAAGTGAAATCTTATTCCTTTACGTCAATGTACAGCACGCCAGCAAGTGACGTTGGCAGGTATTGTGCCTTTCTCATCCTACAGTTTCCAAGTGCCATCAAGCCACAAGTAAAGTGTCCTCCCCTCGACAGTTGCGCTGAGCGCTGCAGCCATCGTCGAGTTCCGCCAAAGAACGTCCGACGAAGCGTTTGTTACGCCCTGTACAAACTGATAAGCGTACCTTATAAAACAATCAAAAGAGAATGAGCTCGGCACGGGTATGGTGGTGAACTATAGCAGGGGTGAGTAGTGGAAATGAGGATCCAGGCATCCCGGTAGCAGACCTGCCACCTCTCCCGACTTATCCGGAGGATAAGTTAATTAATTATTATACCGTTTTGTAAGATTGTACCATTGACAAGCAAGTCTCTCGGAAAACGGAGTTTCCCCCTCTATATCTCTAAATGCCTGCTTTTGGTCTGGCAACACAGACGTAAACGTCAATCTCAAATCAGCCCGATTGCCATCAGCATCACCGCCGTTTTCTGGAGAGCTACTAGCACGTCTATATTTCTAGTTTCCGTGCAACGAGGCTGCCTTTGCAGTGCTTTTGCCTCGCATATCACAGATCGCGGCTCCGTGTAAGCGAAAGAAGTACCTACAAGCGTTTCTCAACCTAATTCGGACGCGTGATCGAGTCCAGGAAAGAGCACCATGTGTCCTGCACCGTTTTTGGCTGCGACATCAGCATTCCGCTTGGATTGAGGACCGACGTTGTTACCCATGTTACGTCCAGGAAACACAAGAACCATCTTAAAGGGTCTCTGACCAGAAGCTGGAGAGCCTTTTCCGCAGTGGCTACCGATAGAATACACAAAAGCAACTTCATATACGAAAATTCATGCCTCAACGCCTCGTAGTTTTCGTAAACTCGAATTTTGAACATCGCGGTTCACGCCGACGCTGGCACACCTAGCGTCAAACCTAGAAAACGTACGCATATATAGAAAACTCATCTGGTCATCCCACCGGGATGACGTCAATCGCCCATGCAATCAGCGCGCAGAATGCCGTCACGTGATCGAGCACTACAACAACAACTTTCAGCAAGAACCAACATTTTTACGCCGATATACTGTTGTCACAATGTCTGGAAATAAAAAGTATGTATATACTTCGAAATCTACGACCTGTTTTATAACTGCGATAATCTAATTAGCGACTTCCGTGGAAAGAGGAGCTACGAGGCTACGAGCTACGACGACTTTCGGGATCCAGCGCGCTATTTCACTGCGTTAGCGTAGTGTGTGTATTTCCAAATTTTCTTTAGTTATATCTTTTGGAACAACGACCAATTTATCGAGGTACAGCCCTTACTTCATTTGACGTGCCTCGGTTGTGTCGTCAAAGCGAGATTATTCGGCGGGCATTCAGTTCCGTACTATACTGCGCGTTCAACCGCAGCGGCAGGTATGGTTGGCAGCGGATTTTGCCAATCGTATTTGAAGAATGCAGACTATGAGACGGACCCCTCAGTTTGAGTACAAAGAACCTCCGCCTACAGCAGTCCGCAGTGCTTTCCTTGAATCTATCTTCCAAGACTGTTGCATCTGGACGTGACGAGGTTAGTGTCTTCTGTATAATTTATACAGTGATTACTCTCCTTGTGAGAATTACGTTGTGGCATGCAGATGTTAGGAGACCATTTACGCAACAAAGCAAAATACGGATTAAAGAAAATTGAAGTTTACGCACTAAATCAAAAGATTACTGTACAATTCCGAGTGTTGTTGAATGCAGCCATGCCAATTGCAACATTCATGCAGTATAGCAGTATGCAGCCATGCAGTAAGCAACATTCACAGTACGTAAAATGAAGCTGTGTACTCCGCATCTAGATGTAACATTATAATTGTCACAGCAGTGCGCACCAATGTAGTTCATGACTTCCTTGGACAAGATGTGGAACCAAATGTTGGAAATACAAGGCAGGGATCAGGTACAAGTTTTCTTCTATTTGCTTTCCTTATAATATGCAGCATACTGCACATAGTAAAGAAGGGTTCTGGATTCTAAACCAACACAGTTGAAATCCTTAGTTTACCCCAAGCTGTACTATTGTTGTCTAATCTGGGGAAACACCACAGAGGGCAACTACGATAAAATTGCAGTGCACAAAAAAAGAAAGAAAGAAAGCCTGGTATACGACAACCATGTCTACAAGTTGTCTACAGGTGCAATGTGCTGAACCCTCGTTGCAGAGAGGCCCACCAGGGGTGCCACTACAATCCATCCATCCAGCCCCTCAGCTCCTTCAACACATGCAAAATACAGTAGACAAAGCGTTCACTTGGAAATCAGACATTTACACAAAATTGCCTTGCAAATTCAGGATCTTTTAGCGCCATCCCAAACACTTGCCATTACGGTATGAAATCTATCACTGCACAACCTTACAAGGTTCCACTGCTACGGACGAACTACCAGAAATCAGCAGAAACTGTTCCTCTTCCGAACAATTTTTTTCAGCTGATTGGAAATGGCCTTCCTGTGTCCAGTTTCAAAACAGAGTTACACAAACTTGTTGAAGTGTTATTAGAGACAGTCCACTCTGTTATGTATTTTTTTTGTGTGTGTGAAAATGTGGACAGCTCGGTGCAATTGTGTATTTTATTTATGTGGTTGTGATTTGCTGCATGCTCGTAGTGGTAATATCTGAGTTATCGCATTTATATGGCTTTTTTTTAACAATGTTAGGGTGATGACTTCATGGAAGTGGAAGGAACAGGAGAGGAAGACATCTGGCAATGGTCATGACAGTTGTCCGTCAGGTACGAGACCAATTTTTTTTATAAATGTGGCATATAGAGTAAAGTTGTTACTAACAAAAAGTTTTTTGTCCCCTTAAAAGGAATCTACAGGTGGTGAGCATGCGTAAGGAATTGACATATCTCAATACAACTTAGACCTGCCTGTTGCACATGAGATGTGTGACTCTACTTAGACGCACAAGCTTCTGCAGGTTCGATGCATGTATATTTTGAAACATGAAAGACAGAGTGCTAAAAATATATCTGAGGTGAAAAATTGAGCAGTTCACTGCAGTAATTCTATCGATATATTTTCAGCATTTTGGGAAAAATTTAGTGATGGCAAGATTACCTGTGTTGTACTGCCAGACCATCTGCTATTGGAGTTCCATGTCCCAGTTATTATATATAATAGCTGTTTGAGGTTATTACATATTTATTATGCAAGTTTTGTGCCTGTGAGTTCCTGTAAATGTGCTCTGCGGTGATCATACTGGACAGAGAGCTATGCCTGTATAATAACAGTGACTAATGTTCTCCTGTCCATAAACCTATTCCTAGGTTACATCTGCACCCTTGGAAGTCACTGGAGAGGCGTGTTCGCTTAGCTCAATTGGTAAGGGCCCTGGATCGGTAATACAGAAGGTCTGGGTTCAAGGCCTACTACTGGCTAACCTTTCCAGTGACTGCTTTCTTTCATCATTCATTTCTTAGGCACTTGATGCTTTGTATGTATTTGCCTTTTCTATGTGTTCCAGTCTCAGAACATCAACTGCCATGTTCAAAAGAACTGGAATATGGCTCTGCAATCTGGAACCCATCCCAACATCTCTTAATCGACAAAGTAGAATTTGTACAGAACCGCACGGTTTGTTGCTCGTGGTTATCATCCATTTTCCAGCGTCTCAGCCATTAAAGCCAAACTCTTTCTTACTCCTTTGATTACCAGATGAAAGGTATCAGGCCTGGCATTCTTTCGTAAGTTATATTACAGTCACACTCCTCCCCACCCCACTTACTGTCAATCCCCTCACAAGTTACTTCCAAGACTTGATGACTCGCACAAACTACTTGCTCCACCTACACAAACAAAAAAAATCCTCTACTCTCCGCACCAGCTGATGGTGTCAAACTGGAATGACGTTCCTGCCCACATAGCATCAGAACAAAATGTATCGTCATTTATTTCCAAGTGCTATGAACGTTTTCAGATCGAATGAATTTCTTTGTGGTGAGTGAACAAATTTTGTGTACATCATTTTGGTATTTGTCCTTTTTGGATAAAAAACCTCCCGCATTTATGTAAATCCCTTCACAAGGGTCTTTAGGTAAACAAATGAAATGAAGAACTTCGTGATACTTTCATAATTGGAGCATTTTTAATGCATATTTTAAAACAGTCGCTGCTAAAAATGTGTCAGACACCGTTACAAAGGCTGCCGTCTGTATCAGGTGAATCATGATTTTTCCCAGAAGCCCAATAATGTATAACGATGCATCACATATGCTATTTTGGAGCAATCTCTGCAGACATATTATGAAGATATTATCTGAGTGCCACAATAAACTATATGAACCACATTTCATGTTACATCATCTTTGACTAAAACATGCCTATTTGAGTATTCGAGCAGCCCAAGATACAAAGCTTGGTTCCTCAAGGTCTACATCCTACTCGAACTGGGTGTGCACTTTGCACACAAAAGGAAGATTGAGAAGGAAAAAATGGCTAGGAAGCAAGCGAACTGGGATTTTACATCATGCATGGAAGATTGAGGTTTTCGATAGCCAACTTGTGTAGTGAGCACTTCTGCAGGACTGAGAGCAGGAACCGAGGTCACACACAGGGTAACCTGCATAACAGTCTGATTTACTTCCACATAACGATCATTAAAATACTTGAGGTGCCTAAACAATACTGTTTGGGTGCTATCAGACAGTAAGAGTTCGAACAACACTTACGACATTGACTGAATGGGTGGACAAAAGGATGCGTCAGAACAGGATTGGATTTGTGTCTGTGGTGGAATTGATAGCCCAATGTAATTCTTACCAGGCAGAGCAGGCTGATGAGATGGTGCTTTGTGTCAGGGGTCAGCACAGTGGTTTATCCAGAATCCCAAGCATGGAGGAGTGTTGAAAAAAGTTCGGGGGGAGGGGGGGTCATTATTATAGTTGCATCATTAGTCTACAGCTGAAATTGCAAGGGCACCCCCTGTAGGGGGTACTTCCACCTAGTATGTTGGGTATTTAAAGCATGTAGTAGTTACTATGGGAAAGGCTTTGCGTATCCTGTTCACCGCGCAGACTGGTATAACGATTCTCTTGTTTTTTTTTTTTTTTCAAGTTTGTGCAACATCCATCTCACGAACTGTTGGTATGTAGTGTACGTATCTATTTCCTGTATGAGACACGCAAACTTTGAACAAAGCCAAAGTTAGAAGGACGCCCAGTATTAATTCAGCTGCACTCTTTCTGAATAAGTGACGAACAATAACGAAAAGTTCAGTAAAACTATTTTGTATTGAAACCAACCAGCATGATTGTACATGAGACACGTACGCTTCTTACTTGTGAATATGAGCGCTAGGTTCGTGTTGCCCTAGAAGTTCTAAATATGCTACTCTAAGAGCAGCTCCTTGCAACATAAGCACTCGACTTCTTTCGGCATTATTATGCAATGAACCACTCCGGCCCCTTTACACGGCGCCGTCAAACATGAAATTTACACAAACTGTTCATGTGCTTCATCGTGATGGATGCTGAAAGCTCATCTAACAGTCTGTCGTTGGAACTTCCTCTTCATGCTGAAGTCGATTCGCGGCTCAACATTTCAAAAGCAAGGCCTCCAAACTCTGCTGCACGTAGCAGGTGCCTCTCAGCTGCTGAAAGGTAGCTGAAAAGCTGACTTGTCGACTCCGCTGTGCTTCCGCGTCCATATTGAAAAAGCACCCAGCAATACGGAAGTTGCGGAAACCACCGGAACTTCCGGTGTGGACTTTCCACCAATAAACGTCGCGGGCGTTTGACGTCATACACATGGGAAAACCACTGCATAATAGCTAGAGTTTTGCGCTGATCGCACGAGTTGAGGGCAGAAATCGAAACCGCTTTTCGGCTCCTTGTTTGGAATAGTTGGCGGCTCCGCAGAGACGAAACGTTTCAGTTGTAACTTGGAGGCACCATGTAGGTTCGTTATCCATACAAACAAAGACATTGAACAGGTTCTGGTCAGAGACCCTTTAAACGCCAAGCAAATAGCACCAGGTAGGTCAGTTTTTTCCGCGAGCAAGATAAGGACTATGATGTCATCCGCGCGGGCTCCCTTGCTCCGTGTTCCCGACGTTGCAAAGCGGTACGCGTGTGTTCGAACTAAGACGACTGCAATTGTCGGTGAAATAAGAATATATGCACAAGAGCGGATGATAAGCGCGCTGAACGGAAAGTTTTTGGAGTCGCTGTCTGTTGACGACAGTGACGATAGAGATGCACAACTGTACCTGATCGTTCTGACGTATTATGCCAACTACATTTTGAACTACTTTTTAACTTGCTTAAAAACTACTTTGTTTAAAGTCTCTGGGAAGTCCAGATGTGCTTTTGAAGTTTAGCCAAATTACCGAGATAATGCTTGTCATTATATAAATATGGCACAGCAATGCTAAGTGTGAGGGGCACTTCAGCAACGTGAAGAAAACAAGAACAACAACAACAACAACAACTTTATTGTGAGATGATGAATGGGCAAAACAAGACCGTATTTTCGTGCCTTCATGTCATTTTGAGAAAATGTCGCGGTCCTTGTCACTGCCGGCTTACCTAGGCGGTTCGCAAAGTCGGTTGCCGTAAAACCTTTGCAGTAATAAGTTGCGTCTTGATGAACTGCTGGGGTCAAGTCTACTACCGTTGAGTGAGTAAATAAATGTCTATAAACATCATCTTTCTCCTATATAAAATAGCAAGTCCATTTCCCAACAAACGTACCCCCAACACCCACCCGGTTTTGGAACCTCCCTAATTCCGTTTTCTCCGAGTTGGCAGGTCTTCGGTAGGAAACTCTTTGCTCCAGCTGGCTACATCAGCCCGCGCCCGAAGTCGCAATTCCCTACCAAACAATGGCGAGCATCCAGAGTTCTAGGTTTATTGCGGAATAGAAACAAAATCGGAATGGTTGACGATGAAGGCTGGACGCTGAAGGGATGAAGGCTCAGGGACCGCACAGCCGGAGAATCGATGGCGTGGAGCTTCGCATCCCTTGTTTTTTGTCTCTTCGCACCGTGCTCGCTGACATGATGATTGTATTGACGACGGTTCATGAATAACGATGACCGTAGCACCGCTTAAAAAGACCAAAAATTGTCGCTGCCAACGTTAACGCTCAATTGGAAACCTTCTTTAGAAACGGAAGCTCTTCCACTGGTCAAACGACTATATAGTCGTGTTCAACTTAAAGGAGCAATGAGGTGTCATGTAACGTCGCTCGAAATCCTGCCTCATCCGTCAAGCTGTCCACCAGGAGTCACCATACAAAATATTTTCGCTCTGCGGTGCGTTATAGATGTGCAATCGAATTTACAAAAAACAGTCGGAGAAAGCAGCCACGGCTGGCCGACACGATTCTCGCGTGACGTATTGGAGACTCCGGGCCTTGTTTCTTTGTTGTTTCTTCGCAGCTCACGCGCTGCTTATGGACGACCCTCTGTTTACAAACATGTGACGTCACGAGAAGACCGGTTCGAGGTTATATTCTGCTGTGGTGGGTAAGAAGCGGGAAAAACGCGTCGGCTGATAGGCCGATAAAGCTGATAATGCCCACAAGCATGCTTCGCGCGGCGGCGAAATGTAATCGATGACGTAGGGGTGCAGGTGGTTTATACATGCTAGAGCTGTGCCGCTGTGCGTCACTGGCCACGTGAGGGGAGTAGCATACGTCACGACGTCCTCTCGTTCTGCGATACGCTTTTTTCACGAGGAGGAGAATTTTTCAAAGGTGTGCGGAACAGAGCTCGCACTCTGTAGGTCACCTGCGCTCGTCGTTCTTTGGCAGGAACTCATTTTATTCCTTGGAGAACACTCTGTACCGAAAAACGAAAACAACTTTGAGGGTCACCTCAGTGCTCCTTTACGAAGGAAAAGAAATCTACTCCGTCAGCTCTCAAAATGTTACCCCGTTGCTTTTGGTATGGCTGAACACAGAGTGGTCACGCTCCCTCCTTGCGCAGGATAATGTAATCCATCATACTCACTCAGCTTCCGTATTGACCCTACTGGCAGTTAAGACTGGTCGCATGACACTATACGCTGCGGCAGAAAGTGCGCTTCCCTGATGATGGCGCTGCAGTATTTCTTATGGTGCCCTATTGCTTCTCCTTATCTCCAACGGCGTATGTAGTTGACGGGCTAGATTTCTTTTCCTTCGTAAGTTGAACATCATTATATAGTTTGGTCACCTAATGACAGCGTCAGAAATCCCACCCGAGCTGAGCTGAATCCAATAATCCATATTGAACATGTCGTAGTGTCCGCTGTGCTTCGCAAACGTCCAACACAGCCGGGAGTATTTAAGGGGTCGCCCGGGTTACAAGTGTCAAAATGGGGTTCCGTGAAATATACAGAGCAATAATGTTAACCCACGTCCAACGTGGAGCACAATTTGCTTTCTCAATGGAACTCCCGATAAGCCTCCGTGTAGACGTTGAAGACATTGGCATGGCGGACACCCAGCGTGTATACAGGGTATCCCAGAAAACGTGTCATTGAATTATAATAAAAAAAACTATGCTACCTAGAACCATGCGGTCAACGGCATTTGTTCTTACTGGGTTTTTGCCAACTCCTGATGTGAATGGCATGTATCGTAAGTTTGATTATGTAAATATTTGGGAACTGAACTCGGAAATTTGCCAAGTAAAGGTCACTTTTTTACCCCACCAATATGAAGAGCGTGCCGAATTCACTCAAGTTCATGATAATTGACAGTGATATTCACGAGCTATCCCATCGGAAAAAATAGCCGAACATCATGCTTTTCGTAGCACCGAACCATAACGCGCGACGACGTTTTGAGCGCAATCGCTCGCAGTCCGACGAAAGGAGGTTCCAAACCCAACCCACAGAGTGATAGTAGAAAAAGTGACAGTTCCTGAAATTGGGAGAAGGAAAGTGCGATCCCAGCGAAAGTCGGACGCGATAAGCCATACCTGTGCTATCTCTTTCTGCGTTGCAGGTGTGGGCTGGGTTTCCAACCTCCTTTCGTCGGGCTGACAAGGATTGCGCCGAAAAATTTGTCGCGCGCTAGCTCCGTAGAGCATGATGTTCGGCTATTTTTTTCTGATGGGATAGCCCTTGAATATCCCTGTCAATTATCATTAATTTGAGTAAATTAGACACGCTCTTCACATTGGTGGGGCAAAAAAGTGACCTTTACTTGGCAAATTTCCGACTTCAGTTCACAAAGATTTACATAATTAAACTTACGTTACACGACATTCACATCAGGAGGTGGCAAAAACCTAGTAAGAACAAATGCTGTTGACCGCATGATTCTAGGTGGTGTAGTTTTTTTATTATAATTCAATGACACGTTTTCTGGAACACCCTGTATAGTACGTGTTTCTGTCCCCAATGGAACATTATTTTCTGTGAGGGGAGCGAAACGCGCCCTGTACAGCGCACTGCGCTGCAACCAGCGTCTCTTTTCTGCATGGTATTGGATTGACCATGACGTGCTTAGCGACGTAGCCACTCCAAGATTCCACCGAGTCGCGACCTAGCACTTGTTTGTTAGAGCAGCGCTAATTTTGGCGCTACCAAAAACGCAAACCACGTTCATTGATCGCGTGCGTATACTTTTCCTCTTCCGCCGTGTTCCGCTCATTTGCCCCATGAAAATTCACGCAGATTGGTGGGCCAGAAACCTTTGCCTGTGTTTTTGCAGATGTTTTAATTCTCCTCCCCCTATGGAACATTCCTCATCTGACCTCGCTCTGTCAGTGGAACAAATCGCCTTCCAGGACTTAAACGTTTACCGAACTCTGCCAATAGAATTCGCCGCTACCGTGTCATATCGCTGAGAAACTTTGCTGCGTGTCTGATAAAACCAAGAGTTAACACTAACATTATCCGTATACACACAAACAAGATTATGCTTGTGTGTGTTATGCAAACTTGCTTGTGTGTATACGGATAATGTTATGGATAATGTGTACGGCTGTAAGTATTTTTAAGCCGACAGCGACTGATCACTCTCTTTCCTGTACAACATACGTAAAATGAGCACGCCTGTAAAGCAAAAGACGGCACCGCGTTCTGTATACTTTTCACAAAGCATTAGTGTCTGCTTCATCGCCGACCGTCTCTGCCGCCTTTCTCAGTATAGGGCCTGCAAAACCCCCTAAGCAACCCGCGGGAATATTAAAGGGAGACTTCGCAAGGATTCGAACAAAATTAGATGAGAATCACGTACCGAACACGAACCATAGCCTCTATACCGAATACAACATTCGGATTCATTATGCGCGTGTAATTAATTCGTAAATGATGACAACAGCAAACCGAAACCGAAATGCAAAGAGCAGAAAACTCCATACTACGGCGGTTCGTCAGGAGGAGGATACCGTGACATCACCCAGCAATGTCGTCTGTTACGAAGCCAGCAGAGTCCTGTCCTTGGAGAATCTTGTCCTTGCCGGATGTCGGATGATGTCAGCAGTGTGTTGCTTTCAGTGCCCTCTCGCTTCACAGAGGCGAAGCTCTCGCTTCGTAATAAATCCATTTGAATAAAATCTGTGCAGTTTTGGAACGAGATATTTCGTACACATGTTCCTGACATCACAAAGGTTAGGGACATGCCACAACCTTTGTGGTGGTTTTGATGCGGAGTCCCACTTGAACAATTTGGCCAGCATCCATGTCACAAATTCCGCCGTCCTCAAGCGAGTTTTCCAACATGGCCTATGCGCGCAAAAGTACTGCAGCAGAACGTTGCGCCCATTCTTTATGTGAGAAACGTTCTCAAGACGTCGAAATGGCCTTTACCTTTTAAAGAAAAGAAGTTAATGTCTATGAATGCGGACCAAGTATTGAGGAGGACAGTGAACACCGAAAGTAGTGGTGGGTGAGTTAGTCGAGTGAGACGCGGCAGAAAAGAACGTGCCAAACGAAAGATTACATAGCAAACAGAGTGTAAATATACTCAACAAGAAAAAAAAAAGCACGAAACCGAGGGCCGACAGTCGTGGTTTGGAAACCAGCGTTTCCAAACGTATATATATATAGTCATGTCTCGCTTATCCGGAGTCCAGATATCCGGAAAACTCGTTATCCGGACTATATTACCCGGAACGAACCTGCCCTCATTGTATTTTGTCTCGGTTATCCGGAATTCGTTATCCGTATCAGGACAGAAAGTACGGGGAACAATCTTCCAGGACCTAGGTCATTCTGATTCGCTTATCGCTTAAAGTGCCAACGTCCTCTGTCCCTGGTATATGCTGTGTTCGCATTCTTCCGGAAAACGGTCACATCTCTGGGGAGGGATTCTGTACTGTTTTGCTCCCTTTTCTTCGGAGGTCACTCTCTTTTGGTGTGTGTGGGCACACGGTAGAGATGGTAGACGATAAGCGGAAGAGGAGACCTGTACCCACCAGGTGCAAGCAATCCACATGTGAACGTCAATGTCCAGGCCGTCTGAAAGCATCGCCTGTCTTTTGGTCTATGCCAAAGGCGTTTGCGAAAAAGACAAAAACATGTGCGTGGGACCAACTTTCAGTAACGATCTTTTCCGTGTTTTCTTTTCTGGAGCTCTAAAGAGGTCTCCCATATTTTTCGGGTTTCCCCAGAAGTTTGCTTGGTGCACTTATCCGGAAATTCGTTATTTGGACGAAAAAAGACAACTCCCGAGGTGTACGGATAATCGAGACATGACTGTACATAGTTTCCAAACGTCCCCTGCGTTGGGCGTCGTTGGTGCAACCCGGGATCAATAGAATAATATAGTATTACTTATTTTAATATATCATTGTAATATGATATTGTAACTTATCAAAGTAATATGTATTACTTATTGCCACTTCAAATGTCTGTACAGGCATTCGAAGTACCCTTACCTGGTTTGCATTTCCTTTTGAACCCATCGTCTCCCACGAAAATAGCGTAGTACTACAGCACATGTGTGAAGCATGACACGCGAGAGAAGTGTTGTACGACTGTTGTGTGCATGGCTTGGGTCGGGTAGTGCGCCTCAAACATGGCGGAATGCCAGTATACTCTTAAAAATGAACATCACCACATAGCACGCTCCTAGCCAACCATCATCCCGAATGACAACGTCCTCGCCTCTCGTTTTCAACAAATCGGGGGCGAGAACGTTGTCATTCGGGATGATGGTTGGCTAGGAGCGTGCTATGTGGTGAAGTTCATTTTTAAGAGTGTAGGTTCCCTGCGTGCTACGAGAGGGTGATGGGCTTGGCATACCGTCTATTGTCCAAGTACAAAGAAGCCGTTATAAACATCTCATTCGACGGCCATCCATAAAATATGCGCACGTTATGCGGACATCCGCCCTTCGTGCAAGGCTTTACCTCCTAGGATATCAACTGGGCAACTGTGCTGGGTGATACGCTCATAAATATGTGTGGCTGATAACGCGTGCAGCGGTAAACGCGTGGTACGTGCTGAGCCTTTGAATTAGGCATTGTTCACATGCAGCTATTCCAGAAGTGAATGCCCGATGATGATTGTAATTCATTTGCATTCGGTCGTCATGATAACTTGCTTACGCACGTTCCACACCACTACCCCCCCCCCCCCCCGATGCAGTAATACACATTGCCCTCCAATTTAAACTCTTCCGCGGTAGGTGGGGCTACGATATGAGCTTCCAAATCCATGTGGAAACACGATAAATATGGACGTGGCTGGAATGTCTCACGAAGTTCACTTAGCCAAGGTCAGCTGGGCAAACTGGAGGAGACAAGGGTTACCTCCGGCCAAGGGGCTTTCGCGTTACGTCCGGGCTTACGTTACATAGTACGGATAATGCACAATAAAGCGCTGTCTTTGACTGGAAGGTCACATCCTCCTCGAGAACTTCACGGCTCGACAATGTTCGCTTTAGTAGTACATTTTTAGGTTTCTTATCCGTAACCACAGCTACTGAAGACTAAGGGCTATTTAGTACCCCCCTGTCACCTGTCAGGGGGATATGCTCTCTCATAGAAAGGTAGATTTGTATTCCCACAAGAGGTGTACTTCGAACGAAAAAGAAAGAAAGAAAAGCGAGAACAATACAGATTTAAATAGCAATAATCACCTCCGAAAAATTAAGGAACGTGCACAAACTGATACAAAGCATGAGTCGGAGAACCAGGGTGGAGAGACGGGGTAGTTGGTAACGGGACAAAAAAAAACGAACAAACACAGACAAGAGAACAGAGCAAGACAGCAGTTGTACAGGTTAGGACAAAAGTTTACGGAACACGCGAGCGGCGTACTTTTTCTTCGGTGCGATACCCTAGCGGCTGGCGGAAGTGGGTGAGTTCACTGTTTCCGAGAGGTGGAAGGGTGCGCATATAACGACATACAGCGCTTGGGTGTGCCTGGGAAGTGGAAACTACCCCTCTGTGTCGCTAACAGCGCACCCTTCCACCCCTCCCAAACAGTGAATTCATCCGCTTCCGCCAGCCGATAGGGTGTCGCACAGAAGAAAAAGTACGTCGCCCGTGTGTTCTGTAAACTTTTGTCCTAACCTGTGCTGTTTATACTGTCTAAGCAGTTTTTGTCTGTGTTTGTTTTGCTGCGTTCTTCACCATGAGTCGGAGAGGAAAGAATGTACACCACCACGTAATCAAAGTCTGTAAGGATGTGCGTCGAAGTGCACCGTCATCGCCAACGTGGGGGGCGTATGGCATTTGCCGTAGAAAAGATACTACGTGTACGTGGAAAGATGGGCAAGTTGATGGGAGCGTACAGTCGAATAAAAGAGCGCTCAAAGCGAAACGGCTAACACAGCAAGAGCCATGGAGGTAAGAAACTAAGGAGATGCCCTAAGCGCCTCTCCCAATGCAAGCGAGCGTGCTGTGACCCGCGCGTGGCATTGTGGTTAGTTGCCCACACACGTGACCCATAAATGTCACAACAAGACGTCATAAAACATGGCGTCCTCCATGTCCGCGGCGTATCTTACCTGAATACAGAGACGAGCTGCGGCCAAATAACTTGTTTCCGCTTTCATAACATATTTGGAGTTAGAAGTTATCACACCCGTTGAAACAAAAGATAGATCATCACAGTGTGGAAGCAATGGATCACTAAATCACAAGAAGACGTACGTACGTCATCGTGACATTGCCTGGCTTCTCTTCTGTTTTGCTCAACTTTTGCTGTGATTTATCACGCGGCAAATGTTGAAACAACCCATAACCTTCAAAGTATTGTGCGAATGGACTCCTTGAAGGTAAGACGTTTGCTGAAGATGAGGTTTGCTAAACTTCCAAGCCTCCGCGCAGACTGCCATAACGCCGAAACATGTGGGGATCACGTGACCGGGCAACTAGATGGCCATGGTATTGCCAGGAGCGACCGCCAGAGGGGTCCCACGGCCCTCCGATCTTGTAGCCCTCTCCTTAGTTTCTTACCTCCATGGCAAGAGCTCACGCTGCGTTCGCCCCGTTCTCAAAGAAACGAAAACTCGTCTTTGATTTGCCTTTCGGCGGATCTAGTTCGTTCACAGCGCGCTTGAGGGGGCCAGTATCGCGGCGCACTTAGTTTTCTTTATTTGTGTGTGTGTGTGAAAAAACACGTAAGAAGTACTTGATTGCAAATAACCGAATCCGGGGTTTCTGAAACGCTCTACGAGTTGCCTGTTTTTTTCTCCACTGTAAAATTGTTATTGAGGATACCGTAATCTATATTACTTGGTGTCTTCGGTTTGTGTTTTGCTTTTCTATTTCTCTTGTATACTTCCCTCTTTCCCTCCCTTTCTACGGGTATATATGTGTCCTGTTGTATGGCTACTCTGTAACCTGACGGAGTGCAGGCTCAGCACGAAAGTCTCGTTCATTTTAGTTCTAATTCCAGTAAAGTGTTCCTACCTGTTTTACTTTCCGTCAGATCTAACTTTCCGTTGACGATTGCATTTCCTAAACCTCTGTACATTGGACGAATGATCAGGAAGAGCTGAAGAATGGAGTGACACGCTACCGAGTTGAACCAGTTAAGTAATATTGCGGTATCAGAATGACACAAGATAGTAAATGTCCGGGCCTCGGACTAATAGCCATACCTGACCAAACTAATGGGGCGGAGAGGAGGAAATGACACATGCTTAAGTTTCCACACATCGCACATTACATGTCTGCTACATTACGATTCCACACAGCCATGTTAAGTGACACTCATACGGATGTGAAATGAAACCGCTTAAATGAAAAACGGATCTCTTCAGTAATGGAACGCCTTGTCCGCCATTTAGCTTTCACACTAAATAATTCCAGTACTATACTATACAACGCGGCGTATGTGTGAGCCCTGTGGCTCGAGCCTGCAGTATCAATAAATAGACAAATATCACGGGTATGTTACGGGTATCATTTATGAGATATTTAGGGGAAATCACTGTATGAATCTTCTGTTGCCTTTCAGGTGTTTTATTATACATGTAATGGTATCAAAGTGCAAGTGCAGTCACACGAAGTGGCTGCCCCTGACGTTCCAAACGGATTACACTACAACGAGCAGGGAGGGGAGAGTTGTCATGTCATTTTTTTCTTCCAATAATTTCTCTGTGACGAAAGTGAGTATGTCAGACAGCTGAAGCCACTACTCAAGTTGAGTGTGATCTCTTGGCTACACATCACCAGAGCTGAGGAAGTTACTCCACAAAAGGACCTCGTTACAAGAATTGTTACTGTGTGCAAAATATAACTAAGTTACTAACGAAGTTACACATAATGAAAATGAACTCGAAGTTTCTAAGTTACTTTGGAAAAGTAACGAGTTACTTTCATGTTACTTGCTACCTAATATACACTTGTTAGTGTCTGACCTTTCTATAAAATAATTCAGATATTAGTGTGACGATGGGTGGTGCAAGACGTTTTAAATACTTTTGCTGCACCAAAATTGTACTGGTAGTTCACATCGCCAAACAAGCATACGTTTTCCCTGGGTTTTCCGAAGAATGTCGGCACAGTTCCCCCTGGAGTCGGCCCAGGATGGCATACTAACCCCCCCCCCCCCGCGTCTCCCACTTCGTCCTGCTGTCCTCTCTCCATCTGACCACGTCTGTACGCCGCTCATAGCCATAGTTGCTTCGCGGCGGTAACGCGGAAATAAATAAAAGCATACGTTTATGTGCTTCTACATGGTGGCATTTCATGATGTTGATTCCGTAATAAAATTATTCAACTGATCAGAAAGCATGCCGACATCAGAATTTTATATGCTATGGGTTGTTGTGCTCTGCACATATATTTCGTAGAACGGCAGCGAGTGTGGCATCTAATCTTGCTACGCAGTGGCCATTATAAATACACAGCTCGTCGTTGTGATGAACGTCACCTGAGTCTCTTAATATATGGCCAGAACACAATTTGCAGAGTTCACCGCACAACAACAAGGGAGCGGAGTCATCTAACGCCGTGCATGTATAGAACCGGCACACATGGCTGCCGTATCATTAGAGGGGGAGGATGCAGCTTGCGTTATTTGTAGATCAGAACTGAAGAAAAGAAACTTGGAAATGCTATCAAGTTCATTGGACACAGTTCCCTAAAAAGGAACTAGATCCTCAAGAAGTTACCGGAGCACAAACGCAAAGAAGTTAAAAGTTACCGAAAAAGCTAGCTTAGTTACAGTAACCCCCCACACTGTGCATGACACACATTAAACGAGGGTTAGGTAAAGAAAAATAGTAAACCACTCCGCGCGGAGGTTAGATCATGTGTGACAATATGCCCCGATGACCGACAGCGGGCAGATTGTCAAGTCACACAGGCTGGGGCAAGTAGTCTCATCTGCGTTCCGTTGTAGCGTTTATTTAGGACATCTATGCCGAATGCAACGCCTACTGAGAGTACACATCAAAAACAAACTAAACGACGAGGAAGTGGCCTGTTATGTTGAGGCTCACATGTTGTACAATGTACAAGAGTGTCCTAGCTGCACAGTTTTCAAGGGCCGCTGCAAGCTAACCGTTTCGGGTTGTAGACATAGAGTGAATGCTCTAAAAGGTCCGTCACATTTTCGTGCAGGACGCGACACCTCCTTGACGCACAGACTTCCTCTGCCTCAGAGTAAATAATTTATGCCAGAGAAACCTACGAAAAAATTGTGGTTACCAAGCGCTGTGTAACAAAATAAATACGACCACGCAAACTTTCGCCTCCATCCATCGGTATACAGCATAGGAAATACATAAAGACGAAAGTTTGCGTGGCCGTATTTATTTTGTTACGCAGTGGTTGGTAACTACGATTTTTTCCTAGGTTTCTCTGGCATAAATTATTCACTGTGTCACAGCAGCAGTCTCTCTGTCAAGTAGGTATAGCGTCACGCGCGAAAATGCGACTGACGTTTTAGAGCCCCCTTCCTGCATAACAGATGGCCGAAAATATTACATTACCCTTAAGGTATGCTGAAAAGAGCCACTGCAGCAATTTGATGCTGGTGCAGCTCGTGGTATCAGTCGCTTTGCTAGTCAAGACACGTGATAACCTACCCCGCCAGAAATGGGACAACTAACATGCGGCATAACACAGCCTCGCCAGTTGACTTAATTATCGAACGCGTTGTGCTGAAAAAGCGGGGTAAAAGATTCCCAAAGGATGAATAAATATTATTTGTAAATATTGTTAACGAGCATTTGTACGCGTTCTCCGAAATCTGAAATTTCGAACGACGGAAAATGTTACACACTCCCGCCATTGAAACACGCTTTGGGTTGTGTACTCGCAGCAAGGCTTTCCATAACGGGCAAAGCTTGTTCAATTGGGTTAAGGTCTGTTTGTACTATGACGTCCAATGGCGCGTAGTCGAGCGGCGTGGCGCAACCGGTCTGCTACGGCACTGTGCGCTATCATTCTCGTGATTCTGATCGCACTATACGTCATGAACCAACGCAACTGAATGACGTGCTATTCCTTGAGCACGTGCATCGTCATAGGGATGTCCGTGCATAGCGATCCGCGCGAGGGTCATAAGGATTGTGGTATACTGTTGCCGGCGAGCGCTGTCGCGCAACGTCAACAGTAGAGCATGTTCCCCTTCGGCACGAAGCGTGCCACCGCCGCCGCAGCACGCTGGTCCCCGCTTTACGCTCATTTGCGACAGAGTATGAACGCTCACCGAGTTGCTTACGGCAGTCAAGAGTCAACGTCGCTGCGCTCGCTCACTCGTCGGCGTCACGTGGTCACAGCGAAACGGCAAAGCAGTTTTGCGTTTTTCTCTTTTCGTAGGCATTGTGAAAACCCACCTATGTCACTTTGCCCCGTCTCCCCTACCTACCGTGTACAGGGCGTGTGCAGATAAACCTAAGCGGCAAACGCGTTGTCTACTTAACTGATGAACTAACGGTGGCGCATGATGGTGCATTTATGCGTTCGAAAGCTACAGAAAAAACGAAAAAAATCGGCTTCCGTGCATTAGAATAGGGCAACATGGCGGTCTCACGATAGTTGTGTGCAGGGGGGATATGTTTAATAGAGTGAAAGAAAAAGGAAAAAAGGAAATGTCAGCCAGGCTATTGCCAGCTTGCTATTCCGAAAAAGGAACTGAAAACTAAACAAAAAGACAGAAAAAGAACCCCTAGGGACACTACCGATAAGCATATGGGACATCGTTATTTCGGTTTCTGCACCGATAACTCCCCTTGCGGTACCTGAATACAACTATCCTACGACCGCCACGATGTCAGTGTCATGATGTCAGTGTCATGATGCCAGCTTCTCAACTTATATTATTCGAGGGAACCCGTGATCCTGCCAGCACGACCTCTAGGAACCTATTATACTGGCGCAACTGTGCAGAAGTGGGTGAGGCGAACTACATTCCCTACAAGCAGCAAGTTTTTATTCAGTGTAACTAATTATTTAATCACAATTTGCTTAATTGTTTACTGTTTCGTCGCAGGATGTCACTTGAGGTTTGTCGGATTCATTCATCTGTTTCACAACACTTTCCCGCGGATAACGGATTTCGGGTTGCCAATTAGGCTTCTAAATCGCATGTCCATGTAGGCAGGGGAGTAGCTCCAAAGTTTCTCTGAACAAGCTCCGCCTTTCCAAGTGCTTGCAACGCTTTCGAAACACAAGAGAAAAGTAAAAGCGTTGTGCAGAGAATCTCTCGGTTTCAGTTGCGTGTAAACCCAACCGATGAAGAACAGAGCTCCTGGTTCTATACTGTTGACAACGACCCGTCAGCCGCGGCAGCGTGGTCCTGCGATCCCGATGTCAATTCCAATGCCAACGATCAAATGTCGCGCACTGTCCGATGTCAAGGCTGTCCGAGAGCCAGCCTTGGTATAAGCGGCCAAGTTACACCCACGGGTGCTGAACGGAATCCTGTTCGCGGAACCTCAGGACAAGTATAGCGCAGAACCCCGGTTCAGAAACACTGCCCTATTCTAATCCACGGAAACCGATGTTTTTGTCGTCTGTCTTTCTTTTTTTTTATTGGATTGGATTGGAAAAGAAAGAAAAATATGGAGAGGTTAGCCCCGACCCAGTCAGAACTGGCTGCTCCAACACGCGTTTGTGGGTGAAAAAATAGAGCCAGAAGAAAGAGCATTGCTTCCACGATTTTTCTGTAGCTTTCGGACGCAGGTTCGTCAGTTAAATAAACAATGAGCTATGTTTGCAAATGCCACTTAGGTTTATCTGCACACACTCTGCATTACTGGTACCTTGTACAGTAAAGACAAAAGAGACATGGTGCAGGAAAGCCTGTATGAACTCATGGTGAAGGGCACCGAGAGACACGGACAACACTTTGCTACTTTGCGCTTACCACATGTGCCTTCATCGGTTCTGAAAATGGTCTTAGAATAGTGATGTCTATTATCAGAAGGATACTCGTCATTGGATGGTCGTTAAGAGCGCGGATAATTTATTGTCCGTCCTCGTTTGACCGTGTCTCTCGGTGCCCTTCACCTTGTACAGTCACTGTCTTCTGTAAATGTCGAACGTGTGCTAGGTGTACACTGTATGCACCTTCCCTCTGCTACGGCAGAAGTTCCCAAACGTTCCAAGTCTGCGCCGCTCCCCGGTATGCGACAACGGTGGCGTCAAATTTTCACTCGAAAGCATGGGGCGGATCAAGGATTTTTCTCAGGGACCTGTTCCGGTCTGGGGCAGCATGCTACATGCAGTGCCTAATTGAGACACATGATCGCAATAGAAATGGAGGAGTGGTCATCCTAGATAAGGTCACAAACAGCGATGAGCAGTTGTTATATACTGTAAAAGTGGCTAATTTCACGGTCGTAATAATTCGCGAACTCGCGTGGGAGCGCATTTCGGGAATATTTCGCGGGACCTTAATTTCGCGAATTCCTGTAGAAGCGGAAATCGCGGGATCGGGGAAATCGAGGGATCATGGCACTGCCGACGGTAAACAACGAGAAGTAGCCGGCCTCTACATGCCTGCTATCTTACAGAGCCTTACCGTGAACTCAAATCCCGTAACAATAACATACGTGCTGGTTTCGTGAAAGCAGGTATCTGCATAATAAACTACTGATCTTGAAGTGGCGTTTCAATTATAGAAATATTTGACAAGAACAAAGTGTGAGAATAAAGGTCGTTAAGTAAGTCGATGTGTCTTTGTGGAGCTCATGTCGTCGCGAATTCCAGTGCCCATACTTTTTCATTCCCCCTACCTATACTTCGCGGAACCTTAATATCGCGAAAAAAGTTCGATCGGGAAATTCGCGAAAATTTCTACTTTTACAGTACATCATAATTAAAACATGGTATATTGTGCATGTTATATTTGAAACGAGATACTGCTACACTACATTATAAACGCACGACGTACTATGTGCAATGTTCCCCATTACGAAATTAGCCCCTAATGATAATGGAAAAACGAAAATATGCCCAAGTCAGATAGAACGACAGCGCAACTCCAGGGCAGCCACTTCTACTTACGTAATTTGCGACACTGTGTGGCTGGTCTGATTATCAGAGCCTTCCTTTGTGTTCCAGAGCTGCCAATCCGTAGAAATAACAAAATCACATAACAAAGTATTTCATTCTCAAATTGAGGCTCCTACATTTAAAAATTCGGTACATCTAAGAAAATGCCAGAGATGTGCAGTCTTGTGCAGACAACGACTATCGGCATGGGTCTGGAAACGGGGTAGCTGGTATTAATTCATGTGGTAATAAGCGCAGCTCCTTGTCCCTGTTTATGCTGTTGTGCAGCGCTTGTGTCTTTTTATGCTGTGCTTACCACATGTACCTTCATGGGTTCTGAAAATGGTCTTAAAATTGGGCTGTCTATTATCAGAATGATGCTGGTGAGCGATAACATATTATAATGAACAGCAATGCGTACGCACGGAGTCATTTGTAAATACAGTTCCGCTGTTGAACAAACTTTGACTACACATAATCGTTCGCTTGTACCTTTCCAATACACATACATACAATATAGATATACACACTATAATTGGAGGAGACCGTCGTTCCATTCTTCGACGCCTGTTAGCAGGACGGAAGTACGCAGTGGGCCAGTCGTTCGAAGAACAAAACCAGACAACGACCGTCTTCTTTGTCAGGCATGAGACAAGTAAACCATTTTATTTTGTGACAAAGAAAGAACCACTCGTGCCTCGAAAATGGGCAGTGATGCTGATGATGATGAGTGATGAACCAGACGCGGGATATTCGTACACCAACAAAACCCCCCGACACGTCGGTTAATCATTTAAGAGAAGGGAGTCCAGAACCAGTTGTGCACATGACGTTCTGTGCGTGAGAGACTGGCTTAGTTAGTGTATCTGCGATCATCTTGTCCGTGGTGATATACTGAACCAAGAATTCCTTGTTCTCTACTTCGTTGCGTGCGTAGAGATACTTCAAGGCAATATGCTTTGACCGCTGATGATGAACTGGGTTTTCCATGAGTTTGATAGCTGACTGACTATCACAGTTGAGCTTTAGTCCACCAGAGCTGTATTTTCCGAGACCGAGTTCATGTAAAAACATTTTGAGCCATTTTCCTTCTCGCATGGTTTCCACAAGAGCTACACACTCTGCTTCACATGTTGACAAGGCCACGAGTTTCTGTTTACACGACCTCCAGCTAATGGCTCCCCCCCGAGAAAACAAACACGTAACCGCTTCTGGATTTTCTTTCATTTTGCTCGTTCCAGCTAGCGTCGGAGTACCCGATCACGTTGTCTGCACGAACTGTGTACGTAAGGACGGCGTCGCGTGTTCCTTTCAGGTACCGCAGTATCTGCTTAGCCAAGTTCCAATGCACTTCCGAAAAGCAGTTATTGAATTGGCTCAAGAAACTCGTTGCAAAAGCAATGTCAGGTCTAGTTCCCTGAACCAGGTAGATAAGGTGGCCCATAAGGCTTTGGTACGGTACGTTTAGTTTCTCTTTGTTCTCCTGTGCTTCCTTTTTGTCTTCCTGTGCTTCGTTCTGTAGTAGAGCTTTCCAGTTTGAAGCGTCCATTGGTGTTTTCACCGGTTTACACTCTTCCATGTGGAACTCTTTGGGTATGTCATCTATCTGTTTTCTTCGACTGAGTGTCAGCGTCTTAGCCTTTTTGTCTCGGTGAACTTCTATGCCTAGTATATACTTCGGTTCACCCAGGTCTTTTAAGTCAACGCTTTTTGCAAGTTCATCAGTGGCGTCTTGCAACGCTTCCTGCGTGTTTGCGAACATAATCATGTCATCAACGTAAACACTTAGAATGACTTTCACGTTTCCTCTTCCGAGAAGGTCACACCTGTCTGACTCCAACCGTTTATAGCCTTGTTGAAGCAGACTTCGTTCAACGTCTTATACCAAGTTCTTCCTGACTGTTTCAGTCCATAGATTGATTTGTTCAACTTGCAAACCATCTCATTTTCGTGGTTTCCAGCGGGTTGTTCCGTGTACACCACTTCGTCCAATTTTCCGTGAAGATAGGCAGTTTTTACATCCAGTTGTCGCATAAACATCCCCTCTTCAATTGCGAGTGCAAGAAGTACACGAAAGCTGGTTAATTTCACCACTGGAGAAAACGTCTCAAAGTAGTCGATCCCGTGTACTTGTGAGCTGCCCACTGTCACGACGCGTGTTTTATATTTTTCAACCGTGCCAGTGGGACCTCTTTTTATGCGAAAGACCCATTTGGACTTCACTACTTTCATACCCTACAACGACTTTCATACTTCACTACTTTCATACTTCACAAGAGTCCAGGTGGGTCTTTCGCATAAAAAGTGGTCCCACCGGCACGGTTTAAAAATCGTGACACCCCTGATTTCCCGCCAATGGACTACTGACATTCTCCCCACAATTATGCTGAGAAGAGTTGAACCAACGCTTGCTTTCCGCATGCCATGAAACATCTCTCGTCAAGGTGCTGCACTAATGCATCGGATGTGACTCGATGTGGCTTTTACAGCTCAGTGGCGTTACCGCTTGAGACAAGTTGACCCTCCCAGATGCTGTCACTGCGGTGCTCTAGGGGATCTGGAGCACATTCTTCTTCATTGCCCACAGTACAAACCTTCCCGGACTGCACTCTTCGGGTCTCTTAATCAGCTGGACTCTCGCCCCCCCCCCCTCTCTCTCTCTCTCTTTCTCTCTCTCTCTCTCAAAATTGCTTGGTGCCTGGCCAAATCCAGCCCACGCTCTTCCCTCAAAACTCTTTTGGCATTTTTGGACACTATAAGACTTCGACCTTTATTGTGAAGGGGTTCATTATTTCATCCCCACATCACCACCTGCAATAGGGTAGAGTATCGCCTCTGACGATGAAATTCCCCATTCATCATCTCCAAATAAGGTTGTTGTTTTATGATTGGAAGCTACCTTTCCCACCGAAAGGGAAATAAAGATTGAATTGATTTAATTTAATTTAATTACTTGTTGCCTACCTGTAGCCAGATATCGCCGCGTCGTCGTCAGTCGATCACTTGCCGGCACGCTATCGCGCATATTTAGGGTCAGCTTTCTCCTTTCACAAGGCGCCCCAAAACACGTAGCGAACACAGCATTCCTATAGACATGTCAATCTGTCGCACACGTCCCCTGTGTGTTTTGCATACTAAATTGTGGACGTTCACTGAAGAAATACATTTTCAACATCAGCGACAATCTTGAATGCGATCGCGATCCACCCGAGCAATTCCATCAGTTACCATCTATGTGCTGTCCCGAGAACTGGCGCGACCCGATGGGCCTAACAATCTCTGATTGGCGACTTGTGCGCGTCACTTCCGCCGCTTGGTGTCGAGATCTGCTCGTCAAAGACTTCAAGGATGGCGTCACGTCTCTGTTGTCCTCCGCCGCTGGCTTGTCGCTCCATAATAACGGCCTACCGCTGAGAAAACGCCTTTTGCCGTTGAGCCCTTAAGGTGTACTCGAATTTGCTACTTAACGTTGCCATTTAGTTGCAATAATTACTGGAGAATAGAGGTCTAAATGCCTAGTGGCACGCCCCTTGGTTCTGCGGCGGAAGGTTATGAGATTGATCGCACTTAAAAAAATTAAGCGTCTGTTTTATTTAATTTCACCCGCACGTCAGGGAAGCAACCTGCATATAACATATAACCGTGTATTCACACGAGTAAGTTTTCCGACGGTCGTGGGTTTTCCCATCCCTCTGTTTCTGTCCTTGTGCTTGCATCTGGTTCGTGTCTAGCGTACGTGTCTAGCGTACAAAAAAGACCGAGAAAAGATATGGGTGTGCAAGGAAATTGATACTGAAGAAGTTCCATGGAATGCAAAACAGCTTTAAAGGGACTATCGCATCCGTCGCTGTCGATACCGAAACTACAATGCCATTTTACTCCTCGTTCAGTACCGATAATAACGCAAAAAATCAGACGCGAATTAGTCGAGTCGTTTTTGTGCAATTTGAGGTAATGCATGGCAAGAGCAGACGACGGATGTTGAGAGCATTCCAGAATACCCTCTCTGTAAACGTCACTTCGACAAGGCCAATCAGGAAGCGGCAGAGAGACCTTGGCGTCTGACAGCCGCTCGGGAGTGATGGTGCCTGTAGGTCGCGGAGAAGTCTGAGGTCGGCCCGAGGAATGCTGTTTCTGGTTAGCGTCGTACGTGTTTGTACGGCCGGGAGCGTAACAGCGTGTTCCACGGAACATGATCGCGTCGGCACTCACACTGGTATGCGAAAGTTGACGTATTTAACGAGGTCTTTTCACGTAATATATTGGGGTGCGAACACGAAGCAGACGCCCTCGGAGATAATCACTTGCGCTGCGCTCCCATTCGTGTGCCCGGCTTATGTCATTCTGGCTCAGCTGCAGAGGGAGTGTGAATCCTCAAAACTCGTTTATCTAATCAGTAAGCTGTTTCCGGAAGAGAAACTTGGCTAAGTAGACTGCGAAACCATGCCGAACATTACCGTATCGGTATCGTATACACCTTTCCGGATGCGATAGTCCCTTTTATCCAGAACTCCGTGTACACGACCCAAACGCCTATCGGAGTATTTTGAGAATGAATGTTGAGACATTTCGTTCTATAGGCTCGTTCGGCTGCCCAGGGGGCGCCCTAGCTGACTGTCTCCAGAGTCACCTGTCGTGGCAAAGATAAGTTATTTCCAGTATTTAACTGAGTTACTTCCCAGTTTCCTGCAGTTATTTCGCAAGACATGGAACATAAACAGGATATAGTGGATATAGTATAGGAACCTGTAACAATGACAAGACAGAAGACAGAATAATGACAAGACAGAATACACACGCGTGAAATCGCCAACATCGTATTCTACAGTTGTAGCACTTGTAGAACATGCTAGAAAACATTCCTCCGCCAGCCGCCTAGGGAGAAAGCCGGCGCTACTGTAGCCGTGCCAAACTCTAGCCGAACGTCCCTATTCCTCACAAATTACAGAAGCGTATCTCGAAGCTGAACACGAATATGCGCAATAGCGTGCCGGCAAGTGATCGACTGACGACGATATCTGGCTACAGGCGGGCAACGATTAAATAAATTAAATTAAATCGATTCAATCGTTACTTGCTTTTCGGTTGGAAAGGTAGCTTCCAGTTATAAAACAAACAACTTTATTTGCAGATGATGAGTGTAATTTCATCGTCATGGGCGATACTCTCTCCATTGCAGGTGGAGATGTGGGGAATGAAATAATGAGCACCTTCACAATAACGATCAAAGTCCTATGGCGCCCAAAAAGGTCAAAAGAGCGTTGAGGGCTTAGTGGAGTGGATTTGGCCAGGGACCAAGCAATTTTGATAGGGATGAGGAAGGAGGGGGGGGGGGGCAGAGTCCAGTGATTAAGATAACCGGAGAGTACACTTCGGGAAGGTTGGTAGTGTGGGCAATGAAGAAGAATGTGCTCTAGATCTTCTAGAGCACCACAGTGACAGCATCTGTGAGAGTCAACCTGCCTCAAGCGGTAGCGCCACTGAGCTGTAAAAGCCGCATGGAGTAGCATCCGATGAATTAGTGCAGCATCTTGACGAGAGGTGTTTCGTGGCATGCGAGCGTTGGATATTCTTCGCAGTATAGATGGGGGAGAACGTCAGTTGTCCATTGGCAGGAAACCAGGGGTGTTACGAGGCGCCGGAGAATGGAACGACGGTCTCTTCCAATTATGG
Organism: Ornithodoros turicata; assembly: GCF_037126465.1. Lineage (NCBI taxonomy): Eukaryota > Metazoa > Arthropoda > Arachnida > Ixodida > Argasidae > Ornithodoros > Ornithodoros turicata. Next base: position 27,572,188 of record NC_088206.1, on the reverse strand, counting down.
TGTATATATCTATAAAGAATATACATGCATTGGAAAGGTACAAGTGAACGATTATGTGTGTTGTCAAAGTTCCTACTTTGTATTCCGTGTCTGTGTCGCCTCACGGAGAGAAAGCAGTGGTGAAAGCACCTTACGCAACACTGCATTGCAGGCATCCATCTATTGTTCCGAAGCTGCTGCGCTGGCAAATATTACGCGTGTGTCGTACCACTTTCAATGGAAAGCCAAACAGTGTTGGCGTTCCTCTTCAGAATTGGCCACAGTACTAGTCAATGCCGTTCTATTCCATGGGGCACGTGCACAGCAATCCTGATCAAACAAACACAAACGCGCTGGTCGCGCTCCGGGCCCGCTGCGTCGTCATCTTCTGCCGGCAGCAGACGCCGTCAGTCGTCAAAATATGTGCCGGAAGGACAGGATGATCCCCGGCTGTCTCCGACTGCCACTCTGGAGACCAGAAAGTAGTGACGTGGCGAAAAGCGCCGGTCACGTGGCACCAGAGAGCGGTGACGTTCCCTGCCGCCTCAGCGTCAGCCGGCAGAAAACTGACTCGCGTGAGTACGCGGTAACTGTCGCAGAAAATGTATAATATGTAGTTGGGACCTAGAAAATATTCGAGTCACTAAATAAGCTTATTTAGTGAGCCGGATAGCATGAATAGAAACGGCACACCCTGCCGGAAATGGCGTGGTCTTGAACAGACGTTATAGCCAATTAAAAACAATTAAAGAACCCCAGTTATAGCCAAATCATAATTCTCCCCTATAATAAATGTCCCAATAATCCTTGTCCCGTGCGTTTGTCTTTTTTGTGTACTAGTGTCTTGTGCTCCCCCCTCTGGCTCACGGATAAGCTTCTCATCTCGAATCTTCACCAGCTTGCTTGCGCGCTTATATTTTGTTCAACGTGAATATTTGTTTTGGGAAATATAAGCAAATAACCATTAGCCAATATACCATACCTGGTTATGTACCACTATGTCAATAAACACCAGTCAGTCATCATTTATGCCCGTTATGACCCCTATGTCAGACATCATTTATCGTGGTAGAACAATTAGGGTGAACAATTGCCATGTCAGCAATTATCCGGGATCCGTGAAGTGGGGGTGTTGGAAAACCGGGTGAATACATCGGACTCAGACATCATCTTCATGCGATAGGCTTCAAACTCACTCAGTTATCATCATCACCACGGTCTCTTCAAACTGAACTCGGAGTTCTTCCTCATTAATTTCTACAGGGGCTTCGTGTTCGGTTATTGTGTTAGAGGAAGTTTATGATAAGACACCCGCAAGGCCGCATGTACCGCGATACAAATACATGTCGATATTCGGTTGTGCCTCGATGAAGCCACTCCTATTCGAATTTGTAAGGACATCCTCTGTCCAGCAGTATTAAAAATTCCAAATTAAACGAAAACCATCCGAAAATCAAGACATGGATAATTTCCTTGGGTGTTACTGTATGTATCTATATTACAACTTCACGACACTCCGCGGCTCATAAATTATGTTCGCATCAAGGAATTACGAGGTACAAACGTGCACCGGTGCTTTTCCATTGTTACCGAGTGCATGATTTCTTGTTATGTTGCTGCGAACATGAATGTTTCTTCATTTTTTGAAGGAGAGCTCGAGCTGCTTTTACGCCGTTGAAACTCACACAACCTTCACCATCCTGAAAGGGGTGTCATCGCATTCATTCACAATGGCATAGTTTTTCTTTTTTTTAAGTTCCGTGTTAGCGCTGCGAAGCAACTGTGGCTATGACCGGCGTACAGATGTGGACAGATGGATAGAGGACAGAGGAGTGGGGGACACGGGGGTTAGTGTGCGTCCTAGGCCGACTTCAAGGGGAACTTTGCCGACATTCGTCTGGAAAGTCTTCGGAAAACGCAGGGAAAACCTCAGACAGCACAGCCGGTGACAAGATTCAAACCCGTGTCACTTCCCAGTCTCGGCGTCGAAAGCGATCATCTTAACCACTATGTCACGGGAGCCGGTCCAATGACATAGTGCTTTACTGTACATTAATAGGCATTACTGAACATGTTGTAAATTTCACTAGGATCGAATTTTCGGAAATTTCGCGATCGTCATTCTTCCGCGAATTTAAAGTCCCGCGAAGTGTTGCTAACAATGACAAAAAGTATCAAAGACTTGTAATTTGCGGCCGATGAGCTTCATTATGTCGAACTGACCCATTGAATGCGTTCTATTAGAGCACTGTTTTGTTGTATCTAGCACACTTTCGCGGCATTTACGCTGAACGACGGCAAGACACGTTACATTACACTTTTACAGTATACTTTGTCGAACATTTTCACCATAAAGTTTTCTGTGGTGGCCCTGTGGTAGTGTGATCTATCTAATATTCTAGAATAATCCCAATTCCAGAAGGAATTGGTTCATTCTGATTGCAAGTGCATGTCAATGAAGACATTTTCCTTGACACCTCAGTGGGCTCAGCGTTTCCCCTTCGTATTTCAAATTGGTGCATTGCCGTTTGTGCAAGTAATTCCGGGAGTAAGAATCTGCCTACTAACTATAGACCCATATCTCTCACTACCGTTCCATCTAAATTTTAGAGCATATTATCTATACCTACTTAATCACCCACCTTGAATCTAACTCATTCATCAGTCCCTATCAACACGGCTTCCGCAAACAGTTCTCATGTGAGTCTCAACTAGTATCTTTCGATCATGATCTCCACTCTTTTGCAGACAGATGTATTGAGGTTGACTGTTTATTCCTCGATTGTAGTAAATCATTCGACAAGGTATCACATGGACTCTTACTTCTCAAATTAGCTGGACTAAATATGGATCCTCAAGTTATTCACTCGTTCCTGACAGGCCTACAATTTGCCACCGCTAACAATGCTAACTCCGCCTTCTCTCCGGTATGTTCCGGCATACCCCAAGGTTCTCTCCTAGGCCCTTTACTTTTTCTCATTTACATCAACGATCTCCCCGACTGCATCTCTTCCTCCATTCGACTCTATGCTGACAATTGTGTCATGTATCGAGCGATACATTCTAGCTCTGATACTAACCCTCTTCAGTCTGATCTTGCATCGCTTCATAACTGGTGTCGACATGGTCCATGGGACTAAACATTAACAAATGCAAGCATTTAAGGATCTCTCGCCGCCGTAACGCCACGTCCATTCCCATTTATACTACTAATAACTCTACCCTGGAGTCCGTAACTTCATGCAAGTACTGGCAATTCAACATTTCACCCATATGCAGTTCTGCCAACTCCTCACTTGGTTTCATTCGTCGCACTTTCTTTATGGCCTCCTCTAACGTTAAACTACACCTGTACACATCCCTCGTGCGTCCTAAACTCGAATACGCTGCTTCGGCTTTGGACCCCGGAAACGATAACCTTACTAAAATGCTGGAATCCATACAAAATCGCGCAGCACGCTTTATACTCGGCAACCACAACCGTGCATCAAGTGTTTCTCTTATGAAGCAGTATCTGCGACTGCCCCTACTAGCCTGTCGTTGCAAAGTTGCCCTCTTATCACTTTTTCACAAAATATTCTATCATGAGGACCCCATCCTCTCCTGTTACATATCATCCCCCACTTATACATCCCACCGCTCGGATCCCTTTCGAAAAGTTAAAATCCATCATGTTAACACAAATTCTTTCTCCGACGCTTTTTCCATTCGCACCACACGTGATTGGAACGGCCTACCCTGTGACCTTTATTGTATTGTGACCTGTATTTTCTTCATAAGATTTGCAGAACCCATTTTTCGCATCTTGCCCCCATGCTCTCCTGTTTTCCCGTTATTATGTTCACTATTTGTATCAAGCCCCTCCCCTCTTTTGTGCCCTCGTGGCCTTGAAGGCACTGAAAATAAATAAAATAAGTGAGCATTGTACATTGGTTACACGCACGTGAAAGTTCACGCGCGTCTGCCTTCTACAATAACAATCTAATGGAAACCATATGACTACGACAACTAATATACAAGGCAGTACCCAATATAATATACTAGGCAATACACGAGGTATGCAATGCAACGAAAACCAGACTCAAGTGAAGTAATTTATGTGATGATAGCAAAACTGGTTTTACACATTGAACAAAAAAAAATGGACGGGTGCTATAGGGAAACAGTCTTCTTTGAGAGTATTATAGCTTCCAAGAATCGACGAGATTTCAATGCTTTGAGACTCGTCGTCCTTTTCGGATTGTATACTGCGTAACTTGTGTTCAATATAATATTTACTGTACTGTAGAACCTATTTAGAGCTAACTTGGTGTTTATCTTTCATGACTCCCGTTTGCAATTACGTAACCTCTGCGATATTGTGTTGCTTCACTGTCAAGATTTCACTCTATTTCAGGAACATATGGTGGGTGATGACCCACAAAAAGCACCATAGAAGAGCCTGTGACAACCGGAACGTAAGCACAAAGGTCATGCATCTGAGCACCCTTCCGCAATGAAGAAGAAGATAGAGGAAACGAAATACTATTTGCCAAAAGGGTTTTGTTAAATATAATACATTATTACACAGAGCACACAGCTTCCTCCTTTTATTTCTCGGATTGAGCGAGCGTGTTGGAGCGTACAAATAACAGGACTGACAACGTTTCAGTTTTAAAAAAAAAGAACGAAACTGAGTGGCATGGAGAATCTTAAGTAAACTTGTATGTTTTCTACCCAAGGGATTAGGCACGTATTCCTGCAGTGGCGATACAACATGAACACCATTATGTGCCTGGAACGATGTCATCAAAAATATGAAATAGAAGAGCGGAGCTACGTAACGGCGATAAATCATGGCCAGGTGACTTCGCCGGTGGAGTATTTCTAATTGTGTTTATAGAAACGCGTGCGAATGATAATGTTATTGCACATGTACGGATACAAGTATGTAGATATTGTTGGCGGACTCGCCTTACGTGTAAATTTACACCCAATTATTATTATTATTTTGTAGATATTCTCCCTTCGCTCCTTTGTAACACTCAAATCAAACCAACTACGTAGACTTTTTTTTTTACATTTCCCAGCGACGAGTACATTCATGTGATGTGACCTGAATAGAGAAGATACACTCTAAGAAAAATGGTGTGAAAAGGTCTATACGTAGCGTCTGATAAAGGGTGTAAAAGACTGGTAAAAGCAATTATCATATATCCAAGTTGCTACAAAGAGGCGTACGCCCCTTTCGCTCACCGAATCAGAAGCGGTAACCCTGTCATTCGTGGCAATGGTTGGCAGACAACATGCTATGCGGTGAAGTTATGTTTTGAGAGTGAGGTAGCAGGTAGAACTTTGCAACCTTATACACTCTAAAAACAGAACTTCACCGCATAGCACGCTGTGCGCCAACCATTGCCACGAATGATAGGGTTATCCCTTCTGATTCAAAGAGAGAGGGGGGCGTACGCCCCCCTCTCTCTTCGAATCACAAGGGATAACCCTATCATTCTTGGCAAGGGTTGGCGCACAGCGTGCTATGCGGTGAAGTGCTGTTTTTAGAGTGTAGGCACAACATATGCGGCAACTATTACCTCCTAAAAGGTGTACTCCACCCTTTTTCCTATAGGAGTGTATGAGTGTAAAATGGGAACAAGATCTATAGTGGACAGGGGACTTCTGCGCCGAGTCTGGTGCGCCAATGCAGGTACCTGGACGTTACAAGGTATGCCGTTCTGTTGGTTTACTTTTAACAACGAGAAAAAAAGAGAGTCTAGAACATATGGAAATATCGCTGAGGTGGTCTATCCAAGAGTTCACGTTCACTAAGCTGTAAACATTGACACGTTCCCTCGTGAATTTACCTGCGCCTTTGCAGGGACACGAACTAGGGGATCCTTTTGTTGTTCAGTAAATACATATTACTTGCACGCAGACCCGCTATGTTTTATTCCCAAGTTTCGTGACATTATTTTACCTTTCTTACGAACCGCTTCTATTTCTTCTTGTGGGGTGAAAACAGACAACCTCACCTCCCGACGGCCTGCACTGAGGACAAAGAAGGCAGTAATTATAAAGACGGCGTTGGAAACCTTGAGTATCATGAAGGGCACGTGTGATCTTGGACTCGTGGGTTTAATTAGGCAAAGAGCTACTCCTAGTGAGCCAGTCACGAACCGCTGGGGCGACGCCACCACACGTGGCAGGGTTCGTAGAAGACATTCCATTATAGGGAATAACATTACGCAATTATACGACGCATACCTCAGGTGGGGTATGCACTGTAATTACGGCAGACGTCTCGTATCCTCCGTGACCGTGATGCATCGTGTGTTGTCGTACCTAAAGAGGGATAACCCGATGCCAGACGATCGCACATCCATCATCTCCTGCGTGGCAACGACTGCATCTTACCGTACATCAACGAGTGGGATGAACTTTGCCAGCGAGAAAAATAAAGGTGTTGTCCCATTTTCACGCAACCACATTGACAGATGAGAGCAAAAGCAGGTCGCCATATTGACCCACGTAGTAGTCGTCACGTAGAAAGCACGTCGTCGTGAATGTTCGCTATTACTCGCATAGTGCATCAAGTACTGAATATTTCACATTCAGCAGGAACGTCATCTTGGTGGAGAGACACTTGGCTCGGCATTAGTGACAGATTTGGAATCTATTGACTGATTTTATGAAGGTAACGACCATGCTCACTTTGATGCCGAGTAATTCTCGCCATTCTTGCGTGCAGTCCGTCACTGGTAATCGTGTCCTAATGAGTGTGGTTTCGTGTGACCACTCATGTTTCCGAATGAGCATTCTCCTTGCTCTTGTACCACTTTATTGGCCCGTCTTCTGGTCAACTCTTAGGTCCCTACATAATTATTCAATGTCATGGGTCACCAAATGAGTTAATTTGCAGTACTACTTGCACATTATTAAAATATGGCATAAAATATGGCGTAAAATATGGCTTCCCAATGGCATGAACTGACAAAGCGCTTAAGAAGCACAGTCTCTGGAAGATGAAGGGGATGATTATGTGAGCAGACAAAAGCACCTATAGCAATAATATGTCAGGATTTCTTTATAGTAAGTTCTTGACCCAAATAAAACTCCAACGCTCGCCCAAGCGCCTTCTGTAGCTACATCATGTATCGGATGGAACCACTACCTTCACGTGGTACTTTTGACCTGTGTCGTATTTGACGAGAAGGTGGGCAAGGAGGAAACGAGGGTGTGCAGCCGCTAACGTCGGGAGATGGATTGTCGAGCGTGTCCGAAACTCTTGCGTTTCGCGCACTTATGTCGCAATCGAAAGCAAATGAATTTACATATGGGCTAGAGAGGAGTATTACATTATCGGCTTCAGGGAAAACCTGGCAGATCCCGCAAGCACCGCACTCCCACCACGATATGGGGCCACATATCAAGCGAGTCTTCAGGATGGCTAAGGTTGAGATAGTTCAGGAATAGAGAGAGAGTTTCTGTTGACACTTTTTTGAGCTGTTTACAATTAGGACTGGTAGACTGCATTTACACTGTTTACAATTAGGATTGCATTGGTGATCCTGCAATGCAGTCCCGTCATATCATACATTACAGCATATTTAACGAGTGTCGTGAGGGAGCAAGATATCTTGTTGTCAACCTGTCAACAAACCAAATATAAACTATGAACCATTTGACGCCACATGATGGGTGCTCACGTGTCCGTGCCCGCACCATGAAAGAATTTGTGCAGCCCACATTGGAAGTGACCTACAGAGCGGAGATGTAACGGAAAATCATTCCATGTTCTAATCCCAAAGTGGGTGGGTGTTGAGTAATTGGTTTTTCAGAAAGGAAGACATAACAGAAATTCATCGCTTCTTAGTGCATATAATCAAAAACATTTTTTGAAATTGCATGTCAGTAATATCTAGTGCACCATTGAATAACTTGTGAACAATTAGACATATTTTGAATTTTACGAGTGTGTAAATGTCAAAACTTGAGAGGGTTTTAAACCCGAACGTTACGCTTTCAGATGGCGGTCAAAACAAGCAATTACGTACAATGTGGGTAGGTTTCAATGGCATACTGAGTTATATGAAAAGCGACTAGTGCGTGGTGAACTATTATTATAGTTCGAATGGGGAAGAAGTGTCTTAGGTTAAAGCTATTGCGTATATGTCATATGAAACCTTCCTCCTTATTAAAGCAATATGATCGTGCCGTAGCAAACGTTCATCGAGAATGCCACCTAGAAATTTTGCAGGAGCACAGGATAATAGCTTTCGCGATAACGGTAACACGAAACTACTTGTTTTTATCTTCTTTTGGTGAGGCCAAAATATTACAGAATTTGATTTTTCGATATTGGGAACAAGCTGGTTAAAGGATGACCAAGACGAACATTTTTCGAGAGTGACATTTGCTTTGGCAAACTGATAGACAAGGGAATTTGCTTGTATGAATAGGTATGCTTGTGCCATCAGCATATATACGTATAATACTGATGTTGCAATAGAGCTTATGTACTCCGGAAAGTTACTTACGTATATTAAAAACAGAAATGACCCTAAGATGGCTCCCTGTGGCACGAGCAGAGATATTAAGGACTCAGAGGAATTAGCCTTACACATTCAGACATTCTGCTTTCTGTCAGTACCGCAGCTCCTGAAAGGCTGTAATGGCGTGCAGCGTACTCTTTATCTTTCGTGTTTCATGAGCAGTTCGTCATGATCTAGAAGGTCAAATGCCCTGTGAAGGTCTAAGAGAATTTCCATTGTCAAGAGCACAGAATCAACATTGCGTTGGACGTTTTCTGCCATAGTCTTGAAAGCTGTGAAAGTGTGTGTGTTTGGGCGGGGTGGGGGGTACGTGTATCGAAAGAAAGAAAGAATAATAAGAAAGAGAAGGCGGTCTGCCTGCCGAGACGGGCGGCAAGTTGCCATAGGGAGACAGAAAAAGAGACACACAAAAAAGAAAGGGAAACACGAAAAAACGGGACACACCAACAAGACACACGGCACATAGCGATGATACGTTCAGTCCAAAGTTCGGTGGCTGTGCCATCTGGGGGTCACCTTCGGTTCACACCATACAGTTCACCATAATAGTTTTCAGTTGGTCACATTTGTTACAGCAGGTCACATATTTGTTGGTCACAGGCTTGTTGTTCACCCAGGGGGGGGGGGGGTTTGTTTAATGGTTAGACAAAAAAAAGGAAATGTTTGCCATACAAGAGGCTTGCTATTCCAAAAAGAAAGAACAAAAAGCCCTATACAGAAATACAGAGGAAGACGAATAGAGCATTTTCCCTTGCAAATTGTGAATGAGTCAATCGGTTTTGGTCTGTGCAAAATTCCTCTAACTGCGTAATTCTTAATCTCTCCACAATCTTGCTCAGTACAAGAAGGGCTGCTAATGGCCTGTAGTTTTCTGTTCGTTGACTATCCTCTTTTTTTTTTTTTTTCTTTGTATGCCGCCGTTATTTTAGCTATTTTAGCTGGCTGAGAAAGACCCCTTCTATTGAAACATATCATCCACTACATCTGCAAGTGGCCGGGATCGATATCTGCGGAGGGATGCGTTTTAATACAGAAATAGGAAGGTTATCTGGACCAATGAAACCTGTGAATTTCCGCCCCTTTGTAGCAGCTGCTATCTCATTACTGCCTGTGGGAATAAGAAAGCAGGAAACTGGATGGATGGGTGGCATAGGCGGGACCGCTTTATCAGAAGGCAAGTATAGCAAATGTGACATGTAGTGTGACTAAAATAATCATTACAGTCAACCCTCGATTTATGAACCTTTGATTTATGAATTCCCTCGTTTTATGAACACGAGCACGGGGGACCAAACTTTTTACATTCATTTTTCCCTCGTTTTATGAACCTCGATATTCGAATAATGAACGGAATTTCTGGGAACCAACTAGGAGTTGCCCAGCGTTTTTGCCCTCAATTTATGAACGGATCGTTCCGAGGTCAACAGAAACCTTGAAAGGGATTATTCCGTGTTATGAGTGACGCTTGAACGGACAAAACGTTTTCCAGGTATTGCCCCTCGGTTCTTAACCCCTCGAAATTCAGACAACAAACAGGTTTTCCGGGGTCGCACAAGGTGCGACCAAGTGTTCCTGACCTCAGTTGATGAATAAGGTGGTCGCTGTCACCCGGAGATTAATAAACGGAGGTTAAAAATCCCTGAGGAAATCCGAGACCAGTCCAGTGCGAATGTGGTGACATCTCTTCTTTCCAAGATTGACACAGCGGAAGGCATGGTCCAAAGCAAAATTAAACAATTTAGTATTGCATAATAAACAGAGTATGAATGCGCTAACGTCCGTTCTTTGTGAGATTGATACAGCAGAAGGCATGGTCAAAAGCAAAATTACACAATATATGGCATTATAAACACAATCCTAACTCGGAAATACTGTTCCATTTGCTCGATAGTACTCAGTTAACGGAATTTTCGATTTACGAATCCCTCGATTTATGAACGATTTTTCGGGGAACCGAGGGTGTTCATAAATCGAGGATTGACTGTATATGCATTAACTATTCTCTGCTTCCGCAATACTTTCGTTTGGCCCATAGGTGGGGAGTAACGCGTTACAATGTAGTGCGTTCCCGGTAACGCGTTACATTCGAGTAGTGAAATATGGTAACGCATTACATTTGGGAGAAAAGTAATGAGTAACGTAACGTCATTACATTTTTACTAACTAACGCGTAACGGCGTTATGCGTTACTGTGTGTTCGGGAACATTGCTTTATCGTCTAAACTTCAAAGCTTGAGCGAGGACCGGGCGTGCAGAATCCGGGAAAATTCCCGATTTTTTCTATTCATCTTCAACAATGACAAGAAGGTCACATCGGCACCCACGAAGAAAGCAAAAGCAGGGTTATTGACCTACCCTGGTTGAGGTGTCACCTTTGTTTACCACCTCAGTTTTTCACTCCCTCTGGTATTTTTCGGACGAATGGGGCAAAAGCGACAGAAAAATAGCCTCTACTTTCTGAACAAGTAACAAAGTACCAAGGGATTGGCTATTTGGATTTGTACTGTGTGAGATAAAAGGTCCCCGTCTTTATCAACCTTGACAAGGAGCACTCACTGGCCATTAGGCGTCCTCTCAGCCCAAACGGGCGAAGCTCAGAGATGAAAATTTTGAACATCAACTACTTCTGCGTTGCAATAAATCGTACATGTAAGTTGTGTTTATGCGTGACACTTGTTTGTGCCCAACACTGCTTGTATTGATTTGCGGAATGCACTTATGTGACTCAACCAAAAATGTTACATATTATAAGGACAACTGGTGAAGTAATGCAAAAGTAACGGCGTTAGTAACGAGTTACCCACTACCGCAACAGTAACGAATAACGTAACGCGTTACTTTTTGAAAAAGTAGTGAGTAACGGTAGTGCACTACAAAATAAAAGTAACTTCCCCACCTATGGTCACTTTGGCCTAACCTTTAGAGACGTAGCATCAGTGAAGTTTTGGTTTCTATGAAGTACTATGTTGATAGTGCCATATATTAGCCATATATTTTTAAGATTAGCACCAGCTTAGCAGTATCGAAGTATCGCTCCTTAGCTACTCGCAAGATTGTGAACAAAGGCTTTCCCAGTGTCATTCGTAACGTGTGTCAACAGTGTTGCCCCAACTATCAGCACAGCATAGCAGTCAGACAAAGCCAGCAAAGCCATTCACCAAGGCTGATGCAAAGTGTATGCTCACGCCCTGTATCTGTAACCGGCTAAGAAACAATGGCTCGCTGGCGAGGCCCTGTCTTCGCTTCTGCACCGAGTTGACCCACAGTTGGCTGCTGCTTTACAGCCATCTCTACCGAGGTCGTTCACCACGCCGTTCCACCGGCTCCGCCTAAGTGCACCTACCTACTATTAGACTTGTTGCACATTGCACTTGCACATTTTTGCCTATTAGTCTTAGGAAGGCGGACTATCCCTAGCTTGGACGAATGTGTGGGTGCGCTGAGCACACAGATGCTGAAAACACCTGCTGTCATACCGTCAGCATCGAGAGCATCTCCAGGCAGCCTTGGCCCGAATGGACAGCAGATCGTTTGACGTGACGAAGTTTCCGAGTCCCCGGCTGCGATCAAACATTTTCTCACACCTGCAGGCCTCTACGCCGTTTTCTTCTTCGTCTTCTTTTTCTTTTTTCTTTGCACAAGGTTAGTGGATTTACAGTGACCATGAAGGTGATTTCTGCGGTCCCCTTGTCCCCGCTTTTTTTCTTTATTACATTTACTTTCTTTCTTACAATTGCGAGAAGTGGAGTAGCCGGCCCTTCTAGCACGAGAGCCTAGGTTCGCCACCTTTAACCATGAAATACCGGCCGAGTGAGTGAGACCAAAAGGGAGAAGGGAAGGGATAAAGTAATCGGCCAGGGAAATTGAGAGCGATACATAGGAGAGAGAATAGGAGAGGGTGAAAGAGAAGCGCATCAGGAGAGAAAGAATAGAATAGACAAAACATCAACATGCTTGTCCCGTTGGTGCTACAATATAGATCGAAAACAAGACTTAGAAACAAAGGAAAGTACTATACCACTACCACAGTTGAGTCATTCGATGGGCTCACAGAATTTGCTGAAATTTGGCAGCCGGCACGAGCAACAAATAACCAACCATGCTGGTTAAATACCGGCCGGGTGGCAACCCTATATACGAGCGCACTACCGTCTATGTTTTTTCAACCAAACTAAACCAACTGGGCAAACCCACTTGTCCACTTTACCCCCGAATATCGATTTCTTCCCACATCCACATGGACATCACGAGTCCGTTACGCACATTTGCTCACGGTCGTTTTTCAGAAGCTCACTATGACGCAAGACCTCCCTGTATGCCGGTTGGCTTTGTGGTGCTTTCGACCCTCCATGGGATATAATATGCCACTGAACTCCTCGATCCCACAACATTCTTTCCAAGCCAGGCAATGACCGGATTATACTCGCCACGCTTTCAACAGCATCACCTTGCATTTGCAACGCCCTAAATGTGCACCTGCACTCATGATTTCGTTCGTCGTGACTCCTTCCGGCTAATTCTGCGCTATCCTTTGCGGAACTCTTGGAGCTGACAAACAAAATTACCCATCTTGATCTTGCCGTGAACCCGTCTTGCCCTTTCTACTCGTCAAGTACGTTTCAGCGCCTAGTCGGGATCGATACAACTGATTCCGAGACGTCTTCAAAGGAGTGCGAGGCATCACGGCAACGTCGTGTAAGACCCCATTGCTAATTATATGTGCGGGACTTCCTTCCCAGGCACATTCGAAAAAGTACAACAGCTATATTATATCTGTTTCGTAAAATGTCTTGCCCCTGCAGAGGTACTTCAAAAGTGTCACACGTCCAAGTTTCATTCATCAAGAGTGCTGCAAGAATTTTCGCCAGTCATTTTACTGGGAAAGTGCCGAAAAAGAGGGAGAAAACGCCTCTGGTAGTTATTCGTAGAATAGGATTGTCATGAACTGAACGACAAGACACAGTGCGGGTACATGGGCAAGCGGCAGCGACATGAGCAGCAAAGCGGCAGAGAATGTGCTCCTATCCTCGGGAAGATATTTGATGGCAGACGAGAGCGATCTTCGACCCGACATGCTACGACCATCGGACACCCTTTACCACGACCTGCTGCAGACGTTCTTGACCACATCGACATATTTTCCAAGAAAAAAGGGTGTGAAAAGGTGGTAACTTCTATAGTTACCACCTAGGTCAACATAGCGTTTGATAAAGGGTGTAAAAGGGTGGTAAAAGCAATTATCATATATCCAAATTGCTACATAAAGGCGTACGCCCCCCTCGCTCACCGAATCAGGAGCGGTAACCCTATCATTCGTGGCAGACATTGAGGTAGCAGGTAGAACTTTGCAACCTTTTAGGCACAACATATGCGACAACTATTACCTCCTAAAAGGTGTAACTGTTCCACCCTTTTTTCTAAGAGTGAAGTCCTCCTTTCAACCGCTGACCTCCACTGTCTCAAGCCTTGGTATTTCAAGTTCAAGTCTCGGTTTCAATTCCGTCATTGTCCCCGCAATGCCCGGATTCCGCTCGACTGCATCCAGAGTTCATCTACATTGACATCTCCTTTCACCATTTGCTGGCATTAAAACCATTTGTTTGTTCCTGGGTCGCAGTTCCTGGTCGTGTCACGCTAGTACCTCGTCCCAACCTTCAGTGATGATCGCTTTGACCGACCGCCCTACACAATAAGATCACAGGGATTTAGAAAATATTTGTCATTCCTTCTGAAATACAATGCGAAGACGTTAGCTAACCGGTGGAAAACGGAACTTCGGAGAGGAAAGCAAGGGACGAAGGTTCAGCTCTCGTCTGTGTGTTGTGTTTTTTCGTTGCCCAAGCTCAGGCTCTACTCATCATGGACGGAGGTTCAATCACAATTAATCCTCCCAGGGCCCCATGTGATCAGGCTAAAGCTTCACAACTGCACGTGTGAAAATCAAATTTATCACGGTTTGCAAAATAGCCTCATCCGCAACAAAATGATTCTTTTCTTCTGTATGACAATATCTGTAGACACGCCATTTTCATATTTGAGCATGGGGCCAAATGCGCAAGAATAGCCATAAATAAGTATTTGGTGTGGAATCTATATACGTGCTCTTCATATTTACCGATATGGCCAACCATCTGTATTTTGTTGCGTAAATGACCTGTACCTCAAAGCTCTACAGGAAAGTCCGAGTGAATTCGCTTTCATTTCACTCGCCTTAAAGTTATTTTCTTATTCTACGGTGAAAACTTCCCTGGGATTTTTGTGGCCCAACTTTATCACCGTAGGCGTGCGCGGGACCGAGCCGTAAAAAGTCAACAGCCTAGATATGAAAAGCAAACTGATGTATAGCGTTAAGAAAACTGATCTGAATTTGAATGCGCAGGTGAAAAAACAAACTTTTACTTCTCACTACACCGTAGAAATAAGACAGCTGAGGGCCGTTGTTTTAATACATTGATAAATACGGTGAGTGCCGGAACGGCCATACACCCGCACAGTTTTGCTATTCGGGGTAGAAATTCAGTGTCGCGAGTAAAATGTACGGATGCGGGTATACTTCCTATACAGTGAGCGCGCGGCCTTCCGGAGAGAGAATCTAAATGAAACACGTACACTGGTGGCGGTAGAACGTAATTCTCGGAAGCGATTTGATAATGCTAGACACGGTACTACTCTCCGTCGCGGAAGGGTGTGCCTCGTTCATGGAGATGCTATGTCGACCTCCTCTTCCTGTGTGACGTCTTCCTCCTCCTCCTCTTCCAAATGAAGAGAACGCGACGAGAGAGCTTGCGCTGCCACTAATCTTTCGCTAGTCGTCGCCGGTTTGGCCTCATCGTTGATGGCGACTTTTCCCCCCCGTGAAGATGTACTACATCCCTCGTTGAATATTTCTTCGGGGGGGGGGGGGATATGTTTATTATATATAAAAAATAAGAGGGAAAGGTTAGCCACCGGTATGGCGGCTTGCTATTCCCAGGAAAAAAAGGGAAAAATAAAGGCAAACAACCTGGTTCTTCGGGAATAATAATAAACTACCGTTTATTGCACTTAGCGAACTCCTCAGCTTCAACCTAGAGCGTAACACATGGCGTTACCACAACTGAAGAGAACTGAGCAGCATCTCCGCAACCGCTTGGCCAACGGGTGTGAAAAGCCATCTCCGTGGCGTCATGACGCGACCGCACGTCGAAGCCGCGTCCGGGGAGTGCGAGGAACATCATCTTTGGAATCACTCACGTGGGATACTCGTGTGTTCAAAGCCCCATCTTAAAAGTGGGCAACCAGAGGCAATATTTCAAGAACCAGACATTTATTTTACTTCTCTATCTCTTTTTTTTTTCTGGAGACATATGTCGAAACAGTTGGCCCTGGACGCTCACGAATACCCCTCTCTTGCACGCGTTGACCTCACTCCATCTGACTGTAGCCTCATAGCCACACTTGCTTCGCGGTAATAACGCGGAATTAAAAATGAGCTTTTCATTATCTCAAACGAGACAACGACTAATAGCATTATACTAACACTGTAGTAGACGAGGTCGGTGCCTTTTCTTGAACTGTCATCATCAAATCGAAGCATTATACTAATGCTCAACTGGGGGTTAAGCAAAAGGAGCAGGATGGTAACCATGATGAAAAAAAAAACGAACAAAAAACAATGGGGGCGTTGGTCTTGAGAAAAAGGGCAGATGTTGAACGCGGTATTGCCGTTAGCATATATTTTTTAAGATAGTATATTCACAGCATTGATATCTCATTGTTAACGATTACGATCTGACATATTTGATCCTTTTTCTCTTCTTTCGCTCTAGAGATGAAGACACCTGTATCATAGTCTAGAAGCGTAAGAAAAGTTATCACGCGATAATTTTCACTTTTGTGACTACTTAAACATACGGTACATGCAAATAAGGGAGCGAGATACGGTACAAAAAATTGAGTTTGAGCTTGAGTTTGATTATAGAAAAAAACCCGGAAGATATTGAATTCGTGACCTGACGAATACAAAAAAAATGTTGTTCATCCCGTCTAAATGAAACGTGTCAGAAGTGTGTCTCATTCCAAGTGCAGCCATGTGGAAAGAGTCTCTACCAATCCACATAAGGAACTGTGAGCATTTGGTAAGAGCAGATCATACAATCAAGACGCGAAATAGGATCTGTAAGAATCACGTCAGAGGACACGGTAACATCATATAGCATGTCATGTGCAGATATTGTGGACGACTTGAATACATATTTAAAACACACCCACACACATGCATACATACAAACAAACGCATATTAGTATACCTCAAATGTCCTATGGCACTAGGAACATGCAACGTGGGTAGTGGTGATGGAACTGCTTGCCGTAGCTGGCCACACTCAGGCGGGCAACGTCACGACTATCGCATGGGGGGATCGTGCGTCCTGGGCCGGCTTCACGCGGAACTGAGCCGAGATTAGTCTCAAAGCCGTCTGAGGAAAACCCAGAGAAAACACCCAGACCGCAGAGCCGGCGCACGGATTCCAACCCGGGTCGTCTCTCAGGTACAACATGCAACGTAACATTTAGTGTACGAAACGTAACCCAACAAGATTAGATAAGGCAAACACAAAACAAACAAACCACTATAATCAACGTACAAATCAATTACTGGATATAATGTGCGCACATAATCACACATTGTTGTTGCTGCGTATAAGAATTCTGAACGACTAGGTGGGGAAGAGTATTCCATACGAAGAAAGTGTGGGGAAAGAAAGAATGCATCAAGTGAGAGGAGCGGCAGAGTCGACCTTATGCGCGTGATCAATTCGTGGAAATATGATACGGGCCGGAATAACGTTCTGTTTACGAAGATGAGGAGTACGATAAAACTGGTGAAATAAACATAGTCTTGCCATGGTTCGACGAGCATGTAAACGTACCAGCGATCTAGCGATGTTTTCATGGACGTGACGCTAGATAAATAGGAATAGTCTAAGAGAATGCGTGAAGCCAGACGCAGAGTTTTCTACAGGTTCAAGTTAGAGCACTGCACGGGCCGCATTTTTAGGCCCAGGCCCGGCCCGAGTCCGGCCTTCTCTTCATTTACCCTCCCGGGACCGGTCCAACGGCTACATACCTAGCCCGGGATCGGCCCAAGCCCGAAGGATTCTAAGTTTCTCGGCCCAAGCCCGGTCCGAGCCCGAGAAATTTGTAGGCTACCCGGCGGGCCCAGCGCGGCCCACTGTATCAGGCTGTAAAATTTGACCGTGGCTAACTAAGAGAGGGGTAATACAGGCTCGAGTACGACCGTAATGGTCAAACCAAGCCCAGCCCAGGCCCGCAAAAAGAAAACTTTACCCGGCCCACGGGCCGGGCCGGGCCAGGCTCGGGTTTTCGGGTAAGCCCGGGCCCGTGCAGTGCTCTAGTTCAAGTATCGCCTCTGGCGATGAAACTTCCCATTCATCATAATAAAATAAAGTTGTTGTTGTTGTTGTTGTTGTGCAGATTCAATACGATCCATCAGGTACCTTTGAGGAAGGTCTCATATGGCCGACGTAAACTCAAATTTGGACGAACGAAGCTAATGTAGGCGATGGTGGACCTCAGAGGTATATTTCCAATTGCGGTAAAGGACACCCAGAGCCTGAGAGGCATTAGTTAATGAGATGTGGAACATGCGAGTTCCCTGATATATCAGTATAGAAATAGTGCGGATGCAGTTATAGCTGCGGATTCGCACGACAGCCTGATTATCGGATATAAATACAACGTTTTGAAAACCGCGCGCCTCTGCGGTGCTCGCGGATACCCGCACTTTATCCACAGGTACGTTTTCTTGTGTCTGCCGAAACGTCCGCTATAGGAAGCCATAATTTATTTCTGTATTGATTTATTTATTTATTTATACTACTAGCCTACCGGCTGTAGTAGGAGTGGGATAAAGTATAAACTAATTCGTTACCCTCCAGCCATACTCGAGGGGACTGGCTCCCATGTATTGCAGTATTGTCTTGCTGGAAGACCAGGTCCTGACGACATCGACGACGAAGGAACGGAATTAGGTGACGCTGGATGACTGTCTGATATGCTATTGAGTCCATTCTACAGCTGACAAAGGCGACCTTAAAGTAATGGTCGCAACATTTCAAGTAGGTTTCGAAACTACAGTGTCAATTTATTCCTCGTTGGCCACCTGACCACGGTATCGAAAATCACACGCGAAATGGTGGCGTATATAGTTTGACTGATATTCGATGGAATACACGAGAAGAGCAGACACCGCATGTTGAGAGTATGCCGGAATTGCCTCATTGGAAAAAGGCAAAAACGTCATTCCCTACACTACCAATCAGAGCACGGTCTTGAGAAAAGGGGTGACGGGATGCCGCTGTCGTGCGGGCGTCTGCACGGCGCCTTTCTCCTCTGAGCGCCGCCCTCTCACTCCTCTTGTTGGGGAGTGAGGTCACGATGATGTCATTGCTGCCGGAGCTTCTGCAAAAAGGCAACGTTCGGGGAGCAAGAACAAGGGGGGGGGGGCGCAAATTTCCCACTTGTCCCTTCGGAGGGCGAAAAGTAGACGTAGCTACTGATATCCATTTCTGCGTTCAGCTGGTTGGCGAATATGGTGCTGTTGGCTATGCGTCATCCTAACCTCGCCTTATCACGCGTGGATAGTTGATTTGGCCTTCCGGATCTGACCTGCACATTTTTACAACCATTCTCAGAAAAATGACTGATGCATTTGACTGACGCCGCTTTGGCCGCGGCTTTGCATTGTTCGTTCTCAATCAGACGGCGCCCACGGGGCATTTTTGCGTACCAGGACTGACGACCGACGTGTGAGACCACGAGCTAAATTCAGCAGGCACGTGCGTAGGCTTGTGCGTGAGACTCATACTCGCAGTCATACCTTATATTGTAATTGTAACGTTTGTGTTAGTGGCGCAATCCACATAGGTGTCCCTGTAATTTTTGCACGGGTGCATGTTTTGAAAGTCTGTGAAAAATTTCTACGAAAGAAGTTATAAAAATATACTGTCATTTCCTGCGGTTTTCAACGATACTGAATCAGATAACGCAGCTCTGAAAATGTGGAATCACGAGTGATGGGACGCGGTACCATCACCTTGAGAGCTGTCCCTATACCCTTATGTCCCGCACTGTATACGCTATTGGTTTACGTGTACATTATATGGTATATTAAACAAGGAAAGCTCCGACGACTGCAGAGTAATGCTTCAAGCATTCATGCTATCTTCAAGAAGGCAAAACCTCCGCAATAACGCAGACATTCTGGTTAACTTCGCCAAGCACTTGTTAGTTATTCCCTTAAGGAGTACGATATGTTTCCGCTTTCTCAGCTGCTGTTGTACGCAGTTCATTTACCGTTATCCGTAGTTCTACCATGGTATACAGACTTTTTGTTGCGGATTGTATATCTCAAGACCTTACCGTTATCGAGTCACTGTGCCCACATCGAAAAGTTACTACTCGAATGTGCTTAGTTACCAACGAGATACATTAACACTGAGAAACATGCTGAGATTGCCAAAGTATCTTTCGGAATTCCGACATGGCGTATCATGTCCTCGTTATCATATTTCCGCGCTGTTGCCAAAGCAAATGCATTCTGCTTGTTTGACCGACTTTGTTTGGTTTCCAACTATGCGATGTCTACAATAAGAATGTCATGTAACATTCTTGACCTGCTCGTCGTGACGTCAGCGACCGAGAGACAATTGGCGTCCCGTGATCACGACTATAGATCTCCATCATCTCCTGTTCGTGACCACTTTCTCGTAACAGGCGTGATTCGATGTGGCACTAGTATCAGAATGGTGATTATCGCTACCTCGATCAACCTAAATGTAAATGTAATTAAAAATACCATGTGACGGTAAATTGGCGATAGTTCCTTAAACATTGTTCATCAGGATAAAAACCGTACAGCCGCCAACTTGCAGAGGGGCGGGGGATATGTTTATTGAAAAACGCAAGGGAGGAAAGGTTAATCAGGCGTAGGCCGACTTGCTATTCCTTTTTAAAAAAATTGAAACAAAGGTACAGATACACAAAAGGGGGCATTAGAGGCTAGTCGAGAGGCCGGAGGCATGAAGAAAGCGCAAGAGGGTAGTCGTAACCGTCCCCTGGTTATGCAGGACTGGGCCGAACAGGCTTCGTTACATTGCTTTGCGAAGGAAACTCGACTTTTTGGTTTATTGCCCACATCATCATCATCCAATGTATGTGTGTGTGTGGTTTATCTGTTAGCTATGGTCACTGGTTACATACTTTATTGGGCCGGACAAATACTGATTGTTGTTAGGACTCTGTCTTTCTAAATGGCCTCTCATGTGCTGGTCATGAACATTCGTCATTTTTGTGCTTGTTTATACGATCTAGTAACTGCTGTGCACTATTGTAGTAATTTTTTGTCGATTATGCCAAGGCATTTTCCAATGTATCGCATGTAGAATGCTAGACGGCTCTAATCTGATACCATTTTGTAAATGGTGGAATTATAATTGATTTTTACTCGACAGTAGAAAAATAAATGTCACCATCTTCAGTCTTAGACGTGAGTGTATAGTGACTGAATAAAAACCCGATTGCCTCTTGATATTTTTCGTCTTTTTCCAACCAACTAACCCCAATTAACAATGTTCCTATATAACGCGTTAGTGTCGTTCTATAGGAGTCGGGTGACAGCGCTCCCAGCTTCGGCATCCATGTCAGATAATGCTAGACACGCGGAACACAAAATTAACAAAAAAAACAAAGGATACGCTCACGTGTAAGAAAGAAAGACACTTTATGTGGTTATCAATGCCAAATATGAACAGAACGACGTCAAACTTCGTCCTGTTTCGTCTCCGTCCCACTGCCGCGTACTTCATGGCATTGTACCAACCAGCCCTACATATTCTTCTACTCTTCTACCAAATATAACGTAACGTATACACATGATGTCAAGGTAGCGTTGATAGAAACACACAAATCATAAAAAGCATCCCGAGTAAAAAAAAAAAAACACTGATCCAAGCCGGCCAAGAATGACTAACCCATACCTCACGACGGCCGGACGATAACGCTGTATACTCCCTCATACGACAGTGGAGAGACAGGGAAAACTTTAGGGGTCAAGTACATTCCGGCTCTCCTGGCTCTGGCTTCCTCTTTCCGTTTCCGTCCATCTTCATTCGCCCAGGTCATTAGAAGGCCATGCGGGCACTATCTGCTGACGACACCTATCTTATTGTGCGTCCGAACCTTCCTATTGACCGTCGTCGCTGCTCAGCTGAGTCTGCCCATACGCACACTCGCCGCAAATTTCCTGCTAAATGTAAAGCGTTTCGCCACAATCGCATAACCTCGCCGCAAGTGTAACAGTGACGCGGATTTCATCCTTCTCGTTGATGTTGATGTTGGCGAAAAATGTAATAGGGGGAGATTGAATTCGTCACACGACAAATCACAATCACAATAAAGCTTGTTGCTCGAACTTTCACGCTATCTGTGGTGTCCCAACATCCACACCAAAATAGGGATCATGAAAGGGCAGCGCAGAGCATGACAGGTGCAGCGCAACATGCTTGCTAGGACTTGGCGGGTACGTCCTGGTACCGCCTAGCGGCCGTGATCATGAGTCCACATGAAGTACGCTGGGTTCTTCCAGGTGCAACCGGCCTCGGTGGCTCAGTCGGTAGCGTGTTCGCCTTCTGATCCCGAGATCGCGGGTTCGAACCCGGCCGAGGACGCCAGCGACTTGGTGGCAGGGTACAAGTTGCTTAGTCACGCCGTCTTCCGCGAGGGACGTTAAATACGGGGTGTCGTGTGATGAGCTTTCATCGCACGTTAAAGAACCCTCAGGTGGGCAAAAGCAATCCACAGACCGACCGCTGTGGCGTCGCTCATGATCTCAGTTGTCTCGCGACGTAAACACCCAATTATTAATCTTCCAGGTGCATACCTTCCTCGTAGTTGTCGACACCTTTTCACAATAGTCAGAAGTCGCTCTAGTATCAACGTCAAGAAACGTCGTGTCAAGCAGCACAGCTTAGCTGATTGGTACATGAGCGGTATGTTGCGATGCACGGTCTACTACGGCGTTGTGTACGACAATGGGACGGTATTCACATCCTTGATCGTGGCGTTTCCCAAGCAGAATGGCAGTCGGCAGATATTTTCGCCAGCGTATCAGTCATAGCTTATTGGTGTGGCCTGTCCAATAACGCAGGGTATCAAACATAAGTTGTGGCACTTATGCAGTGGCGACTGCAGGTGCCGATTATCCCGAGTGCTATTTTCCCTCTGATCAACAGAGGCAGGGGGGGGGGGGGGAATCTGCGGCTGTACCATCACCCAACATCACGAAAAGTAAGTTTGAAGAGGGGGTTCCACGTTGGAGACCGAGCCATACGTAACTGCAGAGGTCTCCAGAAATGGGTCTAGACGACTGTCCATGAAGAAGACCGAGAGACACGGACACAGAAGACGACACACGTAAGTTCTCAGACACAGCAATAATTTATTGGCTCGATCACCTCAACTTAAAAGATAAAAATCTTCGAAGGGGTGCGAGAGAGATAAAAGACGCATTATTAACTACGTTTCCCCTAGTGTCCGTGTCTCTCCGTCTTCTTCATGGATCTATACCAGCTAGCCTGCACCCTTTTCATTGTTTCATTAGACGACTGTGTCCACTATAAAGAAAACTGCACCTACAAGACTAAGCGCTGCGACGGATTGGTACAAAGAGCTCCCCTTAATCAACTTCGCAAACGGATTATCATCGAGGCTGTTTCAGAGACTTCAAGCAACAGTTGACTAC
This sequence comes from Ornithodoros turicata, assembly GCF_037126465.1. Lineage (NCBI taxonomy): Eukaryota > Metazoa > Arthropoda > Arachnida > Ixodida > Argasidae > Ornithodoros > Ornithodoros turicata. The sequence goes on along the minus strand of NC_088206.1, from coordinate 27,548,878 downwards.
AGGTACCGAGTGTAGGTAAAGCTAAGGAGCGACAGTCAGTCTCTATGGAGGATGCTACCAGTTCCCCAGAGCCGCATGTTCCGGAAGCATATTACAGAGAAGCAGTATTCAGCAAGCTGGATCTCAAATCTCAAATTGAAGAGCCACGTCAATTCCACCTACAGAGGATGATGCCAGATATTGTCGGCGTTGCGGTGTTGCAGTGTGTGCAACAGCAACGAACACTCATAGAATAACTTGGGGTGAAGGACATCTGCGGTGGTATGCATGTGCGGGACTGCTGGACAGCTATCGACCTATCGTAATGACTGGATGATGCGAGAGGCCGCGTGGGGATATCCATTTCTTTGTGTTTTGTGCGATGCTATGTTGAAATTAGTTGGGTTCTAGCGAGCACCGTATGCTCACACATGTGTGTACAGCATCGGGTCGCGAGATGCAGTACTTCTACTAAACGTCGGTATCCTCCTGTATCAGAACGTATAATTGAAACAGGTTTTCTTTATTTGTCGATCAGAATAGTACCGTCTTTTACGGTCGCAAAGAACTTGACGCTCTTGTGAATCCGGCCTTATTTGCATTCATTTGCAGTTCTTATGCATTTCTGCGATGTCGAGATGCTGTTCTCATCAAGCAGTAGAATCACCTTTTAAGTTTTCTCTGTGGCACGCAGGTTATGCCCATATAGTCAACTGGGATATCTGATTTTGCTGTTCTTGAACAGCTGAATCGCAAGGTTACAAGGCAGAGTACAAGTTAAAGAAGCCACGACATGATGCCCACCACGAAAGTCGTACCACAGATACCGTTTACTATGTCTTGCTTCAGACAGGCTCCGATCCGTTCGTTTTCTTTATCACGGATAAGTAACACTTCCATGCGCCCAGGCGGTGCGGACGACGATGATCTTCGATTACTATTAGATAATCATGCGGTGAGCTACGGCACGCAACAGGTATCTTCCGGGAGTGCGTTACACGTCGATTGCGGGCCATGGGGACTCTGGTTCGCTGTTGTGACGGTCTGTGTTGCGCAAGTCTGTAAGCGCCGCGAATTTGAGTATAGCTGGGTGCAATCAACCGAGTGTCCGATGTGCCAGCACTGTCCAGTGAAACGGCGTTCGGTGAAATGACCCCCAAGTGCACACTAAAATGCGACGAGAAACGCTATATTAGTTCACACGTTGTTCCCTCCTATATTCCTTTTACCCAGTGTTGTGCGTAGCGGCGCTACTGTAATCGCTACTTTTTTCAGTAGCGGAGGTGTAATTCCGCTACATTTGTTATTTGTAGCGGGAAAGTAATTTACGCTACAATTTCGAGTAGCAGAACCGCCTCCGCTACCGCTACTTTTTAGAGAGAAAATAAAATAAATTAGACGCTAGACTCCAGCGTTTAAACGTGATTTTACTACGTCTTCCGTATCGTATTCAACTGCGAAACAGGTAACGATACATGGTATTCACTTTAGGTTCGACCGATTCATGTCAGACCAGAGCCTTCAAATCGCTGCTGTCTTAATTCCGAGGTTCAGGCTCTCAAGGCTCACGGATGGAAACCAACGAAAGGAAGTAACCAGCTTGACCGTAAACGAAATGTTAAAGTGTTCGGTCGCCTCAAGTGAGCGCACCGAGGAATCCACGAGCGAGCTCCATGCAGATGATTTCTTTTCTTTTGGGGAGTCAACTTCTACAGCAGATCCAGCTGATCGTGAGTTTACTCAGCACCTCTTTGTGCCAGATAACTTTAATTTGACATCGCTAAAGCAGGGTTATCCAAGAGTGCACGGAGCGTTCCTCAAGCTGAATACCGCCGTTCCGTCAAGTGCGTCTGCCGAACGACCTTTCAGTGTTTGCGCCGATACGTTCACCAAGAAATGTGTTAGGCTCAGTGACGGGAACTTTGAGCGGCAACTGCTCTTGAAGGTGAATGCAAGTGTGTAATGACTTTTTCAGAAAGTACTGATCGCAAGAAATAAAGTATCAGCAAGAGCACATATCTTTGAATGTATCGAATCACATATTCATAGGCCTTCGGCGAGAAAGCGGAAGGGTAATTGCGCTACATTTTTTTGGTAGCGGTAGCGGTATCGCGCTACATTCGTAAATTTGTAGCGCCGCTAGTATCGCGCTACTTTTAAATAGGGTAGCGGTATTTCGCTACCTAAATTGAGTAGCGGGCACAACACTGCTTTTACCGGCCTACTGAGCCCAAAGGATGTGGGTCCGAACCCAGACGAGGACGCCAGAAATTTTGTGCCATGGCACAAATTCGTCGTCCAAAAAAGTCGTCCTCCACAAGGGACTGTTAGACACGTAGTGCCCCCAGGTGGCAGAATTAATCCACGCATCGACCACTGACACTCTTGCGACATATAGCCACGAGTTACCTTCGTGCTTGTCCGCCTTTTGCTTCTGTCTTCTGCTTTCTTTTTCGTGTGATTCGTTGGCTGGCTTGTGGCGTATTGTTGTCCAGCCATCTTCCTGAACCAGCTCCCGTGGCTCAGTGGTTAGCGTGCTGGCCATGTCACGTCGAGACTGGGAGGTACCGGGGTTCGAATCCCGGTGCCGGCTGTGCTGTCTGGGGTTTTTCCTGGGTTTTCCTCAGACGCTTTCAGACATATGTCGGCACGGTTCCCTTAGAAGTCGGCCCAGGACGCACATTTCCCCAGGGCGTGAGTCGTGACGTTGCCCACATACGCGAGGCCGACAACGGCAAGCCCTATCACCACCACCACCACCACCACCAGCCATCTTCCTGCTGATACGGCGGCTCGTTGCTTGGGGTGTAGTGCAGTGCTATCGAATAGGTTCGAGATCCCACTTTGTATAGAAACTTTCGTACCGACACAGTTTTCTTACAGAGAAAGCCAGCATTGGAATTGAGCTGTGCCGAACCTTTGGCCTTCTCACACATGGGATTTTAATGTCACTTTGACCACTGCGTGGTGCTACACAGCATAAAAAGCGAAAATGGTTGTAATGACGTTAAGTAATGTTGTACTCACGCATGATAGTACACTATGCGCATGAATTTCTTCCTAATAGTTTCTCTTTTGTTTTAATGAGAAACACTTCGCACGATTTAATTGCATTATTAATTGGGACTCGCCACGCCAAGACTTCCTGTATTCAGCCTACAGCCCTAGGCGCAAGAAACGTGTTCCCCGCACGTGGCGTGCTACACAGCGGCCCACGAACAAGAGTTATTCGTTCAGCGATACATTACTTTTTATTCGAACAAAAAATAAGCGCACGAGTAACGAAACTTTTATCAGCATAACTTATAGTTTGCGCGGCTGCTTCGTTTCCCTTTGCGACTTTTTGCGTCTACTCCAAACACTGATTATCGAGGCTACGCATGCAGTCTGAAAGTGAAGTGTTTGCAGAACTCACTGGAACGCAACCGTACTTTTGGATGAACGTCAGTAAAAGGTAGCGTGTGACTCCACACCAATGACACTAAGGCGAGTGTCATTCGCTGAAAGTAACACAGCGTGTGACAGATGAAATTTATCACACCCATTCAGATACAAGGGAAATAAAATACAGCGTGCGCTTGCCGAGTTTTTCTCTGGCGTTACTTTATTGCCCTATATCGCGTATTAGAATTAATTCGAAATAATTAGAATTATTTGTGTCAGGCAATATAACCGTAATATCGGTGTCGTCCTTGCTGGATATCGATGTCAATGCACTCGTATTTTACATTCTTTACAATGTTTGCAGCGATGTGGTGTATAGATCCACAAAGACTCCGTGCGAAAGCATGAAATTCGTGGGGACAAGATAACACGATTTTGTGCAATCCCTGGTCCCGAATCACAAATCATCACAAATACTTGGTTTCATTATGGTCGAGCCGATGTGGCCATCGTCTCTTGACTTTTACTTTCTGTGGGAAGGCCTGCTTCAAGTAGCTTTCCACTGAATCCTTCCACCGAGGATGCTGTGAATGAACGCGGAATGGAGCCGACATCGCAGGAATTTGGCGGCGGAATGCAGGCAGCTGCTCGTCTGGAACGACGACACGTTTTTTACCTCCAAGGGCAAAGAGGCGACGACGGAACAACGGGCGTGCCTCGAGGAAAAAAACTCTCGAAAGGCGCTAAGCCCTAATGTTTCAGTCAGTCTAATCCAATCTCCCAAAGCGGAGAGCCAACACTAGAACAGTAACGCCTAGCATCACACGGTTCGATGTTATACTAAACGGTCAAGCTGTTAGACGCAGCTGAGAGATCCCCCCCCCCGTTTCTTTCGTGGATTGCTGGAATATTTGAACACAACCCCAGAAACCCTCTCTGAGACCACCTTTCTTCAACAGTCGACGAGATATGGCAATAGGTTGACAATGGAAAAAGGGATGTCATCCTGCCCTGTATTGCTTTCCTGGCGCACTGCCATCCCACTATTCTGTGTTGCATTCCTGATACGCGCTGCGATGGATGCTCAAGTGATGGATGACTTGTACGATTCTTTTGCACACCTGATTTCACTCCGTCTGGCGGCTACTAATCCGCAGTGGGCAGCGTCGACACAGAAAAGCGTGTGAGCACTGTGTGTGGATACTTCGCGTAGGCACGAGGGCAACACCTGACGGAACACCTCATGGGAGAAGAAAAGGTGAAAACGAAAAAACTTCTAAAGTGTGCGTCATGTCGAATGTTGCGCTATTATGCACCTCAAGATGTGATATTACTATGATAAGTTGATAAGTAAATGTTAAAAAATATATATATATAGGGAAATTGATGTCACCATATTTATTAGTATGCTGTGGATATATTTTATTTCTGCGATATAATATATCGATGTTACATTACCACTACTGGTTTCCAAAATATGTTATTAGCAAAAAAGCGGCAGTGCATGTCTTGTCGTTTGATCCATTTCCCAATAAGATACGTTCAATATGCCATCTAAGCAATATGTCCCGTATTATATCAAATAATGTACCAGGCGTGTGCAGGTTATTACGGAGAATGCATTCTAATGAAAGCAGTGACTTGGGAAAATTGACAGCCAAAATCAGATTTCACTAAAACTATATTGTCGAAGCGGTCCCGCGCAAAAAGAAAGAATCCACATTTCACCGGTAAGTGTCTTTGGTTGACGCGTTATCGTATAAGAGCGCATTTTGCGTACGAGCGTCAGGTCCTACTTCTCTCAGCATACGATAATAGCGTGAGAACGATTCTTTCTCGATATTTTTTTCTCTTCTAATTTTCGTCCTGAGAATATTGACGCTACGTGGACTTATTCTTGAAAAAGAGTTTTCATACGTGCAATTTTAAATCGAGCATCTCCACTTACGGCTGAAATAGGCCGGAATACCGTTGTGGCGAAATATGCGGAAACTCTATTCAATGAAGCATCTGCTGTGTCTTTGATCAGGACGGGGAGAAATATATCGTGTGGTATGTAGCTATCTGCGTAATATTATATATATATACCCCTTCCCCCTGCTGGGCAGAAAACAGCAACAGGGTCGAAAAATGAGGTGGGTAAAAATTACCAAGTTGGAAAATGTGGTAATAAAGCTGGCGCTCAGTTGTGCTAGCGGAGCGAGGATAATTCGAAAGAATATAATGCAAACGTTTATGCTCTTACTAGATTCCTTTGCTGCTCCCCTAGAATAATTCGCCAAGTGGGTGTTAATGAGGTATGATTTTTGTAGGTAACTACTTATTTATGCGCTGGTATTTGCTGCAGCTGCCTCTGCCGATTTTCTTGTTTTCTTGTAAGCTTACACACTTTGGCGCATCTGCCATTCATACCTACACCAATGAAAACCACCAAAATAAAACAAATGGCAAACCAGTGCTATCACTAATTGGTAAATGCCACTACGCGCAGAAGGATCTAAAGTGTCGGAGTATCCGGGTCCGACAGAACCTTAGAAGTAAGAGACAAATGGGACCGGTTTTTACATGACAACAGCGAAGGCGACGGAAAAACATAGAGACGGACAGGGAACGTCGAGAAACAGACAGAACCTTAGAATGCTGCTTTACAGATGGCCCGAGCTATTTTCACACATATCTTAATCGCGTGATGTCGGATCGAGCATGTGTAGCGACTATATCCTGGCAGTGTGGGGAATGGAATAGGGTACAGTCGACGTACTCCACAGGACGAACAGGATATCACTACATAGCCACTCTAAAAACGTAACTTCACCGCATAGCACGCTCAGAAATAACCGCCACTCAGAATGATATCGTCCTCTTCCCTGATTTGCTGAAAGTAGAAACCCCCCACTGATGGAATGTTCACATCTACACATGCAGTTTATTTGCGTGGGTACTGGAACGCGTATCTGGCAGCCTACACCAGTTAGATTAGACCATTCTTGCGTTGCCGGAAAGGCAACGCAAGAATCAGGGAGATATATTGGTGCTCTTCACAACTGTACATCTGTACAACTTTCCCTCACTCTCTGTCTACGTGAAACTGCAAAGACAGCGAAGAACGACGGTCCGAGAGGAAGCATTTTTTTTAACGAGGGCGTCGGCCTTAAGGACTTGACGAATGTTTGCATGTTACGGCGTGAATGGTGCTTTGAAAGTCCGTCCGTTCAAGTGTCGGAGGACCTTCCGGCCATCCGGTCGGCCTTGGAAGCGTCCGAAGATGAGCGCCAAGGTCCCCGACCATCATCGATGGCCAGCATCGGAATACATCGTGAATCAACCGATTGCGGTCAAGGATTCGGATGCTTAATGAGTGAAATCCAGTTCGACTGTATCTTTAGGGGGGGCGTCACCTTTCATTGGCCACCGGAGCTTCACTTACAAGGCGAATGAATCTCGTGAGGTGGATGGCCGGTAACACTGTCCATCGACGGCAGGAAGGTTGTCACGAAGCCGTCGGGGCAGCGCCGGGAAAGAGTACCCGGTCAAGGTCCCCCAGAGGAGAAAGCGGCTCGGCAACTGTATAACAGGGCAAACGTCGCCCACCACGCACGCAGTTGGCCGCTATGGCCTTACAGGGAAAGAAGGGGGCTCCGCTGCTGCGGTTGTTCGTCGCGTTGCTCGTCTTGTCTGTCGCCTCAGCGCAGTTCAGTGCAAACGATGTCGTATCTCGCATCGATAGAAACCTCATCGACTGGGCTATCGGACAAGGGATCCAAACGTAAGTACCTTCCTTTCACTAGGTGAAGTGAACGCCTGACAGTTGTGAGGAGCCGTCATATCTTGTTTGGTGTGTGTGGCGAACAAGTGACACCGACAGCGGCTACGTGCGATGTGAACCCCCCTCAGCTTGGAGCTTACGAGTGGAAACCTTCCTGTGAACGGACAATTCTATCGTCTGATCACTCCCGGTGACAGGACATCTGCAACAATAGTGTGAATCACCACATTCATAGCGGACTTCGCCCACGCGCATGGTTGATTATCGTGAGCCGTGTCACAGGTTGGACTCCTGTCGCATGTGTCCACGTATCTATTTACATCTTAGTGAGCGAGGTTCCCTGCTCGTTGGCCCGTCTTGCCTCCTCCTTGTTTTACACCACTTTGATTGGTTGTTGATAGACAGTTAAGGAGCACCTCGTTCCTCTCTTTGACAACCTACGATTGTCGCACGACCGAAGATTAAGATCATCAGTCGTGCAAAAATCGCTTGCAACTCAATTTCTTCCTCAACATCCGCTTTGAAATGGACAGTGCAGATTTCACGCCTAAGTCGATCGTCAGCCGGCGACTGTCGATGAAAGCATCCGGTTCCGGGAGCATCGCAGCCTGGGGCGAAGGCAGGGCACCCACACGAGAAAAGAGACCACGCTTTCTCCTGCCTTTTCGGAGAAGGAGTTTCCTTATGAGCTGATGAAGGGTGCTGTATGGATAGGATTGTGTTGCGCAAAGAAGAATGAAGAAGAACAACTATTAATCCATAAAGCAATATCGTGTGCAATCAAGCAGCTGCCATCAAGTCTCTTATGGAATACATTCGTACTCCTTATGGTCGGCTGTATTGTGAATGCGACGTGATTTCATGATCGAGCTGTCTAGGATTTGTAACGTGTCGTTCCCTTGTCTGGCTTCGCAACGACGTGATTTAATAAATGCGCGCGTCGTCATTTGGGCATCCCGAGAGTAGCTGCCATTCGCAGAGTCTGTTAAAGTGAAGAATAGCCGCGTATGTTGTCGATAAATTACACCGACGTTATCCTCTCGTCCAGCGCGCGGTAGAATGCATTGATAACTAAAAGGTAACAAACGAATAATAAGTTGACGTAGCTTGATGATATGATAACATGTAACTCTGTCGCATGGCACACTCAGTCTACCAATATCTCAAAAGGGTAACCAGATGATGCTAATACGTCAAAGGAAGCTCTTCACGGTCGTAATCCGGACGAACGTTGGGGACGTTATTCGAAGCGTTTGTTGTGAAAGCTAGCTAAAAATGGGCGCAGCGGTACTCCTCACGTGGATATCTCAGATGGTGGTGGTGATGATTGCACTGCTTTGCGTAGTCGGCCACGCACAGGCGGGCAACGTCACGACTATCGCAGAGGGGGATCGTACGTCCAGGGCCGACTTCACAGGGAACTGTGCTAACATTTATCTTAGAGTGTCTGAGGAAAAACACCCAGACAGCACAGCTGGATTCCAACCCGGGGCACTTCCCAGTCCGACGTGGCATGTCATCATCGCACATGGATCCGAAACGCCTCTTTCTTTAACCTATGGTTGTTCTAATTTCCATTTAATACGTAATGTTCTCTAAGCGATGTTTTGTTTAATGTTCTCTAAGCATGGAGCTTGAGTGCTTTTCGGTTGCTGTGCACACATTCTAAAGAGAGCCGTCAGCAGTATTCACTTACAAGCGTGATAACCATGTTGCTGCGAAGAGGACAACAAACTAAAATGAAGAAAAAGTGATACTGAAACTGAAACTCTAAGAGCTCGTACTGCCTCGGGGACCCCTCGCCCTACATGGCGTCATAGCAGTTCTCAGGCGGGCAGTATCAGGCCGATACGTTACCCCCCCGATATCAGAGCGACGGGAAATACGCTGCCGACGTCAAGCACAATCCTTTTATGGAAATGCGCGGTGCTATTCGAAAGAAAATATTTGTTTTTGAATTTGCTGTACAATTTCGTGTGCCGCGACATCACGGGGCGCAAAACGAATCAGCTCCCCCACTTTAGTTCTCTAAAAAAATCTTCAGTAGGAAGTCAGTCCTGTGTGGTTTATTAGTAACACTGACTCTGGTTCATGCACAGGCGTCCACTACCTTGTCAGGATGGAGCTCGCCATTGCGGTGCTACCACTTCGAAGCGTGTCTGACGAGCTGTCACACGCTTTTTCAAACGAAACTGCTGTGAATATCCATCGAGAGTTAACGTCTCTTTATGGGGAAGGCTGTACGAGTATCCAAGTGATTCGCGTTGGCGTGCATGCTTGACAGAAGGCCATGAAAACGTGTACGACGAACAACGCCGCGGAAGGCAAGAGGGAACAATATCGGAATACTGGGAGAAGATATTCGCGTTACCATTGATGAAGTTCTTACGCGTCTGCCTCCTGGGACGGAAGTCGGACGCTCGAGCATCGGAACAATTCTGTCAGATCAACTTCGTTATCGAAATGTCTGCGCCAGACGGGTGCCCCGTTTGCTCAGTGATGTTCATGAGCAGCAACGGACGAATTCGGCTCCAATTTTTCTGGAAAGGCACCAAAGAGACGGGGGTGCATTCCCTTAACGCATCGATACTGGTGATGAAACGTGCGTGCATTATTCAGCCGTGGAGGCGAAACGTCAACCAATGCGTGGTTTGGAAGGCGGCTGGCGAAAATGCTCAGAAAAAAGCTCAGGGATAGCGCTCTCTGCTGGAAAGATTGCGGCAGCGGTGTTTTGCGACTGCCACGGTCTTTTACTGGTACACCACTTACCCCACAGAAGGAAACAACGTGAGGCTGGCGGTGTCCAGAGATATTGTGAGATCTTGAGTAAACTTCGATCCGCTATCGAACAGAAAAAACTCCCCACTCGGCTCGCGAGAATTTGCTGGAAAAATTCAGATGGGAAAGGTTTCCGCATTCGTCGTGCCCTCCAGATCATTGTCCTCTGTGATTTCTCTCTCTACCGCAAAGTGTACCTCGCCGGCCAACAGTTTGCAAGTGATGAATGAAATCTGAAGGGAACAGTTTGCTGCGCGAATACTGCTTAGTATGGTACAGAGAAGGTGTTGAAAGACTGGCTGACCGGTACCAAAACTGGTTGAGGAAAGAGGGTGACTATATTTGTAAGCAATGCAGTAGTTGTAACGCGTAAATTTAAGTAAACGTTAAGGAACAGCGTTTAATGTACGTTTCCACAACAGGGAAACTTATCTATTCATGTCACTTGTATACTGGCGTGGTGTTATAACATCAACAAGTACTTTAGAGTAGAGTTACATTTTAAGGAATTTGTTGCCACAACAAAAATTCTGCGGTTCAGTGAAAGTGAGTGAAGGGACGAGCCCATGTCGCCGATATATCGAGCAAACTAGCTGGTCCGAGTACAGGAACTGGCTTCTCTGCTCCGGTACTGAGGTCTATCACTCTACTCGAGGCACTTGTGCAACCCGGTAGACCAGTAGGTGTCCCTTTAATGACTTATTGTATCTGCAGTACCTCCCTTTTATTTCTACCTCACAACTGGATAAAATGGTAATCAGTAATCGCGTTCATTTTACCTCCACAAGCTTGCATCTCGCGTTACTGCTCGTTATTACATTATTTCGGCAGTACGTAACAGCAGACAGCTGCTTGACGCTATATTCTGCGCGGAAAGAATACTGGAAGCGAATGAGCAAGGGTACGTATAGTGAGGTTCACTAATGTGAGCCATTGACGGCTTCTCAACCTGAACAACAATCGCGAACCCCACGTATTTACGGACGAAAAATTTTGAGCCGTGATTATGGATATAGATAAGACCTGGTTTCTCAATTTTGATTTCGTGCTAGCGCCGCGAAGAAGAAACTATGGCTATGAGCGGCGGACACACATTGACAAATGGAGAGAGAAAAACAGAAACGAGTGGGGGAAGAGTAGGTATACAACAGTTAGATGCGCAGACATTTATGGATTTTTTGGGCTCCAACTTTCAACTATAGTCGTGCAAACAAGGCCGATGTTTTGGCGCGTCGACTTTATTTGCGTAGCATTTTGTACACAAGAATTGCTCAAATAGTTACTCCCTTCCTGCGCTGTGTGCCCTGGTGAATTATATCAAGGACATACGTGCTCAAGTAATTATTTTAATCACTCGATGCTTTCACACATCAAGCGTCATAGAACAGCTGGTCTCACCACAGTCTCGCTGTGGCTGTATCACAAAACCCTCTTTCTCGATTTCGGTTTCGGTTTCGGTGATGCAAAACAGGTTAATATAATCTACAGCTTACAAGAGCAGTTTTGACATACTCAGAGGTGGGTACGTTGTCCCGGAAAGTGTCCCGATTTTGCAGCGTTTTCTGTCCCGCTCTTGTCCCGATTTCAGTAATATTTTTGTCCCGCTAATCCCAGCACTACACATCACCACTCACTTCATAGATCACGAGGCAGTACTCGTCACTCTAAAGTAGTTGTGCATATATCGGCAATAAACGTGTCGACATCCACACAAAACAGCTACCGCTGAAATTCGCATTACACAATCGCGTAACCGTCCTGTAATTTTTGTTTCTTCTAATCTAGTCTAATCTCCCCCTAACGTAATCGAAGAAATTACTAACTCGCTTGCTCCCTATACAAACCTCCACCCGCAGCTGATTGATTGCATTTCCATATTTTCCTTCTTGGACTGATCCTGTCCTGCCCGCACTTATTCTTCTCTTTATAGCATTTGTAGCCGTCCCAACCTGTTCTTCGCTTTATGTATGCATTTACCGCTTAATCAGTCTGAGGTACGACAGTCAAATATCTTCATTGTGTTACGTCGACATGGTTACAGAGCATCAAGATTGATGGCGGAAGAACTGCGACCTAGATATACGAACGAAAGGATGAACCCAATTTTTCGTGATCGCCCACCAATGATCCGACACGTTCACGGCGTGTCTCGTCAAACGCCATGAAAGCCCAAAATGATCGTAAATATGACCAACGTTAACCGTCAAACTGTTCCGGTGGAGCATCGCTGCAGTGAAAGGAAACTGTCCCTCTCGGCGAGCTCTATCCTAAAGCGGGTGTCTGTAGCTTAACGAGCAGGGATCGGTCTAGCTGTTTGGACGGTGATCTTGCTCCGCTCCAATATCTTGTCTATGTCCGAATACCTTAGACAAGAGAGTTCGAGCAACTGTTCCACGAGTGTTCGCGCACAGAATAGACCTCTACCTGTTTGTAAACAAATGACGTCATAATGTTCGACAGCGCCACCAGTTTGGTAGAGTTGAACTACGCTCAAAGCTAGTGGCGAACAAGGTCGCGTCCGAAAGCCACGGTCCTGAGGGGATTACGATGGTCTCTGAAAGGGACGCGACCCTCGGTCCTACTTTTCTTTCAGCGAACAATTGCCCATTCGTGGAACCCAGCTCTCCCCTTCCGATCTGTTTTGATTTCGGTCTGTCTACGAACGTCATGATGACGTTTCTCGGGTAGATGTTTATACCCACCGACGGCGATAAACCAGCTAAAGAAGCCGCAACGGGTAAACTTCTGAAAACAAACAAGAAAATTTCGAAGAATAATTGGAAAGTATAACTTACTCGTATTTGACGATGCACTGTGCTATTAAACTCCTCTTTACTTATTCGCGGTGCCAGTAGAGTCGAGAGCGCATTTCTTCAAATACACGTAAATGCGATTATGTATCTAAATATTTTATCACATGACAGTCAAATTTCTCGGGAAAGAACTCGCGAAAATTAGGTTCAAGTGTTTTATCGGTGGGTAGGCGTACGAGGGTTAGTTTTATAAACTTGAAATACTCGGTGCAATTTAAACAGCTTCCTAGAACTGAAATTCTGAGGAACCATCTGACAATAAATATTTTACAGGCAACGGCACATATGGAACGTCACGGAGCCGGTACTCTTTGACAGCGGATTCGCCCTTCGTCCTCCAGAACCATCCTGGTACCAGGCTGCCCTCTTCAAGACGAAAGTAATCTCGAAAAACCTCTCGGCCGTGGCTGTTATTACCGAAGAAGCGACGAAGAACATCGTGCGCCACCTGGAGTTGAGCCCCCGCGACGTAGCCTTCAGCTTGACCAAAGTGGACATCGCCTTCCGCGCCTGCCCATACCGTCCGAGGCCCTGTGGACGCCCATCAAAATACCGCTCCTACGATGGCTTCTGCAACAACTTGCAAAACCCGTATTGGGGCAGCGCCAACTTACGCTACCTACGCTTCCTGCCGCCCAGTTACGGAGATGGTGAGTCCACACATACAAAGCTTGTTCCGACCTTTCAAGTCCGAAACTAAGCCGCGCCGAGCAGCGTATCGATTAATATTTCTAATTCACCTGGAATTCCCGAAAACAATGTCCAAGACGACGCATGTAAACAACATGCTCGATGGCGGTCCAACATTGGGATTAGTGAAAGGTCGATTAGTGAAAGCGGCATCCTACATTTTGTTTTCTTCCGCTCTTAAGGACTACGTACGAAGTACAAGTTCGTAATGAGGGGTCAGCGACATACGTGGGTGCACGCCAGCCAGGAATACCTTGTGCTTGTTATAACCCTCAGTATTCAGTGGTCACGTTACTCACGCAACTCTGAGGTTTCATTTTGGTTATTTTTTAAAGTGGATTTACTTCTTTATATACTTAGAGTCCTCAATGGCTCAAAGGCGGGTGTGCAACGTGGATTGTACGGGAATAATAATTGCAAAAATTAACGGAAGAAGATCTATGTGGGCAAAAACATCATATGATAGCCACACAAACACAACAACAAATGAAGCAAAGCAATACAGACAGCATTCATGATGAACACTTACAGTAGCAGAACACGTCGAGAAACGAGTTCAATTTCTCCTTTTTTTCCTTACAAACAAACAAACGGTGAACAAGAAATACACACAGAGCTCTTACGCAATAACTCTGAGTTACTGGTAATGTCTACAGCACGTTCGGGTAAGGCGTTGCTGATCGAATGCAGCAGTGATATAAATGATTGGAGTGAGAGCAGACCGTCGCTTGATCACGTTTGGAATGCTCGAGCATAAAAGAGTAGGATACCACTATCGAGTTCTGGTTTTCGGTATTTACCGGAACGCGCCGGTACGTGTCTTACGCGGTCGGTGAAGATAACACCGATAAGCACCCGAATATTCACCTCAAATCATCTGTTGTATCAAAGTAAATAACGTAAGCTCTTAACTTGCTTACGTTGCCATCTTAATGACGAGCAATGAATGCCATTGTTAATGTTGCAACGAAAGGAGCGCTGTGCGTTGTCCTCTCAGTCACTTAACATGTGCGTGGCAATTTATTACGTCATGATCAGGTTATCAGTTGATACCGTAACGAAAATGCAAAAAAGTGATGCGTTTACCGTATGTATAGGAAATGCTAGTTTCATTTTTCGACGCTATCACCGAATGTTTTTTGCGTTTAAAATATTCCCACCGGAAATCGTCGATTCGGGTTGAAGGAAATGACCACCGGCTTTTCACACCGAATTTCTGAAAACGCAGAAAAAAAAAAAAATCAGAAACCTTAGTTATAACGAGGGGCAAGAATCACGGTAAATTTTGCTTGAAGATCCTGAGTCTGCTACACAGGAGTGAGATACTATAGCGGGTTTTCAAGCTACATGCACGCGAACATAACATGACTATGATTAGAACTGAAATGGACGACCCTATTCAGAATGACTTCCAAAGAGATTATTAGAGACGAGGCCTCCATGTGGGTGGACACGTACACTACCTTTTGTCATGAGAAATGTTTGGGATGCCCGTTGACGACGCGAGAGACGAAAAACGAAGGTTGTGTAATCCGACGTTTGGTTTGACTTCAGTTCTAATTAGTACATATCGTCAAGAAACATAACATTCTTCCGAGAAGAAAAGATAAATATGTAACACATTATCCGCGCAAGCTGCAAGATGGAACAAACAGATAAGATCACACTGAACGTGGCAGAGAACTGACTCTACTTACTTTTTACATCACGACGTGCAAGAAATGGGCAGCATGTCTCAGACAATGTCAACCTCAGCAGGAGCCACGAATGGGGTCATTAAAAGAACCGACAACAATGATGGGTATACAAGCGACGTATGGATGATAACTATGCATTGTGAGGGTGAATCATCATCATCATCTTCCGATATCGCACACTCAAACTACTGAAAACGGTCATTTCGCTGCCGCAAGGGCCATAAAAGGCTCAGTGAATCGACAACTGTCCCATTGACAACGATTTCGGACGAAATCTTTGCTTGTTTTATTTGAGTTTAGGTGACGAAGAAACACTGTGGTATCGGTGCTTGTCCCGATGGCGACATGTCTGGCCGCTTCAGTCTTTGCACAGTGTGCCCTTGAGTGTCGCCAATTCTGTACTGCAACTCGAGTGCTTCTTAAGATGGCCAACGAAGCGAGGAAAGAACAACATACATAACCCATAGTTGAATATTCATGGGTGTAGCCGTATCGTAACGCTCATATATGTGTGGGTTACAGGACATTTTTTCGTTATAAATGACTTCAAGAAGGAGCACCGATTCATAAACGACCGCTTGTTTTTTGCTATGTAATTTTTGCGAATATAGCAGTGTTTTTTTCGTCTGTTTTTTTTTTAAATATGAAACTCTAGCCGGGGGGGGGGGGGGATTTCGTCTCATAAAAAAATATTGGTTTCACAATTCAACGTTTCATATTTTGCATTATGGCTGTCATCGCTTTATTATCAGAAAAACTGGGACAGGTCATACTGTAATGGATGCCACACGATACCTTTACATGCTTGGAGGCATCGACGTACCGAAGTAAAATTCGCAGCCCGCGTCCCGCAGTCCGCGACTACTCGTTCGTCCACTGGCATGTTTCGTATTCGTTCCTCAGGAAATCACCCAAGCCACTGATCTATATCGACTGCTGATAATGCGGATGCAAAATGGACATGCGAGTCGTTTGTTCTTGTTTGTCTTGAAAACAACTGGATTTTGTTGTACGCAAGTACGTCGTTTGAGGTATGGCGATCATTGCAAGCAGGGTCTGTGCAAGGCGTGACTAATACCACCTGTCACACGGCAAACTGAATGGCATTACCAGCGAAGGACGCTCACACTGAATGACATTCTTCCATGTCACACGGTAAAACCAAATAATAATAGATGCGATTGGCTCTCGCAAAGCGAATGAGTTCGAGGGGCTCATTCACTTTTCCTTTTCGCACCGATTGCATACCTTGTCTGCAGAGAGGTAGCAAAAACAACAAGGATAAACCGTTAGAAGAAATTAAACACGAATGAAAAGCTGTACTCCAATATTTTATCACGAATTTAATAACTTTTGACACGGAGGAAGCAAGGTTTAACGCTGTTTTCAGAGAACTACTCTCGTTCCCAGTCGACTCCCACGCCCGTGCGATTGATACATCGCACATCGGCTTCTTGCTTCTCTTTTGGCTCGTGATACTTAACCAATAGACGATTTCAGAAATTGCATGGCTGACCCGCCAGAGAGCGCCGTGTTGCGAATGCCCCACTGCACCTTGGGATTTAGTTTTCATGAGTCAGACAGAAGAAGAAGAGCGCAAACGGTTTCGGTTTTCCCGCCTTCCTTCGAGCACCAGGCAGGCAAGCACGAATGCAAACAATTTCCCACCACGCATTGCGCGATGCGCGTGACTTGGGCGACGGAGGGTCCCCGTGCGGAGCACAAGAGCAATATCTGAAATCGCCTATTGAGGGCCGTCCGATGCGCAACAAAATAATGTAATGTTTCACTATATGAATTCGAGAAAAGAAATAAAATATAGCGAATGTACCTGTATATAGCTTCATATGTTCGGCCCTGGTGTCTTAATAATCGCCTGTTATATCACTTGCGAATGACATTCTTTTTCTTCGTGTAGCTCGATGCAATACAAACGAATGTGATTCAGTGCGAACGTCAGTCGCTTTGAATGGAATTAAGTTTGCCGTGTGACAGCCCTCGGTATAAGATCTACTAGTCAAATGTGCACATGCAGCTCCCACGTTCTCATGTTTATATCCGTGTATTTACGCGAGCGACATTCCCCAGAATATTCCAGCGGAAGATGCGAAAAACGCCATAGCTTTCTGCTGTCTCGTGAGCGCTCAACGTCGTGTCTTCACGTGCGCTGCTAACCGTGGGGAACATCCTATACGACACAAGATATTCCGTAGCAGACGACAGGAAAAGACGCTGACGGAGCCATCTCCCGAGTGTCGTCTGCTAAGTGCGCGGTACGCCACTCCCGATATTCCGGCACCGTGTGAATGCTCGACGTAACACGGGACGGAACTTCGGTTCCGCGAGTAGTGTTTTCGCTTTTTCTTCCACTAGAATCTTCCGTGAGGATGTCCTTCAACCGTATTAGACAGAAATTGCGTGCACTCCCTTAGCCATCGCGCAGAAATTCGTCCGAGGTATTTTTAAAGAGGTACTAAAGTCCAGCAATTTCAATGGAAGACACGGTTACCTTGACACTAACACAAAAGGAACGAGATATATCGGCTGCGTCATTCGTGATTGATGAGGGAAAGAAGATCCTACAATTTACGCTTTCCTTCTTCCTCTGCTTCCCAAGAAGATCGACAATGCGGACACTTCTCGGATGGGTTCCCTCAAACGATCTCTCGCCATGATTAGATCGCTTGCGCAGACCAGTGACAGCGCATTGTCAACCTTCTGGAGAAGAAGAGGGAGACGGAAAGCGCAGGTTCTTCTTTCCCTCATAAATGACGAACGACGCAACTGAGAAATCTCGTTCCTTTTGTGTTGGTGTCAACGTAATCGTAATCTTTTATTCCACAAGGAGGAATTTCTCCACTTCAGTTGCCCTTTAAAGCTCTCACGGGTAAACTATCAACAGCATCGACGTCCACAGAAAACAAATATTTAGGGAGAAACTTTGCCGCAGAAACAGATTCTACAGAGACGATCGCAGTGGACGACTGCTCGGGAGTGAGAGAGAGAGTGCATCCCCCGTCTGGTATAATGGCATCCTTTGCGGAATTGCGTATCCACCAGCTGAGCTCTTTCGCTGGCAGTGTTGGTGCACGCTTCACCTCAATTCCGTCCGCTAGTGCCGTCCGAAGAATGCAATCGGCGACAGCCGGAAGAGAAATTGGATCGGAGAAGTGCGGAAGCGGAAAAACTCCATGTAAACTCGTCTCGTCAGTAATAGTGACTCGTAGAAAATAATCGGGCACTCCCGATTGGAGGTAGGCATTATCGCTGAACCATCGAGTTTGCATCCATTATCATCTAACGGACGGCAGAAGCCAACATGTCGGAGAGGACTTTTTGTTTTCATCCTGTCTCTTTGCAAATTGATTTAGTACAATGTTAAAAGCGTCCCTTCTAATTAACGTGCCGTTTTTTTTTTCGATGACAAAATGGATCACGCGAGAAAGAATCGTTTAACGCTTCCGTACAGGTAACTTGACAATATTTTTATCGCTCTTTCATGGATGTATTTCATTTGTTTTCGACCCTTCATTTTTTTCTTGTTGCTCTTCTTATTTTTTTTTTTTTTTTGTCTATTGATATTTCCTCTCGATGGATAGCATTATTGACGTTCGCCGATATCCCCATGAGTGTGAGAGGCAGCACGGGTAGTCGGTGATGTCAAACCATTCCCATCGCGTGTTATTTTATTTCAGTTAACATTTTGAACTGGCAGGGAGACTAAGTAGTGCAGTAAAATGCAGCTTAAGAGTAATGCGAACAGTTGATGTAAGTAGCAGTGGCCATAAATAAAAACAAACAAAACAAAATTCTCCCCCGAGAAGATGCAAAAAGATGTGCAAAACGTATTTATAGAAAATACCAGATGCACACGCGGTGCCCGAAATGATGATACTCCGCAAGTATATTCATCTGGGCTTGTTGGTACATGCTGAGCTGAAAAAAAGAAGAAAACATTGAACAGAAGAAAACACAGCGGATGGAAGCAATGCAGCGGGTCCTGTTCACTTCCCGGCAATCACTGTTCAGTACTCGCTGCCTTTTCTTCCCCCCCCCCCCCCTGAAGTGCTAGTCATGGTTTAGTAACCTCAAACAAAGTACACGAATTATTGTTATACCTCGTGAGAAAGTGAGTGAAAATGAAAAATAAATACGGATATCTAAAAGCGATAAAACTCCGGTGCAGGGGACACAAAGAGACAACACAGACGAAGCACTTTAGATGTACCACCAAACAGCCCGGTTTTTATCGCTTTTTAAATACGGATAAATTGGCTGCATCCTGCTAGCGACACGGTTGTCTAAAATCGCCTGTCAGTAGTTCTGCAGCCCATATTTCCGTGGTTGCCCTCGGAAATGTTGTTCCAATATTGTATTTAAAGGAAGACCATACGCTGCACGTGTTTATTACTCAAAATAAATGATATTGCATCACCTGGATAATTGAGATGGGATAAACCAAAGGGTACTGATTTCAGAAAAGCGTGTCGCAAGCAGTACATGCCACTCCCCGTCACTTAACGATTAAAGTAACACTTATCAGTCAGTTACAACGTAAAAAAGCAAACGAAGAAAGACAAGAAACAAAGGGAGCTTAAGGATAAGAAAGCAGGAAAGAGAGAAAGTGCAGAAAAGTTTCCCACACTCTAAGAAAAAAAAAGGAGTAAAACGGGGAGTAATTGCAACTTCTACTCCTCTAGTCTGCAATTACTCCCCATTTTAGTCCCCAAGCCCGACATTTACTCCCCAGGATTGCAAATTGTCACTGAACTTCGCGAATGGTCTCCTGAATGTAACCGTCTACGTAAATATGTGCCCCTCGTCAATTTGAAGGGCATAAGGCTATATAACTCAGCCAACGCAGCAATTTTCCAGCCACACAGAGTAAGAAACAGTTAGCGCATCTTTCTTCGCAAATTGTGCCCTATGTATAGCGCAAGATTTTATATCACTCGATATATCACGGTTGACGGTTTGCTTCAAAGTATTTTCATGCATGCACACGAATTATGTGCTTGAGACTCTTACAACAGCGCGTGAAATGCAGTCTCCACTCTGTGACATTCATTTACTCCCGAAAGGGACTATTTTTTGTGGCAATGCATTTAGTCCCCAAAAGGAGTAAAAGTACTCCTTTTTTCTTAGAGTGCATACTGAAGATTGATTATGTAGAGATGAAGCTTCTTATGCGTCGAGTTTAGATTGACGAAAAGGGAGTAAAACGGCGCCGTAAGGGGAGAGGAACACCACCGAGTAGTATTTTAAAAAGGAATGCAGAACGTCTGAATTGAACTGTACAGGCCATGAAAAGCGGGATATTCAATGTACAAAAAGATGGGAAAGACGGGCTCCATGTCAAGATGGACTCCTTCTCGGAAGAAGCAACGAGATGAGAAATTGCACGTGGATCCCCCAGGATGTAAGACAGTAGGACATACCGAATGAATGAGCGATAGAGCAATACGGGGGAGAAAGACACGACGAGTTCTGGTTAGAACACGGAAGCCATCTTTAGTATTACGCGAGAAATAATGAGAGTCTGACGGCGGCTATTAATTATTATGTCAGGGAGTGCAACTGCGTCTGCAACAACCGTGAAAACAGGGTCGGCCTGCGAGCTCCTTTTGGTTTTAAAGGGACACTCCGAGGCAATCCGAAACTATTATAATGGCTGTGTAAATAGGTACCATGCGTGACGTCACCGGTAGTCTCGTGTGGGCCACCGGCTGTTTTTTCGGGCACGCGCTTTGTAACTTCTTCGTGCCACATGGATGACCAGTCATATGCTTCCACGATTTCGTTCTAAACTATTCGCCTGCGGTAAAAGCAAAACCATCAGAAACCCGTACACGAGGACTACCGGTGAGGTCAAGCCCAGTGTTGCTGGATTGCTTCTCCGTGGAGGAGAGCCTAATCACTCAAAGGAAAATATTCATTTTCTAATTATCTGTGCCACCTGGGGATGAGAAATTGTATTCACTAAAATATCATACGGTATACGGATTGATGTCGCACTTTTACCTCAACACGTTTTTGGTGCCGAGTCGCCCTTTAAAGATGAAACATTTATTATCACGTCGATAGGCCTTAATGACGTCGACGGACAGATCCCAGTCGGGGTGTTTGACCAATTATTCATGTACACAACCATGCGGGAGACCTCAGGTAATGGACGCCATGTCAGACATATTTTGCGCGCTTTGTTAGTTACACATTTAGAATTACGCGTTAGAGCGTGACGGCAAATTTGCAAATTGTCGGTCGTGAAAAGTTACAAAGGCAAGGTTAGCGCACAGATTGGGAATATAGCTGCGTCTGTAGCTTTCTGGTCCTTCTTGTAGTAAGTTAATTTGATATGTGCGCCAATATTATCAAACTGCTATACTGTCAATTGAATGATGCCAGTTGAAGAAAAGACACCAGCAGTGGATTCGAACCCAGCACACTCTGATTGCCTGTCAGAGATTCTGCCAATTACACCATGTTAGCTACTCTCTTTTCAACGTACCAAGCCACACTAGGAAACACGGGGTCATCCACTCACCCTTATTGCCATTGTGTTGTTGAGTTGAGTTGAGTTGGAATGTAAAAAAGAGAAGAAATTGAATTTGTCACCTGATGAATTCTGCTGCTCCCATAAAGAACTCCTAAATAGATGAACCCCACCGAAAGAAAAAAGAAAAATGAAAGCCATTGTGTTGTGTTTGTCCTATGTGTTATTGTATCATCCGCTACAACGTTGCTATACTGTGTTCTGGGGCCAGCGTGCTGCACCTTCATATATATATTTTTTTTTCTATCACTATTGCTCACACTCCCTGCTATATCCACTTTTAAATACCAGAGTCCAGAAGGCGGACTACCTATCCAAGAAAATGACGAAAGCAACTTAACGACGATTCCAAGCGCGAAAGAGAAACAGGGAATGTGTTTCTTACTACAGCCCTCGCCTTTTTTTTTTCTTCTATTCATTATTGTTTTTTGAGTATTGCTCACAGACATCAGCCCTCTCTTTCACGTGTATGGCTATAACACGTTCGCTCCTAATCACTAAAAAAACTAACAATTCATTGATTGTTTCCGATCTTTGCATGCTGTTCATTTTACAACCTAAGGACAAAAATTCTCGGATAAACCGCGTAAAATATCCCGTAATTCACTCTCAAGATGTCTCTCTGAATTCCTTCGCCCGCGGATGCTATTTAGGGCTCGCTTCTGGGAAGTGGTCTCAATGATGAAGCAGCGCTTGAAGGAAATGTCACTGTCGCGGATAGAAACTAGCGAATGTGCATGTTTGTGCATGGTTCGTTGGTTTGGTGGGAGAAACGCGTATGTATACTAAATGTATTCTGACCAGAAAGCAGAGAGCTGTTCGATGTGTTACTTTTGCCGAGGAAGTGAATTGTTTGAATGAATTGAAGTCAAATTTCTGGTGCCTTACGACGTTTAAATTCATCTTTCAATAATCGCGTTTGATGTCGTGCTGTCCTCCGTCCCACCTTCGTCCTGTTAACTGACATGGGAATCAGGTTTGTAGCCATGTAGCACATAGAGCCCGCATATAGCCCAGCACTCAAACAGGTTAATTTTTTAGAATAAAGCAAGTCATCGTGTATTGAGACTTTTGGGTTTCATCGTCGAAAATACATTTTTTGAAACAGTGGGAGTTACTCACAACCTGATATACAGAGATATGGACATATAGCGGCGACAAGCTCACAGCTCGAAATTGATATTTTACAGTTTTAATTACGCGCTTCAGTAAACGTGCGAAAATTATTAGAGTAAGAAGGAGCTACAGCCAGAAGTATTTGGATCGATTAAATACGGGATTGCCGTATACACAAGGAAGTCCCATTCAGTTGTAGTGTTCAGATGAAGGCACAGTGGCGCTGCTCTCACTGAAGTTTTGAATACTGAGTGCAGTCCTTTGTATATTAGTGAAGGCCGTTTTGTCATCCCGTTGGAAAGTTTTCATCGACACAAGAGCGCGTGGGAGAATCGAAACGAGGTGACCTCGAAAAGAGCCGCCATTGTTAAAGGCGACTGTTGACAATGGGCTGCCGTCTTCCGCAATCGTGCTCTTCGTAAGGGAATCCCCGTTAGTTGGACACGAGATGGAGCAGGACCAATACCTGGCGGTATAATGGACCGTTTCTTTACATTGCCAACGACCGAAACAAAAAGCGAGCCAGAATGGATGGCTTCAATAAGCAAATTCGGAAGCAAACGCTGGTGATGATACGAGCAACAATTTGCGTTACACTTTACTCACGGGAATGGAAAATGCAGAGTTTTGAACCATCCAGAACTGGGCTATTTATACAACCGAAGCAGACATTCATTCACTCGCAACAGAAATAAATGTATACATACATACAGAGTTTGGACAAAATAACTCCAACACCAACCACACATCACACGTTATTTTCTTAATATGGAGTATAGGGCCCCCTGTTGCACATAATACAGCTGAATTACGTCGAGGAATGGACAAACATAAATCGCAACAACAACATGTAAATTTTATGCCACTCTTCAGCCAGTACTGAAGCTAGCCCCATGATGGAAGCAGGTGGTAGGAATCTACTCCTGACTTCGTTCTCTAGAATGTCCCACACAAGTCATAACATTCCAGTCTCGTGACTGGGCTGGCCAGGACAGATGTAGAAGTTCACTTTCATTCTCTTCCAACCAGGATCTATGTAGAAATAGGGATGTTCGAGATATTTTGTCCAAGCCCTCTACATAAGATGTAGTGCACATATCTAGTCTTGTACATAATGTACACATTCGGTTTAGGTATACATATTTGTATTGCATTGTACATGTATTGTACGTATCTTGCGTAGTAGTAGTAGTCACAGTGGTGTCCACAGTATAGTCATAACTAGATGTCTGTGCGGGTATGGAATTATCGATCCGCTCCCGCACCGCACCTGCAGACACAACCTCCCAATCCGTACCCGCACGAGTTTTGGTGGAACTACCGGCACCTGCGGGTCACGCGAGTATATCCGCAGACCCGCACTACAGGGGCGTGCAGTCGAGTTGCACGAGTTAGTGTACTGCAGCGCAAACAAGAAAAACACGAAAGGGTTTGTGAACGTTTAATCGTACTCTACATTTGGTACATCACATGCACGATACATAATTGTCGAAAGAACGGCCATCAAATTATTATAAAACGCACTGGAAGTCCGGTCTTTTGCGCGTATGTTTCGCGAAAAAGCATGAACGCGAGTATGTTGCGGGTACCACTACGACCCGCAGCGGCAACGCGGGTGCACGCGCACTACACCCGCGACCCGCATCAAGTCACATTTTCTACCCGCAAAACCAGGATTAGTGCGTGTATCCTGGCTTATCCACGGGTACACCCGCAACCGCGCAGGCCTCTAGTCATAACAACGTAACTAGCACAACTATAGCCCAACTAGGTCCAACTGGTGTCGTGTAGTGTAAGTAAATTTTCCTATAACAAAGAAATGTTCAGCCATGCAGTTTGGCGCCGATGATGGTCATACGGCTATTTTCGTATCGTTTACCTGATATGGCGCCATACTGTGCGACAGGGGGTCATGCAACCTGGGCCAACATCATAGGAACTATGCCGACATTTGCATTGGGGTGTTCGAGAAAGAACCAGTGAAAACACCCGGACAACACACCATGTGCGGAATGATCAGCGATACGCGCGTTTCTTTTCAGTGCGCGTGTGGCTGTGTGTATTACACCGAAGCAACTTTGCCGCCTACGATCACAGTTGGCAGCGCAGGATGACCGACCTTGCAGCGTTGTCAAAATTCTAGAGTCGTGAAACCATAATTCCAGCAACGAGCGTTTGGAGCTGTAGCCCAATCTTTTCGGAACACTGAGGCGGACATCAAGTTCGAGAGCTTTGGCGGTCCCACGACTTCAATTTAACGCTTAACTCTGTTTCAGTAAAAGGAGTTATTGTCACTAAAACATTTATCACGTCACCAACTAACGTTTGTAAAAAAAGAATTGAGTGTTACTTCAAATTACTTGAACTTTTAGCAAACCTTGATCTCGGTTCAAAGTTAACCAGTGTTTGTGAAACCTAGCCTAGGGACCTCAGGGAAGAATAGTGGAACTATAATCACGTCATTTGATATTTTCGCTCCCTCCCTTTTTAGTGCGACACACTTCGCTCCTTCGTTACATTTTCTTTCATCTTAGTTGTTCATACTTTATTATTCATTTATTTTTTCATTTTATCTGCAACCCCAAGCGGTACGTCGCTGAGCACTCAGCGTTAAGTGACATGGGGTAGACGGATCCACACAAGGAGAACTTCTGGAGTGGTGGTGGTGTTGAAAGAGCTCGCCGTTGTCAGCCTGATAGAGGTGGGCAACGTCACGACTAACGCTATGGGGGGAATGTACGACAGACAGACACCGCAGCCGGCGATCCCCCATAGACCCCATACGAGCCATAGCGAGCGGGTGATGCCTGCTGTCATATTGGAAGGGACAAAAACTGACACCGCCAGTATGGTTGCGGGCAAAGCGTACCTTTTTTGCAGCTGCGTCTTGCGGGGAAATCGATAGAAAGAATCAGCCCGTCTGCCGTATGTCATTATGAGCACGAAATCTTAGATTTCGTAAGTGATTATCGCACATGCATAACGAACGGTCAACAAGGGGGTTATGAGAGTTTTATCCAGCGATTTCCAGCACGGTCCATTTAAGCGAGGCAGAAACGCCTTTTTTAAGCAATTATTTTGCATGTTAGCATAAAGTTTCACACGCAAAACTACTAAGGAAGTTGTCCGCTATTATACAACACGATGGTCTCATACAATGGCTTACATTCTATCTTCAGGACAGATTGCAGTGTGTTTCATTGGACGATTATATGTATCACCAAAAGTGCCTGCTACATCGGGAGTGCCCCAAGGGTCCGTCCTGGGTCCCGTCCTTTTCCTTATATTTTTGAATGATATTGCAGAAGTTGTGTCTCTACCATGTGGGTTATATGCTGATGATTGCATTATTTGCGACGTTGTGAACAATACAAATGATCAACTGCTATTAGATGAATCACTCAACAAAGTTCTTAAATGGACAAGGTACTAGCAGATGGAATTAAACGTTAAAAAGTGCGTGCAAATGACAATATCCAGGAAAAATAGGCCACTGTCTTTCGCTTACTCATTGGACAATGCGCGCCTCCGCACCGTAGACAGATACAACTACCTTGGAGTTATATTAACATCCGATCTCCGTTGGACCTGTCACGTCGATGAAGTTTCAAGAAAGGCCACCAAGAGACTGTGGTTCTTGAGGCGTTTTATGCGCAATTGCACCCGTAAAACTAAGCTTGCAGCTTATCTTTCCCTTGTTCGCCCAATCCTTGATTATGGAGACGTAGTCTGGGATCCTCACACAGCATCCGACATACTTAAGTTAGAACGTGTTCAGCCTCGTTTGAGTGGAATTTGCTTCCTGAATCAGTCATATCTCTTTACATGATACAGACACGTTTGTTTCAACTATAACAAGTATGTTTGCTAACATCTTAACATAGTGTTTCGCACTCGTTGATATTACCATGTTGTCATACGTATTGTTACCACCAGACTTGTACGTATTTGGAGTATTGTATTTAAAATACTGTATTTTAAATACAATTTGCGGTATTTTGGTACTCTACTCAATACTTTTTGTTTTGTGTATTTGTACTCTATTTAAAATACATTTTATGGTATTTTCTACTCAATACTCTAATTACATATTTTGGATCTCCCTCTCAAACTTTCTGTGCCTCGTCTTTTCATTATGTTGCTTGTTAAATGGAAATTTCCTGAGTCCCTCGGACTGGACCCGGACATTGGCCCTTCTTGGAAGTCTCCATTTAGAGATCTTGGCGCGTGTGTACTAATCCTTCGTAAGTGAGGGTTCTATTATGTGTGCCCTGTGGGACCTGCTAAAGTTTGCTTTGTTCTGGGTCACATATACCTAGTGGAGTTATGTAGTGTCTCTTTGTCATCTTTTGGGGACTTGTGTTTAGATGAGTCCTATCACACAGGGACGACTTGGGTAGTACACGGGGGTTAGGTGATTCCTGTCACATAGCGGCGACATGCCGCATTGACCAGTGACTGGTGACATTTTGCGTTCAAGGATAAATAGTATCTTAATTGTATTTCAAATACTTTTTGAAGTATTTTGTACTCTATCTTAATTACTTTAATTTTCTTGTATTTATACTCTATCTTAATTACATTCTGACGTCAGTATTTATTATCTTATCTTAAATACATTTTTGAGTATCTTGTACATGTCTGGTTACCACCGAACGTTAACAATCCCGCTTGTTATGTTTATTGTTCGGCCTAGTGTCTCTTTGCTCCACTGGGCGGTCAGCAATATTACCCAAATAAAAAAAATAAAAGAAGCACACATTCTAGAGCTACCTCAGTCAGCAGGTGTTTATTGATTCGCTTTTTTTCTGCGCCCGCTAAGATGGCGACGCGCAGGCGTCACCGCTCGGTCGCCTCTTCAACTCGAAAAGTTTTAGTATATAACCCCCTTGGATCCACATTTGTGGAACCACCATCTCTATATTTTTCGTCAAAAAATCCATCCATGATTGACACACGGGATTGACTTGAAAACTAAAAACCCCACATTCTAACGAACCAACCAGCACAACGACCTATTGAAATTCACCATTCCATGGTTACCTGCGTTCTATCTACAAATCTCCAAGTCGCGAGAGTAGCATGCTATACACGCCAACGAGATAACGCGATTAAAGTGCTAATGGAGCAGATCTTCGGCGCTTATCCTTTCCGATATCTTCTCCGAAGAACTCCTTCGTTTCGTACGTCACTCAATGAAATTAGCGGACATAATTGGTCAGGTATAAAATACGTCAATTACACCAGGAGAAATATTCCGATATATTCAATCAATCAATTTATTATGTCAATCTCAAATTACAATACTGGGAATTGCCTAAAACCAGTGCAAAAAGCCACTTCACAAGGGCGCAATCCCGTCTCGTACACTCGTTTCGACAACAGGTACATCGAACAAATATTACAAACGGAGATTAAACAAACTATAAACGCTAACAAAATTACAAACACTACACAAATAATGATGTTAATGAAGATAACGAGATAACATTAATATTTACTCTGTGAGCATGGACATTTAAAGTGGTAGGAAGACTTTGAGATTGAGATTGATTGCCAAAATTAGTTCTAGAAGTGGAAACTTTCCGCTTTTCTGCATGACGGGTGCGCTGTGCCAGCTGTTTTTATGGGAACGGTCATACGATTTTATTACCACTTTTCATAGCTAATAAACATGCTTTTGGTAAAAAAAATACGTACAAAAACGTGTTATTTTCATGATGATATGAGTATTAAACAAAATTTGAGTGCGTCTCACACAAGTTACAATAATTCTAACAGGTGGTGGTGGTGGTGAACGGGCGGCCGTTGTCGGCCTCACACAGGTGGGCTACGTCACGACTAACGCGCTGGGGAATGCGCGTCCTGGGCCGACTTCTAAGGGAACAGTGCCGACATATGTCTGAAAGAGTCCGAGGAAAACACAGGAAAAACCCCAGACAGCACAGCCGGCTCCGGGATTCGAACCCGGGTACCTACCGGGTGCCACTACACTGGCTGGCAGTTCTCCAAACCAATGGGCAGTAGCGCAGGACGGAAACTACGGGTGAATTGGGAAATGAAGCTGCAGACGACGTAGCAGATATAACGCATCTCGTCAACGGAACACCTAGTGACATATTCCAAGTCAGATGAAAAAGCTGAGAAAAAGCTGTTGAAATTGCTGAGAGAAGGCAATAGCCAGTCTGACTTTGTCGTGACTTAAATCCCCAATTTTTTCTTCTTCTATTCACATCACAAGGCAATGGTTACAAGCCAATAGTCGTTCGTCCTTGCTGCACCAGATAGACCCGGAGATGAAATTCCGTATTCCGTCCAGCATACGGGGACCTATCCAGACACTTAGTTCAGTGCGGTAGAGGGGTAGTCGGTTCATACACTGGCATACCTCGTCCGTGTCTTATGTGCGCTATCCACACACTTTTGCACCTGTTTCGCATTAACGTCCCGTCTGGACGACTGTTTCTCGGCAGGGGTAGTTCAGCAAGCTGTTCAATGTGTGCAACTGTGGAAAACACGGAGCACATCCTCATGCACTGCACAAAATATGCACCCTAAAGAGGTACATTGAAATCTGCACTCGACAATATAAACTTCGACATATAGTAAAGGTGTTGGATGTATGGAAACCCAAGAAGAGAGATGCAACGTTGTCAGCACCTGTAAACTTTATACTGAGCTGTGATTTCGAAACAGACCTTTAGGACCGCGTGCTTGGCATGCGCCGTCGAGTTCCTTGTTGCTTGTTCCAGTTTTAGTTTGTCGCAATTCTGTGCGCTTTTATGGGATGCATATGCATGTAAACATGCAGTTCAGGCAGAGGGACGGGTGATGTTTTTGTATTTTTTTTATTTTTCCTTTTTGCGGGGCTCATTCATTGATGTGTTCATTTTGGGACGAGCAGAATTCGTCGGGTGACGAATTCAGTTCCCCCCTTTTTTTGTAACATTGAAACTAAACTAAACTCTACAAGTGAATTGTAAATAATAATTTTTATCATATTTTGCAAAATTTGACGGAAGCGCTTCATGAGCCCGGGCTGAGCTTTGATGGGACTTCGAGATTTTGGCCTTAGCATATGTTCGGCGATATGTGGCGAATCCACGATAGGTTTTCAGAAAAATGTACTCATTTGACCGATTTGACGAGTTCAGTGTGGTTTCGTCCTAGAAATACATCAACAGTACAATTTACGGGTTTATTTTTCGGCTTGTTAGGTACAGCCTTGGTTTTGTTAGTATTTATAACTAGGCGATTTGTTACTGCTCAACGGTTTATTGCAGCAAGAGCTACATTAGCTTGATCTACAATTTGGTCAAGGGCGGAACTGGAGATGAATATGGTCTTATCATCGGCATTCATGTAAAATTTAACAGCTATTGATGTTGTCAGTTGTAAATAACAACGGGCGTAACGCAACGGGCCTGTGGAAAGCCCGTCAATTAATGAATCGGTGTTAATCGAAACGCACTGTTTCAGTGAGGTTAACATACGATTGAAAAAAAAAAAAAAACTCTTCGAACAGAACCGGATAACACGGCAACCACAATCGCGAATGATATCCGCTGATTCGTTGCTATATTTGTGACACTTATGCAGCTATGTGAAGTGTCACAGAAAGGCACACGCTTTGTCCAAATCGGGAATAATGGCGGTATATCTATCTGTGGAATGTTTGACCTTCAAACGTGTTATGTAGCCAAGTTGTATTTTAAAAGTGTTATCTTAATCGTTACGGGCGATTTTTAATTCTAGAAAGCTATATACTCACCCCATACTTTCTATAATGGAATTAAGCGAGCGCTTATTCAAACAAAGGTGGACGAGTAAATTTCCCCCTATTTTTATTTTCCACTCCAAAAGTCCATCCATTCTTTCTCATAAGAAATGCAGCATAAAAAAAGGATGCTTATTTGTATTTATTTTACTGTATCGTGGCCTTTTTGCAACGTGGCTCGAGCGCAGTGTAATCTTTCCACGAAAATACCAGTAGACAGTTGCATACTATGCATGTTGGTAAACAACGCGTTTGATGTTCCGGCCCAAATGTCAGGCTAAAAAAAAATATTATATTTTAAGGGCGATAGAGTAACTGCGTGACATGGTGTTGAAGGAAACAAGCAGTCAGAGAAAACGCACGCGGACGGAGGGATCGAACACAATTTCTTCACCTGAACATTAGTAATCGAGTACGGAGTTTGAGTGAACATCACAAAAAAGTAACCAACTAAAGTACAAGCGTAATCAAATGATTAGATTAAACTACAATTACAAATCGTTGTTGCTCTTGCACCTGAAACGTGTATGTGCAACATAATTGCATCTACAGTTGCAGCTGTTGGATGCTCAGATACGCGTACCTGTCACATCACGAGACACAAAGCACAACAACAACAACAACAAATAGATCATGACTATGGCCTGGGGTGATTCACCGCTGGAGAGCAGTACACTACCCCATTACACGCGAAACATGAGATGTGAGATATGAAAATGAAGTTATGTGCCCGGGCTGAGCTTTGATGGGGCTTCGAGATTTTGGCCTTAGCATATGTTCGGCGATATGTGGCGATTCCACGATAGGCGCCACTCTCCTCCACTGGCTGCGCAGCGCTACGTCACACAAAAGGAAGGTGAAGAAAGAAACACATGAAAGAAGCGCCAATGGTCATTGAGATGCAGGGGAGGTCCCTACAGCGTCTGGAGCAAACCGGTAGAGAAGAGGAACTCCAACAACATCCGAAGACATCGACGGTGTTGCACATGGCTCTGACATGGGCCAAGAATTGCAGCCAGGTTGAACGTCCTTCTGCATGACATCTATTTTGTGACATTTATTCGTGCTTAAAGCCATGAGCGTTCGAGCCACACACAAAATATCTTACTCTCAGGTAATAGATGCGTGACAAAGACCCTGGACTCTCGCCCCCTTTTTGCCAAAATTGCTTGGTCCATGGCCGAATCCAGCCCACCAACGCTCTATCCTCAAAGCTCTTCTGACCCTTTTAGACATTGTAGGACTTGGGTCCTCACTGTGAGGCGACTCATTATTCAATTACCCACATTACCACCAGCAATAGGGTAGAGTATCGCCCCTTGCACTCCCCAGTCACAATCACAAAATAAAGTTGCTGTTGTTGTTGTTGGTAGCGAGATTTAGATCCAGATCACTAGCGTATAGCCAGAAAAATATATTGAGAAAGGTTCTATGAGAACTTTACATGGGGAGGAACATTTCACCCTCGTTTTCCTTTCCCCAAATGATAGACCTAAGAGAACGATTTCGGGGCAGGTTGAACCCCTGACCCCCTCCACTCAGTGGCGTTGCCAGAGGGATTTCGGGGGTTCAACCCCCCCCCCCCTGAAATTATTGGGAAAAACGAGGGTGGAATCCTCAATCCACATCCACATGTAAAGTTTCCGTAGAGCCCCTCCAAAAAATAGTTTTCTGGCTACGGTACTGCTCACCCTCACCCTCTAATTACGCCACCGATCTATTCATGCATGACGTAGAATGACATCCCAGTGCTTTGGTGCGTCTCGAAATATAAGTAAGTTTGTCAGGAAACAGGGAGAGACAAACATATAGAGCATCCCCCTATTTCTTCTCGATGCACGCGGGGTGAAACATTTCCTAAGACACGTGCATTCGCCCATTTATACGAAGTCACCAGGAAATTGTCGTAGCGCCAAGACTCCGAAGGGAACAAGAAAGTGTTGCCGGCTATAGTCTTGTTATAATCGTGTGATTTATTGCCATTACGCTACGGTTGTCCTCAAGTGATATGGAGTCTGTATATTGTATGATGCATGTATGTGTGGGAAACAGAGACGTTGGTCGCAACTATATGCGGGTCTGCTACTTCCTACTCGTGCGCTGCTGAAGCCAGAAGCTATGATGATGATGATGATAATGATAATGATGACATCGCCAGAGATGATACTCTACCCTTTAACTCTCGGTAATCTGGTAAAAATATGATGATGAGTGACAGCGAAAAGGATGTGCTCAAGTTTTTCCAATTCATCACAATGACGGCATCTTAGAGAGTCAACTTGTCGGAAGTGGTAACTCCACTGAGCTGTGAAAGTCACAGTGAGGAGCATCCGGTGAATTAATGCAGCAACCCGGCGAGAGGTATTTAATCGCATCCGGTAAAACGGATTGCAGTAGAGAGTCTGATCGACGCTGAAATGAATTCTAAGAAGAGAAGCCCACCCCGTATCCGTCAGGAGGCGTCTTCGATGACCAAGCGCTGGTAGGATCAGTTGGCCTCGGAAGAACTTTCAGAATTAACAATGACATTACTCATAGTTTGGCGTAAACAGGATCTGTACCGTACTCCGTACGTGAGCAACAAAGCCGAGGAGGATGTGCTTGATGAGCGTTATAGGGTGCGCCACACTGACGTGGGACACATTGGGTATTTTTTCTTAGGCATGTCCGCATATATGTACCTTTGACGCAATGGTGCTACGGATGGACACTTTTCGAATTTGTATAGTAAATAGCGGGCGTTTTGGTTCGTTCTTTTAGGGGGGGAGAGACTGACATATATCCTACGAGGCCAATAATTCGTAAAATCTGGGATATACATGACATGGTTACGTCAGAGTCCACAGCCACGCGTCCAATGTGAGAATATAGAGAAGTAAAGTAAAAAGTAAGAATATAGAGATCGGACCCAATTCAGTTACCTTAGGTTAGGTTACGTTAGGTAAGGTTAGGCGAGGTGCACATTACGGAGTTTTAGTGAAAGGTGTCTACGACAGACTTTCCGAAAACGCTTTTCTGGTCGTATTGTGATCGTAGCGTGACTCCAATCCTCTGAAACCCACTAAATAGTGAGTTTCAGTGGATCGGTCAATATTGTCAGAAAAGCTTATACATTTTCGGTGTAAACGGCGCGTCCCAGGGTGCATACCTGTGGAGGTATAAGTACTGTACCTCCCTCGAGAAATATTATATACCTCATATATATTATACGGTACAATTTATACGTTACGGGCATTGCGACAGCATTGCCACAGATTGCAGTGGATTGTGTCTACCAACGTGTCGGCACGAATGCAAATCTCCAGCTAAATGGCATAGCAACAGAATGACAAACTTATTAACAGCCAGTAGCTAAGCGATGGTCGCGTTAGTGATTGTATAGCGACGCGGTGATCATTTTGAGGTGTTGCGCTGTTTTGTACTCATTGCCGCCGCACAACAAAACAACAGTACTCGTATTCGCTTACTGTGTCGGGTAAATTAAAGAAAAAGCGGAAATAAACACTTCTTCCACGCTGTGGGTTACTGCATCGTTCTCCAGTTGGGAATAGCAGACGCTTCTGTAAACCAACCAGCGGGCTGTACCGTACAGTGACGTCAAAATGATCCGGAAAGCTCGTTCCAGGCATTGCCACCGTTGCGCACTGTCGCGATTTTTAAAACCGAATTCTGCGGTGTTTATGTATCTGTCCAATGAATCACCTTGCATGGTGCATTTTCATCGGCAGGCTAACGGCTCGGTTTAACAAAATAGGAGTGATTGAAGTGCTTTCTGATCTCTTGCAAGGGAAAGAGAATACGCTGCCGTAACGCTTCCCCTACAGATAGAAATGCTATTGTGTTAACGAATGTCTTCTGAAATTACTCTTAAACTGACGTGCTACCGTATGTGCCACAAATATATGTGCGGCCACATAGTTTGCACAGGTAAAGGTATACAAACTTTCCGAAGTTATAAGTATAGTACGAAAGGTCGTTGTTATACACGCACTGCTACCGCGGAAAGTACAGCCCCAGTGTTGGATAATTCAAGCATGGTATAGGCGGAGTATATATAGGCAGTGACGATGAGATATAGCCACGCTACTTGAGCGCTGCTTTGGTGCCGTTCTATACCTCATTTATACCATTTCTTCTAACAGTGATATTAAGAAGAGTATGAAGACTTCCGCAAAAACTCATATCGCAAACCGCCCTACTTCTACATCTCGCTGAACAGTGGACGAGACAAACCCGTAAACGAGGACGAAGTTAATATATGCGTTCCTAGCGTGTCAAAATGACCTCATTTTGGAGTCTTTAAAGCGCTCAAAAAGGCCTTCTCAGATAGCGTGACACCAGACCTTATAAAGCTAAAAAAAATGGTCCCTCTCAGTGGGTTAGTTGCCGTAATTCTTGACTTTCGAAAATTGCGCTTGCTTTTTCTTTGAGCTGAAAACATGTGAAAGTCGGAAGGTGCTAGTAGCCCGCCATAGTGCTAGGTCGGGGGAATTAGAGTCACTAAATAAGCTACGCTTCAGAGTATCGACACTGAGGCAAAAGGGAGAGTTGGAGCCGCGATGTTGTTTCCGTTTGACCTCCAGCGCCATCCGTGGAGCGCTCTTCGAAGTGTTGTCTTCTTCCACTGCCGAACTTCATCTTCATCTATTTCTACTGCCGAAGTACAGGTGGGGCTGGAGGTCAAACAGAAGCAACATGGCGGCTCTAACTCGCCCTTTTCCCTCAGTGTCGGTACTCTGAAGCGTAGCTTATTTAGTGACTCTAGGGGGAATAAACAGGGTGTGGGAGACATTCATGTCGGAGATCGTGGATGGTTGCTACAGTCCTACGAGCGGTGTATTGCGTGTGTTGTCGTGTTGAAGTAAAGCACAATTCGTTAACAACCCTCGGTGCTTCTGGTGAATTGCAAGTTTCGTGTGAGTACACGTAGGAACTCACAAAAGGTTTCGCTGGTGAACGTATGTTCAACTATGGGGCCCTCATGATCCCAGAAGAAAGTGAGAACCACTTTTGCAGCCGACGGTTGTGTGTGTCCAATATTTCTTTGGTTTCGGTGACGTGGAATGCCGCTATTCTTCCTTTGACCCCTTTGTCTCTGATTGGCAATAGTGACCCAGCTCTCATCCCCAGTCACGATACGAGTCAAAAAGCCCTCTCCTTCGGTTTGGTAACGCTGCAGCAACCCCTGACTCCACTGACCGTTTTCGCAATTCGAGTCTCAGCTGACGAGGCGCCCATCGTCCAGGTAACTTTCAATACTTAAGCTCCTCTTGGATAATGTGGTAGACCTAGTCTTCGCTCGTGTGAGGCATGTTCGGTCACTTTTTCCACGGTAATGCGCTACCAATAAACCCCTCAGAAGTCGCAGTTGTCTCCAGAGTAATGACTCCGTACGTCTGGCCTAGACAGGAAGCGTCCGCCTCTTACACCATTCTTGATCTTGTTAGCCCACTCGCGTCTGGGACATGCATGACGAACCGCACTGCCTTGTCATCCGGCGGTAAATGTCAAGCGTTCCCAAACCTTCCAGGAACTTGACTACTCCCTAAGGAGTTATTTAACAAGGAATAGCAAGCCGTCCTTTCTGGCTGACCTTTCCTGTCAAAAAAAAAAAAAAAAACATACACAAACACACACTTTCCGCGGTGAGAAATCTGATAACCACGTTCTGACAACAGAACGTTGCTCTTCTTTCGTGCACAAGCGGTCGGCCATCTTTGATAGTCTCGTCATTCTGTTTGGTGCTGGGTGGCCAGTTCTACTGGGTGCTCCAGCACCGCCGTACTTCAGGAAGAACCGCAGCAAGCTACCGTGCGGCTCTGCTAAGCCTTCGATATTTATGTACACATTTGCAGTTTTCACTTGAATCGACCTTGTACAAGTCTGGACTAAAAACTACGGAACACCAGAGCGGCGTACTTTCTTTCCGGTGCAACACCACGCGGAAGCGGCAGAGCTCACTGCTACGAAGGGGTGGAAGGATGTTCTGTTAGCCACACACCGCCGCGGTAGTTCTGGTATCGCTTGGATATGCCCGCAAAGTGGAACCTACCGCGGTGTGTCGCTAACAGCGCACTCTTCGACCCCTCTGAAGCAGTGAACTCTCCCGCTTCTGTCCACCGCTAGGGTGTTGCACCGGAGAGAAAGTACGCCGCTCGCGTTTTCCATATACTTTTGTCCAGACCTGTACTTAGTAGAGCTATCGGCGTTTCTCCACGAACTTTTTACCCACGTAAAAGGGCGTTACAATTGAGCTGGTAATGGTGCGCAGAAACTGTGACATTCCTATCAGAATTTCTGCGCACCATTCCCCAATCAATTGTAATCCCGTCTTCGGGATACCTGCTAGCATATAGTTCACGTTAGTACAGTGTGGTGAGAGACGCGGTTTATCGATCTGGAATTTTACGTGGTCATTCCACGGAATTGGAACGACGTACCATCTGACCTTGAGAAAATACGCAATGTTAAAAGATAACAGTTCGTTGCCAGTTGTGAGTCGTCCCGAAAATATCCTCAGTATGACATCATACCGCATGGTACAGGCAACATTTGTGTGTGCAATCAAACACGGACTTCAGAGCAAGATCAGATCGCCAACTTTTGTGTCTACTGCATAAACTTTTTTACATATCTCTCCAACTTCTGTAGCTGCTGTTATTGAGTGGTATTATATTTCTGCCAAGCTGACTTTCGTTTTCCACTCACGGACATGGCTTGCACTGCAGAAACTAGGAGTCGCGAAAATGTGTGCTGATCTACAGGGTGTCCCAGAAAACGTGTCATTGAATTATAATAAAAAAAAACTACGCCACCTAGAATCATGCGGTGAACAGCATTTGTTCTTATTACGTTTTTGCCACCTCCTAATGTGAATGTCATGTACTCCAAGTTTAATTATGTAAATATTTGGGAACTGAACTCGGAAATTTGCCAAGTAAAGGTCACTTTTTTACCCCACCAATATGAAGAGCGTGCCGAATTCACTCAAGTTCATGATAATTGACAGTGATATTCACGAGCTATCCCATCGGAAAAAATAGCCGAATATCATGCTTTTCGAGGCACCCGACCATAACGCGCTATGACTTTTTGAGCGCAATCGCTCTCAGTGCGACGAAAGGAGGTTCCGAAGCCAGCCCACAGAGTGATAGTAGAAAAAGTACCAGTTCCTAAAATTGGGAGAGGGAAAGCATTATCCCAGCGAAACTCGGACGTGATAAGCCGTGCCTGTTTTATCTCTTTCTGCGATGTCGGGGAGGGCTGGGTTTTCAACCTCCTTTCGTCGGACTGACAAAGATTGCGCTGAAAAATTCATTGTGCGCTATTCTGTGCGACCTCCGTAGAGCATGATGTTCGGCTATTTTTTCCGATGGGATAGCTCCTGAATATCCCTGTCAATTATCATTCATTTGACCAAATTAGACACGCTCTTCACATTGGTGGGGTAAAAAAGTGACCTTTACTAGGGAAATTTCCGACTTCAGTTCACAAAAATTTACATAATTAAAGTTACGTTACACGACATTCACATGAGGAGGTCGCAAAAACCCAGTAAGAAAAAATGCCATTGACCGCATGACCCTAGGTGGTGTAGTTTTTTTATTATAATTCAATGACACGTTTTCTGGGACACCCTGTATATGAAAACATCGGTATGTGGTTTGCTCCGGAGGCGGGAGCAGAAATGTGCAAGCAGAGATCTTCCGTACGCAGCAACCACGACGACGAGCAAAGCGGCATATGTAGCACATATATGACGAGAGAGAGGAGGGATATGAATGTTTATCAAAGAAAAAAAAAGAAAAGGTCAGCCACACAGAGATCCGCTTCTTGACGAGAGAGCATCGGACACACCAGTATAAGCTAGGTGGTGCAACCCAACAAAGAAACCAGAACTGGCAGAAGTGGCCCACAGCACGCAAAGTTACATCATTGTCAGGATCGATCACGTCAGGATTCGACGGAGATCATTAAAAAAAAAACAGGTACACACAAAAGACGTCCGGTCCCTATTGTCTCCGTAGGTCAATTGTCTCGGTCGTCCAGAGCAGCACTCACCATGAAGCTTCTGCACACGATACCCGTATCGGATGCGTCCAATGTAAATGAAACCGAAACGATGGAGCACAAAACTTTTACGCAGCTCACGGTAAGGCGAGGGAAAGAGATATCCCTCACGAATGGCTTTCAGGGGTATCCTTTCCCGGCTAGTACTAGAAATGGAGAACGACGAGCAATGGAAAACCAAGTCCGCTTCATGAAACAGCGGACTTAAAATGAGATGCATGTATCGCTAATACAATTAGGAAATGATGTATTAAATAGCGCAGAGCAAGGGCATGCATCATCTTCATCCAAGTCTTCTGATCCTTATCGCTTACCATCGTGATCATTATCTGTGTGCAAGTGTAACGCTGATACTGATGACAATAAGAGCAAGGGGAAATTGGAGTCGTGAGTTGCGACAAGGTCGAACTGGCTGCTACGGTACACCTACATATGATTAACTAAAAATGAGAATGGAATGAATGGCATTCACCAATACTGAACACTGGCCAGATGACAGAATCTGTTATAGGGAAAGTTACCAAAGGTCTATCAGCTCGGTTCCTTCAAAAAATCTCACCAGTACTTGCAATACAGTCATCTGATGGATGTTGGGTAACAGAGTAGAATTTTGACGCTATTAAAATGTCGGCCGTTCACACGAGGCAAGCTCGCTTACGCGGCCGTGCGAGTGTCGGCGTGCTTGGAAGTTGGAATACATGGGGATGCATGTTTCGTCTTCTACGACGCCACACTGACTGCAGTTGGGGGAAGCCCGTTGGCTTTCCCGTGAATTATTTGAATCTTGAATGAGAGTCGAGCGCTGGACGAGAAATTGAGCCTATGCAGATGAGATGCCGAGGAAGGGATGGGGTGCGCGGCAGCATAAATCAGGGCAGAGGCCTACATATTGTACATAAAGAAGGTGAAGTAAAACTGAAAGACGGCAGGGAGGTGGTTTCTGAAGCCACTCTACAACTTCCAACTGACACATAGGCTCCGAAATTGGTGTTTAAGAAATTTCATAAGTAATATCACCTCGAAAAGTGTATGAAGATAATGAAAACTATCCTTATTTGCGTAATGCTACTGCTACTGGCTGTATGGTGGCTTTCTTTCTTTCCTTTTCCTTTCTGTCCTTCTTGTTGTTCTTTTCCGGTTTTTTTCTTTTTCGTTTTTTTTTGTGGAATAGCAGGCCGGCTCTTTGCCTGGCTAACCCTTCCCTTCTTAATCCTCCTCTGTATGGTGGTGGTAGTAGTGATGATGATGATGACGACGGTGAAACTGCTTGCCGTAGTCGGCGTACGCTACCGGCGCTATATAGTATATACCACAGGTATCATTCGCGTATGGTGCATCAATTTTCTTTCTTTTTCTGGTTCAATTCCAACTACACGAGACGCCCTCTACAGGGAGGTTTCGCGGGAATCCCCCAGCTGAATAATTCAGGAACGGCTGATGCTAGCGAAGAACTTTCTTTTTCGTCCTTGAGGCATCGGACAAGAGCTCAGCGGTGAGCTACTCATTTGCATACGCTCAATAATTAAGTAAGTATCATAAATTACTTGGGACGTTTTCGGAACGTCTGCCTTACCGATCGGGACTTTTAGCGAAAACTGCTCCAGAAAAAACAGAAAGAAAGAAAGAAAACGCGATTTTAGTAATGTTTTCGAGTAAATTGGTTTCTGTTTACATATTTCTTGCGCGGGGCAGCGGACCAATGCGCTCTTTCCCTCAGTTAATCCGGCTCTCCATTGAGTGTTCGTCCACCCGGTCCCACACGGTGTGACGGAAAATAAGGAACAGCCTCAAGAGGCACTTCGGTATTCCTTCTCCTTCTCTACCCGACTGTTACGCAGCGCTGTCGTTCGGTAGGTGAGATAGCCTGCCTTTGTCGTGACGATCACGAGTGCACCGCGAGCGCTGTGTGCTTGTCGGGTATTCGATGCGAGATCGACCTATAGGAGGCGACACTATCACCTTTCTAGTGTGGATAACACGCGGGTCGATGTTCGGAGTTGGTGGTTCTTTTCCGTCATTCTTGTGTATATTCAACGGAAGATCACTTCTGCCGCGATTGTACGATACTGTTCGGTTCCCAAATGCTCCATCTACTGCATTGAACGCAGAATAAACGTGTAAAAGCAGACGGCGCGTCTACACTACTGTAGTTCTCCGCCCTCCGCAGCGCGCCAACACTATTCAATCTCGGGGCGAATAGGGTGCCTGAGTAGTAGCTCCCTCTGTGCAGAGGGAGCTAGTATTCAGGCACCCTAGTCGGGTAGAGGAGAAGGCATACTAGCTCACAATAGGCATACAAATGTGCCTCTTGCAACTGTTCCTTATCTTCCGTCATCCCCATGTGTGAACCAGGGGGATGAACACGTAATTGACAGCTGGAAGGATGAACGAAAGAGCACATTTGTACATTGCTCCGCGCAAGAACTCTGCATACCGGAACTAATTAATTACTTCAAAAAATCGTTAAGTGTCATTGCTTTGGGTTTTTTCTTTTTTTTTTTCTCAAATATTTTTTGCTGAGGTCCCGATCGGTAAAGCAGACGTTCCGAGAACATTCGAAGGAAAATTCGAAAGTTAGTTTATCTAAGTAATGAGCGTATGCAAATAAACCCTCACTACTCAGTTATTGACCGATATCTTAAGGATGATTACTAAACAGAAAGTTATTCGATAGCTGTTTCTGAACTATTCAGCTGGGGGATTTTCGTGAAACACCCTGTATGCGGCACATCTTGCGCGAGGCACACGAGCTCCGATGCTACACATGACGACAGTATAAGGTTCGGTGAAAGTTTTGATTTCATTTCATTTCATGTGCCTTAAAGGCGCCATGGGGCGTTACCTAAGGGGAGATCTAAAATCCAACACCACAAAGCAAAACAGTCATGACATCTGCTCACGTGCGCTGAGAAACTGAAAAGCATCTGATATTGAGGCAATTTCAACAGGAAGACTGTTCCATTCAGAAATTAGGTTTCGTTTCGTTTATTTATTCATTAGTTTCGTTCATGCATTCGTTCATTCATTGATTAGTTTTGTTTATACTCTTTCACTTGAATCTTAGTCGGCGCTATTGGCGCTATCATCCGCTACAGCCGATCGTCACCTGTAGTTTCGCCTCACGACCACGAGAGGCGTTATGTAGTATAATAGCTGAGGTAGCGAAACACAGGAGAACGAAAATAGCGCTGAAGGGCCTCAACAACGTCCAGTTCCATACTCCGATTGAAGAACGGCAGCTGATCACAACTGCTGCTGCTTTTTCAATCTTCAATTGAAGGGGCGGTAAGCGATGTCCTCGCATGCTTTTTGGTTTTGGTGTATTATCACATCATGTTCGTGTGCGAATCGTCCTGGCATCGAACGCCACTGTACTCCGACATGTGCCGGAATTTTATGCGTGACATTAAGAGGGTTGCGATACCCTGATAGCGGTAGGTAATTATACGATGCAGGCGGTATACTGGACACGCGATAATGAACAATAGCGTATTAGTTTTCTTTGCAACGTAAGTAACGAGGCAAAGGCGTCCAAGAGTCTACCTGACCCACCGCTTTCGTCACCTAGCGACAGCAGCGGAGTTTGGAGGAGAGGGGATATGGAAGTGAAAGTGGGACCGCTTCCCACCGGTGCTAAGTGGGATGTCGTAAAATGGATTAGAATCATAATCACTACACAGACTCACGAATGTGCATGCGCGCGCAATCAATTCTCAATCTATGGTGTTGACGATTTACATACGCATTGATTAAGTCGCCAAGAATGGGACTTTTATGTGCGATAAAACGAATGCGGGAATGAGTGTAACTAAATGAATGTGTAAATGCTCCTTTTTGTAAACAAAATGAGGAAACTTTTGCGAGTTTGTCGCGTGTTGCAGAGAGAGAGAGAGAGGGAAAAAAGCACGGAAATGCACAGTATATAAATAGTGGCGCTGTATAGCATAGCATTTTAAGTTTCAGTTTGTTTTTTAAGAACCAAATAGACAGATTTGATCGGTAAAATATTTTTGAGAAGTTGTTTGGCTTTCTGGGTAGTTGTACGGAGATAAAGGCCACACTAATAGGCGTAAAGAAGAAACACTCCTGGGGCTTGGATAAGACAAACAAAGGCTGCGTTCCAATACCCCGGTTAGTCGACTGCCTAGCGGTCTAACCGGAAGTGCCGCCATGTTAAGTCTCGTTCCAAGGCTGCGTTCCAATACCTCGCGCCCGCGAAGCCGCCTGACTAGGCAGCTGAGTAGACCCCTTTGCTTGTCACTATTGGAACAGGCTTGCCTAGCCGAGGCGCCTGTGGCGCCATCTCGTTGCTCACACAAGAAATGCGTACGGCGCAAGCGCAGTAGGACTCTAATGCGCCAAGTTTGTAGGACATCGTGCATAAACTGTCACCTTCACAACTAAACATGTGTTGCAACTCTCT
Source organism: Ornithodoros turicata (assembly GCF_037126465.1). NCBI lineage: Eukaryota > Metazoa > Arthropoda > Arachnida > Ixodida > Argasidae > Ornithodoros > Ornithodoros turicata. The sequence continues at coordinate 27,505,832 of NC_088206.1, read as the reverse complement.
ACGCAGTTTAAAAAAAAAACATACCACTATGTGCAACTTTACATTTAAAGCCCGCAGAAACAGCGGGCACGCTGGTACCGTCAACGCGTGTCTCCATCCCGGCTGTCAGATGGTCAGGCGTATAACTAGATTGCATCGATGCGCACTAGGCGGTAGCCGACTAAATAGCTGACCTGACGAGATTTGGAACGAGACTTAACATGGCGGCACTTCCGGTTAGACCGCTAGGCAGGCGACTAACCGGGGCATTGGAACGCAGCCCAAATCTCGCCAAGTCAGCTATTCAGTCGGCTACCGCCTAGTGCGCATCGATGCAGTCTAGTTATACGCCTGACCATCTGACAGCCGGGATGGCTGACAGCGGGAACCGCTAGTACCTGCTGCGCTTGCGCCGTACGCATGTCTTGCGTGAGCAACGAGATGGCGGCACAGGCGCCTCGGCTAGGCAAGCCTGTTCCAATAGTGACAAGCAAAGGGGTCTTCTCAGCTGCCTAGTCAGGCGGCTTCGCGGGCGCGAGGTATTGGAACGCAGCCAAAGTCTTTGAACCTTCGATGACGGAGTGTTTAACACTATCATTATTATTTTTTGAAGCACGTACTACATACGCTTGCAATCTTCTAGCATGGCCTGATTGATAGGAGAGATGTTCCGACAACTTTCCTATTTATTTTCGTTCACTCCTGCAAGTCACATTTTAATCCAGAATATGCCCTCATTGGAATACACGTGGAACACATTTCACGCATGTCTCAGAATACACCTCATCTCAAGCGTCTTTCCCGGCATCTTAATCTAAACGCCTTGAAAGCGTCTACAGCATACCGGAAATTGTGCCGACTGTTCTATGATGGCCCACACATCCGACTCCTTATTTTCCGAGTGTCCGAGGTTGTTCATCCACTGAAGCAGAATAAATGTAGAACCCGAAAGGTCCCATAACAGGCGCCGACTGTTACAAAACTCACGTGTGTTTTGTCGCCAGCGTGTAATACTGCTCCCAATTACATTACTGTTACAAAACAGCCACAGATAACGTGCTATGAACACGCGTCTTCTTTTTTCCACGATGCGTATCACACTCGTGAGAACATCAATTGACTTGGTTCGATTTCTATCGCTGTTCGCTGCTGTGAACCGCTTCGGGGGCTCTCATGGCCTTGTTAAGCTACACGTGACGAAGTAAAAAAAATGACAAAGACAACTGACGGCGTCGTTGAATTTCAAGTGCAGGTATTTTTGGATATGGGGCGCATTAAAACTGCCTTTACGAGAACAGAAAAGACAAGAAACGGTGTGATACACCACCCGGACGTACGGTATATCGAGAGAAGGTACGACGCATTAAATAGACGGCCACGACATGTGTTTACAAACATGTGACGTCACGAGAAGACCAGTTCGAGGTTATATTTTGCTGTGGTGGGCATGAAGCGGGAGAAACGCGTCTTTTTGATAGGCTGATGAAGTTGATAGTGCCCACCAGCATTCTTTGCGGCGTCACCAGCTCACTTGCCTTACGAACTGATAATTGGTGGCTTTACGTAGCGAGACAATTGCGATCATGACCCCAGCAGCACAATGTACTGAAAGTCGAGTGCAATAGGGGTGGACGGTATGTGTCTTATCGATGTTCCTTAGTTACACGAGTCTGTTCAAGGCCTTCCACCTACCCGTCCACCCCTATTGCACCCGACTTTCAGTACATTTTGCTGCTTGGGGAGCGATGTCACAGTGGTCGGTCTGTGGATTAATTTTCTCCATCTGTGGGTTTTTCGACATGCGCCGAGAGCTCAGCACACAGCACCCCGTATATTTAACGTCCTTCGCGGAAGACGGCGTGTCTATAAGCAATTTGTACCGTGCCGCCAAGTTGATGCCGTCCTCGGCCTGTATCGAACCTTGGAACCAGAGGGTGGACAGTCTGCCAACTGATCCACGTTCATTCCTAAATAAAGAGGTTACGTGGTTCACCTTTTGTCTGTCATCTTCAGTCGTCGTTCCACCGTGAGATTTATAAATTTACTCGACTATAGTTTGGTTACCCTGATTTGTAACAGTGTCACGTAGAATATACGTACGATCGCATTTGCATGGAAATGTACTTTAAAAGAGTGACGACTTGGGTTTGTTGGTGCATTTCGCAACAAAAGCGTTAAAAGTTCAGGGCAAAATTTTAGATAAAACGAAGAACGAGACAGGAGAATGACCACACGGCACAGCACTGGAAGAGGGCTCTGTCGAACATCGAACACGAACGAAGACGGGCGTGTGTCGGAAGCACGGGAACAGTGCTGTGTCGTTTGGATGTCGTTGTCTCTGATCATCCTTCGTTTTATGTGAAAGTTTGCCCTCAACTGTTACCGCTTTTATTATCCACGGGAATAGTTATGTGATCTCATGGATCGTACATACACTCGGTGTTGGCTCTAATAAACTCATAGCAATTGCAGTTGTATTGCCCTGCAATCTGTGCACACACCATATTCGTGACTCTTTTCTACTGGTACGAATCGTGCGCACAAAATGAGAATAGAATCAGCGATGATTCGGACGGATCTAGTGGAATTCACGCATCAACCCCTCCCGAATTACTCAAAGGAGATGCCCTCTCGGAAGACCCCTAAAAAGAGTCGGCGAAAAGCTACCCTTGAACGACGTCGAAAGAAAAGTATTTCCTTTCCAAAATAGGGAGTCCTCTGACATTTTCAGCCTTCTATACCCAACGCTCTTCCCATATGGCGCTCGTCCAAAGATTAAGACGTCATAGTGACGTACACTTTGCAGAGTGCTCGTTACACGCACAGGAAAGACCTTTGCGGATGATCCACCCACCTGAATGCTTGGGGCTTTCGTGGCTGGGGAAAAACGCCATACAAGGTAATTAATTGCGCGCATTGAGTTCCAACTGGAAATTGGCCATCGCATCATTGCTAGTGTCTGCCCACACATACAAAAGTATCGGGGTCGCCCAATTGCCAACCGGCGATAAAGATATTACTCAACACAAAGTTGTCTCACGTATGCTTGCATGCGTCTCTCGTGTGTTAATGCGATACATAAAGTTACATGCATCGATGCTCCCCACAGAAAATATCGACACACACGCACGTGACCTCACATCATCCCTTTGAACGCAAGTACCGTTTTCCTACCGTGCCTTCCTGTCCTCAAGGTATTACGTACACTAAAGTGTGTGCAAGACCATGCCATCAACCCAATTCTATTTGGAGCTCAGTTTTTCGTGCTCAGTTTTTTGGTAGGACACCTGCAGGAGCAATACTTTCGACTTACAAGCTGTGATTGCGTACGTAAAGAATAAATTGTTTCCCTTTGTCACGTCCCGACCACTAAAGAAACGCGATAATCACAGGTTGCAAAATGGACGGATCCTAATGATGCCCGCAGAGACACATGTTTGTGTCTGAGTAAATGGGAAGTTGTATACAGTTGGTACATACATCGCTCTTCGACATTATTCTCGAACTATACCCCAAACTGATTTCTGGTAGACTAGCTGTCTCATTTCCACCGTGATTAATATGTTTTATATTCGCTGATTAGAATATTCTTCCTCAGTTGAGAGAAGGAACCACGTCTCCACGTCGGAGCCAAAACTGAATCGAAAACGGCTAACAGCCGTCATCTTTTACCTAACATGGACTGAGCTCCACCGAAATTATGTATTCCTACTGGGGAGGAGGGGTACCGTGAAATTGGGTAGACGAGCTGTCTGCCCGTTTGCTTTTCCTAGTGGCTCCTACGATTAGTGGTTCGGACAAACCGTTCTCTTTTACAAGCCAATATTATAGGTATTTCGAGACTAACCAAAACGCTTATATACCAAGTAATCCGACAGCGAAAGTGGCATGCACGAGGGTACTCATCAAGCATGGACATGGACGTTCCCATGATTTTTTTTTCTCCAAGGTCGGGGGGGGGGGGCAAAGCGCTTCCAGTGTGTGTGTGTGAGGGGGGGGGGACGTGCAACTCCCTCATCTCTTTTCCTGGACGCTGCGGACTGTGCGGATGTTCAGATCTTCATAATACATATGACATCTGAGAAATATCATGACGACATGCACACGAACAAGAGTGCTCAATTTTCACAAGTGACCTTGGAGCTCGAGGGGGGGGCCACGCACCCCCTTCTCCTTTCGGTACGACGATGTCGTCAAGTACTGCGTTTGGGTTTCAGCTGCGCTACCGAAGTGGCCCAGAATGACACTCGACATCTCTGTGTCTCAAAAATGAGCAAGTGTTCCAGTCTATACCACCGATGTTTTCAGTGTAGTGAGAGCTCCATTGGCGTTACAATGGTCAGTGTAGGTCGTTCTATGGAACGACGAGCAAACGACCAGAGTAACACACCCACTAAGCCTAGTGTAAGCTTTCCTGCACTACGTACTTACAACGACCCGTGGAATTCTCTAGATCTCTTCATGGACCAACGGTGAAACATCCCATGTCATCGTCATCATATACGTGTTGTTGTTGCTTTCGTATAAAACGTTGTGTCGATTAACAGCTGTCCATATACTCTGCTTTATGAGTATCACACCTCAGGAATCATTTTCAGGATCTGTGCGGCGGAACACCGACATTTGATGACCTGTGGCTTGAGATTGCCAGCAGTTTCAGTGTTCTTGTCACGGCTTGTTAAGCACGGCTTGTGAGCAGCTCGCGGTAAAGCGGTGACGCAGCGACTGCGCAGCACACCATTCTTCTTCCTGCTGCCAATTTTTGCGAGTGAATTAGATTGAATCTTATGAACGTGCGCTTGAACCAAATGACATCGAATGCCGAAGGTGCACGCGCACATTTTGCCCATGGCGGATACAGTGGTATCATACAATCGCGGAGGTGCTTGGTTAGCTGTACATACTTTACAACATATTACTCTTGCTGTATAATAATGTAGAAGTGCATAGAATTATATAACTCTACAGGACTTTCGTTCGACACGTAGCTGCAAAGCTATGCTTGGTGCGTACGTAGTCTGCTACAAGTTTGCTACGTAGCCTGCTAGTACGTAGGGGCGCTTCAAAGGCTGTGCATATGTAGGTTTAAGCGTGTATACTTGTAACTGTACAGATCAGCACCATTAATATCCCTAGGGTATCCCTACAAAATCGCGAACGTCCTGAATATCTGGACATCCATAGGATATCTGGAATAACATTCGCCGCTTTTGGGCTTACTCTAACAAACAACAGATGCCCCAGATACGTCTGTGAGATATCGCTCTCTCGGTGTTTGAATATCCCACTGGAAGCAGCCTGAAGATCCCAGGTATACAGGGTGTTCAAAATTAAGCTTTCACTATCACTTTATAAATAGGCGAACAAAAGAAAACTGGTGCTATTTTTTCTGTTCCTTGAGTAAGAAACAGATGCTACGTAATTAGCGTAAAGTTATCATCCGGTTTCCTGTCATCACTGTGTTTGCGTAGCGCTCGTGAAAGCTTAATTTTGAACACTCTCTATAGTACACCCACTGGAGATCCAGGAGCGACCTAGTGGGCATTATAGAGACGATAACCCGAATTAAAACCACAGTATTTGACAGGAAGGACCGTTGCAAACGTTTTACGCGTGTAATAATTTGTATTTCAGTATGTTTCATCCAGCTCGCAAACAGAGGTTGCTGTGGGTTTTCCCAAGTGTCGAAGTGAGGCGGGTGGTGTACCGCACTTATGCTGGTCACACAGTATTGCTGTACTGTGATGAATCTTGCACTGCCAGCAACCTAGCCATAATGTAGAGTGACAAAAGCAACTTGAGATATATGAGTATATCTCATCAGAATGTGTGGCATCCCTCTGGATAGCGTAGTGCAACATATAAACAATGTATCAGGCTTAATATTTGCTATGAAAATAAACTAAGAAAATTATATGCGTGGTTTAGCAATGCCCTATTTATGTCTCAAATCCTCTCACTGACGTTCCATGGATGTTCCTGGGACATCAGATTTGGGGAAAAGCATAGTCCCCCGGACGTTCCATCGTGATACCTAGGACTTCTGAGACGGTCGCAGACGGTAAAATATTCATTTTCCAATATTCCATGGACGTCCTCGGGACGTCTATAATTTACTGGATCCTCCTTCCTGAGCTGTACATTGCTGAACTTGCACGACTGTCGCTTGTAGATGTGTCCAGCGTGCGTGTGGTGTCTAGTGTGTGCATCATGTTGTAACACATATCACCCTGAAACAATGATTGAAACAAGAAGGGCTGCTTTTCTAGTCTACGATATGACCAGATTGTCTTCTACACTCCAGGTGTGAGCCTCCCACGTCAGGACTCGCGGGGCTCCCCTCTGCCGAGCGCACGTGCCGTGAGTGCCTCTATGCTACTGGACCAGGACCGCCCACACGAGCACGTCTCCATGATGGCTATCTTCTGGGGCAATTTTGTTTTTCATGACATGGTCCACACAGCGCAGACGGCAGGATTCCAGGGTTCCAGGATCAAGTGCTGTGGCGTGCAGACCGCACATCCCGCATGCTTGGCGATTGGTGTAGCCCAGAACGACCCCTTCTACGGGCGTTTTGGACAGCGGTGCTTGGAGTACGTGCGTTCCAGTACTGCACCAAGGGAGACTTGCGGACTGGGACCACGTGAACAGAACAACCAGGCAAGTAATGCTGTTCTCGTCCAAACGCCAAGGACGATAAAAGTAAAAAAAAAAGGTTTTCGCCTGATTCGTCATTTCGTTTGCGCTGCTGTCCTTACTTGTTTCGGAGGCTTGGATTTTCTGTTTCTACACAGAACATTCCTGTGCTTGTTGACATTTAATATTTCGAGCTTCCAAAGGATGTCGAATTTAGGCAAATTTCGCAAGATATTATACCACCACAGCAATGCGTGTACTTCCCCAGCCTCCCGCACATGGGGACTATACAGGTCTATTATACAGGGTGTTTGCTCTAACATGTCCAGAAATTATATTTGAAGCGAGCTATAAAAGAAAAGCAAGTGGTACTTTTCTGCTACTTGAATAAGAAACAGGTAATGTTTCACTAGTAGCACCTGTGTCTTAGTCAAGTAGCGGAAAAGTAGCGCTCGTTTCTCTTTTATCGCTCGCTTTAAATAAAATTTCTGGACACGTTAGAGCAAACACCCTGTATAGGTCTGCGGGTTAGCGTTTTCGGCTATTGTGGCTTCGGTGACAGGCAATTGTGAACGCCGCGATACAGCTTTAAACATGTGAACGCGTTCCGCAGGTGACATCGTTCCTCGATGGTTCCACCATCTACGGATCTTCGGAGGCTGAAGCACGTTTCCTCCGATCCTTCGAGGGTGGCCAACTGCTCAGCCAACGGAGCTCGGACGGTGACCAGCTTCCTGCAGCCGACCTAGCGACCCTCGACTGTAGGGGATCATTCCCTTGCTTTTCAAGCGGCGATCCCCGCGTCAATTCCAACCTGGGCCTCGCCATCATGCACACCGTTTGGCTCCGGGAACATAACCGCGTCGCCAAACAACTGGCACAGCTCAATCCGGACTGGGATGACGAAACTCTATTCCAGGTACGCGTCTCAAGGCGAATTCATTTCTGGTGCTGTTTCAAGTCACCATTATATATTAGCTGCTAACAATTTATTGCATTTCCTGCTAAGGAAATGCACCTTACTTTGTCTTTCGGGTTCTGCCTTTTTGTGTGATTTATTCATTGTGTCTTTTTTTTTTCTAGGGGGGGGGGGAGTAGGATTTGATATTCACTGGAGGGCTCTCAGCCCTTGTGTTCTCAACCTGTTCATTGGGACATTAGAAGTGTACGTGTGCACATTACAACTGTAACAAATGCAGGAGTCCCGCCGTATAGTGGGTGCAGAGATGCAGCATATCACATTCAAGGAATTTCTTCCTACGCTACTCGGTCCCGAAGTCGTAGAGAGGTTTGGGTTGCGTATGGACAGCCAAGGCTTCTTCCGTGGCTACGACTCGAAACGCCTCCCTGGGGTAACCAACGTCATGGGCACCGTCGGTCTTTGGGCACTTCTCTCTGCAACGCCGGCTCAACACCATCTCTTTGAACCACACAGGTATAACATGAGAATTTGGAGTGTAAGAGTTTAAGGGGATGCTTGGGGCTCAGGTTCCGCCGTTTGGGGAGCCTCTCTGCCGCGGACACCGCTTTCCGTCCAGACGAGCTGTACAGTGGCCAGCGTCTACGGCAGCTGGCTGCAGGAGCCCTCATGCAACGAGCCCAACGCATGGATAACTTCGTTTCGTCTCATCTGACAAACTCCATGTTCGCTTCATCACAGAGAGGTAGGGAAAAATACTATATCATAAAAATACTATACATTCCAAAAGGAATGTCATAAAACGGGATACAAAGTGCAATAGGAATCTCCACAGCGGATCCGCTGAAACAGAGGAAATTTACTAGTAGTGAAGTACACGACTTAACTTACGCTCGTTCTGATTAATGCCTCTGCGGCCCCGCGACATGTGAATTATCCTTGTGTCTCTCCCTCGTTTTCTATGGTAGTGGCGTTGAAGTGCAAGTGACAAAGATATGCTAACTGAACCAACAGTCTCAGGACAGGAGCTACCGATATTTTGGAACAGGGACAGTTGGTCTACTGGGCCGCGTTGCCAAGGTTGTCATTATACGCTGTGGGAACGGCTCTTCCGTGTTACAATAATAAGTTTGTGGTGTGGCTCTGTAGCATGAACGAAAATGTATATTTAAACATACGGTAATGTACGAATGTCTGTGTGAATGCTTTAAAGAGCCTATGAACTCTACAGACTAGCTCGCCGACTGTGTCGGCACCAAACGGCGATTTTAACGTGTTGGCTGTCACACCTTTTGTATAGGTGAATCCTATAGGTCCGTATCCAATCAATGCGATCACGCTTACCTCCGATTCTGATCGGTTCTATCGGTTCCGCAGTCGGTCGGTCTGCCATTGCTTTTCAACGTGCGCACACATTTCTTCTTGTATTCTATATTAGGCTTCATCGCGGAAAGCGCGTTTTGGTACCCGCGTGCTCTGTGCACGAAATGTGTACGGTGTGTGGTGTCGTCGTCGGAGTCAGAAAGAAAGTGAATTGCACTGGACGATCCGACACTTAGAGCAAGCACCAAACACCACATCGTAGAAAACAGGGCATGTCAAACGAATGACAAGCAGAAGTATATTGCAGGGTCCCACATTTTCTGTCCGATATTTTAGGCTACATCCTACCAACTCGCGTAAGTCGTCACTTTTTCTCGCTGCTTCTAGACTGCTCCCCGACCTAGAGCAGACGACGTTATGTGCACCTCCGCGTTGGCGTCTGATTGGGTGCTACAATTCTACAAATGACGTAACAATGGATAGAGGTAACTGGATGGCGGTATTTCTAGTCGCCCGTATCCGAAAAAAGTGCGTTTTTGTATTAACGCTGCACTCGCTACGATGGAGAAGTATTGCACAAAAACTTGTAAATAGAATTACGAAGCGTAGAATAATACCCCTGTCACACGGCAAACTCAATGGCATTCCCAGCGAATGACAGTCGCACCGTTATGTCATTCGTTTGTAATGCATCGAGCTACACGAAGAAACAGAAGCCCATTCGCAAATGATGTCACTGTCGATAATTACGAAACCACGGCCGAACGTATGAAGCATTATACAGGTACATTCGATATTCAGGTACATTCGATTCTTTTTCTCGAAACTAGTGAAACATTAGATTATTTCACAAAATCGTTGCGTTTTTGACGACGCTCAGTTGGCTAAGTATCATAAGAAAAGACAAGTAGGAAGTCTATCTGCACCACACTTGGTAAACATGGCGACTGAGAACGAGGGTAGTTCTCCGAAAAACAATTTTAAGCCCTCCTTGCTTCGTGTCAAAAGTTATTAAATTCGTGATAAGATATTGGATTGCAACTTTTAACTCGAGTTTGATCTCTTCAAACGGTTTATCGTTGTTGTTTTTGCTTCTCTACTGCGAGGGTACGCCGTCGGTGTGGGAGGAAAAAGCGAATGAATTCCTCGAACTCATTCGCATGTATTGCCATTTGGTTTCACCGTGTGACACGGAACGAATGTCATTCAGTGCGAATGTCATTCGCTGGGAATGACATTCAATTTGTCGTGTGACAGGGGTATAACAATATTACAGCCGTAACTCAATAGCTGCAGACAGGAGACACGATGGCAGTTGAAGAAATGAACTGAATGATGGCAGGCTTCAGTATAGCTAGGCTTCAGACTTTGGTCTAAGAACTCTTATGCGAAGAGACAGTGCAGCAAGTAAAACGAAGAAATTTACTGCTTGTAACGGGGTCGTTACGGGAACTTGCGAGTATTTCCGCCTCGAAGGAATCACTGGGGAGGATTACGGTATACGCTATGCAAGTAGGTCAGCTGTTTGCGCAGCTCCCCTTCTTCCCACTCTCCCCTATTATTCATGGGAGAGGTACCAATGTGGTCGCTCCAAGTATAAGGGCGTAACAACAAACAGTTCAAGGTCACGAGGCACACTGCTTTCTTCTGTGGATCCATACGTAGACCCATGCCGGCCTACGGATACCCGCTTATTGCTGCCACGTGAGTGGACACACAATTGGTCACGTGGTTTCTCCGAGCTTTGCCCTCTCCCCTGCGCAGAGGCAAACTGTCATATCGTTTGTTGACTGCATACCCAAGGCAGCCAAATACCGACGGAAAGAGGAACGAGGAAGAATAACGACACTACAGAATCTACAGGCGCAATCGTTAAGGGGACAATATAAGGTGGGATTTAACGTGGCTCTAAACCCTGTCTCACCTGTAAGCTGTCCGCCCGGATTAACCACGAAGAACATTTTCGCTGTGCGCTGTATTGTCACTGGGTAATCGAGGATTTTTGAAAGGGTGCGAAACAGGGTCCTCTCGCACGTACTGCAGGTCACCTGCTTTCGTCGTTCTTTCAGAGGAACTCATTTCGTTCGTTACAGAACACGCCGCAGCCAAAAAAAAAAAACAAAGGAATTCACCTCATTGCTCCTTTAGAGTGCAACTACGGAATTAAAAAATGCCATTTCTGTTAGTCTAATCAATCTCGTTTAGAGGCTCAGTACGCATGATATGAATACCGTCAGTGAACATTACGTCCTTCCAAGCATTATGGAAATAACCCGCAGGACTTGATAGTTACGGATTCTCCGAGGGTAAGCGACGTCACCACGAGCTCTGTTGTCTGTTTAGTAGCAACAGCACATGCATCCTCCCTGTCTCCTCTCTCAGCGTCACGTTGACTGACTGACAAGACTGCCAGCAGCTGTAGTGACAAGACGTCGACCTTGGAGGAGCAATGTTGAAAGACGGATGGCTGGTCGCGCACACTGTGATGTACATGCTTCTCAAAACTAGAAATTAATCTTAAAGGGACCGAAAAGTGAATATAAACCTGACGAAACTTTATGTTCAACGAAAAGCTTGAACCTTCAAAAGTTCAAATATCAAAGAACTCCGCTGAAATTGCTGTAGTTTATCTGTAATCGAATTTTCCATAATTGCATGTCCAGAGACCTAGTAGGAAACCGAGCAGTCTGTCAACAATTGCATGACCCCGCGCCATCTGTCGAGGACGCATGTAATAAGTGCACTTCCTGGCGCTAATCCGGCGAAAACGAAAATGGCAGTGGGCGTTTGTGACCACTTTCTACGTCGAGAATGTCGAGCCTCTTGAACATGAGTGCGCTGGAATTCCGCATTCGAGAACTGTCGCTCACACAGAACTGTCGTTCGTGCGTTAGCGTGGTGGAAAGTGTGTTCTTCGCAGCAGAAGATTCCTCGTCCAGAGATTAGTCGGAGTCACATTCGTCCTCAGCAGTAGCTCACCGTGCCGTGAACACGGACTGCTTTGTGAAATTTCCATGTATCAGGGAGAAGTACTTGTGTAAGCCGAAACAAGCGTTTTTTTTCGTCGTGCAGGTGTTCATATGTGCAATGCAAACCGACGGATACTACGGTTTTTGCTGCCAAGAGGTAGAGAATGCGTGTGGAAAGCTGACAGACAATCGGATCACAACTAACGAATATTTCGAAATACTGTGCCTTGGCACCGAAGTACTGCAAGTGTCTTTTACATACATCCGAGAAACTGAAGAGCATTGCTACATTTCCGGCAGCGCCGTGTGGTCTTGACGCGCTAATTGTACGGCAAACTGGACTGAAAACCCTTATTTCTGCAGCAAATTCCGTTATTTCCGTTATGTTATATCACCTGTCGGCCATTCACAAGAAGGATATGGTGTGCTCCGAGATAATACAATAGAAAGTACTCCACTGGATCTCGATCTGCGTCGCATGCTATTGGGATGCTTTCCCAGGGATTTTTTGGGATGTTTTTCTCGTTGCTTTTTCTTTGCTGTCACAGCATAATTATTTGTTTGTTTCTGGCGGGTTAAGTGACCTGGGGGCTAAGTGATCCTTGAGGGTTAAGTAATCTGTATTTGTAGGTTATACTAATGTCTTGTATATATGAGCAGTAAATAGGATAATTTTCATCAGTGTCATTCAGCTGAACTGTGTTCATAGCCTTTTAATATACTTCTTATTGACCACGTTTCCAAATGCCAATTAATATTTGAACCAAGATTGGGATTTAACACTTGATTAACTCTGTTTTACTAAAAGGAGTACTTGTAACTGATTCATTATCACGTCACCATTGTAAAGAAGGACTTGAGGGCTGCCTTCAAGTATTATCAACCCTTCGGATCTGGGTACAAAGTCAACCATGCAGCATTGGTGCGCGTAATAGTCAAAAGTGGTGAAATAATTTAGTGCATAAGTTCTCTGTTACTGTAACTGAGACGTACTCTTGTAAAGGACTTTTGACAGCCCCGTAAACTGCAACTGGCTTCAGTGTACACGACAAATGCATCGTGACATTTAATTGAAATATAATATAAGAGCAGAAGCAACATTTTGTCACACCTCAAACTATATATTTCTTTTTTATTGTCCAGAAATTTAGGAAACAGAGTAGGACTTCCTGCCCTCTGATGTTTTGATGTACTTGATAGAGTTGTAAAACCTGCAACAAAATAAACAAGAGAAGTATAAACAGTTTTGTCTTTCCCTTTTGAATTTAACAAGCAAGTTATGTTGCATCATGTGTGCACTTTTGTATTCTCTCGTTGATGAGAAAATTACAGGAACAATAATGCTGCAGATAGATCCAACAATGACCTGTCATCTTCATGAAGATGAGAACTTTTCTTCGCGCGTGCTAAGCAAGACAAAAGAAATGTACAATGAAGGCAGTACAAAAACAGAAAATCTCCGTCGACTAAAATTTTATATACTATGTGGATGCTACCACATCGTGTAGTTTCCGTCCAAAAATAGGACAAGTCAAGATTGTTTGGTTGTTGTTGGTAAGTTGTCGGCATGTTGATGTGCTATACCGTTATAGCACATCAATATAGATGAGGGGCAAACATAGTAGACAGCGTGATGGCTGCAAACTCACAATTGAAGATTTATTCAACAGAACAAGAAATTGAAAGCACAAGTAGAGAAAGCATAAGCAGTGCCCATGCAACGCAGGACCACCTTAATCTAGGAGAAGGTAGGATTGAGAGAGCAATAAAGAGAAATGACCGTTGTGTCCGAGATAGGGGAACTCTGCAAATTTAGGACCAATATGATGTAGCCTTATGTGGCTCACTGCAGCAGCTGTGGCACGCTTTGAACAATTCCAGTACGGGGGCTTCGAATACGTTCGCTGTTTCAGTGGGCGTTCAAGTGTAGAGGATGCATGTCTCGAAAATTAATTAACGTTCTCTAGTCATAACTGTACCTCAACAGGAAGTAGTCATCTACCCTTCAAAGAAGCTAGTAGTTCTCATCGGTTTCTTCTCCTGCTGTTGGTGTCATACTAATGTTCTGCACCTGCCCAAACACGCCAAAATGTCAAGAAGTCTGCAACACGTAACAGATCTAGTGATTCTATCTGTGGACTTTGCATACCTGCTTTCAGCTATTTCTTTTAGGTCAACTTGAGTGCCTGCATCACACACACGAAGCAGTCTGGCGCCACTTCAACACTGAAAGGCCCCTAAAATCAAATTTGTTGATGTTGACAAAGCTCAGTACGGGACAAGTAGGATAACATAAGTTAAATGGAATTGCTATATTATAATTTATACATGCGTGACACCTACACATACCTAAGAGGTTGTGTTGAACTCGTCACCTCGATGAAGCAAAATCACTGGTTACTGAATGGCAGCTTGCTTCGGACGTCTTCGCAATTCGCTTCCTACGTCATCTTTGTAGCCACAGACATATCATTCACTTCCATTTTCTGCTTCGCGCGACCAGCATGACCACCCACGACGTAGACAATAAACCACAATAAACGCCTAGCAGATGGCGTTGCGGATCGTAGCTCATAGCGGCGGAGTAGCTGAATGCTTTATTAACGCTTTATTAATGTAGAAACTATGGAAGTGAGCGTCATTTTTAAAATGGCGTTTAGCTGTAAGATAGTGTGCGTCAACTTTGTTTTCTACAAAATTAGTTCTCACGTGTTAACGGTTGACCAATCTCTGGGAGCCCTGGACCCGAAACCCAAGTTGCTCTTTTTCGCCGTTCGTTGGCAGCACCGTCCATGTTCCGGCAATCTTCAAAATATTTGTACATAAAAAATATGCCGAACTGAGAAGTAATGTTTTCTATGTGTCATCAAACAATGATGTTGTGCATGATAGTGGGCAAAAATATGGCGGTTATTTTTCACTTTTCAGTCCCTTTAATGTGAAAGTATTTTCTTGCGCTACTACAGAGCCAGGTGTTGACATGGCGGCTGTTGCCATCCAGCAGAGCAGAGACCACGGCATCGCAGGCTACACTCGCTGGCGCCAATTTTGTGGTCTCCGTGTCATCGAAGACTTCGACGGCCTGTCACGCGTCATGGATTCGGACTCTGCCTTCCGCCTGGGCCGGCTATACAGCAACGTTCACGATATCGACCTGCTGCCGGCCGCTTTGGCTGAAACCCCTGTGGAAGGTGGCCTTGTGGGACCAACGCTAGCTTGCGTGTACGCGCATCAGTTCAGGCACCTCCGTGTGTCTGATAGGTTCTGGTTCGAAAACAGCGGCCAACCTTCTTCATTCACGGAGCAGCAGCTACTGGAACTTCGGAAGGTGTCTTTAGCGAGGGTGCTCTGTGACAACGTGTTCCGCACAGGGGTCGTGCAACCAAGAACAATGCAGGTTTGTGCGTATTATCTGTCCAGCGTAGCCTCAAAACAGGGTGTAGGTGTCCGAAACGATGTGCTGCAGTTCAGACAATATTGTTGCTTTTAGACGCAATCAACAAACGTACTTCTCACTAGATATTGCGTCATTGCCTTGGGAACATAATCCGACCACGGTCATTATGGTAAACCGATCATCCAGAAACCTTGAAGCATGTAAAGGTTACAGAACTTTCAAGATTCTTGGAGATTTCGCCAAAATAAGCCCATTTCGCCAACAATTGACCACGCGAATTCGCCATAATAAAACTCCCTATTGGAGAGCTTTTGTTTTGACCGTCTCGCTATTATAGCTCCAATTACTTTACGACTCAGCGCTGTAACGGCTGAGCAGGCCTCGGATGAGCCGTAGATGGTGCTCGCATGCGAAAAGTACCGAACGCCTACTCGTTGGGAATCATATGGATCACAAAGTTAAAATTTGGGCAGATTGGTGAGGCATCTTAAAAGCCTGCGACATCAATCAGTGCGACAATTTGTCGTAATTCCTTTCTTTCGTCCTTGTCTCACCCCGCACTGGGGTTTTTTATCGCTTCCAAGATCATATGGATTTTGTTTCGCAGCCGTGTTAATCTTCGGAAACTGCGAAAAAGATGGTGGCCCATACGTCCAGTGTGTCAGCAAGAAGGTTATACTTGTGCATGCTTCGGGTATGAGGAGGACTTGTTTAAGGACATCGAAGAGAAAGATCCTTTCGGAAGTGGGATCTCGGGATCCTGGGATTTTTTCGGGACCATCTCGATGGCCCAATAATAAATTACAACTTTGTAACGATGTTACATGTAATCATAACCACTTGTAAACGAATTTTGTACTACGTGCACAAATAAGTAGATAAAACACTTCTACAGAATCAAACGTGCTCGAAGACAAGCCGTTCTGGATGTATTTTATGCTGTAAAATTAAATCGTGAGTCACGTCGGTTTATGTTTCTGCCGCGAGGTGACGTTGTGCATAATTTTTCTGTCGGTCGGGGTCTTATCGGAGTACATTTCGTGGCTGCAAACTAAACTTGCTGAGGAGGAGGTCATCGATATGTCTCGTTTACCTTTTTGGGTGTTCATATACCGGTGAATGCTCGTATCATTAGGCGCACTAAAACTCCCTATTCCTACTTTGACTCGATGCCAGAAAATCCATTTGCTACGTTCCAACAGCAGAACCTTTCGCCCTCAGGTGCCCGACCCATGGTTGAATAATCTCATGTCATGCGACGACCGACTCTTGGGTAGCATGAACCTGGACTCATGGGCTACGGATTCGCCGCTGAAGAGCATACCTCCTGGAGTTATGCAGGACGCCCTAGGTAATCTGGTGCAAGCTGCTAGAAATTTCCCAGGAGAACCTTCAAGGGGAGGCTTCATGCGAGCCACGACGGGTTCCAGAACAATTCACAATCAGTCCCAGGCACTGGAGGTAAATACGCGCTAGCATGAACATAAGAAAATTTCAAGCTCATGATATTTCTTTCAGGATGCGACAAGACGACTGCTGAAAAACCTCAGACGAAAAAACACGGAAGAAGTGATACCGGCATTGCGGCGTGTCGATCTGTCAAAGTTCAGCGCCGAGTTCGAAGAACCGGCAGCGTGTGAGGATACGCTCACGGCCTGCAATCCAAGGAGTCCCTTTCGTACGCTTTCTGGCAGGTGCAACAACCTAAGGAGGCCTAACTTGGGGAAGGTAATTACCAGTAACCCTTGTTTTCCGTGCTTCAGCATCACATTTATAGGTGGGTCACAGCTTTCGGCGAATGCTTCCTGGTCTGTACGAGGATGGTGTGTCGGCCCCACGAAGTCGAAGCGTTACAGGACAAGCGCTTCCCAGCCCCAGACTCGTGTCGTTTAGTGTCCACAGCGACATAAGTCACCCGCACCAGCGCTACACCATGATGCTGATGCAGCTTGGTCAATTCATTGATCATGATGTTGCCCACACGCCACTTGCTGAAGGTTAGTGTGTGATGCATTACATGGCAGCTATAACTGAGACATTCATTTTTCGTACAGGACCAAACGGGCAAACGCTGCGCTGCCGCTCCTGCGACTCTCCGCGTACAGTGAACCGCGAATGCTTTCCCATCCCCATACCACAAAACGACCCCCACTTTCCTTCGGTGAACCGCAAGACACAACAACCCGTCTGCTTGCCACTCACTCGATCTATGTCAGGACAGCGCACCCTTGGCAGTCGGGAACAGATAAACCAGGTAGGGCATTCCCAGTTTAATGTTTTCACGTGCTATTGCGTAAGAGCCACTGACATGTCACTGACTGCGTCATGCAAAGCGCGACATCTGGGAGTCACATGGTTGTCTAAGGAAACGTATCGGTGCTCTTGAGGAACTGATGGGTTTCATTTTGTATCAGCGAACAAGCTTGTCTGACATAACGAGTTCCTTCGTGTATCGAATTCAGTGCATCCGGCGTTACATGTCAAGGGCTCGCGCACAGTTCGCCACAAGCAGGTACAAATAATGTTCTCTCATGGTAGGTGACCGGGTACCTTGATCTGTCGACAGTATACGGCTCTGATGAATGTGCCAGAGATGAGCTGCGCTTGTTCCGCGCCGGCCTACTCAACATGAGCTCGCACCCAGCTGGACAGGGCCTGCAGCCGCTGCTGTCCGAGGTGGACGGGGCTGCTGACTGTATCACTTCCAATGGGCGGTGCTTTATCGCCGGAGATACTCGTGTCAGTGAGCAGCCGGCACTCACGGCTGTGCACACCGTCATGGCCAGGGAGCACAACCGCATCGCGCGCAGTTTGCAGTCGTTGAACCCGCACTGGAATGACGAACGTACTTTCCAGGTGTGCTCTTTGATTTTTTAAGCAGTCTTTGTGGATGGTCACAGAAAGGCAAATTGGACAGGCCAGAACCTTAAAGGGCCACTAAACTGCAAAAAAAAAAATCGCCTCGCGAAGTGAAAGGTGTCGTTGTCCCGACACCAGTGCAAAAGAAACGGGATTCACACGTTGTGTCCTTCCTGATTTTTGAATGAGCGAACAAAATCGCAATTTGCGCCTACCCACCTGCCTTCTTGCGGAGCGACCTGTCACTGGTCTCCTCAAACAATCTCCCGCAATGATTGGACAGGAATTTAGGAAACCAATGACAGGCCGCTCCGTATTGTCGTGCCCCTGAAGGAGAGAAGATGCAAAGTGGCCGGTTTCACGTGAGTTCAGGCAGGGAGGTCCCATCGACATCTTGGATTTTCATTATTATTTTATATTTAGAAGCTCATCGTACATGATGAGCATCAGCGGTAAAATGAATAATTTCTACGGAATAGTTTTCCAAAAAATCCAGAAAATCCGGCCCTGAATTCAACTGTTTCAGTTTTGTCGAAATTTGCACGCCTATGTCTCCCGAGTCTTAAAAGATACTGCAGTGAAATTTTTTTATGCTTTAGTATGCCTACAGATCAGCTGTCCGAACGCACATTTTGGTGCGCAGGAGCAACGCTCTGTGATATAAAAAATTGCGAACATGCACTCTCGTGCGGTTTTGTTTCAACTTCAACGCGTGATTTTTCTGACTGTAGATATTCCTCGCTACCCTGTTTGGTATCACTTCACTCAGCTTTTAATGCTCTTTCATCTGGTATATACATTGTGCGTATACCCCCTACAGGTATCTGCTGAAACCGGCAAATGTTAACGTATGTTTCGAAAAAACAATGATTTTGAGCGTCCGTTTCTCGAAAAGGCTTTTTTTTATTTCTTTTATATTTTGCCAGGACATGACCCGATGTTAGAACTTTCATCTTACTTAAAAAAATATGCTTCAAAAGGCGTACACTGGCGATTAGCGCGTCAAAACGCGGCCCTAGGCTGCGTGCGTACGTGCCGGAGCCCGCCTGCCTGTACCGCGGGATAGCGGGCCTCGTGCCGATGCTCCCTTTGTTTGAGCAAGGTTGTCTGGCCTTAGCCTTACCTGAGCTATTCGTCCGCAAACTTTTGACGTCCTGCTGAAGAAATAATTCACTCCTAGGAGTTAGTGATTTCCAACAAAGCATCAGAATGAAATCCTACGTTGTCGTAAAGCCGTATTTCAAAGGCTAGGTCAAACTTAATGGTCAGCGAAGGTAAAACCTCACTCTTGCAAGCGCCGTTCTCGATGATACCAATACTGTACAAATAAATATCGAGTTAGGAATTTCTTTTTCCAGGGTTCCCGCAAGTTCCCGCGAAGCTTTCTTTATTTCATTTTACGATATTTTTAAGTTATATGCAGAGGGCTTTTAGCACAAAATGCGTGTTCTGTGCTGAACTTGCAGCAGTACATTTCTTCTCAGAGCTAGGGAAGTGGGAGGGTTCTTGCATTTGTCAAAGTTATTACATACGTTCAGAGCAGAGCCATACGGGAGACGCACCTAATGCACTTCGATTTCACTCAAAACTGGACAGTAGCCCTGCCTAGCGAAATACAAGCGTGCCACTGCGGAAAACAGATTTCCATATTCAAATGTGTGGTAACAGCTGGCACGGAAACGCACAGTTTTGGTGTGGTGAGCGAAGACTTGTGTCACGATTCAGCACAGTCACTGTTAGCTTCCATAGCTATTGAAGAATGTCTTGACTAGAATGTTCCTCTTGCAGCTAATGATTTACGTGTCAGATGGAGCGGTGAGCCATTTTAAAAATCGGCATAGGCTCTATGAGCTTTCCAAATCTACATTTGCGAGCGCGACATGGCTGTTCAGGAACAGGCCACGACAAAAGTGCGTGTGACAGGATCGGTGCACAGGATCGGTGTGACAGGAATCAAGTAGGGAGCGCAACAACCCATGGAGGCTCCCTAGAATCAAGCACCATGCCGCGACACCTAACTTGCGTTCACTCGAGCAAGACGTCATCCGTCACAAGATATGATAACGTGCTTGCCAAAACACCTAACGCGCGTCCATTTACTCCATGTACGGGCTGAGGACGTGGCTTCTTTTAGAATGCAAAAAAAAAAGGGGGGGGGGTAAACCTGTATCGCATCAAAGTAGCATACAGGGTTCGCATGCGTGACAAAGCAAGACACCGGAAAGTCTAGGCCGAGAAACATTTATAGCTAGTACTGTGGACAGTGAGTGCAGAAGAGTGACGTTTTCACAGAAAGTGAGTGAAATCATTTGTCGCTGACATTGCAAAATACTGCTGTTTCGCAGTCTTGTAAATATATCGACATAAACTACCACTTTTGATTGCACAAAGTTGTCCCTTTCTTGTACGACATCGACAGGAGGCCCGCCATCCCGCGGTACCGGCAGCCGGGCTCCGACAAGTACGCAAGCAGACTAGGGCCGCGTTTTAACGGGCGCATCGCCAGTGTACGTCTTCTGAAGCAATTTTTTAACGTAAGATGAAAGATCTAACATCGGGACGTGTCCTGGCAAAATATAAATGAAATAAAAAGGGGCCTTTTCAAGAAACGGACATGCAAAATCCTTGTTTTTGTTTTTAAATATACCTTAACATTTGCCTGTTTCAGCAGATACCTGTAGGGGGTATACGCACGACATATATACCAGATGAAAGAGCATTAAAAGGCTAGTGAAGTGATACCAAATAGGGTAATGTGGAATATCTACAGTCAGAGAAAACACGCGTCGAAGTTGGAACAAAACTGCACGAGAGAGCATGTTCGCCATTTTTTATATCACAGAGCTTTGCTCCTGCGGCCAAAATTTGCGCTCGGACTGCTGGCCTGTAGGCATACTAAAGCATAAAAAAATGTCACTGCAGTATCTTTTAAGACTCGGGAGAAATACGCGTGCAAACACGGCAAAACTAAAACAGTTGAATTCAGGGCCGGATTTCCTGGATTTTTTTTGCGCGAAAACTATTCCGTAGAAATTATTCATTTCACCGCTGTTGGTCATCATGTACGACGAGCTTCTAAATATCAAAATAATGAAAATCCAAGAGGTCGATGGGACCTCCCTGCCTGAACTGACGTGAAACCGGCCAAGTGTAAATTGCGATTTCGTTCGCCGGTAAATCACGTACGAATCCCGTTCCAAGGAATAGCAAGTCGTCCTTCTGGCTGACATTTCCTGCCAAAATAAACAGATCCCCCCCCCCCCCCATGTTCCATTTGTGTTGATGTCGAGGCAACGATTCCGCAAGTCTTTAGTGCCCCTTTAAAGGGACTATCGCATCCGGAAAGGTGTCTATGAGGCCGGCACGGTAATGTTCGGCATGGTTTCACAGTCTACTTGGCCAACTTTCTCTTCCGAAAACAGCTTACTTATTAAATAAACGAGTTTTAAAGATTCGTACTCCCTCTGTAGCTAAGCCAGAGTGACGTGTGCTGGGCACACGAATGGAAGCGCAGCGCAGGTGATTGTCTCCGAGGTCACCTGCTTCGCGTTCGCGACGCAATATACTACACGAAAAGACCTCGGTAGATACGCCAACTTACCAGTGTGAGTGCTGACGCGGCAATAGCAAGTTTTAGTATACAGTACGCTATCCCCTTTGCGTACGTAAGGGATAGCATTGGTGGTTCTGCGCCCGCGCAGAACATAAAGGGAGCTTTGCGCCTTAACCACCACGCTATCCCTTACGTACGCAAAGGTGACAGCGTACGATATATGTTCCGTGGAACACGGCATTAGGCTCCTGGATGTTCAAACACGTACGACACTAACCGGAAACAGCATTCCACGAGCCGATCTCAGACTTCTCCGCTGCAGACGCCATCACTCCCGCCCGGCGGTCGGACGAGAAAGGTCTCTCTGCCGCTCCCTGATTGGCATTGTCTAAGTGACGTTTACATAGAGGTAATTCCGGAATGCTCTCAATATCCGTTGTCTACTCTTGCTATGCGTTACATCAAACTGCACAGAAACAACTTCACTAATTCGCGTCGGATTTTTGTAGTTATTGTCGGTGATGAACGAGTAGTACAATGGCACTGTAGTTTCGGAATCGACCCCGACGGATGCTATTGTCCCTTTAAGGGCAGAAGGCTTTCGGGGGAAGGTTGCTAACATGTAGCTACGCCTTCCCTTCGCATATCTTGGGCTGTCCATGAGTGTGACCAAATTCAGAATAACGTTAGCGCATGTAAACCACTGCCTTTTTTAGGACTATTGATTCGAGCGATGGTTACCTAAATTGAATCTTTACGTAGGAAAGCCGTCGGGTTTTAGGAGCCATGTTTCAAAGAATAGTCTACAACGAGTTCCTGCCACGTACATTGGGCTGGGATGCCGTCAGCCGCTGGGGCCTCCACCTACGTGACACTGGCTACTACGGGGGCTACGACCCGGACTGCGACGTTGGAACCTTCAACGAGTTTGCAACGGCAGCATTCCGTTTTGGGCACACGCTGCTGCCACCATTCTTCAAGCTAGTCGGCCCGGCTTATGATGAGATCGGAGGGGTGAAGTTGACCGATGCATTTTTCAACAGTCAGTCACTATACCGAAGTAAGGCAAACTATTCGTTAATCGGCTGCTTGCAATGTCAACTTGCTGTTACTCCATAAGAAGTAATCGGCACGCATACGAGTATGTCGGCTTTGATGACGCGGAAACACTTCTAATCAATGTCGCTCCTTCTTCTAGCTGTCCGGCCGTGGTAGGTCGCGTCGGTGATTTATTGGGGAAAAGAACGAGTACGTTAAGGGTCATCAAAATAAATACTGAGGCATACCTGATAAACTGTGTGGCAGTAATGAGGCAGACAAGGTACGGTTACGAGAGAGCAAAGAACAATGGGAAATGTCACTACTGCGACGATATTTAGTCTTCCCTACAAATGAACGGTGTGAAGCTGCAAAAAAGGCGATGGCGTTTTTTCAGCTTCTCCCTCTAGCTTTACAGGGAATTGAGCGCACTCGACTAACTGCGGCTCCCAAAGCAATGATTTTAACCTTTTTACCAGCTGCTGTCGTCGCAATAGCATAGGGTACGGTTGAAGGAAATTCGCAACTCACTTTCCAGTTCCAGTAAAAACCGTTACTTTAAATAGACAAAAGTCTGAATTCAATTAAAAATTGAGTTTCTGGACGTGAAAGTTTGACCAAGCTACGGGCTACCAAACTACTTCACGGCACAAGTAAAGTTCCTTCACTTCACATTTTTCGAACAAAGTGCATATTTACTAAGAATTTGATATGTTCCGCGAAACGCTCCGTAGATACCTTGTTGTACCCAGCGTGATGACAGATACCGTACTCTCTCTCTCTCTCTCTCTCTCTCTGCGTGCATATAATACGAGTATGTACACACGATTCCTATTCATTACGTCACACTACCGCACAGTGTAAATAGCTTGTCCGTTAGTTAGGTGCGCCCCTCACTGGTAAAGCGTACAGAGAACAGACCAGAGAGCTCCTCAACTAACGGGATGGACTCGCGTAAGCACCTTCTTGGTGCCACGTTGGTAACTGGTATGACTTGAATGTTCCTAAACACCGTATTGACAGTGGTCTTTTTTGAGTACATAGCGGTCCACAACCTAGTTCTCAAATTGGTGCATATATCGCAGAGGATCGCATAGACCAGCTGCTGCGAGGACTTATGTCTACACCTATGGAGAACTTCGATAGCCACGTCACAGAAATGGTAACCAAGCACTTGTTCGAAGCCAAGAGTGTTCCCTTCTCGGGTCTCGACCTGGTGGCCATCAATCTGCAGCGTGGCCGTGACCATGGATTGCGAACCTATAATGACTATCGCGAGTTCTGTGGGCTTCCTCGAGCCAGGACTTTCCAAGAACTGGAGGGAGATATTCCCACTGCCACCATTAGGGCCATCGCTTCGACTTACAGGTAGAGAATAACCGATGGACGCCAATAGCCGAATTTTATTGTGGCCTTATGGTTAGAAAACGTAAGGAACGAGGAAGCCGTAAACCATGTGTGTGCTGTGCACTTGACAAGCACTTCGATTTAATCGCTCACATGTGTGCCCTCCTCATATGTTTCCATTTGCTAATAAGATAAATAAGTGAAACAGAGGCCATCACCGCTCTGTTGATTAAACTACTCGTCTGTACGCATATATAGCCCATGCCATTAGCCATATATGAGCCATTTTCTATGTCGTATCTTTCCTGCCAGCTAAAGGTTTTAATCATCTAAACGACTCCGTGTTCGAGTACAAAGACTTACAGATCGTGTTCGTTGCGCAGGAATGTGGAAGACATCGATGTGTTTACGGGCGGACTCTCCGAGATTCCACTTGCAGGCGCTGCCGTCGGACCAACTTTCAGCTGTATGTTGGCCTTCCAGTTCCAGCGACTGAGACGCTGCGATCGCTTCTGGCACGAATCGCGTGATCCAGCAATTCGCTTTACGGAAGACCAGTTGACGGAGATACGCAAGGCGTCCCTGGCCAAGATCTTTTGTGAGAACTCAGATACCACTAGGTTCATTACGAGGAACGTCTTAGACATCTACGATCCTTTCCTGTGAGTCAATGACATGCATACAAGACACGTAATAAGGTTGTAATTAACGACGATGTAACTATTTCGTAGGAATCCCCGGGTATCCTGTGCCAGCATCCAGGGCGTTGACCTGACTTTCTGGAGAGAAAACTCTATTTGAGTGCTTGGCCATGCATGATCATCTGTACTATAGCTAAGTTCATCTCATCATGTGTAAATAAATTATTCATATTTGAACATGATGCATCAGGAACGTCTATTTTAGGGCAGCGCAAATGATAACAGAGATAGAGAGACTTCCTTTGTTAGCCAAATCGGCAGAACACGTTGAAGACTCGGGCGCGGCCGAGCAAATAGCAAGATACGCATACGCTCGTGAGAGGTGACTGCAGCAGGGTTGTTAAAGTTACTTTTAAAAAGTATCTGAGTTACAGTTACAGATAAGTGGGTTTGAAAGTGGGCACAGCTACACCCGGCGGAGAAAATACACTGATACAGTTACAGGTACCTCAAAAAATGTACTCAGTACTTTTATAGTGACTTTTTCCGTTCAACTGATTGGGTTGATTTAGCGAGCTGTTATTAGTCGCATTGCGTTTAACAAAGCAGATTACCATGGGTCACAGGATATGATAAAGCATAATGTTTTTACCTTTTCTTTTCTACCATTAAGCAACTTTATTCCAAGAAAATACACTAAACACTGACCAGATAGCACACATTAACAAGCCAGCAAATTATTTCAGCTGTTCACTTTCCTTCTTTTCTCTCCACTTGCATACCTTCTGGAAGGAGCACAGTCATTTCAACATTCCTCTCAGTTATGCGACTTCGAAGAATTGTGCTGAAGAGATCCCCCCCAAGATAATAACCGCTCATCTGCGGCACTGCTTTGCACTCCAGTGTTATGTTGAGAAATACAGACTTCACTACTGGGAACGATTGCAAAGCAGGCACTCACGTCAGGTTGCTAAGCCAAATTGAGCCACCTGTTGACGGCGGTTGTCGCTCACGTTTCTTTTTTCTTTGTGTGTGCGTGCGAGAAAATATACTCTGAAAAATTTGCGATCTCCCTGCATATGCAACGAGGAGTACAGCGATAGCAATCCTTGCACTGCTAAGGCAATGTGGGGACAATTTTAAATTGTGCGTAATGGTTTGCAGATACGAGTCAAATGTGGGAGCAGAACTGCAATGGGCCTCGATGTAATGCTAGAGAGGATAACGCGCTGTGGGGGTTTGGCGCGAAGAAGAAATTCAAGGACGGTTACGACTCCTGTCACGTGAATTCCAGCGTCAGCTGTGTGTGGTTGAGTGAGGACGCAGTAAAGTTTGTACGCAAAGCGTTTAGTTCATGTGATGACCACCAAATACGTCGTGATGTATACGGGGTCGGACATCAAACTTCTACTAAGGTCCTACTACTTCCTTACTACTAAGGTCCATGACAGACGACATGTGCAGACGCAAATGACTACAAGGTGATGGTGGGTCATCTCTTCTCAGAAGAATAGATCCGGAACTAAAATTCAGCATCCCTCCCTCGACTGCCAGAAGTATCGAAACATTTCTACATCGTGCACGCCTGAACGTCCCGTATGGCTGGCATTTCCTGCATATGGTGGGCAAGGCGGATTCCCCGGATTGCCCAGTGTGTGGGATTGAAGAAAATACTGAACATATTTTTATGGAGTGCAGAAGACGTCAGTCCCAACGCAAGACATTGCGGGCCGCACTAACTCGTCTGGACAATAGAGCTTTCTCCATAGAGAAGGTCTTGGAGACGTGGGACGCCAACCAACGCCGCATTCAAGGTTCTCTTAGGCTTCATCTCAAGTTGTTCTCTTGATGCTCAGTACTAATTCATCTCTACGTGACGCCCTGGTTCCTGTGTGACGCGATCCTCTGACGGTCATGTGCCCGTGAGCAGTGCGCCGTACAGCCTAGCCCAGTCATCTCTCTTTCCGTGTTGTTGTTTTTCGTAGTTTTTCCTCGGAGTAGCAGAACTTGTCACGTGACAAGTTCAACCTCTCCGTATTATTTTTAGTCCGTCCAACTCCAACTCCAACCACCGCTTTGTGGTCGTTGAAGCAGTTGGCGAGATGATTGATGTCTTGATCGAAGTGGATGTTATCAATGATCAAGTCTATGTACGAACCGTGTCTGGTGGTGGGTTGGTGGACGTCGGCGCGTAGCGTGCATGAGGTCTAGTTGATGGAACATCTTTTGTAGGAAGGCCGTGTTCTTGCCCGCTGAAACGTCCACGTTGAAGTCCCCGACGAAGATGATCTGTTGGTGCGGTAAAGTGTGAGTGCGTACACTATGTAGTCGCGCATCCGTTCCCTCGTGGCGCGAGGCGAGAAGTAACACAAGGCCATCACGAGTCCACTGGGCATCTGCACTGCTCAAATCTATCCGATGCCATCTTCACAGACTGACACTTCGACTCGTGTAGCACTCCCAGCGTGCACTGGAGGAGGATGCACAGTGCAATGGATTTTACGAGGACAGTTACGACTCCTGTAACTCACATCTTTTTTTTTTTTCTTCACCATAACTCCTGTAACGCAAACCCCAGCGTCCGCGCGCTGCGCGGTGGTGTGATGCCCTTCTATCCACGCGCCCTCATCCAATCAGTTTTTTTTTCTTTCTTTTTGCGCCGTAGTTTTCGCCGTTTTGCGCGGAGCACGCATGTCACGGAACTAGCAGTTGGTCTGCACATAATAATATTAGCCTCTGTAAAGCTTTTTTGGCCGCACCATAAGTGCCTTAAGTAGCATGCATTTCCAGATCGCGGCGTAGTCGCCCGATATGAAAGAGAAGGAACCGCGAGCCTGCGGTTCGTCCCTCGATGAGTTTGAAGGCCGCACAACACAGCAACCGTCCACATTCCGCCTGCATATGCTTTTAGGGGGCCGTAAACGAGCTTCCTGCGCGGGACCTGAGGTTTTTTTTTTTTTCTTTTTTTTGTCTTACAGCGACCACGAGGATCTGTGCTAGTACCCAGAGCAATACTATTGCATAAAAATAAGTGCTGATATACTTTACAGAATCGGTACGTTTCAGCGTGTCGAGTGCACAATCAAACTCATTGTCAAAGTCCATTGTCGGGCCGTTGCCGGTGGTAGGCACCTCGAGTGAATGACGCACACTAAAAATTTTTGCCGTGTATTTCGAGAGCCATTGATTTTAATGACCTGAAGCATGCACACGAAACGTGCGGGGTGACGACAGGCCTAACTCGATTGACTGCAACGCGTAGACAACGGCCACCAACACACAAGCGGAGAGTTTTCAATCTGCCGGAAGGAGCCGGGCACAACCCCCCCCCCCCCCTTTCATATACAGAGGTCGGGCACGGTGTCGGGGATTCCGTGATGTGACGTTGTGAGGCAAGTTTTTACAGGACTTTCATGTTTGCTCGCGTGAAACACGCGATTCTTATGATATCTCTCGAAGCTTTCATCTTTAGTGTCAGCTAGGACTTCTTGAAGGGGCCTGCCCCCCCCCCTGTGAAAGTTGGGGGGGCTCAGACCCCCAAGCCCCCACGCAGTCGGCGCCTGTGCACCAAAGTGGGAAGTGCGAGAATGACCGTTTTGTTCATGTTGACTGAACCAAGCCACTGCCAAGCAAGACGTCGCTCTCCCGCCTTCGCAGTCTGTCATGAACGCTGCTGCGCCCACACAGAGACGTCTATAGGGAGAGTTTGGCCGTTCTTTTACCTTTTACCGCCTGGAGATGGGGACTCTCCGTGACGTCAGACCCGTCATCGCTCCGCCCATTTGACCGGAATGAAGGGCGATCCGGGACGGCACGAGGAGATTTCAAGGCTACTACCTCCGCTCCAAAATGGCGGAATGAAAGACACGGGGAGATTTCGAGGCGGTAACTCCGCTCAAAAATGGCGGCGCTGGCCTTGGCGCAGCACGTCGTGTGACGTCAGGTGACGCGCTTTAAAACAGGCTCCTCCCAATGGCCACACTCTCCTAATAAACGGCTCTACGCCCACGGCTCCCGTGGCGGCATGCATCGTCCGAGCTGAGTTTTCGGCGCAGACCGCAGGAATTTCCGAGAAGGTAGCGTAATAGTGCTATCGATTACTACTCTCGACGCTATTACTGGAAGACTTACATGGACATTATTACTGGAAGAGTTACAGGTGAAAGCACCTGCATGAAAATGTATCTGATATTTCACCCAAGATACACAAAAAGTATCTAAACATACGTACTCAGTTACTTTTATTCAGTCAGCGACAGTGGCTGACATGTCATAAATTGCTCAGCGTCGGTAATGGAGGTAGTGGCTCCACGAAGGCGGTTCCCTTCCAGCGATGTACGAGGGAGAAATTAAACGCGACATGACATTGTTGAGCATGAGGGAATGGTCATTTTCTGCGGGTGATACGTACGAGCTGCGATATATGTAGGATGTTGAATTAACGATTCTCTAAGGTAGTTATTACGATAAGAAATTGTGTGAAACAAGCAGAGACGAGTTGGCGAGTGGAAAGCAGAGGCAGATTGCGGTTAGCCTTTGAGCGCCTTCGAGCCAGGTGACATGGGAAAACACGGGGATGCGTCAGAGCCGTCTTACGGCGGGTCGAATGAGGCAGCATCGTGTGTTTTTACCACTTCCTTTTGGAATTGCACGCATACGGCATACCGCAACAACTCACGGCATGCCCTCAAACTGTGACTCCGGTGCTGCAATGTGTGTTCCAATGGCACGTGATTAAAAGCGACATCAATGCACAACCAGCTGTTTCTATTGAGTTCGATAATGTGCTGTGATGCTCACGATCATACTTCGCACGCGGCGTAAATCCGGGAATAATCATTATCAACCTACTTCTCGGACCACCTGATTACAACCATTCTTTAGTTTGGATCATGTGACCCGCCTCTCCCTCTCTGTCTCTTCTTGCTTTCCCTTTCTCTCGGTTTGTGTGTGTCTGTGTAACGCCAGCGCTGACGGCTTCATTTAAGATTCAATCACCATTTTCAAAATAGGAGAACGATTCAAGCTGCAGCACGTCATTTGCCATCTGCACGCATTATCGCGTGCGTGTGCACGTGCCCTGCTCGAGCGACCTCCGTGCATCCATCAGTAGATGGTGAATTTCAAAGGCCAGCTGGCACTATCTACGTAGCCTCAGGTATGTGGCAGGGCCGGAGAAAAATTGGGCGAATGAACTCGTGGTGGAGGTGTTACGAGAGAGGTGCCTTGTGCGTGTGGGAACGTGTCACGCCTCTTGAGAAAGATAGAAGTGGGAACGCGCAAATTGACGGTATTCTTCGCGCATACATGACGAACGAACGTAACGGATGTATCCCGTTCCTTTTGTATTGATATCAAAGTAACGGCAACTTTCATTTACTCTTGAGTGTCATAGCAGTCAGAGCCCCTCGAATCGTGAGCTGGTTTCAAGTCTTCAACAAGGACTTCGAAAAAGAATTCGCTAAGCTAAGCGTCATTATTTCGCTAACAATTTTTCGAGCTTCCTAAAGAGCGACTGAATATTCTGGAGCTCCCCGTAAGGGCAGTGCCAGCAATGTCAAAATAAATGGTGAGATTTTACCTCAACCAAATCGCGTTACAAAGAAGCTAAATGAAATGTTTTTGCCGGCCAAGGGTGGCTTATGTTAGAACGTCGACATACGCAACTGCATCTGGAAATAAAGATTCACGAACTTGCAAGGAAATTTCCGTTCTTCTGGAATCCCATATTTGGACAAATTGACCAAATATCGAGGACTTCATGTGTTCTATAGTAGCGCTCTGCGAGTATTCGAATTTTTGGAATACCGAAGCGAATAAGAGTATATTCGATTCAATTCTCGAACTTTCACGACACGAGGACGCATTTATGCAATCAAAGCTAACAAAAAAACATCTTGGTAACCATACTTTACATAACAAAAATATAGCCATACAAACTTTGCTCTCCGTGCAGTTCGAATGCGGCATGGCGGTGTCCTCACAGTTGCATCCAGCTACCGCTCGGGGTGCCACCAGCATAGAAATGAAGCCCCACGACGTTTTCTCGACGCAAGAATGCCGAGCGATCAGCATTTTTACGTTCAGCTCCACGAACAATAGCCGTCGAGCGGGGACGCCGACATCTGAGGTGAATAGATCGGAGCGGCAAGCTCAGGAAGCGAAGTGTCCGTCTTGACCAATCGCATGTTTGGCCGGAAACGACCGTCTCCACAGCCGCTAAGCTATGTGGGCATAGACGGTGTGGTCGCGAAGTACGCGCAAGTGGAAGACAGAATGAAGTGGACCAGGCAGAATTGGCTGGAAATGAAAATGAATGCGGGCACGGGAGCGACAAAACGCGTACCATCACACTTGCTAGCCATTGTTCGATTGTCGTTTCCTTCTGGCCTAGATATCGCTGCACCCAGTAGAGTGTTCTGGACGGTCTTCTTCAATCCATACCGCAACAGGTGTCGCTTTTAGAGAAGAAGCAGCTTTTTCTTTTTTAACAGCAGCAGCAATTTTCGCCTTTGGTCCATACTGGGAGACGCGGGAGAACAGCGGACGGAAGCGGAAGTACAAACAAGAGATTTCCACGTTGATGGTCGGCGCGCCTTGGGGTTATTGCCTTTGGTTACCATATTTATACAAAGTTATACTGCATGTTTTTCAAGTGATATCTATCGCGTATGTTATGCCAGCCTATAATAGCTCTTACTCATGACGAGAAATGCCGCCAGGGGCCTCGAGTACAAACTTTGCGCCGGCTCCTAGGCTGCGCCGAGAAAACGCCGTTTGCGGGTGGGCCCGACGTTTCTCCATCGGAAGTGACGTCACGACCTCAAAGCTCGGCGTATCTGCGTCGAGAAAACGTCGTATGCGGTTCCCGCTTTATTTCGGTTTCTGCACCATTTGCGCCCCTAGCGGTAGCCGCACATAACTTTCCGTCATGGAGGAAGGAAGCAGAAGGAGCGGTTCTTCCCTACAGACTAGCGTAGCCACCCTCTAGCGGTCGCTCGAGTCATAATCGCCATTACGTCGTGTCCACACGTGATCCCCTCTAAAGTTTCGGTTTTGCAAGGCTTTGTTTCTCGCGCTGCTCTTCGTGGGATTTTGCTTTTTGAAAGTCATTTATTGTGAAAATATGAGCACCATCGTAGACACGACGTATGGTAATGTGTTCCTGTCCCGGCTGCGGCTCTCGTTGAACGGAAAGCAGCTCTGTCACAAGAACACGTTTTATTCGTAAGTACACGATCAGTTGTTTTAGTCGCCTGTGTGTGTTCGAGTCATATTGAATTGTTCGTTTGGGACCTGGCACTGTGCCGCAGATTCATTTCATATCCTCTGTTGCTGTTCAAAACTGATTCATGGTGTTCTGAATAGAGCATTCTTTACCACTTAATCAAGGAACATACATACGTTGGAAGTCACCGTTGCCACACGTGATGTTTCCGGTCCCGCATACTCATTTTCCAGCGTTGACATGTTCGTTTGTGAGTTGTGAGCGTAACTTTAACTTATTCAGATTCATCACAGCGGAAAACACCTGCTCGCAGACCAATGTTGATACAGTTGTCTTGCGACGTACAGAGCCACGTATTAGTATTGTTAGACGTCTGTCGTACCGAAAGACGGAGAGGTTTTTCTGCGACAACATGCGTATCTTCGGATACTTTCCTCCAACGCAAGAATAAAACGAAGCCGCAGCGAATTTGTTCTCTATCGGTACGTCGTACTGCAGGTCAATCAGTTCCATTTGTAAGTAGTCATCAGGAACGTTGTCCACAGCTGCAGAAAACGGCGACCAAAAAAGCCCGGTTTCAAGTATTCTGAACTCGAAGAATCTTTCACTGCAACTGAACCGGTCCGTTTCTGGTGGCATTGAAGGCTCCAATATTACAAACTGGCCATGTAGGGTTTGCTCAGAAATTTTGGTATGACTGTACTAGTAATATCAACCCAATAAAAATCAGCCGCGCAGAGGCAGGTTGCTATCAGCGAAGTCGGCGAAAGTAACACAGAGACCCAGACAGGGAACGTCGAACTTTCAAGCTATAATCGTACGATTAAAGGTTGATTATGATTAAAAGTTGAAAGTTCGACGTTCCCTGTCTGCCTCTGTGTTACTTTCGTCGTCTTCGCTATTATCACGTCCCAACCGGCCCCGTTCGCCTTATTTTAGAGAGTCGTCGGCTGTTACAGGTCAGCGGCAACAGCTTTCTATGACTAACAAATGCAAGATAAACTGCACGAGTACAGAGCCCAGACAACGCCACGACCGCTCATGAAGCTTTTTTCTGAAGCTATCATGAAGCTATTTTTTCTTCTTTTTTGCTCGGGGGCCACTCGGGCCGCCTCTTCGGCACCCCTGGCATACGCTCATTAATTAAATAAAACTCATAACTTTTAAATTTTACTTCGGACGCTTTCGGAACCCCTAGGTTACCAATCGGACCTTTGAGCGAAAAATATTGCAGAAAAAAACCGATTAGACTCTTTTTTTTAGTAATTAATTCGTTTCGATTTACATATTTCTCACACAGAGCAGCGTACCAATGCGGTTGGCCCTTCGGCTGTCAATACGTCTCCATCCTTCTGGTGCACACAGGGGGGTGACGGAAAATAAGGAACAGCCGCAGGAGACGCTTCGGTGTTCCCTTCCCTAAACTCTTTCCTTCCCTACACTACTGGCGTGAAATAAAGTTTCACGACAACGCTTCCGAAAACATGATAGGCCAATCGCATTATTCCTTTGGAGTGGTTGACGTCACGTTGCTGATATCTGATTGACTGACAGCAATGCGGAGTCGGGGTCGGGATCGGAGGGCGCTAACGATTCGTTAAAGCTCCCTAATGTGCCTCTATCGTGATGATGACGAATGCACCGCTAACGCTGTGTACTGAGGAGGCTTACCGGAGCCTCTCTTACAGCTGTTCCTCGTCTTCCGCCGTGAACCAAGCGGATGAACACGTAATTAACAGCCGGATAGCTGAGCGAAAGAGCGCATTTGTACGCTGCCCGACGCGAGAAATATGTAAATCGAAACCAATTAATTACTAAAACAAACACGAAGGGTCGACGCGGTTTTTCTTTATATTTTTCGCGAAAGCGTTCGAAGTAAAATTTAAAAGTTAGGAGCATTATTGAATTAATGGGCGCATGCAAATGTGTCGGTGACTGCTCAGTTCTTGGCCGATGTCTGACGGATGCTCAATGAAAAGAAAGCTTTTCAATACCTCCACCTGTTTACGAATTATTTAGCCGGGATACCTTCGTGAAACACCTGGTATACGTACATGTTCCCTGTGCCTTCATTTTCAGTTATATAAATACCCGCTTCCTATCTGCTTCGGGTATACATACTACTCGCTTGCTATTTGCACAACCCTATATACCCCCATGTTGCACAGTTGAAGCCATGGGCAATCCCAGGATTTTGCTGGGGGGTTGTTCACCTCTTTTCCTGGAGACGGACGCTGCAGACTGCGTGGGTGTACGAGGTTCATATTATGACATGTGAGACAAATCATGACGACCTACGAATAAAGAGTGCACAATTTTCACAAGTGACCTTGAATATCCGCCCGCTCTGCACGCCCATGCTTGGAGCCACGTAGGTTTCAACCTCTATTGTATGTGTGCACAACGTGTCCACAATTGCCTCAAGTGGGTCACCATATGTACACACGTTTCCTTTGCCGGAAAGAAAATAAGGATTCGCTACAACGATGCGACAGTTTGTCACTGCAGGGCCCTCGTGCAACTTTCTCCCAAGAGGTAGAAGAAGAAGAAGACAAGGATGGCTCATGGCGGTATCTTCATCAACTACCTTCCTTTGGGCATGAGCGAGGACGATGTGCGTGAATTATTCTCTCGGTACGGTCGAGTCGTAGATTTGATTGTAGTACAGCGACCAGAATTCAGATCGCACACTTACGGCTACGCGCTGCTTGACTCGGCGGAGGACACACGTCGAGCCATTCGCAACTTGAACGGGGCTGCTATCCAAGGGCTGAGGCTCAAGGTGGAGCCAACGTTCGGAAAAGCCAGTCACATCTTCAGCATAGGTGAGATTCATATTGAAAGACAAAGCGGGCTTCGTTGCGACGGAATATGCCGCAAACAAAGGGCGGAAAATGAAACAATTAATCTGTCTTGAAGAAGCCAAGGTTAACGTTGTTCTAACCAGGAATACAGGGTGTTCAAAATTAAGCTTTCACTAGCACTTTATAAATAGGCGAACAAAAGAAAATTGGTGCTATTTTTTCCTTTCCTTGAGTAAGAAACAGGTGCTACATAATTAGCAGCACCTGTTCCTTACAGAAGTAGCGTAAAGTTATCTCCCGGTTTCCTGTCATCGCTGTGTTTGCGTAGCGCTCGTGAAAGCTTAATTTTGAACACCCTGTATATGCATTCAACGTCTCTCCGTAAATTTCGAAACAGACAGCCTATGTATTCACCTAAACTAAGCGCATAGCAATCTAGGAAGTACTCTGGAGCAAAAGGAGGGAATGTACGAGGAGTCCATAGACGGACCACCGCGCAAGGTTTCTATTGCAGCTGCCTGCGGTACACTACTAACCTCACCGATCTCACGATTGCAGTATAGTAGCTGCAACTGCTAGTTCAACTACATCTTCGTAGCGGTACGTGGTTACGAGAATTCAACTACATCGTTAGATTCTGATTATTTTTTAAGTTTTCATAACCAGTGCAATGGCCTCTTAGGAGCTGCAATCGGGACTACACATCAAATTATTGATTTTGCATCCCGTCCACACCGTAAGGCAAGTTTGCTGACGCTGTGCAGCACAGCTAGCTGTCTACGAGTCAGTTTAATACCCTTGTCAGACGTAGTAATTTAGTGTCACTTTCAGCGAGTACAGTTGCACAGGCATCTTTTAGTGACACTAAATGCAAAGTACGCTTACGAGGGAGTGAGTTCGCCAAACTCACTTCACTTTGCCTGCGACAATCAAGTACGCAGCCTCCACAACAGGGATTGCAATGGTAACAAAAAGCTTATTTTTGGAAAAGGAAAGAGACAACACAAACGGAATTTATTTTTGGACAAATGTGTTAGGACAGCGTTGACTTATATAAGAAAGACGTCAGGATTTTTGGCCGTGATTTACCTGTACTCGTTCACAGACTGTCCAGTAGAGTTCGTAATCCACTTCGCGGCAGCCATATTTGTTGCATTCCAATTTGAGTGCACGGTGGTTAAGTGTTACCGGCGAAATCGCGAAATACTCGCAGTGAAGCACTGAATAATGGAAGACATAAAAGACAGGGTGTCGTGGTCTGAGACAGAAGCCTATGCTCTCATCAGAACATAGGAGGACCATCTTAGCGACCTTCGGAGGACCAAGCGAAACTCGAAAGTGTATGCTGACATCGCGGACCAGTTGCACGCGCAAGACAGTAAAGCCTAGTTCTCACATACGACAACGGTGCACGGCAACAGCAACGGTGACGTGCCGTTGCCGCCGCCGTGCGTGTCGCCGTCGCTCCACCTCGCCGTGCTGCCGTGTTCACGTGATGTCGAACATCACGAGCCGCGGCGAGCAAAGATGGATTTCCACGTGTTCTCTTTGCACGTGTTCTCTGTGTATTCTTAAAATCAGAATGCGACAAATCATACAAATAAGGAAACCTTCTCACAAGTTCAATTAATTTCTCGGCATCAAGCTGAGAAGCCGCCATCTTCATTGGTGCGGGCCGTTCATTGGTTGGATGTGATGTGGGCGGGACCACGGCACGGCAGAAGTTGAGCATGGCTCAACTTTCTTTTGCCGTGAGACGGCGGCCAGAACGGCGCCATTACGGCGTCGGAACGACACAATTTGCCGTGCCGTTCGCCGTTGCCGTGCGCCGTTGTCGTATGTGAGAACTAGGCTTAAAGACCACCAAAGAGTCTGAGTCTGATTTGCGATTTTCTGGCGCAACGATATCACCACCAAAGAGGTGAAGAAGAAGATTGAAAATTTGTCAAATAAATATACTTGTGTTGGTTCGCAACAATTATATTTATGACGTTAAATCGACTTCAACGGCGAAGAAAATCTTTATGAAATATTTCTGAACGTAAGAAAAATGATTTTACGAAGAAAGTATGGTGCACTCCCCGATGTTAGGTGGGAGATCAAGCTTGCCCATCGTCATCACCATTAGTGCTTAGTGACACTTACTTATGCCGTGTAGCAGGAGCGTAGTGAAAGTGGCATTGCAGGACAGAGTGCACTCCAAATAAGTGACACTCAACTAGTACGTCTGACAGGGGTATTACTTTCATCAGGCCTATCAAGGTTACCTCTTTTCCTCTTTCTCAGATCACCCCGTAGATTCTCCGCATAAATCCGTGCCGTCGCCTCACAAAAACACAATTGAGATAGAAAATAATGTTGTCGAAGTTGCTATACCCTATTCGATGCCCTTTTCGTTACAACACTTCTTTATGCGCCGTTTATGCGTGCCGTGTGTACGTGCTTGCTTTCAAATGAAAATTTGCAACAAAATATGCAAGCAAAAGTATCGCCAATTTTCCAGTCCCTGCGGGATGCTCTGCACGCGCTTTGATTCCAACCTAAGCTGTCTTATGGATGCATCGCAAGGCGCCGAATGCTCACACCGACTGGAGTGGCAGGTAAACAGCGGGAACATGGAATCCGTGTTACGGCTTGTGTTCTAGCGTGACAGCACACTTCAGGCAACGTTAGAAGTGGCAACGGACAGTGACATGAGCACCGTCTGAATGTATCCAAATTTGTTTTGGATGTCAGAGGACGCCATTTCGACCGTTCCGTACCTTTTGAACTGAAAGGTGTAGAACGCGAGACACCATGCATGCCCTAAAAGCACCCCTAAATCCTAATGACATCTGCTCCTGAGAATGCTGCCCACTTTCGAATGCGAGAGAAACTGTCATTGAAAGTAAGCGCAACCTAATTGCTGTGGTTACTGACAGGAAAGTAGTTTAACTGCAGAGTTGACTACAGAGGCGACAGTTTAACTACAGAGAAGATATAGTTTAAGTGCCAATCCTTCTAGTTTAGTGTAATTCTGGAGACGTGTGAGAGGGGTTATCTTGTCGTCCGTGTCGGTTTGCAAGCGGCGCAGCCCGATTCATGAGGGCGATTGCGGGGTTACCTTATCCTCGCTGTCGAAATAAGACTGGTATCTAATAATCTTTTATAAAGGTTTACCACGTGCCCGCAGAAATATGGAAATGTGTGATCCAGAAGATTATTAAGGGAATCACAGAGGGATATCCGAAAAATCTGTATTCTGAGTGGAGAATGGCTCTCAAGGAGGGAGCACTTTTATCCAAAATATGTCCGATTTTTGCCATGTCGCATTCAACGCGGGCAAAATTCACACGCAAAAAAATTTAAGGAAAGGCGTCGACCGCCCCCCCCCCCTTTACTAGCATCCTGTCGTCACTTGCATCATTTACACACTCCAAGGCTCACTCAGCACATCACTCACAGCAGCAGCACATGTTTCGGTGTTGGAGATTGAAGCCTTCCATGACTCCCTCTGCTATAAAGCGTGTGTAGCAGGTTCACATTGATTCAAATTGGCGTCATATACATTTATTCGGCCGGCGCCAAGAGAAGCCACCAAACGTTAACCGCATTAATACCCTAACTGAACATGCATGCTTTAGGGATTTCCGCCACGAGAAGCATAAAAGGTATATACGATAAAACCTAGGCCGCAGACCTACCAGAAAGGTATTCGACGGGTCGTCATTGTAAAAAACTGTAGTGCTCACTTGTGTTTCCTGTCTGTGCTCTGCGTTAGTTACGGACTTTTTGAAAATCTCCTTCGGTTATGTATAATATATATACATTTTTTTTGCTTTTTTTTTGCTAATGTAAATGACATTAGTGTATATACAGCTGTAGGGAGTCGAGCATTGTCAAGCCACTTATCTTTTTGCTCACCTCCTTTTCGTGTATGAATAAACATTGTTATTACTATTATTATTATTGCATCACACGGTCGCTCTGCACAATAACGGACACTGTATTTTCTTATCCCCCTGCATCAAGTCGTAAGTTCTCATCTGTGCGGGATATTCTTCCGTGCGAGATTTCTTGTGCGGCCCTGGGGTAGTCCATACGTGCAGATGGCACATTTCTTATCGAAAGGCGCTGCTTGTATTGCTTTTCTATAGTATGCAAAGTGATGAACATGCATTTCGAAGAATAGCATCCTATCACATTATTAAAAGAAGGCAAATGTCGGAAACATGGAATTATGCTGAGAAATAACAAAACAAAAGAAGGACAGGAACCACAGAAGAACGCGCAGGGGTAGGCATTTGACACAGGCACCGCGTTGCCATAAACTTCGGCCCTGGTCACCACCCCTTTTACTTCATTAGGAACCACGGGTACACATACGTAGAAGACGCTGTAAGACGTTGTAAGACGCACGTTTTCGTCATGTTTTTTTTTTTCCTTTCTCCTATTTTCCTTGCGCGCAGTGTTACATTTCTATAAAAATTTATAGGCGCAGCGTGGAGTACGGTGAAATATTCTGTTGTCAGGGTCACAAATTTCAGTTGCTACGTCTGCAGTTTGTGACGGACCTGCACTATGAGGATGTTTGGATTCCATCTCGTGTAATGTCAGCGAAAAAAAAAAAAAACGAAGAAGAAAGTATATCTCGAATATGCGCGCGGAAGGTTCCTCTATCTCCGCCCTTCCCAATAAGCGTGCCCTAATGTTGACGTTATCTGCCCAAGAGACAAGAAATTCCGCTGTTAGAGAACTCGTTTGTCAGATTCCTACGAAATCTCCACGCTAAACATTGTTCTCATTTATCCTATACTTTTACATGTGATTACAAGGGGAAGGCGTCCGTCAGCACTCTATACCGGCAACATCGCATGCTCGCATACAGACTGTCCGAAGCGAGCTCGGCCTCCGAATCAGACGCGCCTGGGACTGTCACCTGGCGAGCACGCCATCGGACCCGACTGTGGAACAATTGTGTGCTCGGCTCAAGAACGTCCCTTACGACCTAGTGAGGCCCGTCCCTCGTCGTGCTCATCTCCAAACCGACCGGCAGCCCCTATTTTTTTGGCTCCAGGAAGAGGAAGAACGAGGCAATGTCGTAGAACTGTTGCGACGTCTGCATCCAAGGAGCTTTCCCTTCGAGCAGTTCGCGATCGACATGGTGACAGCTCTGTTGGCAGAGCTGCGCACTCAGAAATGGCAGAGCTCACTTCGAGATGTGGAACATTCAGTATGCGCATCTACGAGCACTAACGAGAGCTCATAGAAGTACACTTTGTTTATAAAAGCACCGTGATCGTCGATTGTATCGAGACCGTATCTTTAGTTTCTGTTTGTTTTTGGAATAAATATCACCAGCGTTTCAATTGTCATTAATACGTTCTTTACGATGTTAAAGGCACCGCAAAGCAGCAGACAAGCAGTTCATGTTGGCGGAGTATAGTCTTGTTGCTTGTAAACCCAGCGTAACAACAGTGACAGGGCAGTCTTAATATTTTTAATTTGCTACAAAAATCGCGGTAAAAGGGCTCGGGCCTTATAATCCCCGATTCTTCAAGCAATGCTCATGTGCTACCGATCTATACTCCCGATACATCGCGAGAACAGCGATACACTGCCGTTCTGGTGGCTAAGTAGCCGAAAGGTATAGCAGACTTTTTTCACTTGAGGCCCAGTGTTGAGCGCGTGCAATGTAGTGCAAAGTTGGTGACAACTTCGATACAGTGTCGCCCGTAGTTTTCAATTTTAATTATCTACAAACACCGAGTGCAATCGTGATGAAAATTGTGACGTAAGAATAGTGAGGGCTCAGGATATCGAAGACTTCGAGATTGGTGCCATTTCGCTGTTTTGTCGTGTGGATTTTACTGCTGTAGGGGAGATATAAATAAAACCAACGTTTACCATAAAGAACTGTGCCAATTTCAGAAGAGCCGTTCTGCGGCATCA
Organism: Ornithodoros turicata; assembly: GCF_037126465.1. Lineage (NCBI taxonomy): Eukaryota > Metazoa > Arthropoda > Arachnida > Ixodida > Argasidae > Ornithodoros > Ornithodoros turicata. The sequence goes on along the minus strand of NC_088206.1, from coordinate 27,465,208 downwards.
GCATTGCAATTATAGCAGCTAGCAGCCAGCTGTTGCTGAATCCCCATTCCTTCGTCACGGAGCTGCTTCGTACTGGCATATGAAGCAGCTGCTGAATCCCCATCCTCTCGGCAAGAGCTATATCTCGGGTCCAGATAATCTTCTTCAAACGACTTTCATCGCCCTCGCAGAAGCGGTGCTAATGACAGCGAGCGCTGTTAGCGTTATCTTCGTGAGAGTCACGCTGCTTTTACTGCTTTCACGAGTGCCAGGTACACAAGACTGACGGTCGAATTCATGAACGAGCCTCGACTCGAAACTCGAATCGAGCTGCTCCTCGAGGCCGGTTTTGCGCTTCATAAATCGACCTTGATTCGAAACGCTCCTCGAGTGGAGGAATTCCGCCGTGCACTCCTCGAAAATCTCGAGGTAACATCGGTGCTACCTCGAGGACGCTCCTCAACTCGAGTTTGGCTGGTGTCATGGCGGAAGCCAGGTCGTTCGCTGCGTCCATCGACTGCGTTTCGTGCCACGATGGCCATTAACTGGGTGCTGACAACAGTACCACTGAGCGACAACGTTCAATAAGTGGCCATCAAACTCCTTTTGAACATTTTAATGATAACGAGTTCTTCATATGCTATACGGTACCGCTTCATGAAGACAACCGTACGAAGCCTGTTGCCGCTGGAGGAAAATGTGTGCAATCGTGGGCTGCCGCTACCTCCTGTGCTACAGCTGCCCGTCGACATGTGATTTTATGGCGTTAGGATTTTTCGAACTGCCACGGGAGACATTGTGAATGTGTCAGAAACGACGGTGTGCCGCGTTGTGGAAAAAATCCCACACCTTCTTGCAAGCACACTTTTCAAGACAAGTAGCAATAAATTTTCCTTCTGTCGCGCTATTTAGCACAAAGAAGGTGTGTTTGAAGGATGTTTTCACGCAAAAAGTGGTGTAAAAAAAGAAACAGTGCATTGACTGGACATCTAAAAAAATAAACATCTGATCTGCTTCCTCAATGTTTCTCCGTAATCTTTATACTGTATCAAGCTGTCCCAACCCCTGCTCCAGACCGAAACGGCTCAACAAATCTATCATTCATATTTTTTTCTCTTTTTTTTTTTTTTTTTTGCAGTCGAAGACAAAGCGGCAAAGCGTCCATCTTTCGTCTCAAACGGTCGCCAGAGTTCTGTCGCATCCCTCCCCCTCTTTTTAGGGCATTTGGGAAATGTCCCAATAGTGTCACCCCAGGTCATAGTCATGATTTTTTTTTTGTGCAGTTGTTGTTCCAATAGTACGAATTCCGTTTGTTGTGTGGGATTTAGGCAGAGCGCGAATGAGGGCCATAAAAGTTCGTACGACATGCTCGCGGTGACTCCCCAAGAATGGTCTCCCCGATTCTTTGCTCGGGATGTTGTTGTAAAATCTTCTTTGTTTGTTTGATTGTTTATAGCTACCCTCAAGGCGTTGGGTAAACGTAGCAATCCGCTAACAAACAGTCATTCACGCCACATATTGTAACATAATGGAAGAGTGACAAGCAGTGACATCATCTTTCATATTATTTGATACGAGATGACCATGCCATTAAGCAAGCTGCTGCCGTTGTGGTTGTAATTGCCAGACCAGAAAACTAGGAAACCTATCAGTCTGTTTCCCTGTTCGAAACACCTGCGAAATAAAGTAAAGAATTACATTTATTTTTCGTGCCATAAGTGTGTTTTAAGCACGATAATTAACAATTTCGGGGGGTCCCGAAAGACGGCCGGGGACGAGAGTACAGCTTTATTCGAGGACGGTTTCTCGAGGACCGCCTTGGCGGAGGAATCCCTGAAGCGGGTTCATGAAACGCATGGTCTCTTTGAGTGAAGGAGCGGTGCTTTCCTCCACTCGTTGGAGTCGAGGCTCGTTCATGAATTCGGCGGTGGGTATTTTCTGCAGCTTTAGCGAAGGTACCGCTGATTTGTTTTATCTCCGATTCTCTATATCTAACGTAAGAAATTGAAAGGGCAGATTATGCGGGCGACAAATAAAATGTTTAAGCGACAAACACACAAAAAACGTATGGAACAAAGTAACGATAGGGCAAGCCTTTCCCTGTCGTTTGTCAACACAGGAGTTTTTCTCTTTGCACGATACAAGCCTTTCGCAGGGCAGCAGTTTCTGTGAAAGCTCTCACCTTTTCGAGTACTGTAAGGAATGCATTCTAACACGCAACAAAGTCTAAGGGTACTAATTTAACGTGAAGCTACGAAACTCAGAAATGACCATTGAGCGCGCGTTAGGGGATAACAAGTTGAAGATGGGGCTCCGCAGGTGCGGGTTGCTCCATTGGAGGAACTGGGGCAAAATGATGATGATGATGATGATGACGATTGAATCTGATTGGCGCAAAAGCAACAAAGGCCATAGAGCGCCAAGACTGTGGTAATGAATGTAACGGGGTTCAAACAAACCCATTAGGTGAAACATAAAGCATGTAAAAGGTGGCATAAAACATGACCGTAGAAGGCCGTGACGGAAGAAGCGTTGTATAGACCGTGGGGCAGAATGTTAAAAGGTAATTGGAGTATATATTTACGCGTAAGGTGTGTCAGCCTATTTGTGTGGCGACATGCTGCACGCGCCGCAGGGTAGGACTGCGGATAATTAAACCATCTGTATGGGGTTCTTTTGACGTCACCGGAAACCTCACACACAAAACATTTTGCTCCGAGGAAGCATACTTTTTGAGCCGCCAATTCACATAAGGCAAATAGGAGCGGAACGGGGCGAGAGAGAACAGGTATATACGCACAACACATGATGACGTTAATGTGGGATACCTTTACGACGTTTCTTATTGTCGCTTTAGGTCAGAAATTACTGCTGCATTACCAAATGAGTTCTCCAATCCATGCAGGGTTTTTGGGATTTGCCTATTGGACTATCCTATTGCATCCTGATGCACTAACCTATCCTAATGCGCTAACCTATTGTTAGTGCATTCGTGGCACAGAACAGCGTAACAATTACGAGTTATTTAATCTCTAACGCGCATTTTTCTAGCCACAGTGTACCTCGAACAAAGTGATCGAAATCCCCGTTGCAAAATAAATTACTGTAACAACAACAACAACTTTATTACGAGATGATAACTGGGGAGCTTCATCGCCAGGGGCGATACTCTGCCCCATTGCTGGTGGTGATGCGGGGAATGGAATAATGAGCCCCTTCACAATAAGGATCGAAGTCCTATGGTGTCCAGAAAGGTGAAGAGAGCCTTGAGGGCAGAGCGTTGGTGGGCTGGATGGGGCCAGGGACCAAGCAATTTTGTGAAAGAGAGGGGGCGAGAGTTTAGCTCATTAATGGATACGGAGAGTACGGTTCAGAACTATACTTTAAGTACATGTTACCTGACCATAACATGAACAGTAGCGCACGGGAAACTGCCAACAGCGAAGATAGACTAACCTGGACATACAAACGCATACAACTTGGACTTACCTAATAATAAAAGAACCAACGTGCTGTTCCGTCGTGTCCGCCCTGCTAAGCCTAACGGCCGCTGTAAAATGCGGCTTTCGTTCGGCAAAATGACTTGGACAGACATCGAAAACCCGTGAATTTGAGTGGTTAAATGGTGATGTCGTGGTCTTAAACACGGCGTATCATCCCACAAAGTAATCGAGCATTCTCCTTGATTTTCCTTGTTTCGAGAACGGGAATTTCGAGATCGGGAATTTCGCAACCGGGAATACCGAGGTCCTCCGTCTCAAGCAATGTAAGACGTGCACGTCTTATTTGATTCCTTACGGAGTGCCGATAAACAGGCCGTTGTTGTTGGTGCCTGTAATACACGCGCTGAAGATGCTTTCATCGTTTGAGGGGCATCGGCGGCGTCGAACTGTCTTCATATTGGCGCACACGTGAAGGAATAAAGCGCACAAGGAAGGAAGAAAAAGAAAGTGTTTTCGGAAACGGGGCATTCACTTCCTGTTACTCGGCAAGTTTGGAAACTTCAGTGATTTAGTTTTGGAAGTCGGATATTGCATGCTGTACAGTATGATTAATCGGCGGGCGCTATGCGTGATAGCTGCGAATAAAAACGATAATTTTATTTGAGGAGAACGTAAAACCAAGGACCGTGGTAAAACTCTCCTGCACTGTTGCCTCTGGCGCAAAGTTATAGTGCATTTTCCTGTTTGCTTTCCATTTCATGTATAAGTTGTGTGGTGATGCTCCCCATTTCAAAATGGAGAGATTTGTATAGTTTGCCCTTTCTCCTTTTTTCCCCGCCCTCCTTTCCATTCATTTGTTTTAGATATAACGAGCCCTAAATACTTAGTGCGTCCTGGAGTAGCTAGTCCCGAGTGGCTTGAGAG